>NC_083713.1:37836500-38448750 GCF_033118175.1 Dama dama
TAGGAAGCAGCCTAACCCTCCCTGAAATAGCCTTTTTAATTCATATGTCTCATAAATTGACTATTACCAGAAGGACTTTTCACAAATCTTTGCAGTTAGAAAAAATGAGCTCTTACTTGGGATTCATGTTTAGGATTGCAGGGAGAGATAATGACAAAACCAAAGTCAATTCTGTATATATTTTAGTTTCTTTAATAAATGTCATTATGGTAACATAAGATATTAATTTGATTGATTTCCTTTTGTTTTTATTAGCTACTGTTACATCTGATTTTTGAGACCCAACTTTGGGATTCATTTATGGAACAAACACTGAAAATCCATTATGGTGTGTGTGTGTGTGTGTGTGTGTGTGTAGCACAGAGAATAAAACAGAGTTCCCATTCTGAAGATATTTAAAATCTATGTAAACTCTAAAGCAGAATGTTTTCAACACCTTAATGGTACTGCAAACAGAGTACACTATGGGTGCTGAAAGAACGGGGAGATTTACATTTGGTAAAACTGGAGAAAGTTTCGCTGAAGCAGGTGACATTTGATATTGGTCTTGAAACTTGGAGAAAATTTTGAAGTCATAATAAGGCTAGCATTTGAGGCAAGGCTACATTTCCAGACACATGCAAAAGCATGTTATATATAGGTTACTGAGTTACTGATGATAAGAATTGCATATGTTACTGTGATCTGTGTTTCATCTTTTAGATATACAGATGTCTGGTTTAGATTTTTTCAATTAAACAAATGAAAAGGTGCCAATTATTGGTTGTGTCCCATGTGCCAGGTATGGTGCTAGGGGTTTTTCCCATCTTGCTGCAGCCAATGAGATACCTCATGAGATGTATCTATCATTACACCTGTTGACACATGAGGATAAGTTAAGTAACTTACTTAAGGTCATGCGATAAGCAAGCAGTAGAGTCAGGATCTGGTGCCTAGGTACATGCACTTCCCCATGGCACTGTACCATTCCCTTGGTTTTGCAAGTAGAAGGAATCGTGTGTATTCTTCTTGTGGATATAATTCGCACATGTGCAATCCGAGCAGAATTTGGTTCTTGGAGGTTGTGTTAACCAGGGTGTTCCAGAGAAACAGAACCAGTAGGGTGGATAGACAAGAAGATAAATAGATAGACATTATAAGGGGAAACTTATCCTAAGAACTGGCTTAGGTAATTATGGAGGTCATGAAATCTCACAATCTACTGTCTGAAAGCTGGAGAAACAAGAAAGCCAGTGGTGTAATTCAGTCTGATTGTGAAAACCTGAGAACCAGAGCATGAATATATTAGGAAGGAGGAGGTGGATGCTCCTGCTCAAGTAAAGAGAATAAATTCACTCTTCCTCTATCTTTTTGTTCTATTCAGGCCCTCAGTGAGTTGGTGGATGCCCACTCACACTGGTGAGGAGAATAACTTCTTTTTTTTTTAATGGCTACTTTTTTTTTTTTTTAAGTTTATTTGGCAGTGTGGGATCTTAGTTTCAGCACTTGGGATTTTTAGTTGCAGCATGTGGGATCTAGTTCCCTGACTAGGGATCAAACCTGGGCACCCTGCATTGGGAGCACAGAGTCTTAGCCACTGGACCATCAGGGAAGTCCCAGGAGATCTTCTTTACTCGGCCTAAGGATTCAAGTATGAATCTTGGAGAAACATCCTTATAGACACAGCCTCAAATGTTTTACCAGATGTCTGGGCATCCCTTAGCCCAGTCAAGTTCCCACAGAAGATTAACCATCATAGGGGACAAAGAAGTACTTTTTATATGGAAAGCACAGATATGCATACAGTACATACACAATATGCAGTATAAGAGTGGTATGAACATTTAATGGTGGAAGATGATTGGAGAAAAAAAGTCTGAAGGGGCTTCTTGGTCAGTGGGAGAGGGGTTGTTGATAATGAGAAAAGGTTGAGAAACACTCCTCTAACTCAAGTTACCTCATTTTTCAGAGGACAGATGAGGAAAGTTGGAGAGTGAAAACAGCTGCCCAGTCACACAACTAGTCGGTGGTATATGTGCATGTCTTTATTTTTTAAAATCCACTGTTCTTAGAAACAAAAAGGCCCAAGAACCAGTTACTGCACTGCCAAGCTCAATGATCCACTTATGATGTCTTTCCCTTTGACTTGACTCCTTTCTGGATTTGTAGGTGGGTGTATTTATGCCATCTCACCCTGAAGCAATAAATAAATAAATTTCAATGTCTTGGAGGTCAACAAGGAACAAGCTGATGCTGGGGGAGTTCTTAACTTTAGAATATTCATCATTCAAACTACTGTGTTTCGAGGCTACTCACAGATGGTCTACTCAACCCTCCCAGAACAGCACCTAGTAGTAGGTGATCATAATTATGAGTAATGTGTGGATATTGGCAGAAAATGGCTCAGAAAGACTGAGTACTTGTGTCTTTTAAATTAAGTATTGCCCCCAGTCACTCAGCCATGTCTGACTCCTTGCAACCCTATGGACAGACTGTGGCCAGCCAGGCTCCTCTGTCCATGGGATTTTCCTAGCAAGATTACTGGAGTGAGTTGTCATTTTCTCTTCCAGGGAATCTTCCTGACCCAGGGATCAAACCTGTGTCTCCTGCATTGCAGATGGATTCTCTGCTGCTGAGTCACTGGGGAAGTCCATTTAAGTATTACTTAAACTCATTTCACATGAAAAGAACTTATTCGCCCATCATTGGACATCAGCTCATGCTAAAAGTGGTGTGTGAAGAAAATCCAGGCACTCAGCAGAGCTACTATCTTGAACTTAGGGACTCCAGTTTATCTCAAATTCTGTTACCGTTAGTGGGTGGGAAAGGAACACCCTGAGCTTTTTGGGATCAGACAAGGAGGTTGGCAATAAGGAATAAGTATATGTGCCTTTTAGACAGTTTAACTTATACTCTTTCTAACATCAACACACAATTCATTACATTTGTTGAAAATGAAAGGAGAAATTCTTTTTTAACCTTTTGAAATAAATAATTTGTTACATTTAATATTTGTATATGTGATACTTTCATATATTTCTCCTTTCCCCATAAGAATATAGTGAAATATTTTCTTCCCACAATCTGCCTTTTCTATTAACCATTGTTACTACTTTTTTGGATGTCTTTCTAGAGTTTCTTTATGTTTATAAAACAAACAAAAAACTCTATAATTATAAATTGGCATGTTATGCACAATTTTGTACCTTGTTTTTTGTTTTTTTTCAAGTAATTTATCCTTGGAGATCGCTCTACTGGAGAGCTTCCTATTGTTTTTTCTTAACAGCTGTATAATATTCCACCATATGGAGGTATTTTATTTAACTGTATTCTTATCTTTTTTGAGAGTTTGTAAAAACTGAGATATAATTGACATATGATATTATATTAGTTTCAGGTATGCAACTTAATGATGCAGTATTTTTATATACAGGCATATCATGGAGATATTGTAGGTTTGGTTTGGTTTCAAACCACAATGATAAAGTGAATATTGGAATAAAGGGAATCACACAGATTTTTTGGCTCCCCAGTGCATATAAAAGTGATGCATACACTATACTGTAGTCTCCTGTGTGACATAGCATTATGTCTAATAAAACAATTGTGTCTAATAAACAAAACCAAGGGATTAAACCTGGGTCTCCTGCATGACAGGAAGATCCTTCCCCTTCTGAGCCACCAGGTAAGCCCCCAAATAATATACACACTTTAATTTAAAAATACTTTGTGGCAAAAAAAAAATTGCTAACCACTATCTGTGCCTTTAGAGAGTTGTAATCTTTTTGCAAAAGGAACATCAAAGTTCACTGATACGGTCACCATAACCAGTATAATAATAATGAAAAAGCTTCAAATTTGCAAGAATCACCAAAAGACACAGAAACATGAAGTGAGAAAAATGGCGCAGGTAGACTTGCTTGATGCAGGCTTGCCACAAACCTCCCAGTACATAAGAAAATACAGTGCCTGCAAAGCATAATAAGTAGAGATCAGTAAAATGAAGTATGCCTGTATTTGTCTTTCTCTTAAATTATTTCATTTAACATAATGCCCTCAAGGTCTATCTGTGTTGTCACAATGGCAACTTTTCATTTTTTTATGGCTGAATAGTGTTCCATTATATTTTCATTACACACACACACATATGCATATTGCTGGATCATATTAGCATATGATCATATACCATATATATCATTATTCTATTTTTATTTTATTTATTTTTTTCTGACCACCCCATGCAGCATTTGGGATCTTAGTTCCTCAACCAGGGATTGAACCTGGCACCCTCTGCATTGGAAGCATGAAGTCTTCACAACTGGCCCACCAGGGAAGTCCCCTATTTTTAATTTTTTGAAGACGCTTCAAAAAAGTTTCCATAAGGACTGAACCAATTTACATTGTTACCAACAATGCAGAAAGGATCTCTTTTTGCCAACCTCACCAACTCTGTTATTTCTTATGTTTCTGATAGTAGCCATTCTAATAGATATGAGATGACAACTCATTGTGGTTTTGATTTGCATTCTCTTGATGATTAGTGACATAACTGTATTCTTCTTGACTTTAGGTTGCTTGAAATTTGGGCTATTACATGTAATTTTACAATTAATATCATTTCATATGTATTATATTTGTACAAGCACATCTGCAGACTGTACTACCAGACATGAAAGTTGTCTGGGCCTGAAGGATATGTATTTATGGTGTTGATAGTTTTTGTTAATTTGATTTTTCTAACAAGTGTACCCCAGTTTATACTTATACCAGAAATGTTATTACTGCCTATTTCTTCATAACTTTGCCAATAATTAAGTTTTTAATTTTTAAATGTCAATTAAATTTTGAAATTTTGCCATTCTGAGAGATGAAAATGGTATCTCAATGTAGGTTTAATTTCCATTGTTTTAAGTTTGAGTAAAGTTGAACTTTTTTCATATGTTTAAAAAATGTGAAATGCCTGATCACATTCTTTGCCATACTGAACTTTTGGTCTTTTTTCTAGATTGATTTCTAGGAGATCTTTATTTACTGTGAAGCTTGTCTGATATGAGGTTACAGATGTCCCATTCGACATCAGTGATTTTGAATAATGAACAATTAAACATGAAATTTTATTTTAAGATACTTGCTGGCATGATGAAAAAGATTGCTTACCATAATTCACCACATTAATTTCTCATATTAAAATATTAAAATAAAATAAATCAGGCACTTCCAAAAATAATCACATCTATGAGTAAGATGTGTCACTCCATTTAGCATTACTGTATTTACTTTGCCTCAGGTAAAGAAGCCTGTTCAGAATACTAGGCACCTGTGCCAGAATAGAGGTAGTTTTGTCAGTTATTTGGCAAATGCTCCTTAACATATAAATGACAGATCTAAGGAAGTCCAATTTTCTAAGTTTGTGCTTTATAATCACTGCCAATTGACCAAGAAACATGAGAAGGTTATGTTCAGAGTTTGGCAAAGTTTCTAGCATTCAGGGCTTGAAAAAAATATTTATTTATTGTGTTTAAAACTTCTCACTGTAGCTAGGAGAATAGAAAGGATTTCCATTCTTGGCTGGTATTCATAGGGCTCAGCTAAAACCATAGAAGTTGGCAGAAGTTTCCCTGCCTGGCTTATCTTTATGTATTACATTGAGCTGTATGAAATTCCCATTTTATAGAATAAAAATGGCTCACTATTGGCAATTTCATCTGGTTCAAAATTTATCTGAAAGCCTGATGCATTTAGAGAGAATTTAGCTTTCACAACAAGAAGTCACAGTTTTCCACACTCTAGGCTGACTTGAGTTTCTAGTATGCACACAGGTCTATGTGCAGGAGACTGGTATTTTCGAGCGCTCCTGCCTGAAGCTTGGACTGCAGTATCCAGCAACCACCACGAGAGGGGGCATTTCTCTTGGAAATGTGAAGATTCTGACCGACTTTCAGAATAAGTACTGGCAGAGGCAGGCTACCAGAGCAGCAATAAACATTGTGTGTGAGAAGGAGCAGGTGTGGGCACTTTAGATCACTGTCTAGCCCAGAGGAAACCTAAGCAGTTTTCTATCCGGCAACTTAGAGAATACCAAGAACAGGCAAGCCGAAATGATGGCGACCACAGCAACAGCAGGTCCTTCCAAGGTGGCCTCATCACTAATTTTGTAGCCAGAATCAAAACATCAGAAATGATAAGCAGAAAGGGTTGAAGGCATATCTCTCACGCATTAGAAACAGCAGCTGCTTGGGGAAAGCTCAGGATGATGTAAGAGATACTCTGCTCTGGCCTGTTGCATGTCCTGTGCTGAATGAGATTCTTCGTACCTTGCTGAAAATGCAGGACACATGGGGAAGAATCATCTTTGTACAGATGTCATAGAGGCCCTTATGTGAGGCATAGGAGAAAAAAATATGTATATATATTTAATCAACACAGCTGTTCAGACTGTGGAGCCCTTGATTAAAAGGGGGTTTGCCTTTTGTTTGGCTCAAGAAGTTGGTTCCACATAAGAGAGACTCAGGTTGCTCATCTCCTTGGGAAATAACACATGGCAGATGGGTGAAGACCAAGGGGAGTCCTGTCTACCAGGTCTGGTTGGCTTTTATAGTCAAATCCCCAGTGGACAAATGTTGTGATAGTCAAGCACCCTAAATGATAACATCAAGTGACCCTAAAGGAGTTGCTCTACTAATTGTTGTTCAGTCACCAAGTCGTGTCCAACTCCTTGTAACCCCATGGACTGCAACATGCCAAGCTTCCCTGTCCTTCACTGTCTCCCGGAGCTTACTCAAATTCATTTCCGTTGAGTCAGTGATGCTATCTAACCATCTCATTCTCTGCTGTCCCCTTCTCCTTTTGTCTTCAATCTTTCCTAGCATCAGGGTCTTTTCCAGTGAATTGGCTCTTTGCATCAGGTGGCCAAAGTTGTGGAACTTTAACTTCAGTATCAGTATTTCCAATGAATATTCAGGGTTGATTTCCTTTTGGAGTGGGTGGTTTGATCTCCTTGCTGTCCAAGGAACTCTCAAGAATCTTCTCTAGTACCATAATTCAAAAGCATCAATTCTTCAGCACTCAGCCTTCTTTACGGTCCAAGTTGCACATCCACGCATGACTACTGGAAAAACAATAGCTTTGCCTATGCAGACCTTTGTTGGCAAAGTGATGTCTCTGCTTTTTAATATGCTGTTTAGGTTTGTCATAACTTACCTTCCAAAGAACAAGCATGTTTTAATTTAATGGCTGTAGTCACCATCAACAGTGATTTTGGAGCCCAAGGAAACTAAATCTGTCACTCTTAACTAGAGGCATTCTTTTTTTTTTTTTTTGTCTTTAAATATGCATAATTTCAGTTCAGGTCAGTTCAGTTGCTCAGTCGTGTCCGACTCTTTGCGATTCCATGAACTGCAGTACGCCAGGCCTCCCTGTCTATCACTAACTCCTGGGGTTTACCCAAACTCATGTCCATTGAGTCGGTGATGCCACCTAACCATCGCATCCTCTGTCGTCTCCTTCTCCTCCTGCCTTCAATCTTTCCCAACATCAGGGTCTTTTCAAATGAGTCAGCTCTTCATATCAGGTGGCCAAAATACTGAAGTTTCAGCTTTTACATCAGTCCTTCCAATGAACACTGAGGACTGATTTCCCTTAGGATGGACTGGTTGGATCTCCTTGCAGTCCAAGGGACTCTCAAGAGTCTTTTCCAACACCACAGTTCCAAAGCATCAATTCTTCTGCGCTCAGCCCTCTTTATAGTTCAACTCTCACATCCATACACGACCACTGGAAAAACCATAGCCTTGACTAGATGTACCTTTGTTGACAAAGTAATGTCTCTGCTTTTTAATATGCTGTCAGCTGCTGCTGCTGCTAAGTCGCTTCAGTTGTGTCCGACTCTGTGCAACCCCATGGACAGCAGCCCACTAGGCTCCTCTGTCCCTGGGATTCTCCAGGCAAGAACACTGGAGTGGGTTGCCATTTCCTTCTCCAATGTATGAAAGTGAAAAGTGAAAGTGAAGTCGCTCAGTCGTGCCTGACTCTCAGCAACCCCATGGACTGCAGCCTACCAGGCTCCTCCGTCCATGGGATTTTCCAGTCAGGAGTACTGGAGGGACTCTTAAGAGTCCCTTGAGTTGCCATTGCCTTCTCCAATATGCTGTCTAGGTTGGTCATAACTTTCCTTCCAAGGAGTAAGCATCTTTTAATTTCATGGCTGCAATCACCATCTGCAGTGATTTTGGAGCCCAGAAAAATAACGTCAGCCACTGTTTCCCCATCTATTTGCCATGAAGGGATGGGACCGGATGCCATGATCTTAGTTTTCTGAATGTTGAGCTTTAAGCCAATGTTTTCACTCTCTTTCACTTTCATCAAGGGGCTCTTTAGTTCTTCTTCACTTTCTGCCATAAGGGTGGAGTCGTTTGCATATCTGAGGTTATTGATATTTTTCCCAGTAATCTTGATTCCAGCTTGTGCTTCTTCCAGCCCAGCGTTTCTCATGATGTACTCTGCACATAAGTTAAATAAGCAGGGTGACAATATACAGCCTTGACGTACTCCTTTTCCTATTTGGAACCAGTCTGTTGTTCCATGTCCACTTCTAACTGTTGCTTCCTGACCTGCATACAGGTTCTCAAGAGGCAGGTCAGGTGGTCTGGTATGCCCATCTCTTTCAGAATTTTCCAAAGTTTATTGTGATCCACACAGTCAAAGGCTTTGGTATAGTCAATAAAGCAGAAGTAGATGTTTTTCTGGAACTCTCTTGCTTTTTTTTTTTTTTTTTGATGATCCAGGGAGTGTTGGCAGTTTGATCTCTGGTTCCTCTGCCTGTTCTAAAACCCGCTTGAACATCTGGAAGTTCACAGTTCATGTGTTGCTGAAGCCTGGCTTGGAGAATTCTGAGTATTACTTAACTAGCATGTGAGATGAGTGCAATTGTGCAGTAGTTTGAGCATTCTTTGGCATTGCCTTTCTTTGGGATTGGAATGAAAACTGATCTTTTCCAGTCCTGTGGCCACTGCTGAGTTTTCCAAATTTGCTGGCATATTGAGTGCAGCACTTTCACAGCATCATCCTTTAGGATTTGAAATAGCTCAACTGGAATTCCATCACCTCCACTAGCTTTGTTCGTAGTGATACTTCCTAAGGCCCGCTTGACTTCACATTCCAGGATGTCTGGCTCTAGGTGAGTGATCACACCATTGTGATTATCTGGGTCATGAAGATCTTTTTTGTACAGTTCTTGTGTGTATTCTTGCCACCTCTCCTTAATATCTTCTGCTTCTGTTAGGTCTATACCATTTCTGTCTTTTATTGAGCCCATCTTTGCATGAAATATTCCCTTGGTATCTCTAATTATTATGCATAATTTATGACAAGACAATTAGTCAGTCCTCATTTTTAACAGATTCAGTTTTTGTAAGTTTGCCTACTTGCCAAAACTGGAAACCTCCCGAATCAATACTTACATTTTTATACTCGTTTGCGTTTTGTTGTTGTTGCTGTTCAGTTGTTCAGTCGTGTCCGACTCTCCGTGACCCCATGGACTGTAACCCACCAGGCTCCTCCGTCCCTGGGATTTCCCAGGCAGGAATACTGGAGTGGGTTTCCATTTCATTCTGCCTAGAGGCAGTCTTATTAGAAAACTAAGAAACAGGAAAAGAGAGAGAATTAATAGAAATTATGACATCTTCTTCAGACATTCTGACTTGTGACAAATCTGGCCGGCCTTCACTGTCCAGGATCTGAGATCAGTTATTAATAGAATGCAGGGTTCTCTCGTTCAGTTAGTGAACTGGCACAATTTGACAGAGAGATAATGAACAGGTGATGATTTCTTTTCTGTGCTTCCCTTTCCCTCAATCCACACAAATATCCAAACTACCTGGAGTGGCTTATTGGGATTCCTTGGTGGTGTGTTGGGATTCTGTCTCCTCCGGCTCTGAAATATGCCATCGTCATGCTTTTCATTTGTTATTCTGAGACAGAAACATGGTTGTTCTGTTAGCAAGTGCGAGCTTCTGCTTGTTGTTGTGGAGAGGCATGAAAATGGCTGTTTGATCCATTACTGCAAGTGCCAGCTGCCCTATCTCACACTAAAAGGAAGCAATTTACCAAGAACATTGGTGCTGGATTAAGATTCTCAGTGCATTGCAAGTGAATTACCATGTCTATAATTTTTGAGAAGAAAAGAAAACAACAAAAATACAAAGCCAAGAAATGTAAGAAGGGGGATATTGGGGCCAAGCTTTGATAAGAGGCACATAATTCACTTCTGAGCTAATGGTTGGCTGGACTGCCCTGTTTCATTTCTAAAACAAAAGGATTTTTGCAGGTGAGCTGTGTGCAAGAAATTGTCAGTTGCCCTTGGGGCTGTTTGGAGTTCTTAGAGCCCAGAGATGAGTCATATTCAGAGGGCAGGTTTTGCATATTTTGTGTATGTGTTCTAGAAAACCACATGTGGAAGGAAGCATTTTAATATATTGATTGGACATAATAAATCTCTATAAATGTGTATGTAAAATAATTAATTCAAGGAATAGTTCTTAGGGAACTCTACTTATATAGCACTTATGAAATGCACCACAGATATTAATGATAATAAATAAGGGCTGATATGTAGAGGAAGGAGATGATCTCTTTTGGGGGAGACAAAGAGGGCAGGCAGCTAGCTGCTGTTTTCTTCCACCTCAGACCCCTTGAAAAATGAGCTGTAGCTCATGGGGCTTGTAGTTCTCTCCCTACAAGCCCCACTGTAATTCCTAGAGTAAAGCAAGGGAAAGGAGATGAGGATTGAAAGAAGCGGAAAGAATTTATTAGGGCACAGAGATGGTGGGGTGACAGCAAGATACCCTTGGGAGAGTCTGGAGGATTTCCTTTTTAATCCTTTTTTTGGGCGATCACTCTGACCACATCTGTTCATGATGATATTCTGTCAGTGAAGGGAGACAGTGCTTCTCTGATAAAGGCCCACCTGGGGGAGTAGTGAGTTAGAGTACAGGTGGTTTGAACCAACAGGTACTTTCTGTTACTGTGATTCAGTCCTCACCTGCAGTCCGGCCCAGCCAGACCTGCCAGCGCTGTAAGTACTTATCACCGAAAGGGAAATAGAACATCTGGGCTGCTATTTATTTTTCTTATCTTGCTCTTACATTTCAAAGTGCCCTTTTGTTCCAGTTCCCTTGAAATGGAAGCACGTTTTATTTCAGGGCATTTCTCTGTTATTATTTGTATTTCACAGGCATGTGAACTTTCTTACAAGGAACTCAAGAGCATTAGAAATTCCAGGTCTTCTTGTTGAGGATAAGCCAGCTGTGAAAATACATGCATTTTTCCAAGAGGACTTGGAGAAAACGGGAGGTGGGTATGTTCTTCCTGATTATATAACTCGTGGTGGGATCACCATAAGGCTCACACTCTTTACTGATTTTTTAGATGGGAGATGGAGAGTGGGAGGCAGCTTAGACTTTAGCATTTTGTTCATTCGTTCTGTTAGGGAGGTGAAGATTCTCTTGGATGCTTATAAGAGTGTGGAGGCACAGAAGAGAAATGGATCAAAGGCCCTAGGTGATTGGAAATGTATCTTTTTATCTCTAATTAAATTCCAAGGTCTAAAAGTGAGTCATGTTCCATAATAGTGAAAAAGTGATAAGTCACTCAGTCGTGTCCGACTCTTTGTGACCCCATGGACTGTAGCCCATCAGGCTCCTCCATCCATGGAATTTTCTAGGCAAGAGTACTGGAGTGGGTTGCCATTTCCCTCTCCAGGGGATCTTCCCATGAAACTCTAATGAGAACCTAGGTTTTATCCTGAAGCGCAAGGCCAGTGGAATTTCTTCCCATGGATCCATGCCATCGAGACTGAATTTGTCTTTTAGGGCCAGATCCTAAAATTAGGACAAGCCATTGTGTTACAGCATCACAGACACACATGGATGTTGATGGCTCCTCTGTAAAAAGGCCTCGTGTATATTCACAGGAGCATCACTTTCTGTGTCTTTCCCAAACATTCTCTATATTAATCCTGGCAATTACTTCCCACTCATATGCAAGTTGTTAGCATTTTTCTACCACTTATTTTCTAAATATTTTGGGATTCTAGCCTGATGCTAAGTTCCTGTCCTATGAATAGGAGAGACTGTGGAAAATTGGAGTTCTTACAAAATTTCTGAAGATGATGAGAATATATTTCCATGAAGATAAAATTCTTCTTTGGAAGCTCTTATCAGGCTGGAAGATTGGTCTCCCTTCTGAGAGTAACCAGAGATTCATGAGGATGTTTTCCAACATCGTAGATACAAAGACTGTAGTTCCTTTAAGATCTAGACATTTCCGAGAGCTAATGAGCTTCCAGGTCACCTTCTCTAACAAAAAACCTAGAATAAGAACAGAGTCATCTCTGACCTCTCTGCTTGGTCAAGGTCGGTGTCTGAGCTCTAGCCTCTGCTCTGATTTCAGGCCACTCTATCAAGCCATGTCCTAACTGGCTTGACTAACAACAGGGCAACAACTTTTCTCAAACTGTGTCCGACCTTCTCTGACCTTCTTGGACCTTGTGCCAACCTTAACAAGCCCAAGTTTCTGGCTAACCCCAGTACCTGGTTTAGGCTGTTTGCTAGCCGTTTGCTTTCTTTAAACATGTTTCTGTTTCTCTTGCTGTAGTACAAACACATTGTTCAATGTCAGAAAAGGTGATACTTGAAAATCAAAACCTAAAATCTAATGGCTTAGGCAGTGCTCCTTGTTCTAGATGGAAACAGTAAGCTTAGCTGAACAGTTGAGAATTCAATGTGTGAACCAGTAGCCTGTCACTGGAGGTTGCGTTGGCAGATGGGGGTCATAGTGGGTCATAGTTCAATGCTGACATTAGCCAGCTTCAGCAAGGGTCTTAACACCCTCAGGGGGAGTTCCCAGCAGTTAGGGCTTTATCTGGAGCCTGAGGCAGAAGCTGCTCTTGATTCCTGGACTCTGGCTTATCCTGAAGGCTTTAAAGGATCTCCAGGGTAAGTGTGTTTCCTGGGAGAAGGAATCCTAGAGCCAAGAGTTCTTGGTTTCTGTGTCTAAATGGGGGTCAAGTCAGCCTTTTACTGTGTCCAGTTTCTGAGGAATCTGATTCTTCTCAAGAGAATGCACACACTGACCCCTTCCTGAAGGAGCAGCTAGCATTTGTTAAGCCCTTACTAGGAATATAGGCACATTTAGGTATTTTTTTTTTTGAATTAAAAAAAGGTTTTTTTGGCCGGCATGTGGGATCTTAGTTCCCCCACTAGGGATTGAACCCATGCCTTCTGCAGTGGGAGCATGGAGTCTTATCGCTGGACACCCGGAAAGCCCCACATTTAGATCTTTTGCATAGGCTGCCTCATCTTATTCAATTCTACAACATTGCGTGAGCATGTATTAACATCACAGTTTTACTGCTACGGAAATTGAGGCTCGATGAGGTAAAATAACTGACCTAAGATCACATGACAATAAGAAGTGGACTTGGTTTGAATCCAGGCGTGCAGGCCTCCAAAGCCTATAACTGCTCTATGGAACAGGAAGAGGAATTCCTGTAATGGGACCTTGATTTGGTAGCATTATTTATACAAAAAGAGGTGCTTTTTGTTGTTGTTTTAATGTACATACACATTGAACACCCAGAATTCCCCTGAACAGTGAAATATATTTGTGAATTTCAAACATTTCTTTTTGAAAAGGTCAAGATATGCCACTCTATAGGAAAGTGCCTCATTGCATGAAGGAAACTACCGCTTGCAACTTTTGCGTGCCTGTTATCTTGGCAATGCTCAAGAATGTTCTTTTCTTCACTTAATTACTTCCTGTCCTTTTATTTGAGTTCCTTTATCCTTCATTTCCCCAAACTGCTATCTTAATTAAGCTTTTCAAACGCGATCATACCTTTTCATAAATTCTTAGGAATACACTGTTGTCACCACTCTGCTATTTTATTCTAGAAACAGAGATAACACAACCAATTTTGGATTCAAGAAGAGGTTTTGAAAATACTGGGAACTGAAGGCAGCAGCTCCCAAAGAGCTGTATTATAACACCCCCCACCCATCCCTTCATGGCAGTCTCCTTTCCTGGTGGCCTTGCTGGCAGGAGCTGAGGCTGGCCCCGTCTTTCACCGTGGACCCTAATCGCATTAAGTCCATTAATGATGCATTTGTTTCTTCTCCTCCTGCTTCCACAAAAAGAAATGCATTATTCATTGATAACCTTTCTCCTCTCTCCTTTTGTGTTTTATCAATAGTGTGGACTGTCTGAGTTCTATGTTGTCACGCAGAGTGTGATATTAGTGGCCGTGATGTGAAATGACTACATTGTCATCAGATATTAATGAGGCTTAAGACTACATCTGGTAGCAGTTCTCGGTTTCTGTTTGAACTCCAGCCGCCCTTCCTAATGGCTCTCAACTGACTGACTTTAGCAGAAAGCTGGCTGAACCTTTGTTCCGTTCACCTGGGGACATGCCACTTGCCTCTTGTTTATCTAATAAACATCCTACCGGATACTAAAAACTCCTTTGGAATTACAGGGGCTGTGAGCATATCTTCTATACTATCACATACTATCTTAGATATTCTCCTATATTCCCACATTCTATCTTTGATCATTACTGCCGACAAAATAAGGCTGACTCCTAAGAGCCACAGCCATATCTTTACCTGGTTGGGTCTGCTCTTTACTATGAGGAACAAGGTCCTTAGTGAATGGACTTCAGTGTCTTTTTTTATATTCATAAAACCCTGTTTAAAATGGTTGCTCCTTGTTCTACAGGGACACATGTGACATTTTTAATTGAAATGAGTAAAAATTAAAATTTTAGTCACAGCTCCAGAGCTCAATGGCCACATGTGGCTAACTGGCTACTGTGTTGGACAGGACAGTGGACATTTCCACCACCTCAGAAAGTTCTAGTAAATAGCACCAGTCTAATAATAATAATAAGAGTTAACATTTTTGAATATGTGTTACATACTAGGCACTGTTCCCAGCACTTTATAGGTAATCATCCTTTCATGCCTCTTTGTAAATCTATGAGTTAGGTACTATTATTTGTCCATCTTCTGGATGAGCAAATATAGACACGGAGAGACTGTTTATATCATAAAGTCACTTGCATCTCCTGCTAATATGTGGAACAGACAAGACAAACAGAGGGAGTCTGGTTTTAGACCCCAAACTCTGCACCTTCTGGGCTAAATTGCTGCTTACCCTGTATGTACTAGGAAGAGACTAAGCCAAACATCACCTTGATTTAAATAAATGCATTTATTTAAAAGGAATGAAAGACCATTAATCTAGCAATCATCGCTTCTCTGCCCCCACCCTGCTCTCAGCAAATGGTTGACTTTCCATTGTACAAAGGGGAACGAGACAGAACACCTGGCCCCCGACCCCCTCCTCTTTCCTTACTGTCTGAACATCACCCTGTTTCTTCACAATTTCTGTCTCTTTCCTTGTCGTCTCCTCCTGGGAAAGGCAAATTCCTTTCCCTGCCTGTTGATCTCATCCTTTTCTACCTCAGAACCAAACTGCCTTTGTTTATGCTCTCATCAACTTCTGCTTTTCTGTCCTGTAAGTTTCTTTGTCGTTGCAGAAAACATACAGAAATATTCTCTTTCCCACTCTTTTATTGAAACTATCTAACTCCTACTCCTTCAGGACCCATGGGGCAGCCTCCCTCCAAGCTAACACCTCTGCCCAGTGTTACCACAGTCTTCTGCCTATCTTGATCACAGTTCTTATCACATTGTGTTGAGCAAGGTATATAAATTTCTAGTTTATCCACTAAATTGTTTATTGTTTGAGCATAAGGATCAATTTCTAATCATCTCTGGATTTCCCCAGCAAGCACAAGGGCACAGGTTGGCACAGATATTAAACAGTGATTGGAGTAAAACCATTTATTATAAAAGGGGGAGAGGGAAGCAATAAACATCTTAAAAAGTCAACTTTCTTTTGACCCTATTTCTCCTTGGATATTGGATTCTGCTAAGCTTGTTCCTTGGAAGAAAAGCTATGACCAACCTAGACAGCATATTAAAAAGCAGAGACATTAGTTTGCCAACAAAGGTCTGTCTAGTCAAAGCTATGGTTTTTCCAGTAGTCATGTATGGATGTGAGAGCTGGACTATAAAGACGTCTGAGCAGTGAAGGACTGATGCTTTTGAACTGTGGTGTTGGAGAAGACTCTTGAGAGTCCCTTGGACTGCAAGGAGATCAAACCAGTCCATCCTAAAGGAAATCAACCCTGAATATTCATTGGAAGACTGATGATGAAGCTGAAGCTCCAACACTTTGGCCACCTGATGGGAAGAGCTGACTCATTAGAAAAGAGCCTGATGCTGGGAAAAATTGAAGGCAGGAGGATAAGGGATGACAGAGGCTGAAATGGTTGGATGGCATCACCACGAGTTTGAGCAAGCTCTGGGAAATTGTGAAGGATAGGGAAGCCTGGTGTGCTGCAGTCCATGGGGTCACAAAGAGTCAGACACGCCTGAGACTGAACAACAGCAAATTTTATCCTTAAACTTCCTGAATCATTTATCTAAAATCCTAATTCATTATCAATTTGTCTGTATCCCCTTACAATTTGGCCTCTGTGTCCATTGAAAAAAAAATGACCTCCTAAAAACATATATAGCGATCTGTGCCTATCAAGGCACAGTACATTTTTGAAGTTTTTGATATTTGATATTGATGATCGTTCCATAAATTTCCTTCCTGCCTTGAATTCTGCTCCTTTTTGGCATTTGGATTCTCATTATTTAAAAAACCAACAACTTTATTTTGTATTGGATTAAAGGAATCCCTGGTGGTTCAGCGGTAAAGAATCCTCCTGCGATGTGGAAGAGGTGGGTTTAATCTCCCTGGATCAGGAAGATCCCCTGGTGAAGGAAATGTCAATCTACTTCAGTATTCTTGCCTGGAAAATCCCATGGACAGAGGAGCCTGGTAATCTCCACCCCCTGGGGTTGCAAGAGTCCGACATGACTTAGCGGCTAAATCAATCATAGCTGATTAGCAATATTGTGATGGTTTCAGGTGGACAGCAAAGGGACTCAGCCATACTTAGACACGTGTCCATCCTTCCCCAAACTCCCCTTCCATCCAGGCCGCCACGTAACACTGAGCAGAGTTCCCTGTGCTCTACGGTAGGTCCTTGTTGGTTATCCATTTTAAATACAGCAGTGTGTACATGTCAATCCCAAACTCCCTAATTATCACTTCCCCCTGTCTTTCCCCACTGGCAACCTCTAAGTCTGGCAATTCTCTAAGTCTGTGGGGACTATCATTACATCCTTAATGAAATCACCTCTTGGTCCTGGTCTTTTTGGCTAGCTCCTATACTTCCACCATTCATTAATTATGGATGTTCCTTAAATTTCAGGATATTCACTCTCTCCCTTTGTGATGTTATAAATGCCTATGACTTCAGTTATATTCTCCATGCAATGATTCTTGTATTTATATTCCAAAAACATCTTTTCTTGGCAGTTTTATTTTATGTCCTGCTGGTTCTTGAAACTTAACACCTGTAAACTAAGTTAATTGTTTTTGCTGTTAAACTTGTTCCTCCTCCTGACTTTCCAGATTCTTTCAGTGACATCCCTGTATCACATTCCTGCTGCTACCGCTGCTAAGTCACTTCAGTCGTGCCTGACTCTGTGCGACCCCATAGATGGCAGCCCACCAGGCTCCGCTGTCCCTGGGATTCTCCAGGCAAGAATACTGGAGTGGGTTGCCATTTCCTTCTCCAGTGCATGAAAGTGAAAAGTGAGAGTGAAGTCGCTCAGTCGTGTTCGACTCTTCGAGACCCCATGGACTGCAGCCCACCAGTCTCCTCTGCCCATGGGATTTTCCAGGCAAGAGTACTAGAGTGGTCCACACATTAGCATACCTTAAACTCTTACTCCTCCTACACCTTCAATGCCCTATACCCAATAAGTCATTATGTCCTATTGAGTTTTTCTTTGAAACTGGTCTCTCTTCTTCTCTTTCTTTAGCATGCCTTTCACATGGCTGCCTTCCTAATCAAGACCCCTATTTAGCTCTTGGCTGTACTATTGCAGGAATCTCTGAGCATCTAGCCTCTTTTGCCTTCTAATATATCTTTCACATCACTGCCGGAGTAATCACCCCAAACGACTCTGATTATGTCTGATTATGTCTTTTCTTTACTCAAAATATCTTTAATAACAGTTCCATGCATATTTAATAAAGTCATTATCATTTTCTCGATAGTCAAGGACCACATATCATGATTTTTCTTTTCATTTTTATCTCATGCGGTTCTCTTGAATATACCCTGGATCTCTTATTGTTTCCCAATACATTTCATAGACTTTTGCCTCCACACTTCTGTATATATTCTCCTTTCTGCTTATGTTGCTCTTGCCCAAGTCCCTCCTCTTTTCCACCTCCAGCTCTACTTGGTAAAGAACATTTGGTTCAATGCTCCATTCAAATGCTATTTGCTCCATAAATTCTTTCCTGATGCCTTTAGCCAGGAATGCTCTCTTGCTCGAAATCCCCACAGCATCTTCTCTGGACCACTAAAGACGCACTGCCTTGGTTTGTCACCTGATTGCATCTTCTACCAGACAGTAGACCTCTGAGTATGAATGACTTTGTATAGAAATGGACACAATTTATAATGAAGGTTATTAGCATTGCTCCGGAAAATATACTTTTTAATTGAATGGATGTCTGAACCTCTTGGTTATCATCTTTGAGAATGTGGTGAGGATAAATGTGAAGTAAACAAAATATACAGATTCGTGTTTTTAAACACAGTACAGTACAATACATATTTTACAGCTTGCTACCTCTCAAATTGTTTTTATGGGGTCCATAGACAGGTTTGTTCACTGTATGTGTACTGATTCAAAACCTCTTAGTATCAAGACAAAAACTTCAAATTCTCTTTATTAGGACAACTTATTCTTGAGAGAAAGCAGATGTCATTGTTTATCTGTTCTACTTACTGAAATGAAAGATGAAAATGCTTAGGCAATGAGACGCAATGCTGCTCTAACTAAGGCAGTAGTCATGTACGGATGTGGGAGTTGGACCATAAAGAAGGTTGAACACCAAAGAATTGATATTTTCGAACTGTGGTGCTGGAGAAGACTCTTGAGAGTCACTCAGGCAGCAAGGAGATCAAACCAGTCAGTCCTAAGGGAAATCAACCCTGAAAATTCACTGGAAGGACTGATGCTGAAGCTGAAGCTCCACTACTTTGGCCACCTGATGCAAAGAGCTGACTCACTGGGATGACCCTGATGCTGAGAAAGATTGAGGGCAGGAGGAGAAGTGGGTGACAGAGGATGAGATGGTTGGATGGTATCACTGACTCAATGGATGTGAGTTTGAGTAAACTTGAAGAGATAGTGAAGGACAGGGAAGCCTGGTGTGCTGTGGCCCATGGGGTCACAAAAAGTCAGACACGACTGAGTGACTGAACAACAAAGGCAGATGAGTTGTCCCCACATAGTATGCTATGACTTTCATGCTGTTAGTACCATGAAATCGAGATGGAGTGGAGAAGTAGGCATCAGATGAGAGTGCTGTGCTGGCAAGGAACACCTAGTTGGTCGAAATAAAAGAAATTAACTCGTTTGTGTCACTGGATTGAATCTGTTAGGACTCTGCATATCTGATCTCTGAACAAGCTGAAATCAACTATGTCACAAAAAATATTTGCTAATCCTGTCACATTAGCAGGATTCTTAGCAGAAAATATTCTACATAGAAAAAATCTTCAAGTGGTCATTTCTTTTTTTTTTTTGGCTGCACCTCACAGACTTCAGGATTGAATCCACACCTCCTGCAATAGAATGGTGGCTGTCTTAACCATTGGACTGACAGGCAAGTCCTATCCAAGTGATCATTTTAAAGTGAAGTGAGTAAGTTACTGGTAAATGTTTGCTGGTAAATCCATTGTTTTGTACCTTGCCAAACACAAAGGAGCCACAGTTTCAGCTTATGACAGGCTCAGAGTTGTTGGGAAAGAAAATGATAAGATACTTGACAGAAAGACATAATTATATGAAGCACAGCGTGACATTTTGAAGTACCTAAGTGGAAAATCCAGTTGGACAACCAGATTAAAATGTGAAAGAGGGGGAACCTGGGTCTGACTCAACCTTGGAGGACTGGCTTTGAGTGGGTGTGGCAGGAGGAAGAGCTTGAATGGAGGGACAGTGTGGCATTCATAACAAAAGAACATGCTCATGGACTGAAAGGAGACGAGTTGGCTAGAGCAGTGGATACAGATTTCAAAGCAATGGGATGTTTTGGGTATATAAGCTGGATGCAGTTTGCTGAAGGTCTTGAATTTTTCTGTTGCTTCCATAACAGATTACTATAGATTTAGCAGTTTCACACAGTTCAAAGTTATTATCTTATGGTTTTGTACATGAGAAGTCTAGTGGGCTTGACTGGTGTCTCTGCTTTGAGCTCAGATGGCCAAGGTTAAGGTCTGGTGTGGCTGGGCTCTGGGGCAGAACCCACTTCAGGCTCACCTAGGTGGCTGGCAGAGGTAGTTTCATGTGGTCACAGGACTGAGGCCCTTCTCCTCCTTGCTGGCTGTTGGAAGGACGCTGTTCTCAGCTTCTAAAGGCACATACATTCTTTGCTGTGGTCTCCTCCCTCCATCTTCAAAGCCAACTGCTGAGTGTTTTTCACATCTTGAATCACCCCTATGCTTCTCTTTTCTGCTATGTCTCTCTGATTCTTTGGCTTTTCTATTCCACTTTTAAGGGCCCATCTGATCCCACTGGGCCCAATCAGATTATCTCCTAAACTTCCTATTTTAAGGCCTATTATCTTAATTCTATATGCAAAGTCCCTTGTGCCAAGGAAAGAAAGAAATCGGGTTCCAGGAACAGAGTGCCAAAGCTGAGGAGTTTGAATGAGATCCAAAAGGTAATTGAGAAGCACTGTAGGTCCTTAAACAGAGGAGAGGTATGTGGTACACAGGGCAGTAGATGAAACGGTACTTCTTCAAACCAGTATTATTTAACTATTCACGCAACAGTAATTTAGAGGAGCAGCCGAGCAGAACATAGGGAAGGGAGGGGAAGAAGAACCACTGGTGGCTGTTTTTGGCCTCTCTTAGTTAGACCCAGACAGTCCTGCTCTGTCCAAAACTTGTGAACTCCATACAGTAAAAGAAAAACTCTTATAGCCAATAGAGGGCAGTTTATCCAAATACTTTCCTTAGGGGAGCTTCATTCTCCCCCAGACCCATGTAGCTCAGTTGTGTCTGACTCTTTGCTGCCTCATGGATTGTAGCCCACCAGGCTCCTCTGTCATGAGATTTCCCAAGTAAGAATACTGGGGTGGGTTGCCACTTCCTACTTCAAGGGATCTTCCTGACCCAGGGATTGAACCCGTGACTCTTGCATCTCCTGCATTGGCAGGCAGATTTTTTACCACTAGTGCCACCAGCAAAGCCTCATGAGGTTGATCAAATTCTTCCTTCTAAACATTTAATATATATGTGTGTGTGTGTGTGTGTAACTGGATTACATTGCTGTACATCTGCAACTAACACAACACTGTAAATCAACTATACTTCAATAAAAAAATGTGGAAAGAAAAAATTTTCAAGATTTTTCTTGAGAGTTCTAAAATAAATACTCTCCATCTCATTACTTTTCTAGTGATGACTGTGCCACCTATTAGAGATCGACACTTTAGGCAGCCACCCCTGGTGTCCCCCTAGCCCTAAACTGGCTCTGGTGATATCCGTTCATTTATTCCCTCCCCAGCTTTGTACAGGTACCATGCTAGGTGCTGAGGTTTTCAGCAGTGAACAGAGATCCTGGCTCACACAGCTTATCTTTGAGTAGGTTCATAATTAGCAGGTTAGGAGAAGAGAGAATGGTGGGTATAGTGTAAGGTGACATTTGAGCAAACACCTGAAAGAAGTGAGGGCTTAAGTCGTGTGGCTATCTGGGGAAGGAGGGTTTCAAGCAGAGGGAAGAGCAGTGACCTTGAGGGAGGTGAAGCAGAAGGAGCATGTTTGGGCCACTTGTGGGAAGGAAGTGGGTCTGGCTGGAGCAGTAAGAGTGAATAGAGGAGGATGTTGGGAAAAGAAGTCAGCAAGGTATGGGTGGTGCTCTGGCAAAGTCATTTGTCACCCGTCTGCACCGAGCAACATTCTAAACTGGCCTGGAAGCTCTTATATGCTGTTTACTCCAAGATTTTAGCATGATTACTGTGCAGAAGGATTTATTTGTCTCAAGAAATTTGGATCAAAGAATAAAATAGCATATTTCAAGTTCTGGGTACGGATTGCTGTGAAAAATTAGCTTGTTATATGCATTTATTGACTATTGTTTATGACATAAACAAAGCTGCTCTTCTTTCTATAATAAGAGTTGGTAATATTGTACCTTTCTTATTTTCTACTCTTAGCATTATTATACAATAAAGAGCTGAATATATAATATATTGCTGAGAGGGTAATGAGCAGGATTCAATCACACATTTAAATGAATTAAAAAAAAATCTGAAGCATGTCCAAGTTCTTCCATCTAAGCATCACTTAATCTGTTTGTTCAGTTGCGTTTCATCTCTGCAGCTGCCAAGCCACTTCAGTTCTGCCAGCTCGACTCTCTGATTGCAAAATAAAGGGTGGTCACTTAACCATGGATGTGAGGAACATGAGTGTTCTGTGAAAAGAACGACATGATGAGAAATCCTGATCATAGAAAACTGGAGGCTTCCTCCTTAGCCCGAGGGCAGTTAATTTTGAGGGGGTATTCTCACCTTCCTCACATCTAAGCAGTCTTTGGCGGGGTGTATGCGCTTTTGGAAGATGGATGCAACTTTGCTGCAGTTTACATTCATAAATATTTTTGTAGTATAATAGATTGTCAAAACAAATCTGTGTTTTCCATTTGTGTGTGCATGAGTGTGTCAGTACGCCTCTTAATCTTTTTGTCCATCTAGAGGTATAACACAAATAATTTGCTTTCCTTATTGTGGTTTTATCCTTATGGAGTAGATTTATGCCAAAGGGCATCGTGAGGAATAGGTAAATTGGTTGATGACCATACGATCTAGGGGGACAGCTCCTTAATTTTGGCAGTTCTGCGTCTGCACTCAAAAGTTGTGGCTGCTTTTAAGCATTTTCAATGGAAAACCTCCCTGAAACTTGGCATTAACTACATCATTGAACTGTGGAGGGACAGTCAAGGTGGTCTTACTGACAACACAATTGTCAGAATGTGGGAATGTAGCATGTATTCTGAGCATGGGCACTGTTGCATGGCTTTTGAGTCAGGGAACAGATAGACCTGGGTTGGTGGCCATCCAGTTGTACTAACTGTGTGACCTTAGGTGAGTTCCTTATCATCATTGAGCCTCCATTCCCTAGTCTGTAAAATCAGGGAGATGATGCCTCCATCCTAGAGTGGTGATGAGAATGTAAGTGAATTGCTTGGTGTAGTGCCTGCATCTGCTTAGGGTAAGTCATTTTTATTATCATCATTTTTCTCTAGCTTATTTCATTTTGATGGCACAGCAAGCAGACTTGGCATAAAGCAGCAGTCTTTCTGGTGCATGGAAACGTAGGCCCCTGGAGGATAGCACATCAGACCCTGAAACCCAACATACACCTTCCTTTGCATTTTTCACAATATTTTTCTCTCTTCACGTAAACCTGGAGAAAACATTTTGCTGCTTGCTGCCTGAATTGGCCAGGAATTCTAGTTTCCAAGGAGATTGTAAATGGCTGTATTTGTGTATGCTGATTTGCTTCAACTTTAGAAGAATTCCTCAGGGAATTCTTCAA
Source organism: Dama dama (assembly GCF_033118175.1). Classification (NCBI taxonomy): domain Eukaryota; kingdom Metazoa; phylum Chordata; class Mammalia; order Artiodactyla; family Cervidae; genus Dama; species Dama dama. Next base: position 37,860,289 of record NC_083713.1, read on the forward strand.
AGTAAGCCGAGTATTATGGAGATGCTTTTTCTTTTTTCATTAGCCATAGAAAATTGTGTGTGTGTGTGTCCTTAGTGATCTAAATGTTACTTGGAAGTGGTCAGGCAAAATGGAAAGATTTGCTAATGAAAGCTTTATCTCCCTATGACTGCAATTTTATATGTCCTTTCAAATTTATTTATCTGGGGTTTTAGCTATTTAGAAAAGCATTTAGTGCAATTTGGAATTGTAATTAGGATATTCTATACCATCTGCACTGCTTGATGTAATTCTCTAGCTTCACTACAATTACATCACAAAAGGAGACTGGAATGGAAGTCTGTTTTTCCACTCTAGACAACCCAAAAGCACACTCACAGTGTCTGTCCTAAATAGGGACTCAGTGCTGGTTAATTGATAATAAAGTTTTCCTACTGGTGCAGAGTTTCTGTTAGTGTTTGGGGTGAAGAGCTGTACATTAGTATTTGGAAAAATTATGGATTGCTGAGCAGAGGATGTAGCTTTCAAAAACTCTTAGTTCTAATTCTAGATTGACAACAGCTCATGTGACATTGACCCAGCTTCTCTCTCTAAATCTCTCTATTTCCATTCAGTCAATTGTCAAATGGGATTATAAAACTGATATGCATTCTAACCTGGTAGGGAGAATTTTGCTGTGCAGTTTTTTCATATCTAAATATTAAAAATTTTAATTAGAACCCAGTATTATTCTTTTCACAGAACATTCCCATTTTTTCACATCCATTGTTAAGTGCCCACCCTTTATTTTGCAATCAGAGAGTTAAGCTGGCAGAGTTGAAGTGTCTTGGGTCCAGGATTGCTTGATCCATTCATCATTCATCATTGAATGGCATAATGTGGTATAAAGAACATATGTTTTAGAGTTAAGAAAATTGGAGTTTGCATCCAGGCTCTCTTACTAGCCTTGTGATCTCAGTAAAATTACATGAGCTTCCATGATGACTCCTATGGACATAGGTTGCTGTGATGGATACATAAGAATATGTAAGTGAAATGCCTGCCCAGGACATTTTGTTCCACAAACATAATTTGCTTTCCACCTACTATGTAAGCCATGTATCCCATGGCAGGGGATTAACATAGTCCTTGTCCTCAAAAGAGTTTACAAAATCTAGATGGAGGATATATATAGAGGAATAATTAAAAACATTAAGAATAAGCAACAGCTGTCTCAGCTTATTATAAAATGAGTCTGTGGATAATTAGGGTAGAAAGAGCAGGTGGTAACAAAGGTTCAAGAAGAAAGTCTAAAGCAACATGGTTGGAAGCCAATCTTAGCTTCTTTTGCTGGAGCCACTCCTTTGCCAGCGCCTTCTCCACCAATGGCTAAGCTGTAGTGAGACCACAAAAGCTAAATCTTCATAGCTGTTTGCCATCAAGGGGATTAGGTTTTGGTATATGTTCGTTGTGTTGGATGAAGTATTAGTGAAGAGTTTGTTTTCTCACCTACTCCTAAACAGATTAAATGACATATTAATGTGCTTCTAATTCTATTATCTTTCATATTTATAATTCAAAATGTATGCACTGGGTTGAGAGTGCTGGGGGATATACCAGCCCCCACGAGCAGATTTGTTACCACCCCATCTGCCACCCCAAATGCTAAATTTTAGGAGCACCACTGCTTTGCAGTATGTTATATTTTACAAGACTTTGAAGAGAGAGAAACACAGAAAGATAGTGACAATCACTGGGGGGCTAGAAAGACAGAGAGCATAAGGTTAGAGCTAAAACTTCTAAAAAGCAACTGGAGTGTTGGAGAAAGGAACAGAGTGAAGAGCTGAATGTATTTACCAAAGAATTAATGAATAGGCTAAAGGTGTTTATGTAGGCAGAGAGCATATGGAAAAGGGGGAAATGAATCATGGAAGAAGGCAGCCAGTATTACCATACAATTTAATTCATCTTGAGATGTGTGTGTATATGTGTGTGTGTGTGTATGTTTTTCATATATATGTGATTGGAGAAAAAATAGCTACCAAGTCCAGCCCGTAGTATTAAGGGAGAAAAAAAGGGTCTACCATGAGGTCATGATGATGGTTATTGTCTTCTGTGGTGCTGTATCTTGCAGCAGAATTCTTCAATAAATATGAAGAGGAAGACTTAAAACAAGGGGAGAGGTGGCAGAGAGCTAAGATCTATATGAATATGATAATCTCCTTCACTTCCTGGCAGTTTTGTTGCCTTCCACCCCCTCTTCCTGGATTCAGGACTTGCTGTCATGCCAAATGATTGGTGGTGCTAAAGCTCAAATAGCTTCTGTTATTGGTGTCTCTTGCAAGGATCCCTGTAGAGGGAAACGAGAGGCTTAGAGAGACTGTAGGTTTTTGAGTGTATGGCATGACAAGTTTGTAAGCTTCTGCAGCTTGGGGCTAGAAAGGTCAGGAGGTGAAAACAAACGTGTCCCTAAATGTTTCTGATAAAGACTATCTTGTTTCGTTAAATGTAAGTGTAATGTTAAGGACAGAGTTAAGGGGAAAATGTGGGACAAAGGAAGGTGGGAAGAGATAAAACATACGAGAGAAGACCGAGAATGAAACCAAAGAGAAAAATGCCAGGTTGGGCTCAGAGCAGTTGAATGAATAAATGGCAGAACTGGAAGATGTAAGAAAAGGGTCCAAGAAGGTAGGTCCGTATAGGGCCACAGGATGCTGAGGTGAAGCTGCCCTGCCGGTCTGCCAATGGGAACCCTCTGAGCCTAGAGCTGGGTAGCCAGCACAAGGCCAGGAGTCAGAGTAGCAACACAGTGTGTTTCCCCGGCAGAAACAAGGTCTGGAAGCTTACCTCCTGGCAGGGTGGCCTTGCCACAGCTACCTGAGCAAGCCTGTATATCTGCTCTATGCCCTGCTCAAACTTCCTATGGGAAGTTGGGTATAGAATGGGATGGTAATCCAGCAGAGAGACTGGAAAAGTCTCCTAGCCATAGTGAGTTAATAGCTAACCTCCTCCAGATATAAAAATGAGAGTATTAGTCACTCAGTCATGTCCAACTCTTTGCAGTCCCAAGTACTGTAGCCTGCCAGGCTCTTCTATCCATGGAATTCTCTAGGCAAGAATATTGGAGTGGGTAGCCATTCCCTTTTCCAGGGGCTCTTCCTGACTCGGGGATTGAACCCATGTCTCCTGCATTGCAGGCAGGTTCTTTACCATCTGAGCCATGAGGGCTTCCCAGATATAAAGGGAAAACACAATAAAAGAAAAAATATACACCTGAAGAAGTAAAGAAAAAGTAGCAGTTTTATGTGATGAAAATTGTAAATATATTGAATAACCTTGAGGAGATACTGTTCATGGGGTTCTCAAGGCAAGAATATGGAAGTGGTTTGCCATTCCCTTCTCCAGTGCCTATTGATGAAATTGATAGAGGAGAGTGAAAAAGCTGGCTTAAAACTAAACATTCAAAAATCTAAGATCATGGCATCCAGTCCCATCATTTCAGGGCAAATGGATGGGGAAACAATGGAAACAGTGAAAGACTTTATTTTCTTGGGCTCCAAAATCACTGCAGATCATGACTGCAGCCATGAAATTAAAAGACTGTTGCTCTTTGGAAGAAAAGTCATGACAAACATAGACAGCATATTAAAAAGTAGAGGCATTATTTTGCCAACAAAGGTCCATCTTGTTAAAGCTATGGTTTTTCCAGTAGTCATGTATGGATGTGAGAGTTGGACCATAAGGAAGGCTGAGTGCTGAAGAACTGATGCTTTTGAACTGTGGTGTCAGAGAAGACTCTTGGACTGAGAGTCCCTTGGACTGCAAGGAGATGAAACCAGTCCATCCTAAAGGAAATCAGTCCTGAATATTCATTGGAAGGACTGATGCTGAAGCTGAAACTCCAATACTTTGGCCACCTGGTGTGAAGAACTGACTCATTAGAAAAGACCCTGATGCTGGGAAATATTGAAGGCAGGAGGAGAAGGGGATGACAGAGGATGAGATGGTTGGATGGCATCACTGACTTGATGGACATGAGTTGAACAAGCTCCGGGAGTTGGCGATATACGGGGAAGCCTGGCATGCTGCAGACCATGAGGTCGCAAAGAGTCAGACGTGACTGTGCAACTGAACTGAACTGAGGAGATAAATGAGCGAAAGTGTCTATAAAACAAGAGCAAGAGCTTATGAAATAAGAATAAGAGGGTATGAATCCAAAATAGGATACTATGGAAAAGAACCAATTTGATGAAAAATAAAGTTGCTGAAATAACAAAACTAAATATAGCAGACTAGAAATAACTGAAGATTGAATTAAGGAACCATAAAATAGAGCTGAAGAAAAACTAATATTATCTAAATATATATATTGAGTGCTTACTATGTGCCAGGTATTATTCAAGCATTTAACATGTGTTATCTCATTTAATTCTTATAAGAATTATATGTCCTGTTTTTTACCGATTAGGAAGCCAAGATGAAGAGAAGATAATTAATTTACCCAAAGTTATACCACTAGTCTTGAATTCAAGGAGAGCCCTTGTATTTAATCACTACATTATAATAACAATTCTCAAAAATTTTTAAAATGCAGTGCAAAGATATAAAGAAATGGAAAAAGAGTTAAGAGGGAATAAACCCTAGTTCTCGTGAATAAAAATCTGCTTTGTAACAATTTGCCAGTGATTCATGGGGTCTTTGGAGAAGGAAATGGCAATCCAGTCCAATATTCTTGCCTGGAGAATTCCATGGACTGAGGAGCCTGGTGGCCTATATAGTCCATGGGGTCACTAAGAATTGGACACGACTGAGTAATAACGCACATGGGGTCTTTAAAGATTGATGAGAATGCTTAAGTAATTAGTCCCAACTGGCAATGCTGAAACCAAAATACTGGGGCTGATAAAAAAATTTTTCTTATTGAAGTTTCGAGAAGTTAGGGAGAAAAATCTGGAAACTTGAAAACCAGTGGAACTTTTTACCAAGTCATGTGTTAATCATCAGAGGTGCACAAATTCCCTAGCTTATGTATATTTCAGTCTGCCCAAGTAGCTTTCTGATGCAAGAATAACATTTCTTGGAAAATAAGAAGAGATGAGTTTCCTCAGACAGTTAAGTGAGAATGTATGGAAGTGGCCTGTGTGTGTGTATAAGTAGATAAAGGTTGTAACTCCTTTTGGCCTTGCTGATTGAGGTGTAGCTGTCAGAGAACGCACTGCTTGTTTTTATCTCTACTTGCTTTTATCTCTTTCTAGAGGGTTTCCCAGGTTGACGCAGCTGATAAAGAATCTGGCTGCCAGTGTAGGAGACACAAAAGGTGTGATTCTGATCCCTGAGTCGGGAGATCCCCTAGAGGAGGACATGGCAACCCACTCCAGTATTCTTGATTGGGAAATCTCACAGACAGAGGAGTCTGGCGAGTTGTGGTTCATGTGGTCCATGACAAAGAGTCGGACACGACTGAGTGCACACACACCCACACACACATACATCTTTTTCTAGACCGAGAGCATCTTGAGAGTAAGAAATACACCTCCCTCTTTGTATCTGTAAAGAAAAGTAGGTGCCTAGAAGATAGAAGCAGACTTTGTTGTTGTTGTTGTTGAATGATTGAATAAATTATTCTCAAGTCTTTTTTAAAGGCAGTGATAAACTGAGCTCTTTTCTATTGGATGTTTCTCTGAATTAATGGCTCAGATTCTGGGAAGATGGGCACACAAAAACATCTGACAGGGGGTTTCAAAACACTATTGAGGGCCAGTTAGCAAAACAGAGTTCCTTTTGAATGCCAGCTCCAAATGATTCTTAGTGGTTGCCTGGAGTTGTGCTGAGAAGGATTCTGAGGCTGCATCCGGGCTCAGCAGGAAAGTGGACTATAATCAATTAGTGATGTGTGCCAGGGGCAAAGCAGTGGGATGTAGTGTCCTGAGACCACATATGTGCCCTGAGGGAATCCTATCTACCAGCCATCTCTGGAGCCAATCAATGTGTGAGTTGGAGGGGGATAGAAACTCAGTGAGGGCCAGTCCTTTTCCAGAGATCTTAAACACCGGGTTACCAAACTTTCAGAAGAGGATCTGCATTCTGAGATGACTTAACATAGTCTTATTTGTACCAATGTGAACTTGGGGCCTTCTTAAACTGAACCACACCTATGTGTGTGTTGGTGGCTCAGTTGTGTCTGACTCTTTGTGACCCCATGGGCTGTGTACCCTGCCTGGCTTCTCTCCTCTGTCCATGGAATTCTCCAGGCAAGGATACTAGAATAGGTAGACATTCCTTCTCCAGGGAATCTTCCTGACCCAGGGATTTACCCTGGGTCTTCTGCATTACTGACAGATTCTTTACCATCTGAGTCACTAGGGAAACCTGAACCACACCTGTTTATTTCAAATCCTAGAACTCAAGAGAACCATAGTAGGACCAACGGAAGAATCAGAAGACTCTCTGCACCAATGTATGTGAACCTGGTTTCTGACCTCCCAAGATCTCTGTTGATAAGATACAATTTTCTGAGAATTTGTCACCATTCATTCTGGGTGTACAATTGAGGACAATTACCAATTGGTCAGGGCTTTCAACATCCTGCTCAGTCCCCCATTTCCCCCCCATTTTTTGTGAAACAGACTTGGCGTCTGGGGCTGAGACAGTTTTCAGGAAGCTGACCCCTACCCCCACGTCCTGTCACCCTTGTCAGACCATAGGGTGTTACACCAGGGATTTCCCCCAGACAGTTATTTTACTTTATTTTTATTTTTTTTTAATTCTTCTATTTCCCAAGATATTGTACAATTTCTAATACTTTTCATCAAGGCAAAGTCTTTCTACTGGCAAATACTGGCTTATTGATAAAGAATTAAAGGGTCTGATGGTGCTAGACAAGAGGCTTAAAGAACAGAAATGTGGAATCAGAGGGCTATAATGAAACAATAATATGGATCTATTTGGATGAGTTGCTATTAATATATTGAAAAACTATGAACCTTGATATCTGACAGCTTTAGGTGGAACTTTGACTTTCTATTTTAAAATGTATGAATTTGAGAAAGTCACTGTTTCCTCATCTGTAGGATGTAGGGACACTAATTTTAATACCTTTCTCACAGCACAGAATGCATAAGCAACATGATCCATTAGTAGCATCTAAGCAGAAAATATGAGTTTCTCTTCCTTCTATTATTTAGTTTCATTGCACATGACTTGATATGATCCACCTTAATCTGAAAGGAGTGCAGAAGAACATCCCATCAATATTTTAGTGTTTTAAACTCCCAATGAGGAATTTCTTCCTTACTCTAAGTTATTATCTAATCCAAATATTTCTTGTTTTAATTTGTTCTGTAAAATGTGAAAAAAATTGATTCTCATGTAAGCAGGCTGCCCCCAGAATCTTAGATGGGGGAGCAGGACTATGAACATAAAAGTCCTGCAGAATGGGGCTTATGCACTAGAAAATGCTGGTGCACTTTCAGCAGAAATATAAATTGCATTTGTTTGCAGAGCTGGTGGAGGGAGGTGAAATGCTCCTCAATTTTCTTTTTTAATGTTTTATTTTTGTGTTATTTATTTGGCTGCTCTGGGTCTCAGTAGCAGCATTCATTGAGATCTTCGATCTTCTTGGTGGCGTGCAGAAGCTCTAATTGCAGCACGTGGGACCTAGTTCCCTGCCTAGGAATCCAACCCAGGCCTCCTGCATTAGGAGCATCAAGTCTTAGTCACTGGACCACCAGGCAAGTCCATCATTCTTGTCTTGATTTTGAACCTAGCCACAACTTGTTTCCTAAGATAGGACTATCAGAGTGATTGCCATGGACTAAAAGAGAAGTGTCTACTGTGAACAATTCTTACAGCTGTAGATAATGTGAACTTCTTAAGGAAAAATCTTTTTCAGTCTCAGTGCCCACTGGAGGCAATGGAAGAGGATATGGAGGCATGTTCCGCTTTTACCCAGCATGGAGCCAGGAGTCTTTACACTTTCCTGATTCCGAGTCACAGCAACAAGTTTGCTTCTTGGTTGCTTTTGAAGCACAAGTACAAAGGATTTAAGGACAAACCATCTCTTTATGTGTTGCTCCTAAGGCATCCTGCATAGAACTGGTACCCAGAAAGTGTCAAGAGGACCCATGATTGTCTCAGAGAGCCGCTGCTCGCTGCAACCACTGTCATGATTTAGGAATGTTTGGGCTTCAGCTGGAGTCTGCTCTTCCCTTCCCTCTTGAACCTGATCTTGTCAATAGGAGAGAAAACTTGACTGTGATGCCTATTTAAGGAAATCTTCCATGAAAAGACATGCCATGCAGACTTTAGCACATGGCAGAGGTCATTATAGAGACATTGTCACTAAGTTTACAATAGTTAAGGATTTGGGAGCTGGTAGGTGGCATAATCAGAGAAAGTTTAATGTACCAAGAATTATTTTGGTTTTGGTGGCAGCAAAAATGCTAGTAAGACCAAATTAATCACAGCTAACTCCAGAGGGCCCATTATTTGCAGCAAATAAGTTCCCACAAGAAAACCTCAATGCCATAGGGTGACAATCATGAGCATTTCTATGCCTGTTCCATTCTGACAAGTAGCTTTGTGACACCTTGAAGACCCCAAGACTCCAGCCTGCAGTTGAGATACTTGCTGGCTCATGGTCCTGACATTAAAGGGAAGAAAATAGCTGAAAATCAAGAGCAGTATCCACTAGATTAGTTAATAAGGCTTCTTTTGAAGACCCACATCAAACACTAAACAAAACAAGAACAAAAATACCATGCTGAGAAAACAGAGAAAAAGAAAAATTGGCATGAGTGTAACAAGGTATATGAAACTCGGGAGCTTCCTGGAATGGAAATGATGTGGAATGTTACCAGCTAATTACTAGGTGGAATCATCCGCCAGAGTCAGGGGAGGGGACAGAACCAAGGAGGAATCAACATCTTCCTTGTGAAGCAATATTTCAAAGCTTAATTAGGACTCCTTGACTTTGATTTCTTGGCTTTGGGCAAGGTATGTAGGGTTCCCATTCTTTCTCTGCTGCCATCAACTCTGCCTTGCACTATGCCCTTCTGTGTCAACTGATGACATCCATCCTGAACCTGAGACATCTGAGTTCACACCTGCTCAGACAGAACTACTGGAGAAGGAAATGGTAATCTACTCCAGTATTCTTGCCCAGAAAACCCCATGGGCAGAGGGGCCTGGTGGGCTACAGTCCATGGGGTTGCAAAGAGTCGGACATGACTGAGCATGCACACTTGCACACAGAACAGAACTACAGCCACACCAGCTCAATCTCAGATTGAATTTTCAGTCCTCACTTCAGAGCCTCAGTCTGGCAACTGGCAACCATGGCGTCTCTCCCAACTGCCTCCAAGAGCCTATGTGCTAAAGGGCTTTCATAGAACATTAGGTCTTTCAGAGCCTCAGCTAAGCTAAGCAGGCATCTCTACTGGGTCCCAGGTCAGTTCCTCAGAGTCCCTGTGGTCCCTCTCCTCCCCAGACACACCACTGAGTGGCAAGATCAAATGGCCTCTCACCGTGTTCAGGGTATAAGGGTAGAGTGGTGTTTAGGGCATGGGAATGGACAGGATAAATTTCTCTTCATAAATCTCTCATGACTATGAAGAATCAGATGGGTATCAGAGTCAGGAGACCTGGGTTCTAGTTCAGATTCTGCTTCTCACTCTCTTGACTCATTTTCTTTATCACAAAAGAAGGAGATTGTTCTGGATCATCTGTAGGCTCTGTTGTAGCCTTAGCTATATTTATCATCTGTGAACATGATTTGCAGTCTTGAAGGAGGCTTTAGATGTTGCATTTTCTTTTTTCCTTCCATTTGCCTTTCATGAGTTCCATGATCTCTCACTTCATGGAATCTTCATGCACTAGGCACAACCCTCAGGACATTTATCACATTCTGCCATATAGCAATTTGGATTCTTATTGTCTAATTTCCTATAGATTGTATATTTGGAGGCATGGTGTTTTTTTTTTTTTTCTCCTTGATTTTTCATTAAAGTGCTAAGCAAAGTGGCTGGCACATAAACGCTTGGTGAGTTCTCAGTGCATGGGAGTCATGAAAAGCCAACACTGTCCCTGTCAAGGCAAGTGTCTGGTGTCTGGGATCAATTCTCAGCTTCCTTTCAGTCAGTGTTGCAGCCTTGGGTGGTCTGATGAGTAATAGATGAACTATTTCAAGTTGTGCAGGGTCAGCTTGTATGTTTTGTGCTCTTCTTCAGGTTTTCTTTGGATTATTGTCCTGGGATTTTATTTTTTCATCATTATTTTCCTTGTGTCATTTTATCAACAGTGACAGGCTTTATTTTACTGGGCTCCCGAATCACTGCAGATGGTGACTGCAACCATGAAATTAAAAGACGCTTGCTCCTTGGAAAAAAAGTTGTGACCAACCTAGACAGCATATTAAAAAGCAGAGACATTACTTTATTGACAAAGGTCCATGTAATCAAAGCTATGGTTCTTCCAGTAGTCATGTATGGATGTGAGAGTTGCACCATAAAGAATTGATGCCTTTGAACAGTGGTGTTGGAGAAGACTCTTGAGAGTCCCTGGGACTGCAAGGAGATCAAACCAGTCAATCCTGAAGGAAATCAGTCCTGAATAGTCACTGGAAGGACTGATGCTGAAGCTGAAGTGCCAATACTTGGGCCAACTGATGCAAAGACCTGATGCATAAGAAAAGATCCTGATGTTGGGAAAGATTGAAGGCAGGAGGAGAAGGGGACAACAGAGAATAAGATAGTTGGATGGCATCACCGACTTGCTGGACATGAGTTTGAGCAAGCTCTGGGAGTTGGTGATGGACAGGGAAGCCTAACGTGCTGCAGTCCATGAGGTTTCAAAGAGTCAGACACGACTGAGTGACTGAACTGAACAATACTAATGATGCCGTACACTGACTGTTGTAAACTCAGTAGTCTTGGAATCAAGGGGATTTGATAGGAAAGATTTGAGGTTTAACTGAACAATGGCTATTAAGATGTCAAGTGTTTTCCTGGGAAACCATCACTTGATTAATAGATACAAAGACATATTTTCTCTTTTATTAGTTTTCCCCTACTTTGCTTTAAAGCCAAGAGACCAAAGAAATTTATAGTTGGTAAAGTCTTCTCATTTTGTCCTAAGTTTATCAGTGAATTTGTAGACTACTTTAAACCCTCATATTGCTAAAGAGACCTTAAGTGGAAGGCGTTCTGGAATGCTAATATTCACATTTTCATGTTCTTAACTCTCTGAAGTCCTGTTATTTAAACTGGTCCCCATTGCATCACTTTGATCATTGATGACATCAATGGGGAGCAAGTCCTCAGGGTTCAGTGGTGCTCAGCTTTGAGAAGGAGACTAAAGATGTGCAAGACATGGCTATAGTAGACATTCATCTTGATTTTTAAGTGCCTAGTACCTGGACTCTCTGCCTACGTTTAGGGGAATTTTCATCTTACGAGGCAAAGTCTTTCTATCATCAAAGAAGATGAAAACACCAAATACTTGTTTTCTTGGCCTTCTTTGCAGCAGAGCATGAAAAATGACTTGGACTGGCTTTGGACTGAATGTGTCTCCCCCAAATTCATATGCTGAAGCTCTCACTCCCAGTGTGATGGCATTTGGAGGTAGGGTTCTTGGGAGGTGATTAGATTTAGATGAGGTTCTGAGGTGAGGTCCTTCTGATGAGATCTTCAAAGCCCCCTTATAAGAAGAGACCAGAGAGCTTGTTTTCTCTGTCTCTCCAGCTTGTGAGGTCACAGCAAGAAGGCAGGTGTTTGCAAGCTAGGAAGAAGGCCCTCAACAGAAACCAAATCTACCAGCACTTTGGTCTTGGACTTCCCAACTTCCAGATGGTAAGAAGTAACTGTTGGTTTTTAAGCCACCCAATGTATGGTATTTTCTTACAGCAGCCTGAGCAGACAAAGATACCTAGAGTCTGCTAGCTGGGTGCACTCACCCCTTTTTGAGAGGCTGATGAAACAAAGAGACTCAGAATAGTCATGTTTTATCCTAAGGAGGATGGCTATACAGGGATTTCTGAGGTGGCGACAGGTGTTTGTGACAACAGGTCTGTTTGCAGTGTTTAGGGTCCACTTGTGGGGTGTTGGAGGTATAAGTTGGGGGGGGGGTCTATGTCCTGTGATGCTGGTAGTTTGTCTCATAGAACCAACCAGTTCTATGGTGTGGACAGGACCTTGATCTTGGCTGCATAGCCTTTGAGACTAGTTTTTCCAGCCCTCCTGGAGATTATGTGAACTACACAATGTATTTTAATAAATCATTTTTCTGCTTTCATTAGCCACGGATTATGAGCCAATAGCTTCTATTGCTTGCATCTGAGAGCTGCCATTGATCGATTGGCCCATGCCTTCAGGAATTTAGTCTTTGGTTGGTTTGGAGGTGACTGACTAATACCACAGGAAACATCTGGTATAGATAAGATAGTGTATCAAATTATGTCCCATACATACATACATTATGCTCTATGCTTAAAATACTGTAAGAATAGAGACTAGGAATAGAAAGTCTAGTGTAATGATTCAGGCTCCAGACTAGATTTGAAAAGTTCCAGTTTAAATGACTTTAAGGGCCATGGCAGTAAAGTAAATGAATGAGGCAGGCAAGGTTTGGGGAAAATTATATGAGATGATGTTTATAAAGCAGGGTTTCCAGGTGGCACAGTGGTAAAGAATTGGCCTGCCAATGCAGGAAATGCAGAAGACAGGAGTTCATCCCCTGGGTTGGGAAGATTCCCTGGAATATGAAATGGCAACCCACTTTGTATTCTTGCCTGGGAAAATACCTTTGACAGAGGAGACTGGCTGGCCACAATCTATGGGGTCACAAAGAGTCAGACACGACTGAGCATGCACCATGTTTATAAAGCACAGTGTATTGTTTATAGTAAATGTATAAAAGCGATACCATCGTGCTAACAACAAGGAGGGTTACAGCAATAAAAATAGCTAGTGCTTTCTGTGAGCCAGACTATATTCTGGTGCTTTATTCTTAGGGTGACTAAATGGCCAGTTGGCCCAGGAAAGTCCTGGGATATCCTGTTCAGTTTAACCTTGAACTTCAATATTTTTTAAAGCAGAATTTTATTAATAGTTGCATTAAAATAAGTCAGAGTAAGTTTTGCTAGTTGACCACTGTATATAGAATTAGGGTTTTCCTCATGGCACAGACAGTAAAGAATCTGCCTGCCAATGCAAGAGATGGGAGTTTGATCCCTGGGTTGGGAAGATCCCCAGGAGATGAGAATGACAAGCCATTCCAGTAGCCTTGCCTGGGGAATTCCATGGACAGAGGAATCTGGCGGGCTACAGTCCATGACGTCCCAAAGAGTCAGACATGACTGCCCGACTAACACACTATAGAATTAACCATGATAACCCATTTCTTTTTTTCAATCCATTCCAGATACAATATAAGTAACACTTCTCAAGATCTGCACTCAGAAATGCTGTTAAAATGAAGTGCTCCTGGGCAGGGACAACTTGGGGCAGCTGAGGGCCTCCAGGCCGTGTGGCGTTGGGAAGAGGAGCCCATATGCTGTCCCTGCTGCCACCTGGTGACCACTCAGGTGTGCTGAGGCCCGTGAGATGGAGCCTGAATGAGAGACACTGGGGACAAACACGGCCCTGAAACTGATTAAAGTATGTGAACAGCCACCAAGAACGATTATTCTGCTCATGTTGTTTTCGCAAATGTTTAGGAAACCAATATAAAAAGGTTCAAAAAAATTTTAGTTTTAATGTATATTGAATTGTATTATTTTATTTTTGTGGGAAAATTGATTTCTGAAACAGTTTTTGAATAGAACGACTTCATAGATCTACCAATAAATTAAAAAAAAATATTTTGGTCAATAAACACATATTTCAAGAATAATAATATACATATTTTATTTATTCTTAGTGCTCCTTTTTACTTTCAAAATACACATTTTAGACAAAGTATATGGTTACCTTCTTTATTTGTATTTACTCATTTAATCTTCAAAATAATACTCTGAAGTAGATTTTAAAAACTTTTTTTTCTATTGACAGTTGAGAAAATGGAGACATTCAGTAACATGTTTCTTGAAATTCTTAGCTAGGGACTTCCCTGGTGGTCCAGTGATTAAGACTCCATGCTTCTGATGCAGAGTGCCCAGGTTTGATCCCTAGTCAAGGAGCTAGATCCCACATGCCTCAACTAAGAGTTCACATGCCACAACTAAAGATCCTGCATGCCGTAACGAAGATCCTACATGCCTCAGCTAATACCCAGCACAGCCAAACAAATAAATAAATATATAAAAAAACCCCACAACTCCTCCCCACCCAAAATTAAAAAAAACCACTTAGCTCATCAGTAGCAAGCCAAGATTTCAAACTTGAGAAGCTGGCTCCAGAGCTTTTGCTCACAATCACTACTCCAGAGTAGGTTTCACAGAAGATACAGGAGTGTAGCCCAAAGACCTTCCCCCTTCTCTCAGCTACTTAGGGCAAGTCACTTTCCATCTCTGAGCCTCTGATTCTATAAGATGGGGCTGCTACTGTCCATCTTATAGAATTGTTGGAAGTATTCAATGAATTAACAACATAAGAAAGGGCTTTTGTAGGCTGGAGATACTGTATGTATTTAAGACCATTATTTATGGGCCTTTTCCATAAATCTAAGGCAGCACTGCATGCGCTGATGTCCTAAATCAGAAGTCAGTGGGCATTTGGGGGGGCCGGCAACTACTCTCACCTGCTCCAATTTCCAATTTCAATGGAATGAACTGGAAGATAACACTTCAAATGTGTGTAGAGAAACACAGTATAGTCTTCTATATCAAGGATCCTCATACTGGTAACATGAAGTATAAATGTGTGTGGTTGAATTGTCCCAGGTACACATAGAGTCATAATGTCAAGGGATCTATAGATTTTAAGACCTATTCCTTTAGAAGTGCACACCAGTAAAGAAGAACCATTTCTGATTTGTGTCACTGATTTCTTAGATGTCTGTTTACTAAAATCTAGGTGGAAAGTGGAAAAAACCCACATCATCATGGCTGGCTGATGAGCTTCTTAATGATTCCATGGAGGGAAGAAGATGATTTCCTGTCCTCAGAGCCATTGTTCATGTTTAACCACCATTCCCTGGACAACTATAGGAGTTTTAATTGCCTCGAGTTTGAACTCCTCTAACCCATTTCCTTTACAACTGCAATATAGATTTTTCTGAAATGAAAATCTGATCATTCTACAGCTCTACTTACAATCCTTCAATGATGTCCCTTGTCCTTAGGATAAAATTTAAGGCCCACTGTGTGGTGGCATAGATGTCCACTGTTTTTTTCTTGTCCCATTCTCATTCCACATAATTTGGGTGGACTTGATTAAAGCTCAGGGAACTAAGAGCTGGCTAGAGCCAGGCCTGGGTCATGTGCCCACTCTTAGCTGTAGACACTGGTTTGCGGTTGGACACAGAATCCAAGCCAATGAAAGTTAGGCTGGGAGTTGAAGGGGAATTCCTGCATTGATGATAAGATGATGACATCAGCTAAGATTTGTAAATAGCCATACTGAAAAGCTTCATTACCTTTTGAACTCCCTAGTAACTGGAGTCATTCTATTCCAAATTATATTGTTTAAGATTTTTGAATTGTTTTTCTATGACTTAAGAAGATTCTTGACTAACGCACTAATGTACAAACGGTTTAAGCTCTGGGCTCTCTATCTAGGAAGTCTTTCAGTATCTTTTTCTTCATCTTATCTCATTCTCTTTGCCATTCAAAATATCACTGGAGACTATCTTCTCAGAAATCTCCTTTGAAATCCCAGTCTGATTTAGCTGCTCTTTCCCAGTGTTTATTCTCTCAGAACAGTTATCACTCTGTACTGTAACCACTGGTCTGTTTCTGTCTTTCTTTTTCTGTTGTAGATTTCTTAGTGAAAGGACTTTATCTTATTTTACTGTGAATCTCCAGTTCTTAGGAGATAGTGGTTATGAGATTCAATAAATATTTGTTGACTAAATAGATACAGTTCATACTTGGCTGAAATTTTCTCTGGTGCAGATACTATTCATACTCTATTAGCTTAAAATTACTTCCTGCTCAGGGACATAGACAGTTTTCTGCCTGATAAGTCTGGATGTGGGAGATCCCATTAGCCTCCAGACAAGTCTAGGCTATGTTAGACTCAGAGTGAGTTGCTGCCAGGAAATCTCAGAATGGGCCTTGACCAGTTGGCTTGGGAGTGGTTTGCTTTGGTCAACTCAGGAAGATGATGCTATGATGAACATAGTACTTCTAGAGAACTATTCACCTCCTACTCATCTTCAACCCACTCTAACTGGCCCCTTGCCCCCTCCATACAAACAGCTGTTGCTGAATTCACTGATGCACGATTGCCACAAACCATAGACATATTTCGGTCCTTGTTTGACTTGCATTCTCATTAGCTTTTGCAATGCTGACTACTGCTGCCTATCTCAAACACTCTTGTCTTCTGTGACTCTCGCTTTACACTTTAGAAGGTGGCTTTTTTTCAGTCTCTTTTTTAGGTTCATCTTCCTTTACACAAACAGTTGGAAGCTCAAGCCTCAGTCTCATCCTTCCTATGTTGATATTTTTCATTCTTTTCCTTTGAGATCTCATACATGTCCAAGGCTTCAATTTTTCTTGCTGTGCATATGACTCACAAATTTGTGTTGCTAGCCTAACTTTTCATTTAAGCATCAGACTTATGTATAGTTACTACTTAATTATTACTTAATAGCTCTACTTATATGACATTTGAAACTCTAGATCTTCTGTCTCAAACTTAGTCTTCAATCTGCGTTCTCAGTCTCCATGATGAGCGCCATCTTATATCTATTTACTCAAGATAGAAACCCAGGTGTCATCTCTGATTGCTTGTTCTCACTGATATTCAATCCAGTTGAAATTATAGGAATAATTTTTGAATCTTCTTATATATCCATATTTACTGTTACTTTTTTCCCTACTAAAAGAGTCTCCTAAATAATTTCCCAACTTACACTCCATTCCCCTTCCAACTGGTTTTCCTCCACTATGGAAAAGAATTTGATGTTTTCTCAAAAATTTAGGCATATAATATAATATTCAGCCACAAATAGGAACGAAGTTCTGATGTATACTACTGATTAAGGATGAACCTTGAAAATATCATGTTGAGTGAAAGAAACCAGACACAAAACAGCATGTATTGTATGATTCCATTTATATGAAATATTTAAAAGAGGTAAATTCATAGAGATAGAATGCAGATTGGTGGCTTCAGGGAGGAAGAAGTTGGAGTAGATACTCCTTAATGGGTACAGAATTTCCTTTTGGAGTGACAAAAATGTTTTAGAACTAGATAGAGGTGGTAGTTGCATATCATTGTGAATATTCTAAATACTATTGAATTGTTCACTTTAAAATGATTACTTTTAGGTTATGTGAATTCGACCTCAAAGAGTTACTTAAAAAGACACCACTAATCACTTATTGTTTTATTAGACTCTACAGGGTTGTCCAGAGTCATTTCTGTTGATCTGGGTGAGGCTCACTGATCTCAAATGGACTCATGAGTTTGTGTTCAGTTAGCTGTGGGTTGAATGGGGATTGGATGACCTAGTGATTTTGGCTTGGATGACTTGGCTGTGCTCCTGGTCTCTCATTCTCCATCAGGTTATCCTGGGTTTATTATCTAGGCAGAGCCAGAGATGAGGAGAGCAAGACCTCTTGAGACCCAAGTTCAGAATTAGCACATTCACTTCCTCTACATTCAGTGGTCAAAGCAAATCTCAAGGCCAGCTCAGATTCAAGAAGTGGGGAAATGAACTATCCATTAATGGGGAGGCAGAAAAGTCAAATTACAAAGGGTATGGGTATAGAGGGAGTGGAGAATTTGGGTTATTTTGCAACTGATCTACCATAGATTTTATCCTTATGTCTGGCACTTAGTGAGTGCTCAACAAATATTTGTTCAATTAATGAATAAGTCATTGAATTTAGGCCAAAAAGGAAGCTGGGGTCCCAATTTAACTTTTGAGATTATGAACTCTCATGGACTGGAAGGAGAAAGAAAACATGATTCCTTGAGGCATTTGAGACCTCCCTAGAGAAGGAAATGGCAATACACTCCAATATCTGGGAAATCCCATGGACAGAGGAGCCTGGTGGGTTATAGTCCATGGGGTTACAAGAGTCAGATACAACTTAGTGACTAAACCACCACAGATGCTTCTAACTTCTCTAATTATAATACAAAAACCCTTCCACAACCTTGTAAGGAAGATGGAAAATACCTTCATCATCCCCTCTGGCTGAGCTTCCTTCTTATACTCCCTCTTTTGGTCAGGGTTTAGAGGACTTTCTAGTGTTAGAATTCTGAGCTAACACAAGTTTAGTAGATATGCACTGGTAAACTGGCTCTTTTTAAAAAGGGTGGGGGGAAGCCTTATTTGTGGGGTTTGCTGATTTCTCTTCCACTATGGCCAATTTCAAGCTGCCAGCTTGAAATGAGAAGTTAGGAAAAGATACATGTATCTGAGTCTTGAGTCACCCAACTCCAGGATGCCTCTGGTGCCTCTGTGGCTCAGGACTTATCTGCACCTTGCCTGCCTTATTGGAACCACTGGAGTCAATGAACTGCTTGAGTTTATTGCCCTGTCATTTAAACTGTTCCTTAACTCATTCACTCAACAGACAATTAAGCGAGCAACTCCTATAGAGCTATTGCGTTAGGCTCTGGGGTAAAAATGATGAACAATATAATCATGTCTCCACCTTCCTAAAGCTCCCATTCTCCCTAACTGAAGTAGTGCTTCCCGTACCTCTCAAGGAAGCTCTCAGTTTCTGACATTTTGCCCTGTGACGCCCTGAGATGGTGCTAGTGCAGTAGCACCTCAGCCTAGAGGAATAAGACTCCCAATTTCTCTTATGCCATACACAATTGTCATTTACCACAGTCTTTCTGGACTACTTCTTTTTGGGTTGGAACCAAATATTCAATTATAGCTCAACTATATAATTCAATTTTGAAAGAATTGCTTCATCACAATCTGAAAAATGAGAGGTTATTTTGAACCAAACAGAACCAGGAGAAATCAGAATGCATTTAATGGTTATTGTATCACATAATATTTAACATAACGTAATCAATACATAGCACTCTGTATAAATAAACCATTTAGATTCTCACAGATCTGAAGGGGAAAGAGGGCACCATTCCCAGAAGTGCTTTCTTTCTATTTGCTAAACCATAGTTCACACCTTTGAAGAACCAAATACTCATTTAAAGCCAAATAGCATAGCCTGTGTTATCCTTTCTTGTCTTTACAGACATACATAGTTTTGGTATACTATTAACCATGGACATGGTTCATATGATTTTTTATTTTACTATGTTACTGATGCTCAGTGTTTTGTTTTTCTTCCAAGGGGAGGGTTGGGTTGGTGGGCACAATCAATATATAAAATATAACAGCCGTTGCAAAATACATACGTGCTTTCAGATGACTGACTGAAGTTCCTAACACAAATTATGGCTGAGTGAACAAAAGAAAAATTTGTGATTTATTTACTGTGTCTAGTACCCAAACACAAAGCTAAGTACAATCAGTCATCTATTGCACTCATGGCTTTAATATTAATTGCACTTGGAAAAGCAGCAGAAAAGCAACCTCAGGGTGGAATAGAAGCTGGGAGGCTTATTTTCAGAACACAAAGCCACTGGTTACCCTTGGTGCTTATAGAGATGGATTTGAGAAACAGCAACTCATCCCAGGAAAAGAATGTACTCCACTCACCAGCCAAGGTTACAAAGCCAGGAGTCCTCCTAGAAGAGGCTACCTCTGGGGCAATTTGGTTTAACAAACTGTTATTTCCTCATGCAAAGTACATTGTCTTCCTGCCAAACCTCATGAGCATGTAAAGAAAAATAACCACTTGCACAATTACTTTGGGCACCAATGTCATTGTGGGCAGTGAATGATGGGTTGCAGTGGAGTCCTGTGGCGTCCCCCCACCTCCATCCACCCCAGGGTAATAGAATGCAAAGATCTGTATTCTACTAAATTCCATCAAAACTAGTGTGCGTCTTCAACTCAGTGGCCAGCTTCCCCATTGAGGGGAGACTTACAGAGAAGGGATCAAATATTTCTACTTGATGTAGAACTGACGGTTGGAAGTTTTGACATTAAATCTTATTGTCACAATTAATTCCTCTTTTCTCTGTGTTCCTGTAGCACAGTAATCTGTTTTTAGTGGAACATGCCCTCCATCCAGCCTGAACTGAGAGTCCCTGGGGGCTGGAGACCATCCTGGTTCATCTTTATATTTTCTGTGGGGGCTGGAGACCATCCTGGTTCATCTGAATATTCTCTGTGTTCTTGATAAGTGCAGAGCGAACATCTGTTCAGTTGAAGGGAGAGAGAATTAAGTTATTTTCACAGACTTTACAGTCCCCCTGCTGATCATACATTTTCTGTTTAATTAATGGGGACTTTCATGAATGTCTACCTTGGCCACCTCTAGTAGCCCTGCACCTCCTGGGTCTTGATCTCTTTCTGTAGGGAATAATCACACCTTCTCTAGTTAACAGGAATTTTTTGGTAACATCAAGTATGAGAACATGTAGAATTCTGAAGATTTGGGGAAGGACTTTGAGCATCTGTACGTAGTCTTAAGTTTCCCGCAAGCAGAAAGTCCCTTACATCACCTTTATCTAATAGTCAATGGGCTTCTACTGTGGGGCTGCTAGTGATCCCAGTGGCCAAGATGTTCCAAAGCCATAAAGTTAGGTCTGCAAAAAATATGACTTTTGCCTGTTTCTCATTGATTGAACAGGAGTGTGTCTCTTAAGTGACCATTCTATTTTGTGAAAGAAAAGTTAACCTAGTTAATTCCAGGGTCTTAGTCATTCCAGGTTTTAAACTCACCATTTCAGTCAAATTCACCTCTCTGGTGGCAAACTTTAATGCTATAGTATTAAGGCATCTGGGAAATGTCTATTTCTGGAGGATGTACTGTGTTGGTGTCCACTGAAGTATGCAACCCTGCCTGTTTTCTTGGCACAGCCTCTATTCACATGTACCCACCACAATATCCGAGTCCCCTTTATCTCAGGTCATCAACCTGGACCAGCAGTTCTCAAACTTTTTGGTCTCAAAAGTCATTTGCAGTTAAAAATTATTGCAACTGCCAATAATTTTGTTTTTGTGAGTTATATCTATCAATATTTATATTGGTGATTAAAACAGAAAATTTAGAGGTATTTGTTTTTTTCATTTAAAAACTAAAAGCCATTCCACATGAACCTAAATAACATGTTGTTTATGAAAATAACCACATTTTGCAAAATAAAAAAATAGTGATAAAAGTATCTTTAAAAACATTTCTGTAAATCTTAATATCTGACTTCATAGAAAAAAGTTGGATTTTCATCTCTTACTGATTCAATCTGTTGTGATATGCTATTTTGGTTGAACCACGTAAAGACAATCTGGCCTTATGCAGACATGTGGTTGGCAAAGAGAGGAATATCTAATAGCTCTTTCAGATAACTGTACATATTCTTCTTTAGTACTATACCAAAAGTCAACCGGTGGTCATTTCTCAAAGGTTAGTTGCAATGGGGAATCTGAAACCATAGTAAAAAGCTTTTCATATTTTGTCACATTGAAATCCTCTGTTCTGTCTTGCACTCTGAATCTTCTACCTGTGCAGTATTTTATAACATCATGCATTGGTCATTTGGAAAATTGATCCACTGAGTTAATAGAATCTTCTAAATGTTGATACATTTTAACATACAACAGCAAAAAAGATTCATTGACAGCCTGTCTTATTTAATAAGAAAACTCTAATTCATAGGAAGCTGTCAAGATCACAGAGGTAGATACAAGTTTTCCAAAATTCTATTTTGTTTTCTTGAAAGCTTGAATTGTATGAGGGGCAGTACAGTCTGCTCATTTTTTGTTTTGAAGTTCAGGTTCATTTGGTTCATTTCCTAGCAAATACTCAGACCTGTTAAATGCTCAAGTTTGAGTAGTCATAATTTATCTTTCAGTCCTTCAAGGAAATAAAAGTGGTGTTCCATGAAAAGGGCATCTAGTTCAGTTGGCAACTCAATTGTACCTTGGCCGTTCCTGACACAACCACTGTGCTTTAAAATGCAGCAGCGGGGCTTTATGCATACTTTCCATTTCATTACATGGGATATTAAAATGCTTATACTCAAACGACTGGATTTCATAAGATTAACAACTTGTGCTGTCTCATCAAGGACATTCTTAAGTGCAATTGGCATTAAAATGTATAAGTGTGCAGCGATGAAGAATATAAAGACAGCTAGTACAGTTTGCTGCTACCGACTTAACTCGTGTTAAGGCACCAGCAGTTTAATTGACTAATGCTTTTACATTTTTAGTCCTAATACCAAAACAATTAAAATGGCAAACAATATCTTAGTACTATGAAAATAGATTTAACTCACGGATGCCCTGAAAGGGTCTCAGTGATCTCCAGGAATCTGTGGACCACTGACCTAGATACAGAGTTCTTTTTATTCTAACTGGGGCTCTCATAGGTTTTCCAGCCTCTCTGAGCTGTGGGGGAAGGTGTTGGTTTGTGCCTAAGGTTTGGATGGGGATAGTAGGAATCTGGAAGGCTGTCTTGGGCCCCTCCTGGCACAATCTCTGTGCCCTTGTTGCTGTTCTAGTGCAGGGACTCTGTGAAGATAGGTCATCAAAAGGCAGGCCTATCTACTCTCAGATCTCCAGGTTGTGTATGAGTGTGTTTGATTTTATCAGTTTCAGAACTTGGTGGACATCACACCCTCTCAGGGACACTCATCCACATTCTAATACTGAGCCCAAATCTACTACTATATTCACACATGGGTATTAATCCTATCTTTTGAATTTACAAAGAACAATCCTGTTCTCTTTTTCTATAGGACAGTCCTTTTGATTTTTTTCAAAAAGTGTATCAAAACCTGTTACTTCTATTCTTCAAAAAATAATAGGATAGGAAAGAGACAGACTTGAGTATAAGTGCTTGCATTGCCACTTACATAGTGTGACCTTGGGCAAGTCACTTCATTTCTTTGATTTCAGGTCCATCATCTGTAAAATAAAGATAATAATTCTAACCTTGGGCTTTCTCAATTGCTCAGTGGTAAAGAAAGTGCTGCAATGCAGGAGACACAGGAAACTTGGGTTTGATCCCTGGGTCAGGAAGATCCCCTGGAGAAAGAAATGACAACCTGCTCCATTATTCTTGCCTGGAGAATCCCATGAACAGAGGAGCCTGGAAGGCTACAGTCCAGAGGGTCGCAAAGAGTGAGTGACTGAGCACACATGCACAAAATCTTACCTTATAAGGTATTTGGGGGATTTAATGACATGTGTTTAAGGAATCAAATTAAGTACATAGTGGGCATACAGGAAGTGTTATCTGTTTTCCCCTTTTTGGAAAATGTCACAATTGCTCATAATTTCTCCTAGACCATAAATGTGTTATGAAAATGTGATCATAATAAGGTATTATTAGTCATAATGGCACCATGACATCAGTAATTTTATTAAGAATCATTGCTGGACTTCCACCTTGGTTTTTAAAGTCTATAAACTTGATCCTAAACAATTTGTAGCTGTGGAACACGGCACTGTGGTGATATCTGTAACAATAACTGCCAGTTCAGGGCTTTTTTTTTCTCCTTGGAAAAGAGAGTAAGGGCTTGTAGAAATAAATGTTCCAGAGCCTGAGATGGAAAATTTGACAACTACTCGTATAGTAGAAATTTCTATAAGCAAAGGCAGGAAGGATGCCTCATATTTCAAGAAGAAATCAAAGTTAAGGGGCAGATGTGGAAGAAAAAACTCTTTATAGTATCACTAAAAAGAATAAAATGGATCCAGTGGCTTTCTATTTTTCTAAAAAACAGTGGACCAGTGACGTGAAAGCTAGGATTGCAAGAATACAGAACAATGATCTAGTTACTAACCTCTTGTCAACTTAAAGTTCATAAGACAAAACTGAGAGATGAAGAAGTGTATCTCTAAAGGATATCATGGAGTCTTAGGAGATGCAAAGATCATTCATCTCTTCCAAGGCCAATCTTGCTTGTAATAGGGTAGTGATTGGCAAAGGCCTCTTGTAGCTTTATGAATTTCAGGACACTCCATTTATCTGGAATTATGTTTCACAGGAATAAGCTGTTTCACAGAAATAAAAATTTTCAAATAATTAAATTATACCTCACCTGGAAGTCAGACTATTTTTTACTTAAAAGAGTTGTTTGTAACCCAGGGTTCATGAATCAGTTCTAGGGAGTTTTTGAACTACCTCAAATTATATGGAAGATTCTGTAAGTTTTTTCCTCACATGCATTTTTCTGAAGAGAGAATCCATAATTTTTACAAGTCCTTCAAAATGGACCATAAAAAAAAAAAAAAAAACTACTGTTTTAAGCAATTCTTAAAGTAAATGTTTAGAAATTGATCTAACTTTCCTATTTCATTTTTCCTATTGGTGAAGTGACACATTTAGGGATATTGTTTTCTTATTAATTTATCCTTGCCTTGTACTGGTAATTTCTGTCTCCTTCTCTGATGCATCAGTTACCTTTTCCTTGTTACCAGAAAGTTGGCTTCCTGTAATTTCTCCCTGCCTACTGCAAAGTGGCTGAGAAATTAGATAACAGAGTTTGTTAGAATAACACTAAAAAGGCTTTCAGTGAGTCTCTCCTATGAATAAAGTGTGCAGATGTTAGCACATAGGCTATGGGGCATCTTTTTTGGTAAGTCAAGGACCCAGCTTTGCATTTTTGCCGTTCTTCACTCACGATCTAGGTGACCAAATTGACTAGTTACATGGTTATCTGATACTTGAGGGGTAGGTAAATATACTGTTTATACAGTATAGAGTCCATGAGGATATTATTAGACTTTGCATTAGTCAACTGTTGCCACAATAACGCTGTATAACAAACCATCCCACAACTAAATGACATACAACAATAAGCATTTGTGTGTTTTTGTTTGTTTGCAGGTCAGCTGGAGGTGTGCTAATCCAGGTGGGTTTAGTTGGGCTTAGCTCAATACTCTAGATTGAATACAGGATTGCCCTAAGATGTGTTCTTGGTCTTGGAGCTATTTGAACTCAAAGATAAGGAGACAAGAGGGATGAACATAGACTCAGGATGCCTCTTAAGGCTTAGGCTTGGACCTCAGATATTCTTACTTCCACCCACCTTCCATGGCTATAGCAAATCACATGGTCAAGGTCAACAACAAGGAAGGGAAGTAAATATATCTATCCTCCCAAAGAAAGCAAGTACTTGCTTAATGATTATTTACTTGACCCCAATTAAGTAAGCTGCCCCTTCTTTATAAGTGAATTCATATTTTTTTTAAAAAAGAAAAATAGCTACAGAGCACCTTGGTATGTTTTTAAAAAGCAGATTAAGCATTCTAGTAAGATTCTAAAACTTCCAGAAGGAAGAATTCTATGTTGATGTTCATCCTGAGTGTAGATAGTAGACCAAAAAAATACCCCAAACCAAACCAAACAACCACAAAAACAAAACAAAAAGTAAAACAAAAGAAAAAAACCTCAGTTTAATAACTGAAGGAAAAAATATTGCCAATATTCCCTCAGCCGTGAAACTTCAAATCCAATTCTGAATCACAGTTTATGGCTATTGTTGTCTAACAGCTTTCATGAGCTTCCATGATGCTATAATCCCACAAGGGGCAGTTTGTTTGTCATCCCAGATCTCGCCATCTGCTCTTAGCAAAGTCTATCTGAAGTCCTCTTCTTTCTCACCATGACAGTGTCTTTGTGTAAGTGGAGAAAGTTCACCTTCATAACTTATTCATGGCTGGGATAAGGATCCAACCTTGGTGAGAAATCACTTCAGAGCAGTATTACCAGTCCTTTTCTCTTCCTTAGGGACAGCTGTCGTTCATTCTTTCCAAGGCTCAGTGAGAGTAGCTTTCCTTAATTTAGAACACCTGAGTAGATTTAGTGAAGAAATGCTGACATTTGTATGTACTTTTTGGCTTTTGATTCTTTCTTGATGTACTTTTCTTTTTAAAATGAGGACAACATGGCCTGTGTCTTTAAGATTTAATGAACAACAAGCCAAGGGCAGGATGTGGAGCAATCTTGATGAGAAAGAACACAGAGCTTGGGCTAAGTTGGCCAAAGTTTGAATTCAGATGCCAATAGCAAGCTGTGTGTCCTTGGAAAAGCAACACTACTTCTCTGAGCCAAACTGCTAAAGAGAATATACTATTACCTCTCCCACGGCATTGTCATTAGTTTCACACAGATTAGTTCTCAGGTACCTGCAAAATGGAGGGTATTCATTAGTTTACATAAGTAGGAGAAACAAAAAGAACTTTGACTCTAAAGAGTTTGAAATCTATGGCAGAATCACCTGAATAAAATGAAGAGCATCCTTTGATTCTAATCTTGGATGACATCTGTACAAAATTAGAAGAGCGGAGAGGAGTGGATTTGCAAACACCCGGATATTATAGTAATTGTTCACAGTCATTGGATTTTCACCCTTAAGTCTTATAAGTTTCAAAAAGGTTAATTCAGGCGACTTATTATCCCTTATAGTGATATTAGATGGATGGGAGGGATGGGAGATGGGGAAATAAAGTAGCAAAGAAAGACAAATTTGCCACTATTTTCAAGTTTCTAAATACTAGCTTTTAATGGAGAGACTGTTTATCCTTGTCATGGCAATTATTTCACTTCTGTACAACAATGAAGAGATAATCTGTAGACAAAACACTAGTTCTATTCTTTTTTGACATTCAAAATGATTTTTGTTTACAATGGATAATTTTGTAATAGTACTAGTAATGACTATTTTTAAGGCTTATCATGTAAGGAACTATTCAAAATGCTTCATGAATTATCTCTTAGACTTGCATGAGGATAAATATTAGACACTGATTTAAAATTGAGGCATTCAACACTAAGAGTATAGTGTTGAATACTCAAATACTCACCTTCTAAAAGCAAAATTGTTTACTTTGTGTAGTTGTCCTAGATAGGAAAAAATACCATGAAATAGTCAAAATAAGTGGAAATGGAAATACATATACAACTCAATGGTGAAATAACAAGGAAAGGACTGTGGTCATCAGGATCTTACCCTTAGTTCCATGAAAATATTTTTTATTGGCTTAGAAAAGAATAGATCTTGTGAGCATATTTAATAGAGACATCTTGAATTATCAAAGAAAACTTTACAGAACACTGAACCATACCAAACATAGGCTGGAAGGAAGTTGAAAGGAAAGCAACATCTAACTGATGGTTAAATTACACAATGCTGTCACTTCCTCGGCAACTGAACCACGTTTCTCCTTTGCGTCAAGAAACCTGTGCAGTTTGCAACAACAAATTTGTTGGTTGAATGTGTAGCTGAAAACTTTCACTAGGGGGCAGCCTCTCACTGAAATGCGAGAGCCTACTTTCTGCATCATCTGATTTCAATAAGAAACTGGCCCAGGAAGGCGCACATTCTCGGCACAGCCTCTGAAGGGAAACTTATGCGTCTATAAAATGTTGAATCAGCACAGTCGGTGGCGAGTAAAGAAAGGCAGAAGTCTTGCATAACATTAAAAGCCCAGCATCAATAGATGCTTCGCCTTATGGATGGTGTGCACTTTGAACACAAAACCTTTGCTGCGTTGGCTGCTGTCAGGATTTTTAAGAGAGTCTGTTTAGTTTCTTTTATAGACACTCACACAGAGAATGGAAAGCCACCACGCAAGTCAACATTTTAAAGTTGGGAAGGAATAGAAACAAGTAGAGATTGATTATTTCTTCTCCTTTTAAACCCTAGGTTTAAACTGAGCAGAACGCTGTGTGGCCAGGCTGTTCCTCCACCACTTTGTGACTTTTATATGACCCTTTCTACACACCTATTGTTTTTCCTCTTTGCCACTCTTTCTCTTTCGTTTTATATTCCTCAAGTGATCTCACCTAACAAAATCAACAGCTCCTGTCCGGAGGAGAGTCCTGACTATGTTTTTTCTTTTTTTTTTAACGGGGCTCTGAATGGCCGCAACATTATGCAGAGGCAATACTTGAAATGTGATATTGCTCAGTTTCCTGCCAGCCAGTATGTCTGCGGGTCCTATGGTATCTGTGATTGTAAAGGCATCTGAGAGCCCCAACACCCCTGAGCAGCTGGTGTAACCCTTATGTGGTCTGGGAACCAGGGCAGAGCTGGGATGCTGGGAACACTGTCACCCAGGACTCTCAGGCAGCCTGCGCTGGCCATAGGGACATTTGTGGAACCTGGGCAGGGGCACTCCAGGAAGCCTTTGGTGGAAATTGGAGCTTTAAAATGATGAAAAGAAAAAAATCCATTAGACGAGAGGTGGGCATTCACAGAAACCAAAGCTCATGGAATCAGTGATTGTTCAGTAAGCTGGAGGCTAGAACTTGTGGCGGTGAGAAATCATGGCTGGGTGTGGACTCTGTAGCCAGATTTGAGCTTGAATCCTAGCTCTTTCTACTACTGTCTGGTTGACTTTGAGAAACTGACTTTGTGACTCAGGTTCTTTTCCTATAAAATGAGTGCTTAGAGTAGTGCCTGGCGTGTAATGTGTTCAATGAAAATTAGCTACTTTTATTATTGTTATTCTTATTATTGTCATTAGGATGCAGAGGTAAAGGAAGAGGACTTCATGAAAAGTCTCAGTTTCCTTATCTGTAAAATGGGGGTAATAGTGGAACTCACTTACAGAGTTGTAAGATTTAAATTAGCTACTATATATGTAGTGTTTAGAATACTACTTGGCAAATAGTAAGTGCTCAATAAATTATTGTTTTGTTATTGTTATTAGAGACCTAGATAGAAATAACACTACTTTCCACCCTAAAGAGCTAGAGAGTTGTGTGAGGAATGCGTGTGTGTTCACTGTATTATCATCACCCAGGTTGCTCAATAAATGTTTATTCATTTTATTACGTAGCCTATTAATCCTGTTGCTTTGGTTGCTTAGTATCCATACATGTCAGAGGGAAAACTAATTTCAATAATGGGGACCTAGGGTTTACATATAATACCTCAGTCCTATAAAGCAGTGAGTCAACCATTTGAGTCCTGGAGCCTCTTTGATAATTTGGAGGTATCTATGGATTTTTACCCCAGAAAAAAGCACACAACTGCACACCACTTAGCATACACATTCAAAGGCTTTTAAGCCTGTTTTGAAGCCCATCCAAGGAAATTAGAAATCCATGAGCCGGCAGTGGAGTGGGGGGTGTGGGGAGGTGGTGGGTGCTAAGAATTCCTGTAATATACAGAAGAATGTAACTGTAAGGGAGGGATTCTTAAGATAAATTTCATCAATAAGAGTAGAGTTAGGAAAATGCAAAAGAATCAGTACATATACTTAATTAGTGGTCCTCAAATTGCTGGTGGTGAGGCATAATAATAACCTGGATACTTACTAAAGTTAAGATTCTTGGTCTGTTCCACCAGGTATTTTAGCTTAGAAAGTCTTAGGCTTGGTGCAGCTCAGAAAACTTAATTTTAACATTTATCCAGTTGATTTTGATGTAGGAGGTTCTTAAAGCACACTTTGAAAACTATTTCCCTGGCTTTTCCTCATGAACATGTATCAGGTCTGAAAGACATTGAATCCTGAATAGAGTAGAATTATTTAAAAAAACAAGAAGAAATCATATTTATCTTAAAAGTTCAGTATACCATTTATCTAAAATAAGCCTTCCAGCCAACAAGAAGAGGAATAAAACTGCTGCTGTCTGGAGGGGCTTTGTAGGAGGGGTTTTGCTTGAGAGACACAACTTGTATCACCAAATAATTAGTTGACGGGCATTTTTGGTGATCTCAATCCTATTCTCATTAGTAATGTGGTTGCCTACCTTGATTCCAGTGAAGCCAGTATGTACTGTGTTATTTTGTATTTTGGGGCATGCTAATTTCCTTCAACCATGTTATCTGATTATGACTGCTTTTCTAAGACAAATGGCAAGTCTGATGTCAGGAACTATATTTGATTATTTATCTGTATTCCTCTACACAGATACCTGATAGGGTGCTCGGTCAGTACAATCTCATAGGCTCACTAACTGCCAAATTAACTTACAATATAATATGGTTGAAAGGCAATAACATGGACTTCATGACTGTAATTAACATGCTTCTAGGCATGGCCATGGAGAGGGGCTTCATGGTAGACTGAACTCAAAATCATTTTGTTCATATGCTTCTGCTGGACATAGAATACAGAGGATGAAAATGAACTCCTTTAGGCTGCATCTTTGGACATTCTAATAGTGTTGGGAAACATTCTATATGGACCTAGCTCTTGTGGGCTCACTTTGTCTGGATTATTTCTGACTTCTTAGGGGTTCCTAAGAGCTGGGGTGGTGCT
This sequence comes from Dama dama, assembly GCF_033118175.1. NCBI lineage: Eukaryota > Metazoa > Chordata > Mammalia > Artiodactyla > Cervidae > Dama > Dama dama. The sequence continues at coordinate 37,890,670 of NC_083713.1, forward strand.
TCTTACTTCTCTTTTGTTATGCTGCTGGCACTGTTAATGGTGAACTCAAGATAGAGCGAGGGTTGCGTAAGTGTTGTCTGCTGACCTTCTGAGGCAGGCGGGGCTCAACAGACTCCATGGTTGCTGCAGAAACCCAGAAAATACCTGCTGACTCAAACCATCAGCCTCCAAAAATCTGGCTTTTGCCAACCCAGAGCTGAGAACAGCTACTCACCACAATGACACCACTGTGTGTGGCTCTGATTACAATTGATATTGTAGCGATAATCTATAGCTTAAATTATTTTTATTTTTAGAGTCACTGTCAAATGAGTCCCCACCCACCCTTTTTCACCCAGATTCCTCCTTATCCAGTACACTCCTATGATGGATGCCTTTTTGTAGAAAAATTCTTGAGTTACTTGCAGCACCCACCACCATAGTCCCTACCTGGGCGGATGTCTCCTAGGCCAGCACCGTGATGCTGAGCTAAGGCTCCAAGCTCCTCCTTTGCTTGCTTGCTTTCTTTCTTCTTTTTTTTCTCTTTAAAGAAATTGACTTTATTTAAAACAAAAATACCAAAACCCAAAGCACTTCACCCATTTCTATTTAAACTATTTTAATACAATGAGAAGGACATAAGGGCATCTATACAAAGAAATTCTCAAGCATGTAGTACTGGGCTGTGTTTGAACTTCCTATAATTCTTGTTACTTTTGAACCTCAAATGAAATTCTTTGCTCCTACCTGAATGCAATGGCCTGAGGACTTGAAAAAAAAAATTTTTTTTTTAGATCTTTTTTTTTGTTGGTGACTATTTTTAAAATGGTCTTTAAAAAGTCTGGAGTCCTAAAAATTCTGCACAGAAATGTAGGCAAACAGAAAGGCAAAGTAACATAAGGCAGTGTTTCAGGCAAATTTATGATAACATAAGGATAGCTTAAAAATGAACATTGGTGCTACCTAGCAGTGCACATCCTGTGTTTTTTTAAACCTCAAACATCTGAAAAACAATTTTTTGGCATTTATTGCTTTTAACTCCCAGAAGACTCTGCCTTTCCAGAGAAAGGCTCTTAGAATTGTCACTTAGAAGTGACAGACAGCATCGTCCACAGGTTTGTAGGATCTGCTATGAGCATTCAGGATCTGGAAAGGGAAGGGTGAGATGATGCAAATAATCAAGCAACTCAAACCATTTTGAAAAATGTGCAGAGATCAGGTGAACTACTTTTACTGCCAAGAATTAAAGAATCTTTTTGAAAATGTGGTTCTGCATCAATAATCTTCTCAAGGGAATCCAAAGTGTTTTTAAACAAGTAAAATCTGACACAGATAACACACAACACATGGCCAAACAAGCCTCCCTAGATATACACTCCCTTTTTTTTTTTTTAATGACACCACTGAACCATCAAAGATGTTTTAAACAGCCTTATTGAGTTGGACGGAAGTGAGCCACAGTGGCTCAGCTCTTTTCTGAGCAGGTCATTTGCAGGAGTAAGGAGAGGAGCAGCTTCAGACACTTGTTTCCGGTGAAGTCTTATCATCAACGTACAAAACAATCTCCAGGAGGAAGCTTCTGTTGTTCCACCGGAGCTTGTGATCTTTCTGAAATGGGCAAAAGTCAATGAATCAATGGATGGGCAAAACGTAACTGAAAATTTCTATTGTTGCCCTTCTCAACCCTTACAATCTCCTTTCAATACTACAAGTTTTAGCAGAGGGGTCGTTCAATGGAAGATACACTAGAGTAAGAAATGGAATCACCTAAGCAATATATCTTTTAATCACACAGTTTTTCAGTCGTGGGGAGGTGACTATTGTGTCAGTCAGACACAAGAAACAGAAGGCGCCATCAGTTGGGAACAGGATTATGAGTCTGAGGAGAGCTGCAGGCACGAAAGAGGGGCTGCCATGAAAGCAGCACTGCCAGAACCTTGCGTGCAGAGAGGGCAGGGGAGTGGACATCAGTCTTGCCCTGCCCTTTGACCTCAGTTGGTGACTCCTAATGGGTCAGAGCCACCTGGAAGCCAGAGGGCCAGGCAGCTGATGATGCAGTCAATCCAAGTCAGCTTCCCAGGGCAGAGGGCAAGGCAGAGAATAGGGTAGAATTGTCGTGCATGGTCGCTCAGTCATGTCCAGCTCTTTGCGACCCCATGGATGTAGCCCACCAGGCTCCTCTGTCCATGGGGATTCTCCAGGCAAGGATACTGGAGTGGGTTGTCATGCCCTCCTCTGGGGGATCTTCCCAACTCAGGGATCAAACCTGTGTCTCCCACATTGCAGGAGGATTCTTTGCCATCTGGGCCACCAGGAAGCCCAAGAATACTGGAGTGGGTAACCTATCTCTTCTCCAGGGGATCTTCCTGACCCAGGAATTGAACTGGGGTCTCCTGTGTTGCAGGTGGATTCTTTACCAGCTGAGCTACCAGGGATGCCCGAGGGTAGAACAGGGATGAAGAAAAACCAACCAGCACAACTACACTTCAGAACAACAACTGTACTGGCTATGGAATTCTCCAGGCCAGAATACTGGAGTGGGGAGCCTTTCCCTTCCCCAGGGCATCTTCCCAACCCAGGTATCAAACCCAGGTCTCCCGAATTGCAGGCGGATTCTTTACCAGCTGAGCCACAAGGGAAGCTCCAGAACAACAGAGCACAGTGTGTACGTGACATATATTTTAAACAAGTTAAATCGGGTATTTATTTCCTTTCTTCACTATAAATCCTCACAGTGCATCGTCACTAACAACCCTGCTGAAGAATCCTAAAGCGTGCAGCATAATACTTATCTTTTCCAGTTGCTTTTTGTATTTTCTGCCACACATGAGTAGAGCATGACACAGAAGAACATATTTTCAGGCCTCCCTGTCTACCTGTTAGTCTCTGTTGATACGAATTCACAGCTAGAAAACAGTACAAAGCTGCACATTCTGGTCTTCGCTAGGCAATTAGCATCTCCATAATCACTGCTAATGATGTTAAAACTTACTCATTGGTTCTTTATGTTAATATCTCAGAGAGGCTTATAGTCTTGGACTTTGTGTAGGAAATTTTAGTTGACTCTAAGTTTCTATGACGACGGGACAGGTTAAAGTGACCCTTGAGTCATCACTAGTGGGAGCTATAAAATGGGGTCATAAAGTATTTCAGTGCAAGAATAGCATTTAAAAAATATAGCTCATTGGAAAAATATATAGCAATATTTTCCATATCTGGTAAAATCAGGCAACTCCATTTCTGAAGAATTTTAATTCCAATCTCAAGCCAGGGAGCTATTTATTGGGATATTTAAAACAATATGATCAAATCTGGGAGTTTAAGCAGCTTCCATAGTGATGAGCATGGACGTGACTGCCCCACACTGTCTCATTTCCTAACAATGATGTCATAGATCAGGTACGAGTATATCATGATAAACCAGAATCCAGCTCATTCTAACAGACCCAGTTAGTCAAATATGTGGGACAGAGACTCTTTGTAACATTCCTCTAAGAATAAGTCTCAATAATGCTGCCTTAGGGAGACATGCTGCATGCGTGCTAAGTGGCTTCAGTCATGTCTGACTCCTTGAGACCCTGTGGACCATAGCCCGTCAGTTTTCTCCATCCATGGGATTCTCTGGGCAAGAATACTGGAGTGGATTGCTGTTTCCCCCTCCAGGGGATCTTTCCGACCCAGGGATTGAACCTATGTCTCTTCCATCTCTTGCATTGGCAGGTGGGTTCTTTACCACTAGTGCCACGTGGGAAGCTTAGGGAGACAATGAATATGTAGTTGGTATATCATGTTAGAATTTTTATCTGTTATATATGTGTTCTGTGAAAAGTTGCTGACCATGACTGGGAAGATGATCAATTTTGGTTAATTCTCAATCTATCATGAATGGATTTGAAAAATTGTGAGGTCTATAACATTTAGAAAACAAAATCTACATGAATACATTGTTCAATTTCATTTTAATCCTCAACTTTGTAAATAACACAGAGCAGTTATTTTCATCCCTGTTTTATAGATGAGGAAAAAAGAATCCCATATGGCATAAGTGACTTGGCCAAATTGCACAAGTGAATGGTGCAGGAACTTGAACTTTGTTCCGACTCCAAGGCCCTCATGTTCTTCCCCTTGTATACTATTGAATAAAAATGGAATTTCTGATCCACCAGAAAAAAGGTGTGACTGCTGAGCTGTTTCTCCAGAGGTTGTGTATGTGTTGGTATACAGTCCCACACTCTCCTGGGGCTCTTGGTAATCAATGGCCCACAAGGGTGAGGGCACTGACTAGGTTAGACTGTGGTCTGAAGTAAAGAGGGCTTCCCAGGTGGCACTAATGGTAAAGAACCCGCCTGCCAATGCAGGGGGTGTAAGAGACACGGGCTCGATCCCTGGGTCAGGAAGATCCCCTGGAGGAGAGCATGACAATCCACTCCAGTATTCTTACCTGGAGAATCCTATGGACAGAGGAGCCAGGCGGGCTACTGTCCATAGGGTCACAAAGAATCAGACACAACTGAAGCGACTTAGCATACACTTCAGTTTGAAATAAACGTTGAAGTAAAGAAACAGAGGAAGACTGGTGCTCAAACAAGGAAGCACATGAGCAAAAATCATGCTGGAGAAAGTTGTGATCCAGTTGAACAATTCAACACTTTGTGAGCATGTGCTCTGTGCTAGGACCACCGCCAGGAGCTATTTCTGGCACAATCTCTGCTCTTGAGAATCTCACAGTTTAGAAGGGAGATAATTAGAAAGTAGTGTGACAAATACAGTATGCAAAAGGTGTTGTGGAAGCCCATGGTTAGAAATCCATACTCCAACTACAGTAAAAGAATAAGACTGGGGAAGGGAATTAGGAAATGCTTCCTGCAGAAGGTAAATCAAGGAGCAGAATCTAAGAGTTAGTCAAGCAAGAGAAAGTGAAAGAAAGGACATGTCATGTAAAAAGACAAGGAGGTGAGTGAGAGTGTGGAAGAGTCAAGTAATTAGTACGTCTCTGGTGAGACTGGGATGTGGAAGAAGATGAGCTTGGAGAGAGACAGGGCCAGATGATGAAAAGGAGTGAATGCCAGATTAAGTGAGGGGTTTGTGCTTTATTCTGCAGACAACACGAGAGAGAGCTGCTTCAGGTTTTGTTTGTTGTTCTTCTTGAGCTGTTTATTCAAAGAGGCTGTAAATATACACTTTTGTGTAAACACTGTGCTGTTGTTTAGTAGCTAAGTCGTGTCCAACTCTTTTGCTACCCCATGGACTGTAGCCCACCGGGATCCTCCATCCATGGGATTTCCAGGCAAGAATGCTGGAGGGGGTTGCCATTCCCTACTCCAGGGGATCTCCCTGACCCAGGGATAAACTCGCATCTCCTGTGGCAGGTGGATTCTTTACCACTGAGCCACCAGGGAAGCCCCGGGTTTTCTTTTTAATTGAGACAAAATTCACACAACATAAAACAAACTATTTATTTATCTATTATAATGTGTCTTTTTCTTTCTTCTTTTTAAAATATTTGTTTATTTGTCTGTATTGGATCTTAGCTGTGGCCTGTGGGATCTTTGTTGATGTATGTAGGTTCTGGAACACATGGGTCCAGTAATTGTGGCACACAGGCTTAGTTGCCCTGTGGCATGTGGGACTTTAGTTTCCCAAGTAGCGATTGAACTCAGGTCCCCTGCATTGAAATGTGGATTCTTAACCACTGGACCATCACCACCAGGGAAGTACTAAAGCAAACCATTTTAAAGTTTTGTACATACAATTCAGTGGCATTTAGTACATTTACAATGTTGCACACCATCATCACTATTTAATTCCAGAACTTATCATCATCCAAAAAAGAAACCCTGTACCCATTAAGCAATCACTGTCTACTCCACTTTCTCCCAAACCCCTGGCAACCAGTATTTTCTGTTTCTGTTGATTTACCTTTTCTGGATATTTCATTTAAATGAAATCATATATTATGTGACCTTATGTGTCCAGGTTCTTCCACTTAGTATAATGTCTTTGAGATCCATCCATGTTGCAGTATATATCAGTACCACTTTCCTTTGCATGAAAGTGAAAGTGAAGTCACTCAGTTATGTCTGACTCTTTGTGACTCTATGGGCTATAGCCCTGTTGCCCACCAGGCTCCTCTGTCCATGGGATTTTCCAGGCAAGAATACTGGAGTGGGTTGCCATTTTCTTCTCCAGTGTCTTCCCGACCCAGGGATTGAACTCAGGTCTTCCACATTTCAGGCAGACTCTTTACCCTTTGAACCACAGGGGAATCCTCACTTTGCATGGATGGATACTATTCCATTGTACAGATATATCACAACATATTTATCTATTCAAGACTTTATGGAAGTTTGGATTATTTCCATTTTTTTGCTATTGTGAATGGTGCTGCACTGAACATTTATGTACACATTTTTTTTTGAATACCTGTTTTCAATTCTCTGATTATATAATTAAGAGTGGAATTGCTGGGCCATACAGTAATTCTATTCTTAACTTTTTGAGGAACTGACAGTTGTTTTCCACCATGATTGTACTATTTGACATTCCATTGGCAATGTAAGTAGGTTCCAATTTCTCCACAGCCACTCCAACACTTGTTATTTTCCATTTTTTAAAAAATTATAACCATCCCACTGGGTGTGAAGTGATGTCTTATTATCATTTTGATTTGTATTTCCCTTATGGCAGAAAGTGAAGAGGAACTAAAAAGCCTCTTGATGAACATGAAAGAGGAGAGTGAAAAAGTTGGCTTAAAGCTCAACATTCAGAAAACTAAGATCGTGGCATCTGGTCCCATCACTACATGGGAAATAGATGGGGAAACAGTGGAAACAGTGTCAGACTTTATTTTGGGGGGCTCCAAAATCACTGCAGATGTTGATTGCAGCCTTGAAATTAAAAGACACTTACTCCTTGGAAGGAAAGTTATGACCAACCTAGACAGCATATTAAAAAGCAGAGACCTTACTTTGCCAACAAAGGTCCATCTAGTCAAGGCTATGGTTTTTCCAGTGGTCATGTATGGGTGTGAGAGTTGGACTGTGAAGAAAGCTGAGTGCCAAAAAATTGATGCTCTTTTTTTTTTTTCCCATTTATTTTTACTAGTTGGAGGCTAATTACTTTACAATATTGTAGAGGTTTTTGCTATACATTGACATGAATCAGCCATGGGTTTACATGTGTTCCCCATCACGATCCCCCCTCCCACCTCCCTCCCCATTCCATCCCTCTAGGTCTTCCCAGTGCACCAGCCCTGAGCATTTGTCTCATGGATCCAACCTGGGCTGGCGATCTGTTTCACCCTTGATAGTATACTGGTTTCAATGCTATTCTCTCAGAACATCCCACACTCTCCTTCTCCCACAGAGTCCAAAAGTCTGTTCTGTACATCTGTGTCTCTTTTTCTGTTTTGCATATAGGGTTATCATTACCATCTTTCTAAATTCCATATATATGCATTAGTATACTGTATTGGTCTTTATCTTTCTGGCTTACTTCACTCTGTATAATGGGCTCCAGTTTCATCCATCTCATTAGAACTGATTCAAATGAATTCTTTTTAATGGCTGAGTAATATTCCATTGTGTATATGTAACATAGCTTCCCTATCCATTCATCTGCTGATAGTCATCTAGGTTGCTTCCATGTCCTGGCAATTATAAACAGTACTGCGATGAACACTGCGGTGCATGTGTCTCTTTCAAATCTGGTTTCCTCAGTGTGTATGCCCAAGAGTGGGATTGCTGGGTCATATGGCTGTTCTATTTCCAGTTTTTTAAGAAATCTCCACACTGTTTTCCATAGTGGCTGTACTAGTTTGCATTCCCACCAACAATGTAAGAGGGTTCCCTTTTCTCCAAACCCTCTCCAGCATTTATTGCTTGTAGACTTTTGGATAGCGGCCATCTTGACACGTGTAATGGTACCTCACTGTGGTTTTGATTTGCATTTCTCTGATAATGAGTGATGTTGAGCATCTTTTCATGTGTTTGTTAGCCATCTGTATGTCTTCTTTGGAGAAATGCCTGTTTAGTTCTTTGGCCCATTTTTTCATTGGGTCATTTATTTTTCTGGAATTGAGCTGCAGGAGTTGCTTGTATATTTTTGAGATTAATCCTTTGTCTGTTGCTTCGTTTGCTATTATTTTCTCCCATTCTGAAGGCTGTCTTTTCACCTTGCTTATAGTTTCCTTTGTAGTGCAAAAGCTTTTAAGTTTCATTAGGTGCCATTTGCTTATTTTTGCTTTTATTTCCAATATTCTGGGAGGCGGGTCAAGGAGGATCCTGCTGTGATTTATGTTGGAGAGTGTTTTTCCTATGTTCCCCTCTAGGAGTTTTATAGTTTCTGGTCTTACATTTAGATCTTTAATCCATTTTGAGTTTATTTTTGCGTATGGTGTTAGAAAGTGGTCTAGTTTCATTCTTTTACAAGTGGTTGACCAGTTTTCCGAGCACCACTTGTTAAAGAGGTTTTCTTTTTTCCATTGTATATCCTTGCCTCCTTTGTCAAAGATAAGGTGTCCATAGGTTTGTGGATTTATCTCTGGGCTTTCTATTCTGTTCCATTGATCTCTATTTCTGTCTTTGTGCCAGTACCATACTGTCTTGATGACTGTGGCTTTGTAGTAGAGTCTGAAGTCAGGCAGGTTGATTCCTCCAGTTCCATTCTTCTTTCTCAAGATTACTTTGGCTATTCGAGGTTTTTTGTATTTCCATACAAATTGTGAAATTATTTGTTCTAGTTCTGTGAAAAATACCATTGGTAGCTTGATAGGGATCACATTGAATCTATAAATTGCTTTGGGTAGTATAGTCATTTTCACAATATTGATTCTTCCAAGCCATGGACATGGTATATTTCTCCATCTCTTTGTGTTCTCTTTGATTTCTTTCATCAGTGTTTTATAGTTTTCTATGTATAGGTCTTTTGTTTCTTTAGGTAGATATACTCCTAAGTATTTTATTCTTTTTGTTGCAATGGTGAATGGTATTGTTTCCTTAATTTCTCTTTCTGTTTTCTCATTGTGGGTGTATAGGAATGCAAGGGATTTCTGTGTGTTAATTTTATATCCTGCAACTTTACTATATTCATTGATTAGCTCTAGTAATTTTCTGGAAGAGTCTTTAGGGTTTTCTATGTAGAGGATCATGTCATCTGCAAACAGTGAGAGTTTTACTTCTTCTTTTCCTATCTGGATTCCTTTTATTTCTTTTTCTGCTCTGATTGCTGTGGCCAACACTTCCAAAACTATGTTGAATAGTAGTGGTGAGAGTGGACACCCTTGTCTTGTTCCTGACTTTAAGGGAAATGCTTTCAATTTTTCACCATTGAGGGTGATGCTTGCTGTGGGTTTGTCATATATAGCTTTTATTATGTTGAGGTATGTTCCTTCTATTCCTGCTTTCTGGAGAGTTTTTTTTTTTTTTTTATCATAAATGGATATTGAATTTTGTCAAAGGCTTTTCCCGCATCTATTGAGGTAATCATATGATTTTTATCTTTCAATTTATTAATGTGGTGTATTACATTGATTGATTTGCGGGTATTAAAGAATCCTTGTATTTCTGGGATAAAGCCCACTTGGTCATGATGCATGATCATTTTAATATGTTGTTGGATTCTGTTTGCTAGAATTTTGTTAAGGACTTTTGCATCTATGTTCATCAGTGATATTGGCCTGTAGTTTTCTTTTTTTGTGGCATCTTTGTCTGGTTTTGGAATTAGGGTGATGGTGGCCTCATATAATGAGTTTGGAAGTTTGCCTTCTTCTGCAATTTTCTGGAAGAATTTGAGTAAGATAGGTGTTAGCTCTTCTCTGAAGTTTTGGTAGAATTCAGCTGTGAAGCCATCTGGTCCTGGGCTTTTGTTTGCTGGAAGATTTCTGATTACAGTTTCGATTTCCGTGCTTGTGATGGGTCTGTTAAGATCTTCTCTTTCTTCCTGGTTCAGTTTTGGAAAGTTATACTTTTCTAAGAATTTGTCCATTTCATCCAAGTTGTCCATTTTATTGGCATAGAGCTGCTGGTAGTAGTCTCTTATGATCCTTTGTATTTCAGAGTTGTCTGTTGTGATCTCTCCATTTTCATTTCTAATTTTGTTGATTTGGTTCTTCTCCCTTTGTTTCTTGATGAGTCTGGCTAACGGTTTATCAATTTTATTTACCTTTTCAAAAAACCAGTTTTTAGCTTTGTTGATTTTTGCTATGGTCTCTTTTGTTTCTTTTTCATTTATTTCTGCCCTAATTTTTAAGATTTCATTCCTTCTACTAACCCTGGGGTTCTTAATTTCTTCCTTCTCTAGTTGCCTTAGGTGTAGAGTTAGGTTATTTATTTGACTTTTTTCTTGTTTCTTGAGGTAAGCCTGTATTGCTATGAACCTTCCCCTAGTACTGCTTTTACAGTGTCCCATAGGTTTTGGGTTGTTGTGTTTTCATTTTCATTCATTTCTATGCATATTTTGATTTCTTCTATGATTTGTTGGTTATTCAGAAGCGTGTTATTTAGCCTCCATATGTTGGAATTTTTAATAGTTTTTTTCCCCTGTAATTGAGATCTAATCTTACTGCATTGTGGTCAGAAAAGATGACTGGAATGATTTCAATTTTTTTGAATTTACCAAGGCTAGATTTATGGTCCAGGATGTGATCTATTCTGGAGAAGGTTCTGTGTGCACTTGAGAAAAAGGTGAAATTGATTGTTTTGGGGTGAAATGTCCTACAGATATCAATTAGGTCTAGCTGGACCATTGTGTTATTTAAAGTTTGTGTTTCCTTGTTAATTTTCTGTTTAGTTGATCTATCCATAGGTGTGAGTGGGGTATTAAAGTCTCCCACTATTATTGTGTTATTGTTAATTTCCCCCTTCATTCTTGTTAGCATTTGCCGTACATATTGCGGTGCTCCTATGTTGGGTGCATATATATTTATAATTGTTATATATTCTTCTTGGATTGATCTTTTGATCATTATGTAGTGTCCTTCTTTGTCTCTTTTCACAGCCTTTATTTTGAAGTCTATTTTATCTGGTATAAGTATTGCGACTCCTGCTTTCTTTTGGTCTCCGTTTGCGTGAAATATTTTTTTCCAGCCCTTCACTTTCAGTCTGTATGTGTCCCTTGCTTTGAGGTGGGTCTCTTGTAGACAGCATATATAGGGGTCTTGCTTTTGTATCCATTCAGCCAATCTTTGTCTTTTGGTTGGGGCATTCAGCCCATTTACATTTAAGTTAATTATTGATAAGAATGGTCCCGTTGCCATTTGGTTTGTTGTTTTGGGTTCACGTTCATACAACCTTTCTGTGTTTCCTGTCTAGAGAAGATTCTTTAGCATTTGTTGAAGAGCTGGTTTGGTGGTGCTGAATTCTCTCAGCTTTTGCTTGTCTGTGAAGTTTTTGAATATCCTTCATATCTGAATGAGATCCTTGCTGGGTACAGTAATCTGGGTTGTAGGTTATTCTCTTTCATTACTTTAAGTATGTCTGCTATTCCCTTCTGACCTGAAGAGTTTCTATTGAAAGATCAGCTGTTATCCTTATGGGAATCGCCTTGTGTGTTATTTGTTGTTTCTCCCTTGCTGCTTTTAATATTTGTTCTTTGTGTTTGATCTTTGTTAATTTGACTGATACATGTCTTGGGGTGTTTTGCCTTGGGTTTATCCTGTTTGGGACTCTCTGGGTTTCTTGGACTTGGGTGGCTATTTCCTTCCCCATTTTGGGGAAGTTTTCAGCTATTATCTCCTCGAGTATCTTCTCATGGCCCTTCTTTTTGTCTTCTTCTTCTGGGACTCCTATGATTTGAATGTTGGGGTGTTTCACATTGTCCCAGAGGTCCCTGAGCTTGTCCTCATTTCTTTTAATTATTTTTTCCTCTCTGCTTCACTTATTTCCACCATTTTATCTTCTATCTCACTTATCCTATCTTCTGCCTCCATTATTCTACTATTGGTTGCCTCCAGAGTGTTGATCTCATTTATTGCATTATTCATTTTTAATTGACTCTTTTTTATTTATTCTAGGTCCTTGTTAAACATTTCTTGCATCTTCTCAATCCTTGTCTCCAGATTATTTATCTGTAACTCCATTTTGTTTTCAAGATTTTGGATAATTTTTATTATCATTATTCTAAATTCTTCTTCAGGTAGATTCCCTATCTCCTCCTCTTTTGTTTGGCTTGGTGGGCATTTTTCATGTTGCTTTACCTGCTGAGTATTTCTCTGCCTTTTCTTCTTATTTAGATTGCTGTGTTTGGGGTGTCCTTTCTGTATCCTGGTAGTCTGTGGTTCCTTTTTATTGTGGAGGTTTCTCCCAGTGGGTGGGGCTGGATGTTTGGCTTGTTGAGGTTTGCTGGTTAGGGAAGCTTGCGTCGGTGTTCTGGTGGGTGGAGCTGAATTTCTTCTCTCTGGAGTGCAATGGAGTGTCCAGTAGTGAGTTTTGAGATGAGTCTATGGGGTTTGGTGTGACTTTGGGCAGCCTGTATATTGACGCTCAGGGCTATATTTCTGCGTTGCTGGAGAAATTGCGTGGTATGTCTTGCTCTGGAACTTATTGGCTCTTGGGTGGTGGTTGGTTTCAGTGTAGGTATGGAGGCTTTTGGATGATCTCTTATTAATTAATGTTCCCTGTAGTCAGGAGTTCTCTGGTGTTCTCAGGTTTTGGGCTTAAGCCTCTTGCCTCTGGATTTCAGTTATTCTTTCAGTAGCCTCAAGACTTCTCCATCCATACAGCACTGATGATAAAACTTCTAGGTTAATGGTGAAAGGATTTTCCACAGTGAGGGACACCCATAGAGGTTCACAGAGTTACATGAAGAAGAGGAGAGGGAGGAAGGGGATAGAGGTGAGCAGGAGGAGAAAAAGGGGGATTCAAGAGAAGAGAGACAGATCTAGGCAGTACTCTGTTCCCTAAGTGTTCTCCGCAGCCCAGAACACCCACAGAGATTCACAGAATTGGATTGAGAAGAGAAGAGGGAGGGAGGAAATAGAGGTGATCTGGGGGAGAAAAAGGCGAGTCAAAGGGGGAGAGAGTGATCAAACCAGTAATCACACTCCTGAGTAAAAATGGGTACTGAAGGTTGGATTCTTAAATGTCCAAACTTGATATCAAATACTAAAAAACAAATGTTAAAAATCTGGAGTAGAGGTTAGACTCTTAAAAATACAATATTAAAAAACAACAAAAACAAAAAATTTAAGAAATATATATGAAGTTTGCTTTAAAAATAGGGTTCTTTTTTTTTTGCCAGGTTATACTGGGTTATAAAAATGAAAATTAAGGAATAATAGAGGAGTAACGGAGGACTTTAAAAAAATGAGAGAAAAAAAATTTTTTTAATTAAAAAAAATAATAATAGTAAAAATATACCTAGGAATTTCTCTGGAGCTGTTGCAGGCAGTGTGGGTTCGGTTTAATTTCAGATAGCTCCTTGTTCCAGCTTACACTTCTCAATATCTATAGGCCCCTTCCAGTGTAGTTGGTGTTAACTACAGGGATTTTAATCTGTTGCACCTGTCACTTCTACAGAGGTTCCCTTTGTTTATTTGGCTTCTGTTTGCAGGTCTCTTCAGTGTCTAATTTCCGCCCTGACACAAGTGGGCAGAAGTGGTCTCTTGTTTAGGTCTCTTGTTCAGTCGTGCTGTGGGGAGGGAGGGGCGCTGCAGACAAATGTCACCGGCCTGTGTGGGGAGCACTCGCAGTGTTCCAGCCACACTGGGTTTGTCCCCGCTAGCAGCGTGTGTTCTTCCCCGTCTACACTGCTCCGGCTCCAGGCTGCTCTATAGGGAGCGGGCCCTGAGTTGCGTGTACTTTCCAGGCCTAAGCCGCTCAGGTTCAGGTTTTTGGGTACTCCACAAAGATGCAGACTCAGTTGGGCCTGCGTTTTGTGCCTTCCTGGTTCAGAGCAGGTCAGGCAGCCGGGAGCTTGACGAGTGCACTCTCCCCGGGTGCAGTGCGCCTTATCCCCTCCGCGGTCCCAGCCTCAGTTTCTGGGCGTGCCGGTCGGGTGCGCCTTGTGTCCCTTCTGGGAAGCTGATTTCTGCCTGCGACCCCCTGGAGGGTGTCAACCATACGGAATCTCAGGAAGTCTTTGGTTAGAAGCTGGAAGCCTGTTGGCAGTTTGGTAGGGGATGCTGTCTCTGGGGCGTAGTTTGCCCCTTTCCTCTCCCCACTGCCTCCTGCCTCCATCAGGGGATGGGCCAGTCTGCAGCCAGCTGCTCTTCTCTGGTATTCGCTCAGTCCGTTCTTCTGGGACCGGCGGGTAGTGCCTAAATTTAGGGCTTTTCCCAGGTTACTTCTCTCTCTCTCTTGCTATCCCACAGTTTAAGTTGCTATCTCTCGTTAGCTCCCTCAGATTGCCCTCAGGTCTTTCAGACCCGGTCCTTACCCTAAGCAATATCGCCTGCTCCTCTCCATTCAGTCCCCACTTGCTGGTGGCGGATGCGAGCGTCTGGGGTACTTTTCTGCTGGGGGTTGTTTTTAGGCATGTAATCTGTGGGTTTTATTTATTTTTCCTCCCAGTTAGGTTGCCCTCTGAGATTCGAAAACTTTCCCCAGACCCGCCGGTGAGAGGGTTTCCTGGTGTTTGGAAACTTCCTCTATTAAGACTCCCTTCCCGGGATGGATCTCCGTCCCTAACTCTATTGTCTCTCTTTTTATCTTTTATATTTTGTCCTACCTCCTTTCAAAGACAATGGGCTGCTTTTCTGGGTGTCTGATGTCCTTTGCTAGCGATCAGAAGTTGTTTTCTGGAGTTTGCTCAGCGTTCAAATGATCTTTTGATGAATTTGTGGGGGAGAAAGTGGTCTCCCTATCCTATTCCTCCACCATCTTAGCTCCCTCCAAACTGATGCTTTTGAACTGTGGTGTTGGAGAAGACTCTTGAGAGTTCCTTGGACTGCAAGAAGATCCAACCAGTCCATCCTGAAGGAGATCAGTCCTGGGTGTTCACTGGAAGGACTGATGCTGAAGCTGAAGCTCCAATACTTTGGCCACCTCATGTGAAGAGTTGACTCATTGGAAAAGACCCTGATGCTGGGAGGGATTGGGGGCAGGAGGAGAAGGGGACGACAGAGGATGAGATGGCTGGATGGCATCACCGACTCAGTGGACATGAGTTTGAGTAGACTCCGGGAGTTGGTGATGGACAGGGAGGCCTGGCGTGCTGCGATTCATGGGGTCGCAAAGAGTTGGACATAACTGAGCGACTGAACTGAACTGAATGATTGGTGATCTAGTTGAGCATCTTTTCATGTCCTTGTTGACCATTTGTATATCTTCTTTGGCGTTTTGTCTATTCAAGTCCTCTACCTATGTATTAATTGAATTGCCTTCTTGTTGTTGAGTTGTCAGAACATTTTATGTATTTTTATGATAGACTCTTATTAAAGATAGGATTTGCAAATATTTCCTCCCATTTCTGTGGGTTATCTTTTCACTCTCTTGATATCTTCACTATCTTGATAGTGTCTTTTGAGGCACAAACACTGACTTTTAATAAAGTCAAATTAATTTTGTTATTGTTGTTGTCCTTTGTGTTTTTTTTTTTTTTGGTCTCATATTTAAGATCCATTGCCAAATCCAAGGTTGTTAAGATTTTTCCCTAAGGTTTCTTCTGAGAATTTATAGTTTTAGCTCTTACATTTAGATCTTTGATCCATTTTAATTTTTGCATATGGTGTGATGGTGTCCATCTTTGTAAGAAATCAATTCACTGTATATTAATCCATTTATACTTCACTCTCAGTTCTAGTCTGTTGATCATATGGCTATGCTTATATCAATACCACACAATTTCAATTGCTGCTGCCTTTGTGGCAGTTTTGAGAGTGGGAAATGTGAGTCATCCACCTTTACTTTCATTTTTTCAGATGATTTTGGCTATTGCAATTCTATATACATTTTAAGGTCAACTTTTTTATGTTTGCAAAAAATGCTATTGGGATTTTGATAAGGATTGCATTGAATCTGTACATTAATTTTGTGGAAATTTGTTCTCCAAGTTTCCTTTAATTCTTTGTCCATGATATCCTTAATCTCTTTCAGCATATTAAATGTAGTTTATTGAAAGTCTTTGTCTAGTAAGTCCAATGCTTGTGATTCCATGGGGACAGCATCTATTAATTTGTACCCCCACCCCAGTGAGTGGCCATGCTTTCTCATTTCTTTTTTTAAAAAATTAATTAATTAATTTTTAAATTGAAGAATAATTGTTTTACAGAATTTTCTTGTTTTCTGTCAAACCTCAACAGGATTCAGCCATGGTTATACATGTATCCCCTCCCTTTTGAACCTCCCTCCCATCTCCCACCCCATCCCACCCCTCTAGGTTGATACAGAGCCCCTGTTTGTGTTACCTAGGCCATACAATAAATTCCCATTGGCTATCTATTTTACATATGGTAATGTAAGTTTTCATGTTACTCTATTCATACATGTCACCCTTTCTTCCCCTTTCCCCATGTCCATAAGTCTGGTCTCTATGTATGTTTCTCCATTGTGACCCTGTAAATAAATTCTTCAGTACCATTTTCTAGATTCCATATATTTGTGTTAGAATATGATATTTATCTTTCTCTTTCGGACTTACTTCACTCTGTATAGTAGGCTCTAGGTTCATTCACCTGATCAGAACTGACTCAAATGCATTCCTTTTAATGGCTGAGTAATATTCCATTCTTTATATGTACCACAACTTCATTATCCATTCATCTGTCAATGGACATCTAGCTTGCTTCCATGTTCTAGGTTTGTAAATAGTGCTGCAGTGAACAATGGGATACGTGTGCCTCTTTCAGTTTTGGTTTCCTCAAGGTATATGCCTAGGAGTGGGATTGCTGGGTCATATGGTGGTTTTATTCCTATTTTTTTTTAATGAATCTCCATACCGTCTTCCACAGTGGCTGTATCAATTTACATTCCCACTAACAGTGCAAGAGTGTTCCCCTTTCTCCACACCCTCGCCAGCATTTATTGTTTGTAGACTTTTTGATGAAGGCCCTTCTGACTGGTGTGAGGTGATATCTCATTGTAGTTTTGATTTGCATTTCTTTAATAATGAGCAATGTTGAGCATCTTTTCATATGTTTGTTAGCCATCTATATGTCTTCTTTGGAGAAATGTCTGTTTAGGTCTTTTCCCCACTTTCTGACTGGGTTGTTTGTTATTCTGGTATTGAGTTGTATGAGCTGCTTGTATATTTTGGAAATTAATCCTTTGTCCTTTGTTTCATTTGTTATTATTTTCTTCCATTCTGAGGGTTGTTTTCACCTTGTTTAGAGTTTCCTTTGCTGTGCAAAAGCTTTTACGTTTAATCAGGTCCCATTTGCTTACTTTTGTTTTTATTTCCATTACTCTAGGAGGTGGGTCATAGAGGATCTTGCTTTGATTTATGTCATTGAGTGTTCTGCCTATGTTTTCCCCTAAGAGGTTTATAGTTTCTGGTCTTACATTTAGGTCTTAATACATTTTGGGTTTATCTTTGTGTATGGTGTTAGGAGGTATTCTAATTTCATTCTTTTACATGTAGCTTTCCAGTTTTCCTAGCACCATTTATTGAAGAGGCTGTCTCTGCCCCATTGTATATTTTTGCCTCCTTTGTCAAAAATAAGGTACCTATATGTGCATGGGTTTATTTCTGGACTTTCTATCTTGTGAAATTTTTTTGTAATTTGATAGGGATCACGTTGGATCTGTAGATTGCATTTGGTAGTATATTCCTTTTCACAATATTGATTCTTCCTACTCAGGAACATGGAATATCTCTCCATCTGTTTATGTCATCTTTGATTTCTTTCATTAGTGTCATAGTGTTCTGTGTACAGTTCTCTTGTCTCCTTAGGTAAGTTTATTCCTAGATATTTAATTCTTTTTGTTGCAATGGTGAATGGGATTGATTCCTTAATTTCTCTTTCTGATTTTTCATTGTTAGTATATAGAAAAGCAAGTGACTTGTGTATTGATTTTGTATCCTGCAAGTTTGCTAAATTCACTGATTAGCTCTCATAATTTTCCAATACTATCTTTAGTGTTTTCTATGTACAGTATCATGTCATCAGCAAACAGTGAGAGTTTTACTTCTTCTGTGATCTGAATTCCTTTTATTTCTTTTTCTTCTCTGATTGCTGTAGCTAAGAGTTCCAACTATGTTGAATAACAGTGGTGAAAGTGGACACCCTTGTCTTTGTCCTGATCTTAGGGGGAATGCTTACAGTTTTTCACCTTTGAGAATAATGTTTGCTGTAGGTTTACCATATATGGCCTTTTTTCTCCTGTGAAACCATCTGGTCCTGGGCTTTTTTTGCGGGGGAGGGCAGATTTTGATCACAGCTTCAATTTCAGTGCTTATAATTGGGTTGTTCATAATTTCTATTTCTTTCTGGTTCAGTCTTCGAAAATTGAACTTTTCTAAGAATCTGTTCATTTCTTCCAGGTTATCCACTTTATTGCCATATAGTTGTTCATAATAGTCTCTTATAATCCTTTTTATTTCTGCATTGTTTGTTATAACCTCTCCTTTTTCATTTCTGATTTTGTTGATTTGATTCTTCTCTCTTTTTTTCCTTGATGAGTCTGGCTAAAGGTTTGTCAATTTTGTTTGTCTTCTCAAAAAAAATAAAAGCTTTCAGTTTTATTAATCTTTACTATTGTTTCATTTCTTTTTCTCTTATTTCTGCTCTCATGTTTATGATTTCTTTCCTTCTACTAATTTTGGTTTTTGTTTTTGTTGTTTTTATTCTTCTTTTTCCAGTTGTTTTAGGTGTAAAGTTAGGTTGTCTATTCTATTTTTTCTTATTTCTTTGGGTAGTACTGTATTGCTATAAACTTCCCTCTTAGAACTGCTTTTGCTGTGTCCCATAGGTTTTGAGCTGTCGTGTTTTCATTGTCATTTGTTTCTAGAAATTTTTTGATTTCCCTTTTGATTTCTTCAGTAACCTGTTGGTTATTTAGAAATGTGTTGTTTAATCTCCATGTGTTTGTGTTTCTTACACTTTTTTTCTTGTAATTGATATCTAGTCTCACAGCATCGTGGTCAGAGAAGATGCCTGATACAATTTCAATTTTCTTAAATTTACTGAGGGTTGACTTGTGACCCAAGATGTGGTCTATCCTGGAGAATGTTCCCTGTGCACTTGAGAAGAAGGTGTATTCTTCTGCATTTGGATGGAATGTCCTGAAGATATCAGTGAGATCCATATCATTTTAAACTTGTGTTTCCTTATTAATTTTCTGTTTTGATGATCTGTCCATTGGTGTGAGTGGAGTGTTAAAGTCTCCTATTCTTATTGTGTTACTGTCAGTTTCTCCTTTTATGTCAGTTAGTGTCTGTCTTATGTATTGAGGTGTTCCTATGTTGGGTGCATAGATATTTACAATTGTTATGTCTTCCTCTTGGATTGATCCCTTGATCATTATGAAGTGTCCTTCCTTATCTCTTGTAATCTTCTTTATTTTAGGGTCTACTTTGTCTGATATGAGGATTGCTACTCCAGCTTTCTTTTGCTTCCTATTTGCATGAAATATATTTTTCCATCCTCTCACTTTCAGTCTATATGTGTCTTGAGGTCTGAAGTGGGTTTCCTGTAGACAGCATAAATTTGGGTCTTGTTTTTGTATCCATTCAGCCAGTCAGTGTCTTTTGGTTGGAGCATTTAATCCATTTACATTTAAAGTAATTATTCATACATATTTTCCTATTGCCATTTTCTTAATTGTTTGTGGTTGATTTTGTAGATCTTTTCTTCTCATATTTCTTGACTATATAAGTCTCTTTAACCTTTGTTGTAAAGCTGGGTTTGGTGGTAATGAATTCTCTTAACTCTTGCTTGTCTGAAAAGCTTTTTATTTCTCCATCAATTTTGAATGAGATTCTTGCTGGGTACAGTAATCCTGGTTGTAGAATTTTCCCTTTCAGTACTTTAAATATATCCTGCCATTCCCCGCTGGCCTGCAGAGTTTCAGCTGTTAAGCATATGGGATTTCCTTTGTATTTTGCTTGTTGCTTTTCCCTTGCTGCCTTTAAAATATTCTTTCTTTGTGTTTAGTCTTTGTTAGTTTGATTAGTATGTATCTTGTAGTGTTTTTCCTTAGTTTATCCTGTAGGGTACTCTTTGTGCCTCTTGGACTTGATTGACTATTTCCTTTTCCATGTTGGGGAAAGTTTTAACTATTATCTCTTCAAAATTTTCTCATATCCTTTCTTTTTCTCTTCTTCTTCTGGGACCCCTATAATTTGAATGTTGGTGTGTTTGATATGGTTCCAGTGGTCTCTGAGATTATCCTCAGTTCTTTTAATTCTTTTTGCTTTATTCTGCTCTTCAGAAGTTATTTGCACCGTTTTGTCTTGCAGCTCACTGATTCATTCTTCTGCTTCAGATATTCTGCTGTTGATTCTTTCTAGAGTATTTTTAATTTCAATAATTGTGTTATTTGTCTCTGTATGTTTATTCTTTAATTCTTCTAGGTCTCTGGGAAATGCTTCTTGAATTTTCTCCATTTTGTTTTCAAAGTTTTTGATCATCTTTACTATCATTATTCTGAATTCTTTGCCTATTTCCTCTTCATTTATTGGACTTCTATGTTTCTAGTTTATTCCTTCACTTGTGTAGTATTTCTTTGCCTTTTCATTATTTTTTTTAAACTTATTGCGTTTGAGGTCTCCTTTTCCCAGGTTTCAACACTGAATTCTTTCTTCCTTTTGGTTTCTGCCCTCTAAAGTTTGGTGGAGTGGTTTGTGTAAGCTTTCTATAGGGTGAGGTTTGTCCTGAGGTTTTTTTTTACCCCCTCTGATGGACAAGGCTGAGTGAGGTGGTAATCCTGTCTGATGATGATTTGGTTCGTATTTTTGTTCTCTTTGTTGTTTAGATGAGGCATCCTGCACAGGGTTGGTTGGGTGATGCCCGGTCTTGTATTCAAGTGGTTTCCTTGTGTGACTTCTCACTATTTGATACTCCTTAGTGTTAGTTCTCTGGTAGTCTAAGGTCTTGGAGTCAGTGATCCCACTCCAAAAGCTCAGGGCTTGATCTCTGTTCAGGAACAAAGATTCCACAAATGGTTTGTTATGGCATTAAGTGAGATAAAAGCAAATTCCCAACAACGAGAAACCAAAGATGAACCCCAGACAAATGGCAGTTACAAAATCAGGCATATAATAATTAAAATAATGGAATATAAACATATACGCCCATAAGCAAAACCAAAACAGACCAGCAAAAATAAAGTACAGTAGATTGACCCAGTGAGCAAATGAAATAAAAAAGTCTATCTACCAGTTAAGAATAGAACTAACTAAAGCACAAACTGGAAAACAAAACTAAAGCAAGGTGCCAAATGGGGAATAAAGCAATGAAAACAAAACTAAGAAATATGTTGAGAGGAAAGGAAAGAAAGAAAAGAAAGAATAGATATGCAAACTTAAATAGAGGTAGATAAAGAAGATTTATATTCATTAATGTTTAACTGCAAGGGGGAAAGAACAGTAGGAAAAGCAAACAAAGGAGTAAATGTAGAAAAGAATAATTTTAATTTTAATTTAATAAAATTAATAAAAAATAAAAATTAATAAAAAATAATTTAAAAAAATTAAAAATTATAAGAGAGAGAAAAAAAAAAAAAAAAGGAAGAAGAAAGAAAAAAAAAAAAAAACAACAACCAAAACTCCACAGAACAGCAAAAGCCCAATGTAGAGGCAGAGGTTTATAACAATAATAAAAAAATGTGACTGAGGGGAAAAAAGCTCAAAAGCTTAATTAGATTTCATAGTGCCAATAAAATCAACAACTACAAAGTGCGGGGAGGGAGGGAAAGGGAAAAAGAAAAAAGTAAAAAAAAGATCTGAAGGAGTCTACAGAAAAAGTCACAACAGAAGAATAATAAATGTTTTTCTTGAGTCACTGCTGTCAGAGTCCTCTCCCTCACTGGGAGTCACAGTCCACCCCAGCTCCCTAGGATGCCCTCCAACACTGTGCTGGTCTCTGAACCTGCTGTGGGGTCAGCTCGGATTCTAATCTGGTCCTACTCCTATGTGTTCTTGCCTCCAATGTCCACAGTTATCACAACTAGTGCGTTTTCTTTCGTGGGAGCTCTCAATGTCCTTTTACATATTCCATAGACAGAGTCTGCCCAGTTGATCGTGTGGATTTAGTCTGCAGCTTGTACAGCTGGTGGGAAGGTTTTGGGTCTTCTTCCTTAGCCACACTGCCCCTGGGTTTCAATTGTGGTTTTATTTCACCTCTGCATGTGGGTTGTCCCCTGGGGTTTGCTCCTGAGGCTGCCCTGGAGGACTTGGGTTTGCTCCTGTGAGGCCCAGGTGTGGAGGTGCTGCAGCTGCTTGGGTTGCAGGGTTTCCGGCAGCACCAGGTACTCAGGGGGGTTGGCGGCTAGGGCAGCAGGAAATATGGTGCTCTTGGTATGGTAACCAGTATTGGCCAATATGCTCCAGTATTCTCTCCTGGAGAACCCCTCTCTGACAGAGATACCTGGCAGGCCACAGTCTACAGGGTCACAAAGGGTTGGACACCGCCGAAGTGACCCTGTCCGCATAGATGCAAGACATTTTTTGCTTATGGCAGCTCTGCCCCAGTGAAGGTTGAGTGTGAAGGTGGTGCAGCTGCTTGGCTTGTGGGGACCCTGGAGGCATCAAGAGTGCAGGGACATGGACTGTCTCTGCCACAAGAGTTACGGCACTAGCAGAGTTCTTTTTCAAGCCTCCTGCAGCTGGCGATCAGAAGATCTCTTTGGCTTTCTCCATAGCTCCACCCGTTCAGGCACTTAGAAGGCTCCCTTGCCTGGGGTCCTTCTCTGCTGTTCCACGCATCAGGCACATAAAGGAGCCCCTTGGCTAGGGTTCTACTCTGTAGAATATGCATCAGGCACTTAAATGGGCAGCCTGATTGGGATCTTACTCTGTAGTTTGGGGCATCAGTCACTTAAAGGAGCACCCTGGCTGGGGTTCTACTCTGTAATTCAGTGCGTCAGGCCAGCCTTTCTGTTGTTCAATTGCTGATGCTGGCATGCAGGAAGAGAGAGGCTATGGTGATGGCTCCATCACTTACGTGTGACTCAGCAGTAATGCCTTGCTTCCATGGCTGCCTGGCTTTCCTCCGCCAGCATTTCCCACCACAGTCTCCTCCCTCATACCCTTTGATCCATCTCTCTGCGGTCAACAGCAGCCCTAGCCCTGGGATTGCTCCACAATCTCTAAACTCCAGTTGCCAGCCGCTGTGCCTTCTAGGGGACCTGCATCCCTGTCTGGGGTATGTATGACTGCAGCAAGGACTGTTTGATTCTCATTCCATTTAGGCTGCCACAGATCAGCTGTTTCATGCTCAGCCTTAAATGTTTCTCCTCTGACTCAGACAATTGCCCCAAGGTGGGGATCGGATAACTGCTTCAGTTCCCTCTCCCACTGAGGGCAGGTCTAGTCCTACTAACATCCCTGTTTTTTCCCCTAGTTCCTTCATCCTACCAAGTTTTGCCTGGTTCTATATATTCTTTTCCTCTGGTCAGGCACTCCTGTCCACTTTCAGCAGGTGTTCTGCATGCACTTCTGTGTCTGAAAGTATATTCCTGATGTATCCGTGGGGAGAGATGTACTCCACATCCACCTACTACTCCACCATCTTGTTGTCCCTTACTTTCTTGCTTCTCTGTATGCCTCATATTTTTTTTAGCTGAAAACTGGACATTTCAAATATTATAGTGTGGCAACTCTGAAAATCAGATTCTCTGTCTCCTCTGTGCTTTGTTGATACTGCTTCTTTTGGGCTGTTGTTTGCTTATTTAGTGACTTTTCTAAACTATTTTTATAAAGTCTGTATTCTTTGTCATGCGTAGCTACTGAAATCTGTGTTTTATTAGCTTGGTATTCACTCAGTGCTTTGACAGACTTTCCTTAAATGCCTGGAGGCAAAGGCAAAAAAAAAGCTCAAAACTTTTCCAGTCTTTATTGATTGGTGATTGGTTCTGGTTTGGGATATGTCTTAAAGAATTAGACACATCATTTATAGCTCTGCCTTTCCCTGCTTGCTATGAGTTTGAAGGTGAGTCAGAGGTGAAAGCTTAAGGTCTTCTCAGGACTTTTTGAGCATTCATTCAGCTTTGGGAATGTGTGTGGTCTTTTCAGTTCCCAATATATGTGCATGCCTCAGTCATGTTCGACTCTTTGCAACCCTGTGAGATATAGAGGAGGATAGGGAATTTAGAAGCTCCAGTGCAGGTAGGAGTTTCTAAATTCCCTATCCTCCTCTGTATCTCCTTTCCTTGTCTCTTCCTTCCTCAGGCTCTTCAAGCTGTCTGTTGTTTGTCCTGATTGCTATCCCTTGCCTCAAACTCCTGTGATCAATTCTTTTGCTTTTAAATGCTTTTGGCAAATGCCATCTGGGGAAGTCACTCCAGCCCTGGGCATGCTCTGAGTAGAGCAAAACAAAGGCATGCTGTTGCACTGGTCCTTTCAGTTCAGTTGAGTTCAATTCAGTTGCTCAGTCATGTCCGATTCTGTGCGACCCCATGAGTTGCAGCATGCCAGGCCTCCCTGTTCATCACCAACTCCTGGAGTTTACTCAAACCCATGCCCATCGAGTCGGTGATGCCATCCAGCCATCTCATCCTCTGTCGTCCCCTCCTCCTCCTGCCTCCAATCCCTCCCAGCATCAGGGTCTTTTCCAATGAGTCAACTCTTCGCATGAGGTGGCCAAAGTACTGGAGTTTCAGCTTCAGCATCAGTCCTTCCAGTGAACATCCAGGACTGATCTCCTTTAGGAGGGACTGATTGGATCTCCTTGCTGTGCAAGGGACTCTCAAGAGTCTTCTCCAACACCACAGTTCAAAAGCATTAATTTTTCAGTGCTCAGCTTTCTTCACACTCTAACTCTCACTTCCCTACATGACCACTGGAAAAACCATAGCCTTGACTAGACGGACCTTTGTTGGCAAAGTAATGTCTCTGCTTTTTAATATGCTGTCTAGGTTGGTCATAACTTTCCTTCCAAGGAGTAAGCATCTTTTAATTTCATGGCTGCAATCACCATCTGTAGTGATTTTGGACCCCAAAAAAATAAAGTCTGACACTGTTTCCACTGTCTCCCTATCTATTTCCCATGAGGTGATGGGACCAGATGCCATGATCTTAGTTTTCTGAATGTTAAGCTTTAAGCCAACTTTTTCACTCTCCTCTTTCACTTTTATCAAGAGGCTTTTTAGTTCCTCTTCACTCTCTGCCATAAGGGTGGTGTCATCTGCATACCTGAGGTTATTGATATTTCTCCCAGCCATCTTGATTCCAGTTTGTGCTTCTTCCAGCCCAGCGTTTCTCATGATGTACTCTGCATATAAGTTAAATAAGCAGAGTGACAATATACAGCCTTGACGTACTCCTTTTCCTATTTGGAACCAGTCTGTTAAGGAGCCACTAAAGATGTTGATACACATAACCACAATTCTTCCAGACTGATGTCTCTATTGCTTCCTCTGCCAGTAGCAACGTATATCAGGAGTGCATGCTACCATCTTCATGGCTGTTGCTGCTCTGAGGAATGAGGGATGATAGACAGGTGATACAAAATGACACAGTTGTTGTGACCATTTGACTAGACCCAATGTTTTGCAAAACTTGAGTCTGACAGTTTGTGCCAGTGTCTTAGGTGCTTCTTTTTGTCTCATGTATTAAAATTTTGTTTCCATTTTGGACCCTCTTACACTGTTGGTGGGAATGCAAACTAGTACAGCCACTATGGAAAACAGTGTGGAGATTTCTTAAAAAACTGGAAATAGAACTGCCATATGACCCAGCAATCCCACTTCTGGGCATGCACACTGAGGAAACCAGATCTGAAAGAGACACGTGCACCCCAATGTTCATCGTAGCACTGTTTATAATAGCCAGGACATGGAAGCAACCTAGATGCCCATCAGCAGATGAATGGATAAGGAAGCTGTGGTACATATACACCATGGAATATTACTCAGCCGTTAAAAAGAATTCATTTGAATCAGTTCTAATGAGATGGATGAAACTGGAGCCCATTATACAGAGTGAAGTAAGCCAGAAAGATAAAGAACATTACAGCATACTAACACATATATATGGAATTTAGAAAGATGGTAATGATAACCCTATATGCAAAACAGAATAAAGAGACACAGAAATACAGAACAGACTTTTGAACTCTGTGGAAGAAGGTGAGCGTGGGATGTTTCGAAAAAACAGCATGTATATTATCTATGGTGAAACAGATCACCAGCCCAGGTGGTATGCATGAGACAAGTGCCCCGGCCTGGTGCACTGGGAAGACCCAGAGGAATCGGGTGGAGAGGGAGGTGGGAGGGGGGATCGGGATGGGGAATACGTGTAAATCTATGAGTGATTCATATCAATGTATGAGAAAACCCACTGAAGTGTTGTGAAGTAATTAGCCTCCAACTAATAAAAAAATAAAATAAAATAAAAAAAATAATAAAATTTTGTTTCCATTTTGGTAAAACATATGTAAATAAAGCTTGCTATTTAAACCAGTGTTTAGTGTACAATTGTCAGTTAGTGTTTAGTGGCATTAATTACATTCACATTGTTGTGCAACCATCACTATCTATGAATTGCTTTTATGATGGGGGAAGCTCTGGAATTTTCCACTCTGCCATTTTCAGGGATGGTATTTTCTACTTCAGGTTCATGAGGAGGGAAATAGTGTGGCATGAAACGTGTTAGAAAAGTTAGAGGGTTAGTGACTAAAGTTTTATTGATGATAAAAAGTATTTGTTAAAGTATAGGGTACACTAGATCTCTCAGTACTACTTTTTTTCTACATCTAATGAATCTGTAATTATTTTAACGTAAAAAGTTAAATGGTAAAGAATCTGTCTACAATGCAGGAGACTCACGTTTGATCCAAAGATCCCCTGGAGAAGGGAATGACAACCCACTCCAGTATTCTTGCCTGGAAAATTCCATGGACAGAGGAGCCTGGTGGGGTATAGTCCACAGCGTTACAAGAGTCAAACATGACTTAGCAACTAAACCACCACCACCATGTATATTTTAATTCAGGTATTGAAGGGTAAAAGCTTAAATTCAAAATAGCAGATCAAACTAGAGGCAAAGAAATAGAAAGAGAAACAATATACATTGTTCCCAAGAAAACCCTGTATCATGCTTGTCCTTGTGCAAATGAGGAGGTAGGATACAATCACACTGAGAAATGAACAAGTCTGAAAGAACATTTGGCTTGATTTGAAGGAAAAAAAGTTGAACTGGAATGGGTATTAAAACAAGCTCTCACAGGACCAGGTGTGGCATTATGTAAACAAAATATAATTGAACAACAATAACAAATTAGCAAGATCTAGGGAAGAAGAAACTAGACCTCAAAAGAAATGTGTGCTAGAGGAAAGGGATCTAAATCTCCTCTAGGTATCATAGTATAAAAGCTTTTCCCTCTACCCTCTTATGTTCAGGAACTGAGCTCTTGCAAATTAAACTGACAAAAGACAGATTAACAAGAGAAAAGGCATGCACTATTTACCTAATGTTAATATTTTAATTTTTAAGTGTGCATGAGGGTCTCTCACAGAAAAGGAAGTGAAAACTCAAAGACAAAGTTCGGTTTGAGAGCTTATATATATATACCATTTTAATAAAAAGTGATACATTGGTAGACAAATGATGAGATAAAGGAGAAGTGGACTTCTAGGAGTGATAAATTGTGGGAAAGTGAATACTTGGCGTGCGGGGTGGGGGGTAGCTAATGGAAGATAAGGAATTTTTAATTAACTTTATGCAGATTCAAGTCAGTGTTGTTTCCAGTATGAGTTGCTTCCTCTTCCAGGTATTGAAGAGGAGGAGGGAATACCTCCACAAAGGGAAATTTATACCCTATCGTTAGGCATAAAGGGGAGAGAGTGGAGTTTTTTCTGTGTCTGCTATTTCCCGATTGCCTTCAGTTCAAAATAATCCTTACACCAAAGTAACACATTTTGTGGTGGAATCTTCTGACCCCCTTCAGTATTTTAAAGAAAAGAGAATTTGATACAGAGAACTAACAGACTGGTTCCAAATCAGGAAAGGAGTACATCAAGGCTGTATATTGTCACCCTGCTTATTTAACTTCTATGGAGAATACATCATGCAAAATGCCAAGCTGGATGAAGCACAAGCTGGAATCAAGATTGCCGGGAGAAATGTCAATAACCTCAGATTCACATATGACACCACCCTTATGCAGAAAGTGAAGAACTAAAGAGCCTCTTGATGAAAATGAAAGTGGAGAATGAAAAAGTTGGCTTAAAACTCAACATTCAGAAAGCTAAGATCATGGCATCCGGTCCCATCACTTCATAGCAAATAGATGGGGAAACAATGGAAATAGTGAGAGACTTTATTTTCTTGGGTTCCAAAATCACTGCAGATAGTGACTGCAGCCATGAAATTAAAAGACACTTGCTCCTTGAAAGAAAAGTTATGACCAACCAAAACAGCATATTAAAAAGCAGAGACATTACTTTGCCAACAAAGGTCCATCTAGTCAAGGCTATGGTTTTTCCAGTAGTCATGTATCGGTGTGAGATGGACTATAAAGAAAGCTGAGCACCAAAGAATTGATGCTTTTGAACTGTGGTGTTGGAGAAGACTCTTGAGAGTCCCTTGGACTGCAAAGAGATCAAACCAGTCAATCCTGAAGGAAATCAGAACTGAATATTCATTGGAAGGACTGACGCTAAACCTGTAACTCCAATACTTTGGCCACCTGATGTGAAGAACTGACTCATTGGAAAAGACCCTGAAGCTGGGAAAGATTGAAGTCAGGAGGAGAAGGGGATGACATAAGATGAGATGGTTGGATGGCATCACTGACTCAATGGACATGAGTCTGAACAAGCTCTGGGAGTTAGTGATGGGGTCTGGCGTGCTGCAGTCCATGGGGTCGCAAAGAGCGACTGAACTGAACTGACCTGAACTGAATACAGAGAACTGTGCATGTTTAGTCTCTAAGTCATGTCCGACTCTTTGTGACCCCATGGACTGTATTCCACCAGGCTCCTCTGTCCATGGGATTTCACAGGCAAGAATACTGGAGTGGAGTGCCATTTCCTTCTCCAGAAGATCTTCCTGACCCAAGGATTAAACCCAAGTCTCCTGCATTGGCAAGCAGATTCTTTACCACTGAGTCAGGGAATGCAGAGAACTAGATGCTCACAAAACCATTAGAGGAACAAAAGAGTAGGCTCTAGAGGTAGACAAGGAATTACTTCCACAGATAGGACACTTGCAAAGTGCTGGATTCACAATAAAAAAATATAAAATAGGGGTTAAGAAAGCCAGGCATGGGAAGACACAAAAACTGCTACCACAAATGTTTCTCGACAACTTCCAACGAAATATAGTGATTAGGCCTGGAACACCAAGTATGACATTCCCCACTCTTATACGTCCTCCTGCCCCCTGAAGCTGGAGAATGGACACTGGCATTTCCTTGACATTGTTTTCCACCAGCCAACAAAAAGCACTGAAGGTATTTCTGTTTCATTTCTATCTTTTAAATATCATGCAAGTGCATCTAGGGGTGGAACCTTATTCACATCGAGGACTCTAGCTGTGAGACCGAGGAATGTACTTTTCAGCTTTGCAGCCTCTCAAGCACAGAAACACACATAGGAAGGAAGTGGGAAGAATGTGAAGAGCTAATTGAGTACATTCAGTGTTGGTAGCTGAGATATTCCCTCTATTTTTATCTGTTCTGTTGATTGGCAGTTCTATTACATCAAAATCAGAATGAGAAAAAAAAAGACAACTTAGAGGTTATTTTGTTCTAAAGTATAATTTTGCAGATGAGGAAATGGAGACCCAGAACATTTAAATGACCTGCTCCAGGTCCTGCAGCTGATTATTGGTAAATCTTATTTCCTGATCGAGGCTCCTTTCCAGACATATAATTTCCTTATATATACCTTTGTTTGTCCCAAATAGAATTTAAAATGGCTTACTGATATTAAAAAAAATTGGTAGAATGAAATTTTTAAAAATAAATATTAAGTAGGAGACACACATGGAGGAGGGCATGGCAACCCACTCCAGCATTCTTGCCTGGAGAATCCCCGTGGACAGAGGAGCCTGGCGGGCTTTCATCCATGGGGTTGCACAGAATCAGATATGACCGAGTGATGAAGCACAGTATGGCACAGAAGACACATGGGAAGTGAGGGAGATCACGCCAGGGAGCTGGGACTGTGGCAGGTAGGAGTAGGTAATTTAGAGCTCTGAAGAACCTGCAAAGACTCAGTTTGTGATTGGATCTAATTTTGAGGTATTTGATGAAAAAATTTGACCTTAAGTTTGGTATGTTTAAAAAAGTTCCTTCAGTGTAAATTGGTGCAGCGATGGAAAGCAATATAAAGTTTTCTTAAAAAAACTAAAAATGTAGTCCAGCAATCCCACTCTTTGGCATATACCTGGAGAAAACTCTAATTTGAAAACATAAATGCACCCCAGTGTTCATAGGAACACTATTAACAATACAAGCCAAGACATGGAAGCAACCTGTGTCCACCAACAGATGAATGGATAAAGAAGACGTGGTACACACACACACCACACTCTGGAATATTACTCAGCCATAATAAAAAAATGCAATAATGCCATTTGCAGCCACATGGATGGACCTAGCTATTGTCATACTATGTGAAGTAAGACAGAGAAAGACAAGTATCACATAATATCATACATATGAAATCTTAAATATGTTACAAATGAAGTTATTTAGAAAACAGAAACAGATTCACAGACATGGAAAACAAACTTACGGCTCAGTTCAGTTCAGTCACTCAGTCATGTCCAACTCTTTGTGACCCCATGGACTGCAACACTCCAGGCTTCCCTGTCCATCACGAACTCCCAGAGCCTGCGCAAATTCATGTCCATCAAGTCCGTGATGCCATCCAACCACTTCATCCTCTGTCGTCCCCTTTTCCTCCTGCCTTCAATCTTGCCCATCATCAGGGTCTTTTCCAGTGAGCCAATTCTTTTTTTTTTTTTTTTGACTATGGCAATTTCTTTATTTATTCTTCCTACTTTAGATTCCCCTACAGGAATATTATGGCAACCACAAAATTTCCCTGAATGGAGATTTTTATCCCACATTCCTAAGAAAATAATGACTACTTACATAATGCTTATTTCCTTTCTTGTTTCAAAAATGAGATCCAGGTGTATACAACTTTCTGGTTATGATCCATATGAAATTGTTCTTCCTTTCACTAATGATCAAATCCATAGATTATTTGTTACTAGTATGGATTGGCAAATTGCCATTGCTGATTTCTTTTTTTTTTTTTCTTTATTTTATTTTACTTTTTTTTTTTAGTAGTTGGAGGCTAATTACTTCACAACACTTCAGTGGGTTTTCTCATACATTGATATGAATCACTCATAGATTTACACGTATTCCCCATCCCGATCCCCCCTCCCACCTCCCTCTCCACCCGATTCCTCTGGGTCTTCCCAGTGCACCAGGCCGGGGCACTTGTCTCATGCATACCACCTGGGCTGGTGATCTGTTTCACCATAGATAATATACATGCTGTTTTTTTGAAACATCCCACCCTAACCTTCTCCCACAGAGTTCAAAAGTCTGTTCTGTATTTCTGTGTCTCTTTATTCTGTTTTGCATATAGGGTTATCGTTACCATCTTTCTAAATTCCATATATATGTGTTAGTATGCTGTAATGTTCTTTATCTTTCTGGCTTACTTCACTCTGTATAATGGGCTCCAGTTTCATCCATCTCATTAGAACTGATTCAAATGAATTCTTTTTAACGGCTGAGTAATATTCCATGGTGTATATGTACCACAGCTTCCTTATCCATTCATCTGCTGATGGGCATCTAGGTTGCTTTCATGTCCTGGCAATTATAAACAGTGCTACGATGAACATTGGGGTGCACGTGTCTCTTTCAGATCTGGTTTCCTCAGTGTGTATGCCCAGAAGTGGGATTGCTGGGTCATAGGGCAGTTCTATTTCCAGTTTTTTAAGAAATCTCCACAGTGTTTTCCATAGTGGCTGTACTAGTTTGCATTCCCACCAACAGTGTAAGAGGGTTCCCTTTTCTCCACACCCTCTCCAGCATTTATTGCTTATAGACTTTTGGATAGCAGCCATCCTGACTGGCGTGTAATGGTACCTCATTGTGGTTTTGATTTGCATTCCTCTGATAATGAGTGATGTTGAGCATCTTTTCATGTGTTTGTTAGCCATCTGTATGTCTTCTTTGGAGAAATGTCCGTTGAGATCTTTGGCCCATTTTTTGATTGGGTCATTTATTTTTCTGGAATTGAGCTGCAGGAGTTGCTTGTATATTTTTGAGATTAATCCTTTGTCTGTTGCTTCGTTTGCTATTATTTTCTCCCAATCTGAGGGCTGTCTTTTCACCTTACTTATAGTTTCCTTTGTAGTGCAAAAGCTTTTAAGTTTCATTAGGTCCCATTTGTTTAGTTTTGCTTTTATTGCCAATATTCTGGGAGGTGGGTCATAGAGGATCTTGCTGTGATTTATGTCGGAGAGTGTTTTGCCTATGTTCTCCTCTAGGAGGTTTATAGTTTCTGGTCTTACATTTAGATCTTTAATCCATTTTGAGTTTACTTTTGTGTATGGTGTTAGAAAGTGTTCTAGTTTCATTCTTTTACAAGTGGTTGACCAACTTTCCCAGCACCACTTCTTAAAGAGGTTTTCTTTTTTCCATTGTATATCCTTGCCTCCTTTGTCAAAGATAAGGTGTCCATAGGTTTGTGGATTTATCTCTGGGCTTTCTATTCTGTTCCATTGATCTATATTTCTGTCTTTGTGCCAGTACCATACTGTCTTGATGACTGTGGCTTTGTAGTAGAGTCTGAAGTCAGGCAGGTTGATTCCTCCAGTTCCATTCTTCTTTCTCAAGATTACTTTGGCTATTCGAGGTTTTTTTGTATTTCCATACAAATTGTGAAATTCTTTGGTCTAGTTCTGTGAAAAATACCGTTGGTAGCTTGATAGGGATTGCATTGAATCTATAGACTGCTTTGGGTAGAATAGCCATTTTGACAATATTGATTCTTCCAATCCATGAACACGGTATGTTTCTCCATCTGTTTGTGTCCTCTTTGATTTCTTTCATCAGTGTTTTATAGTTTTCTATGTATAGGTCTTTTGTTTCTTTAGGTAGATATACTCCTAAGTATTTTATTCTTTTCGTTGCAATGGTGAATGGTATTGTTACCTTAATTTCTCTTTCTGTTTTTTCATTGTTAGTATATAGGAATGCAAGGGATTTCTGTGTGTTAATTTTATATCCTGCAACTTTACTATATTCATTGATTAGCTCTAGTAATTTTCTGGTAGAGTCTTTAGGGTTTTCTATGTAGAGGATCATGTCATCTGCAAACAGTGAGAGTTTTACTTCTTCTTTTCCTATCTGGATTCCTTTTACTTCTTTTTCTGCTCTGATTGCTGTGGCCAAAACTTCCAACACTATGTTGAGTAGTAGTGGTGAGAGTGGGCACCCTTGTCTTGTTCCTGATTTCAGGGGAAATGCTTTCAATTTTTCACCATTGAGGGTGATGCTTGCTGTGGGTTTGTCATATATAGCTTTTATTATGTTGAGGTATGTTCCTTCTATTCCTGCTTTTTGGAGAGTTTTAATCATAAATGAGTGTTGAGTTTTGTCAAAGGCTTTCTCTGCATCTATTGAGATAATCATATGGTTTTTATCTTTCAATTTGTTAATGTGGTGTATTACATTGATTGATTTGTGGATATTAAAGAATCCTTGCATTCCTGGGATAAAGCCCACTTGGTCATGGTGTATGATTTTTTTAATATGTTGTTGGATTCTGTTTGCTAGAATTTTGTTAAGGATTTTTGCATCTATGTTCATCAGTGATATTGGCCTGTAGTTTTCTTTTTTTGTGGCATCTTTGTCTGGTTTTGGAATTAGGGTGATGGTGGCCTCATAGAATGAGTTTGGAAGCTTACCTTCATCTGCAATTTTCTGGAAGAGTTTGAGTAAGATAGGTGTTAGTTCTTCTCTAAATTTTTGGTAGAATTCAGCTGTGAAGCCATCTGGTCCTGGGCTTTTGTTTGCTGGAAGATTTTTGATTACAGTTTCGATTTCCTTGCTTGTGATGGGTCTGTTAAGATTTTCTCTTTCTTCCTGGTTCAGTTTTGGAAAGTTATACTTTTCTAAGAATTTGTCCATTTCATCCAAGTTGTCCATTTTATTGGCATAGAGCTGCTGGTAGTAGTCTCTTATGATCCTTTGTATTTCAGTGTTGTCTGTTGTGATCTCTCCATTTTCATTTCTAATTTTGTTAATTTGGTTCTTCTCTCTTTGTTTCTTAATGAGTCTTGCTAATGGTTTGTCAATTTTGTTTATTTTTTCAAAAAACCAGCTTTTAGCTTTGTTGATTATTGCTATGGTCTCTTTAGTTTCTATTGCATTTATTTCTGCCCTGATTTTTAAGATTTCTTTCCTTCTGCTAACCCTGGGGTTCTTCATTTCTTCCTTCTCTAATTGCTTTAGGTGTAGAGTTAGGTTATTTATTTGGTTTTTTTCTTGTTTCTTGATGTAAGCCTGTAATGCTATGAACCTTCCCCTTAGCACTGCTTTCACAGTGTCCCATAGGTTTTGGGTTGTTGTGTTTTCATTTTCATTCATTTCTATACATATTTTGATTTCTTTTTTGATTTCTTCTATGATTTGTTGGTTATTCAGAAGCGTGTTATTTAGCCTCCATATGTTTGAATTTTTAACAATTTTTTTCCTGTAATTGAGATCTAATCTTACTGCACTGTGGTCAGAAAAGATGACTGGAATGATTTCAATTTTTTTGAATTTTCCAAGACCAGATTTATGGCCCAGGATGTGATCTATTCTGGAGAAGGTTCTGTGTGCACTTGAGAAAAAGGTGAAGTTGATTGTTTTGGGGTGAAATGTCCTATAGATATCAATTAGGTCTAGCTGGTCCATTGTGTCATTTAAGGTTTGTGTTTCCTTGTTAATTTTCTGTTTAGTTGATCTATCCATAGGTGTGAGTGGGGTATTAAAGTCTCCCACTATTATTGTGTTACTATTAATTTCCTCTTTCATACTCGTTAGTGTTTGCCGTACATATTGCGGTGCTCCTATGTTGGGTGCATATATATTTATAATTGTTATATCTTCT
Source organism: Dama dama (assembly GCF_033118175.1). Classification (NCBI taxonomy): domain Eukaryota; kingdom Metazoa; phylum Chordata; class Mammalia; order Artiodactyla; family Cervidae; genus Dama; species Dama dama. The sequence goes on from NC_083713.1 coordinate 37,925,820, forward strand.
TCTTCAATTGATCCTTTGATCATTATGTAGTGTCCTTCTTTGTCTCTTTTCACATCCTTTATTTGAAAGTCTATTTTATCTGATATGAGTATTGCGACTCCTGCTTTCTTTTGGTCTCCGTTTGCATGAAATATTTTTTTCCAGCCCTTCACTTTTAGTCTGTATGTGTCTCTTGTTTTGAGGTGGGTCTCTTGCAGACAGCATATATAGGGGTCTTGCTTTTGTATCCATTCAGCCAATCTTTGTCTTTTGGTTGGGGCATTCAACCCATTTACATTTAGGGTAATTATTGATAGGTGTGGTCCCGTTGCCATTTACTTTGTTGTTTTGCGTTCACATTCATACAACCTTTCTGTGTTTCCTGTCTAGAGAAGATCCTTTAGCATTTGTTGAAGAGCTGGTTTGGTGGTGCTGAATTCTCTCAGCTTTTGCTTATCTGTAAAACTTTTGAATTCTCCTTCATATCTGAATGAGATCCTTGCTGGGTACAGTAATCTAGGTTGTAGGTTATTCTCTTTCATTACTTTAAGTACGTCCTGCCATTCCCTTCTGGCCTGGAGGGTTTCTATTGATAGATCAGCTGTTATCCTTATGGGAATCCCTTTGTGTGTTATTTGTTGTTTCTCCCTTGCTGCTTTTAATATTTGTTCTTTGTGTTTGATCTTTGTTAATTTGACTGATACATGTCTTGGGGTGTTTTGCCTTGGGTTTATCCTGTTTGGGACTCTCTGGGTTTCTTGGACTTGGGTGGCTATTTCCTTCCCCATTTTAGGGAAGTTTTCAGCTATTATCTCCTCGAGTATTTTCTCATGGCCTTTCTTTTTGTCTTCTTCTTCTGGGACTCCTATGATTTGAATGTTGGGGCGTTTCACATTGTCCCAGAGGTCCCTGAGGTTGTCCTCATTTCTTTTGATCCTTTTTTCTTTTTTCCTCTCTGCTTCATTTATTTCCACCATTTTATCTTCTACCTCACTTATCCTATCTTCTGCCTCCGTTATTCTACTCTTGGTTCCCTCCAAAGTGTTTTTGATCTCATTCATTGCATTATTCATTTTTAATTGACTCTTTTTTTTATTTCTTCTAGGTCTTTATTAAACATTTCTTGTATCTTTTCAATCTTTGTTTCCAGGCTATTTATCTGTAACTCCATTTTGTTTTCAAGATTTTGGATCATTTTTATTATCATTATTCTAAATTCTTTTTCAGGTAGATTCCCTATCTCCTCCTCTTTTGTTTGAGTTGGTGGGCATTTTTCATGTTCCTTTACCTGTTGGGTATTTCTTTGCCTTTTCATCTTGTTTAGATTGCTGTGTCTGGAGTGGGCTTTCTGTATTCTGGAGGTCTGTGGTTCCTTTTTATTGTGGAGGATTTTCTCAGTGGGTGGGGTTAGACGATTGGCTTGTCAAGGTTTCCTGGTTAGGGAAGCTTGCGTCAGTGTTCTGGTGCGTGGAACTTGATTTCTTCTCTTTGGAGAGCAATGGAGTGCCCAGTAATGAGTTTTGAGATGGGTCTATGTGTTAGGTGTGACCTTGGGCAGCCTGTATGTTGATGTTCAGGGCTATGTTCCTGCATTGCTGGAGAATTTGCGTGGTATGTCTTGCTCTAAAACTTATTGGCTCTTGGGTGGTGGTTGGTTTCAGTGTAGGTATGAAGGCTTTTGGACGGTCACTTATTACTTAAAGTTCCATGTAGTCAGGAGTTTTCTGGTGTTCTCAGGTTTTGGGCGTAAGTCTCCTGTCTCTGGATTTCAGTTTTATTCTTCCTGTAGTCTCAGGACTTCTCCAACTATACAGCCCTGATAAGAAAACTTCTAGGTTAATGGTGAAAAGATTCTCCCCCGTCAGGAACACCCAGAGAGGTTCACAGAGTTACATGAAGAAGAGGAGAGGGAGGAGGGAGATAGAGATGAGCAGGAGGAGAAAAAGGGGGACTCAAGAGGAGAGAGACAGATCTACGCAGCTGTCTGTTCCCAGAGTGTTCTCCGTAGCCCAGACACCTACAAAGATTCACAGAATTGGATTGGGAAGAGAAGGGGGAAGGAGGAAATAGAGGTGTTCTGAGGTAGAAAACAGAGAGTCAAGAGCCAATTCTTAACAGGTGGCCAAAGTATTGGAGCTTCAACTTCAGCATCAGTCCTTCCAATGAATATTCAGTACTGATTTCCTTTAGGCTGGACTTGTTTGATCTCCTTGCAGTCCAAGGGACTCTGAAGAGTCTTTTTCAACACCACAGTTTAAAAGCATCAGTTCAGGTGGTGGGGGAGAGATAAACAGGATTGGCAGAAGCAAGCTTACTATGTATAAAATAGATAAGTAATAACACTGTATAGTATAGGGAACTATATTCAATATATTATAATAAACCATAATGGAAAATAATATGAAAAAGAATATATCTATTCAGTTATATATATGTAAATATATATACATATATATTTTTGTATACCAGAAATTAACACATTATAAATTAACTATACTTCAATTAAAAAAAATTAAAAAGAGTTTCTTTATATTTTACCACACACACAAAAAGTTCTTTAGGCAAGATGCCTTAAAAAGAACTGTGAGTTTTTAAAAGCTATTTCTTCAAAACACAGGAAGCTTAAAAGGCTGAAGGGACCCCCATGGGAAGTTTAGTTGGTCCAGACAGCACTGATTTGCTTTGCCAAAGGGGTAGGTAACTCAACCCCTAAAGGGATGGGGTAAAGATGTATCTCAGATTAAGGTAGGTCAGCATTTCATGGCTGGGACTATATGCACATGTCAGAACTGTCAGCCAGTGGATGCAGGGATAATTTAGGGAGCCAGTGGACATGCTATGCAGCAGTTTGATTTTGTGATTAATTTAGAGAGTGGCAAATAAAATTGCCTGTCAAGAGCCAAATAGCAAAAGCAGAATGAACACCAAGTATAAGTTATTAGCATTGTGTTTCTGTAAAATGTATTTTGGAAATTATTAACTTTTTTTCCCCTTCTTACCATCTAACTTCCTTTCTCCATAGTAAAAAAAAAAAAAAAAAAAAAAAAAAAAAATACAGATCCCAATTTGATGTTCTCTCTAACCTGTTCGTCTAATTGCAATTAAACCCTGGGAGAGTAATCTTTTCAAATGCCAGAAAATAAGTTAGTGCCCAAAGGAATGGCAAAGCTGGAAATGTGATGTGAGTAATCACCAGACCAGCTTTTTCCGCTCCAGTACAAAAGAAGGGCTGGGAAGATGGGATCACCCACGATTCCCAAACAGGAAGTCCTGGTGTTCATTTCCCTAAGAATATAATTGTCCTGCATTCTTGGATCATCTGACAAACTGCTACCTGCTGTATTGATCTACCGCCACACAGAAAAAGTAATAATTTAATAACCAGCTCTGTTGAGAGAGCAGGGAAAAGTAGTGTAGCTTAAGGAACCACATAAGACTTGAAAAAGGAAATTAAGTTTTTGAAAGGAAAATATAACGCATTTGGGAGGATCTTTAGGGGCACCAAGAGAAGACCATAAAATTATTAACTGAGAGAAAGTTACATCTGATTAATCCTAAGCCAGTCTCATTTGGCATAGGTTATTGTTGCAGACAGGAAGCTCAGAGTTCAGGGCAATACTGGAGCAGTGGTCCATGAACCAGACAAGACAATTAGATGTGGGTGCCTGGGTGGAAATGTTGCATTCATGTAAGACCTGACGGCATAAAGAAAGAAGTAGCTTTGGTATCAGAGAGACCTGAATCTGAATCCCAGTGGTGACTTACTAGCTGAGTTTGCTTGGGCAAATTACTTACACTCCTGACCCTCAGTTTTCTCATTTGTGAAACTGGAATAACAGTATTTTTTCCTACAATGTTTGTAAGGGGATAAGATATAATGTCTCAAAAGTGGCTGGTAAATAGTTAATAAATAGTAGTTGATAAATAGTAGCTATTATCATTAACTACAAAACATTTGGAGTCATGGAGGATAAATAAAGGAAGGAAAAATATCAGGAAGCTGGTTAAGAAAAATTTTAGGAGATGGAATAGTTTGTAAATAACAGAGAAGCCAACAAGTTAAGAAAAGCACATGATAAGTAGTTACAGTCACTGGAGGGAAGTAAATGATTTATTTGAGGAAAATGGTGTCCAATTTATCAGTAGAATGCTATTTGACATTTGTGGGAAATGAGAGAAAAGTCAGGTCAAAAAATAAAAATGCGGAAACCATTAACTGGATAAAATGGAATGCTTGGTGGTATGTGAGGGAGGGTCGGTGTGAAATAAGTGGTCTTGATATAATTGGACAAAGATGGGTAACAAATGATACATCTAGGCTAGAGTTCAGGGAGTTGTATCATTCTTTGTGAGGGAAAATACCATTAAAAATGACATCAGAATTTTTTCTAAGCCAGTATCCCTCTAAAATCTCTGCCAGCATAAATTCCGTAATTATTAAAAAAAATTTAAAACAATATAAATAGAAAAAAGTGTTTGACCAGAATATTGAAAATCAGTTTCCCAATGAAACTGAGGAAGCTGGAAAGGTAGGTCAGGTAAGAAATTAAAAACTTCAATTATCTACCCGTCAGTTGTCAGGCTATCTAATTCAGACTGAAATGCAGAGATGAGATTTTAGGATGAGACAAATGACTAATTCTAACAAAGTAAAATAACCCTGCATAACATGGAGTGTTTGCGTAATGAGCATGAACTGGTTTAGTCAGGTGGTTATGAGTGATTTTTCATGAAATAATAGCAGGATCAATTCAATATTTTAGCAAGTAGATTAAAGTAAAAATCACCCTTTTAGAAAAAAAAATTTAAGCACTAGTCAGAAAACTTGGCTGTAACAGATTTTAAAGTAACATTAAAAGAAAAAACCCTAAAGGCTGACTAAAAGCATTATTATGAATTTATGAAAATTATTTGTCAAAGATAAAATGTCAAGGTATGAACTAGGATGAACAAGGATGAACTAAATGAATTAAATGAATAAATAATTCTAGAAGCACATGGCAAACTTTTCTGAAATTAATAATAACATGATTGTTTTCAGATACATCAAATCAGCAAGCTACAAGGCTAAGAAAAAGTAATGTGCATAGTTGGAAAATAAATTGATGTAATCCAGTTAATTCATTTATTCTTTCCTTTTTCTTGACTAGAAATATAAACAGCACCTAAAAAGGAAAAAAAAGTTCAGAAAATGCAGATCTTATCTCTTTTGCTTTTTATTACATGAAAAAAATTAGAAACACTGCAAATTTTTACTTAAGCCCAAAAGTTTCAAAACAGTTTTTTTGGTAAAATATCAAAGGAGGATGGTATGGAAAGATTTTGAGGTTACATCCTGCTTCCAAGCTAACTTTGGAAGCAGTTGTAAGCTACTAAGAAAAGTCAGGATGAAGCAACTCATTGGGAGTGACTGATTCCCACCTAAGATCTTTGAATGGACTTTAGGTATATTCAATATATATTCCCAACTGTTCATTGAGCCACAGTGCCAATGGCTGGGGGTTTGCCATGTGATTCTAAGTGCTCTGGGCCATGGTTGATCTCCCTGGCAAGCCTGCAAAATCTGTCAAGAAAGGCAGGAAGAACCATATCCTTCTTGGGGAGAAAGGCAACGATGTTAATGTAAAGATGTAATGTTAATGTAAAGTTATATCTGGGATATAACTGCAAGTTGTTTCTCGAAATAGTTTTATTGGACTTTTTCAGTCATGAAAGTAATATACTCTTATTGAAAAAACCTGAAAAAAACAGAAAAATATAAAGAAGAAAAGAAAAATCGATTATCATCCCCACTATGCAGCAATAACCATAGTAAAATCTTAAGGTATATTCTTATAGATTTTCCCCCATATATATGTTTTCTGTCTTTCAGTACATTTTGTATAAAAATGAGACAATATAATTTTGTAGTCTGCATTTTTCACTTAGCAATGTACGAAATGCAAATTAATCCATGTCAGTAAAAGTAGATACAATATCAGTTTTTATTGTGTGGACATTATGTAGTTTAATTTATCTTTTTGATAATTGGATTATGTTTGGTCACATAATTCAAATAAATATTTGATTTACTTTTAAAAATCAGTTCAATATTTTGCTCTCAGTAGGCTCTTTATATGTATTAATCTGTTTAGATTTATGAATCATACTCTCAGACTACAATATTATGTTCTGTGCAGCATCTAGCACACCTGAGATGATAGAATATTTTTTTCAGTTTTACTGAGAAACACACATCACTGTATAAGTTTAAGGCATGCAGCATAATTTGATTTACATATATTGAGAAGTGATTACCATAATATGTTCAGTTAACATCCACTTTCTCATATATCAATAGATATAATGAAAAGAAAGAAGGAAAAAGGACAAACATTTTCTCCTTGTGATGAGAACTCTTAGGATTTACTTAGGATAAACCATATAGCAGTGTTAGCTGTAGTCATCCTTATATATTGTACATGTAGTACTTACTTATTTATAATTGGAAGTCTGTACCTTTTGACTACCTTCCTTTAATTCCTCTTGCCCCTCCCCTCCACAGGTCTGTTAACCACAAGCCTGATCTCTTTTTTCATGTGATTTTTTTTTTTTAGATTACACATATAAGAGATTATACACTATTTGTCTTTGACTTATTTCACTTAGCGTAGTACCTTCAGTTCAGTTCAGTCGCTCAGCTGTGTCTGACTCTGCGACCCCATGGACTGCAGCACGCCAGGCCTTCCTGTCCTTCAAGGTCCATCCATTTTATTGCAAATGGCAGGATGTTCTCATTTTTTAAATGACTGACTAATATCCCATTGCATATATACAATGAACAGAGGAGCCTGGAGGGCTACAGTCCATGGGGTCACAAAGAATCAGACACGACTTAGTGACTGAGCACACATGTGCATATTCAATACCACACCTTTATCCATTCTTCCATCAATGGACACTTGTTTTCCTGTCTTGGCTATTGTAAATAATGCTGCTATGAACATGAGGGGTACAAATGGTGAGTGTTTCTGTTTCCTCTGAATATATTCCCAGAAGTGGAACTGTTGGGTCATAAGGTAGTTCTAGTTTTGATTTTTTGAAGAACCTCCATATTGTCTTCCACAGTGGCTGCCCCAATTCACAATCCCACCAACAGTGAATTATAGAGTGTTTATCTCTATTCACTGGAACTGATTTTAGAACTTTGGCATTCAATATTATACCATTAAAACAATGGTAAGCAGAATATCCTTGCTTGATTACTTCTTGCGATGAATTCCTACAAGTTGAATTTCCATCCCAGAGACAATGGACATTTTTAAGGCTTTTGATGCAGACTGCTAAACAGGTCTCTTGAAAGGTGAATCAGTTTACCTCCATGCCCTATCTCCCCACACTTTTCTCAGTGTAGTATAACATTGTTCTATTAACCTTCACAAAGCTAATAGGTTAAAAAAGGCATTGTACCCTAATTTGCAGTTCTTAAATTACTAATAAAGTTGAATATCTTCTTATAGCTATATGCCTGTCTGTCTTTCCCCCTCCCTCAAGGAATTGTTTGACATAAATTATCTGAAAAATATTGAATATAGTTTCCTGTGCTACATAGTAAATCCTTATTGCTTATTTATTTTATGTGTAGACTTTTCTATCGGTTAATCTCATACTTCTGATATGTCCTTCCCCACCTCCCTCTCCCGTTTGGTTCTGACTGTGAGTCCGTTTCTGTTTTGCACACAGATTCTTTTGTATCATTTTTGAGATTCTACATGTAAATGATATCATATAGTATTTGTCCAAGTTACTTCACTGAATATAATTCTCTTTAGGTCCATCCACATCACTGCAAATGGCAATATTTTATTCCGTTTTATGGCCAAGTAATATTTCATTGTATATGCACACACACATTACACCTTCTTAAACCAATCTGCTGGTAGGCACTTGGGTTGTTTGCATGTCTTGGCTATTGCAAATAGTGCTGCTATAAACACTGTGGGGCATGTATTATTTTGAATTAGAGTTTTTGTTTCTTTTCAGATATATACCCGGGAGAAGGATTGCTGGATCATATGGTAGCTTTATTTTTTGTATTTTAAGGAACCTCTATATTTTCTATAGTGGCTGCACACTTATGCTAAAAATTTAGAAAGAAAAAAATCCATTTTTTCCCCAGATTTGTTAAAAATTAATATAGCACACAGTAAAACTGACTTTTTTTGGGTGTGTATTTCAATTTTAACACATGGGTAGATCTGTGTAACCACCACCATGATCAAGGTGGGGAACAGTTACATTTCCCATAAACTCCCTTTTGTTATTCCTTTGAACTCACCTCTCTTTCCACCTCTCACCCTTGGCCACCACTGATCTGTTTTCTATCACTTTAGTTTTTTTTTTTTTTTGAGAGTATCATATGAATGCAATCATGTGACAGTAGGAAAATTTTGAGACTGGCTTTTTTCACTCTGCATAATGCTTTTGAGATTCATCCAAGTTGTGTGTTTGGTCCTTTATATTTCTGAGTAATATTCCATTGTATGGATGTACCACTGTTTATTTTTCTACTCACTTACTAAAAGATGTTTGAATTGTTTCTATTTTTTGGTGTTTATGAGCAGAATTGCTATAAACACTTTTGTACTGGTTTTTGTGCAAGTATAAGTATTTCTCTAGGGTAAGTATGTAAAATTGGGATTGCTGAGTCATGTGGAAAATTTATGTTTAACTTCATAAGAAACTGCTGAAAATGTTTTTCCAGAGTGTCTGCTTTATTTTTATATTTCTCCTAACAATATATATGATCCAGTTCCTTCACATCCTTATCAGCACTTGATATTGCCAGTGTTTTTTATTCTAGCCATTGTAATAGGTATATGATGGTATCTCATCATAGGTATAATTTGAATTTCCTTTAATGACTAATAATGTTGAACATCTTTTCATTTGCTTTCTGCCATCCATATCTCCTCTCTGGTTAAGTATATGTTCAAGCCTTTTCCCCCCTTAAAAACTGAGTTGTTTTCTTACTTTTGAGAATCCTTCATATAATCTGGATACAAGTACATTGTCAGATATGTGATTTGTGAGTATTTTCTCCCAGTTTGTAGATTATCTTTTCATTCTCTTAACAGTGTCTTTCACAGAGCAAAAGTTTTAAAATACAGGGAAGTCTCAGGCTTGGTCTTGAATACTTATGTGGAAACTGGTTGATACTCAATTTCCCAGTCTCCCCCTCATCTCATCCCTATATATTTGATCTCCATACCCAATTGCCAGTACTTTGCTCTCACATCACTTGCTCAAAAGTTAATTCAAAGTGTTTATTATGTATTATAAATAAATACTTGAGTTGCTTTGAAGATTAATTCAGCATTTGGCATGTTTATTATGCACTTTTATCCATACACATTTCTGAGTCATTCTACCTTGAAGGTAGACACGTGGTCTTTTTCACCTTGTTCCGAGCCACACCTAATGGATCAGAAGACCAGAGTATCATCACTGGAAGGAGTTTAGAGCCCTGACTGTAAACCTGTGGTCTGTGGATCAGCAGCGTCAGCTTTACCTGGGAGCCTGTAAGAAATTCTGACTTTTCAGGCCCTCCCTCGGACCTACCAGTTAGAATCTATATTTTAATGAGATCCCCAGGTGTACATTAGCATTTTCAAGCACAGCTGTACAGCTCATCTGGTTCTCACTCATTTTCCAAACAAGAAACTGAGGACCGGAGAGACCAAGGATGGCTCCAAGGCCAGCAGCAGCCGGTGCTCGAGCCAGGATGAGAACCTGGCCCCCTGAGTCCAAAGCCAGTGTGTTCTGTACTGCGCCATCCGCCTCTGTCGTTTTGGATGACGACGACAGTCTAAGCTTCTCCCATCTCATCCTCAGCCGTGCATGGAGCATCAGCATTTGTCTTGATGTGGTCTTTCTCCAAAATGACTCCCTTCATTTCTTATTCCCAATATCCCCTAGGGATATCCAACTTTCAAATTGCAGACTTTCAAATTTTCCTAATGAAATGAACTAAACACTCTTTGGGGGAATAAAGTGATTTCTCCCCTTGCATTTGTTTACTTCTTTGTAAGCTCCTGAGATGGCTAACATGGTAGTTGTTAATCACACCATCTGTTCAAACAGCACTTTGAAATCATTTGATTCATACTTTTCTTTTTAAGGAACTTTTTTTTTTCAGAACAATATGTTTGTGTCTGTGTTACTCCCATCATTTGGCAATGCAGTATGAGCTATTTAAACTTTCCTATTTATTGTAAATGGCTTTTCAATCAGCAAATATTTTTAAAATGTGCATACACCACAAAAAAGCTGTGTCTACTGACTTTTCAAACATTGGAAAGAGTAGAAAAATCTGTTCCAGTCTATCTGCTGTCAAAATTTTAACCATCTGATTATATTTAAATCAAGTGTTTAGGAGGATGATTTATCTAACTGACCCTGAGAAATTTTCCCAACTGGCCCTGAAGATGGCAGTGCCGTGCAATTTAGTACAACCCTTCACTCCCCAACCCCTCAAAAGGAATTTCTGGAATGACACAGACTAGGGGAGGATTCACTAAATCTGAACCTCCTAACACTCAGCATAAACCTCTTCTGAACTCTGGGACAATTTGATTTGTCTTTTGGTCCTTTTGTTTTTGTTTAAAGCTGTACCCCATGCGTTTCCTGTTTCCAGCCGGGATCAGAAATGAAAATAGTTTAAAGGCTATTCCCATATCATGGGTAACCAGGAAGTGCCTATGTAGTTTACTGAAAAGCTGGTTTTCACAAGACCACTTAGCCTTTTTTTTTTTTTTTCCCTTAATCCTAACAAAGGTTCAACTCAAGATAAGTGGGAGCTGAGAATACAGGGAGGTTTTGAATTCCTGCTGGAACCACAACTCTGGGAGCTTGCTTTTCAACAACAGAAGCCTCAGGTCTGACAGTCTTTAAATTTCATTGGCAGGGTCTGGAAAATGGGTTTGGAGGGGACACATGCTCAAGGTCCAGGCAGTATACATTTCTGGGTCCTGTCATTGTTAAGGTGTGGGCATGAAAATAAAGAGGGATGGAAGTATATTCAAACTTACTTTTGAGACTTTCGAAATTTGGTGACAGTTCAACTAGCCAGAAAACATTTGTTGAAGACTTGAAAGTGAAAGTGAAGTCGCTCAGTCGTGTCCGACTCTGCGACCCCATGGACTGTAGCCTACCATGCTCCTCCGTCCTCGGGATTTTCCAGGCAAGAGTACTTAATTATGTGAAAAAAGTGAAAGTGTTAGTCGCTCAGTCGTGTCTGACTCTTTGCAACCCCATGGACTGCAGCTCTTCAGGGTCTCTGTCCATAGAATTCTCCAGGCAAGAATACTAGAGTGGGTTGCCATTACCTTCTCCAGGGGATCTTCCTGACCCAGGGATCAAACCCTGGGTCTCCTGCATTGCAGGCAGATTGTCTACCATCTGAGCCACACAAAAGCATTATACTAAGTACTATTTAAAAAAAACGGTGGTGTGTGTACTCAGTCGTGTCCAACTCTTTGCTACCCTATGGACTGTAGCCCACCAGGCTCTTCTGTCCATGGAATTTTCCAGGCAAGAAAACTGGAATGAATTGCCATTTCCTTCTCCGGGGGATCTTCCCTTACCTAGGGATCAAGCTGGTGTCTCCCACATCTCTTGAATTAGCAGGCAGATTCTTTACCACTGAGCCACCTGGAAAGCATTATAAAGAATAGCCAGGAATATTTATGTGCCGTGAGCCAGTCCCTTGCCAAATGCTTTAGCAATTTTTCATTTAGTCTTCACCAGAATTGTATGAGGCAGGTACTATATCCTTTTTTTTTTTTTTCTTTTACATAAGGAAAATGAGGGACAGAGAGGTAAGGAAATGTGGCTCAGTTGATGCAACTTGTAAGCATAATTGCTAAAATTCAAGGTCAAGTTTCTTAATCCCAGAAACTGTGCTATCAGTTGTTACAATGTATTGTGATTCATAGATGATGACATAGCATATATATCAGGCTTTCAAGTTAGAATCAGACATATTTGGTACCCATTTAAGAATATCAGAGAAAGGGAGACTTAAATCCCATTAGTATATTCCTTCTGCTAAACTCAACATAGTTGTAAAGAAACCAGGCCCTCAGGGAACATGTATGTCATTTGGATGAGGGGAGTACCCTGTGGAAATCCTTCCCCAAGGTTAGACATCACACCTAAATGACGCAAGATGTCCTTTCCCGGTGTGATCTAGTCAAAGAATCTCCAGGGCAAAGAATTGTTAGTGAAACTAGGGAGACCAAGGGCACTCAGTTGGGACTGTATCTTTTGATACCCAGGGATAAAACACACTATCGTTTCAAACTGTTTTTTTCCCAATATTCTTTTACCATCGTGCAAGCCCTCAGAGGACATCTCAAGCTGGTTCTGTTTAACCTCCTCCCAGTTCAAAGGTGAGGACCTACCTTCTCTTTTGTTTTTGTCATTAAAATCCAGATGCAAAGCATCCCATTTCCCCTCTCTTTGTTATGAATGTCTTACAAGGTTGCCTAGGGCAGGCATTCTCAAAGTGTCAGCCCCAAACATGCAGCATTAGCATGCCTACCTTGAGAGCTTGTCAGAAATGCACCTTCTCAGGCCCTGCCCCAGACCGAATACATCTGAAACTCTGGGTGGAACCTGACCATTTGTATAAAACAAGCCTTCCAAGTGACTCTGATGCACTTGAATGTTCGAAAACCACTAGACTATGTAGACATTTACATGAAATTTGGGAAAAAGAGATGAGTTCAAGGGAGTCAATGGCCAAAGTGCTTAATGCTGTGGAAGAGAAGCCTCCCTAGTTGCCAGGACTCACTAGGGACAGGGAGCACAGTCCTTAGGCTGGGGTGGCTGTTGAACTTGGTCAGCTCTTGTTCTTCAGGTCTCATTGGGTCCAAGGCCTTCTTCCAGGACCTTTTTCTCACATCACTTCCCTCCCATCTGTTATCCCACCCTTTCTCCAAACTTGGGGAATTCTTTCTTAGCTTTGAGAGAGGATGGAGAGATGGGAGGTAAAGGTATGGATGAGGACAACTTCCCAAGAGTCATCCTATTTTCTTCCAAATGTTTCATCTAGGATTTTAAAAGTCAAAAAAGAGAAAAAGGCTCCTTTTCCCCCTACTTTTCTGTGATCGTATTCCCTTTCTCAAGCAATGAGCTTAGAACAGCTGGGATGGAAGGCAAAGAGAGGTATAAGTAGGAAGAGAAATATATTGGCAAGTGTCTCAAAATTACAGCCAGCAACACAGTGTAATGCAAACTTCTAGGTTATTTATATTTCTTCCTTAAATTGCCTTGAGCAGAGATCTGATCACATAGCAATGAGAGATACCTCTGGGTTGCTGAAAGTTATTTGAGAAGTTCCACCTACGTCCTTAGTAGGACAATGTCTCGTCCAGCAAGAATCAAGTGTAACTTAAATTTCTTCTTAGATGTTTATTTTTATGAGTAAAACTCAGCTCTACTTGGGCATTCTTCCCCTAGAATATAAACTTCCTGGAGAACATGCCTTAGTTTACCAGACCCCTGCCAGGAACACCTTACCTTTCTTTCCATCTCTCCTCTCTCTATTCCCCCTAAAGGGTCTTAAGTCTAAACTATTAATACTTTCGAATATTCACTGATCAGTCCAGCCAATATGAATCCCGCCCCCCCCCCCCCCTTCTTACCACCCCAGTACTAACACATTTAATAATTTGTTCACTTTCAGTTTAGAAATCTTTCACAATAAGTCAGATTTCTTCATGTATAGACATTTTTTGTCTCCTCTAAAACGTTAAAATCTTAGAGGAAATGGGAACCATTTTAGTTTGTGAAGAAATTACTTCCTCTATATTACTTTCCTAGAAGTAAATGTTAGGTTCTTATTTTATATTAATATGTTGTTTTTTTATGGGAAAGACGTATATTTGGGAGGTCACATCCATATCAGGGGTCCAACTGCAGCTGAAAAATAAGGTTTAGTCTAATATCTGTCACTTGGGGAAGGAACCTATATATTAGATCAGCACTGATGGTGTAGGAGAGAGGAGTGCAGTATTGCTTTGGTCTTGACTTTGAAGGAGGGGTTGGAATGTGTGTGTGTTGTGAACATGAAGTGTGTTAAAGATAGTACCTGCCACATAGAGGTCTATTCTTACGGTTGTTTTCGAAAGATGCTCAGAGATGCTCTAGGGATCCACAGAAGAGCCTCCTGGATCTCCTTAGGGGTGTAGATCAGTAGTGAGTAAGAGCCTGGAGGAGTGTTTCTCCCCTGCACTTAACAGAGCAGCGCTGGGGTTTTCTGTTTTGTCTGTTAGGTCTTTGGGTAAGATTCTGTTTGAAGTACAGGTTTTCCTGCTAAAAAAAATGTTTGAGGAGATAACCAATTTCCCTTGTAGCTAGATTATCCTGAATATTGCATTCTCAGTTTTTCTTTCATTTGTTAATTCTTGGAATTCTGGAAACGTTTGTTGGAAGTCTCTCAGCTGGGTATGGGAATAGTTTTTGCTCACAATGAGATCACTCCCAGAGATGACCATGAAGGTGAAGTAGAAAAGCAGAGGGCAAGGCTTTCACTGTGAACGTAAAACCTAGGAGGGAGCCAGAAATAAGGTCACAAATCTCCTCTCCACCCTTCTCTGCACCCTCATTTCTTATTCCAGTGCTATGGAGTTTATTATGAAGATGCTTTGTTTATTTTTAAAAGTATGTTTTCTTCTCCAAATATCTAGTACAGTACTGGGCACTCAATAAATACTCCTTGAATTGAATTAAATGAAGAACCCTGGTGCTGTTAAGGGCTTCCCAGGTAGTGCTAGGGGTAAAGAACCTACCCATCAATTCAGGAGACATAAGAGACTCAGGTTCAACCCCTGGGTCTGGAAGATCCCCTGGAGGAGGGGATGGCAATCCATGCCAGTATTCTGGAGTGGAGAATTTCATGGACAGAGGAGTCTGGTGGGCTACCGTCCAAGGGGTCTGAAAGAGTTGGGCATGACTGAAGCGATTTAGCATGCTTGCAGGCACGGTGCTGTTAAAGAAAAGAGAAGCTGAAAGTCAAGAGGAGAATACAAAAAAAAAAAAAAGAAAAGAAAGATCACTGAAGATGAACTTGTCTCTCTTTACAGATGGTTTCAAGGAAAATACCAAGGTCAGAAATGAAAAGGTACCTTCCATTCCAGCTGGATATGGCATTTGGCTTATCTTATTAAGGGTGATATTTTCAAGGATCACAACACAAAACTGACCAAATGATGCCAAACTGGGTCCCAGGATTTTGATTTTTGGCATATTTGCAGGGAGTCAATGGGTGTATGTGATTTCATTTCAGATTCTACGTCTCAGACTGCTTCAGAAAATAGCCTTTAGGCTGAAATTTTATTTTATTTTTTTAATGCTTTAGGAAAATCTCTTCTGGCTTTGCTCAATAAAGAAATAAAAAATGGAAAGGCGTTCTGCAGCAGTTGCAGCGGCGGTGGTGGCAGCCACCACTGCCCCAGCTGCCGCCATGCTTCATTTATCTATCCCAAATGGGATGAGCACATTTAGCAGAATGATCAATCCGCTGCTGCCATATCACTTCTATTTTTAATCTTGGCAGAGTTACAAATTTCAAGGGTTTTTGGAAACAGAGGAAGTCTGCCACACGAAGTGATTTTAGCTCTCATCTTTTCAGAGTTTAAATTCACGGGAGTGGAATATTCCAGCCTCTAAAGGAATTGATGTTCCTGAAATCCCAACTAGCTTTCTGCTGCTGCTCGCAGATGATGACTTTTAATCCAGGCAAGGAAAAGGCTTGAAAGGGTCTCTTTTTCTAAGATACCTTTTTATTTTTTAAGGCGTTTATAAGGTAGAGGTATATTTCACGTATTAAAAAAAATATTTATTCACAAATAATAACCTTAAATCACCTAAGGGTTTATCTCACACATCTCTCTCTGCCTTGCCTCAAATTATTCATTTCCAATACTGGCCTCTCTGTTAATTAAATGGTATGTCTATGGGGGCAATTCCACTTGAATGATAATTAATGTGTTTTTTCCCAATCCAGCTGCCCATGAACTCTTGGTAGATAAATTGTTTTGTAGCACATATTTGTGGCTGGGCTTGGATAATTATTTTCTGCACAACTGAAAAAAAAAAAAAAAAGGTAAACATCATCCAAAGCACAAGATCTCTTCTCTTCTTTTTCACACCTGGGGAACGTGGGTGGAGGAAGAGTACCGATTCTGTAATGAAGACACCTAAGTACCATCGTGGAAACTAGATTGACCTTCTGACTAATTTTCATAATTATTTGATATTCCTACCTTCTGGTGGTTTATAAGACATATGGTTTCTGAGTTATATATAAATTAAGAAAGGGTTATTTATTTTGGCTTCCAAAGGTATGTTAAAATGTGACAAACTTGCTTTTTAACACACAGTCTTCTTTTTCACTTTAATATGCTAATACTTTTTGTGAGAGGCAGAATATGTCATTATGGTTAAAAGCTTAGCCTCTGAAATATGTGCTGCATTCAAATCCTGGTTTCATTACTTGACGACCATAAAAACTTGGCAAGTTTTTCACCTCTTTATCCCTTACATTTCTCATCTATGAAGTGAAAATCATGACAATTAACATCTTCCTTATAGGGTTATTGTGAGGATTTAATAGCATTATTATGTAAAACAAAATATTAATGTCTTGGTGCCTGGCATACATTAATCATTACAGTAACTATTAACCTGGATTTTTAAAAGAGAATATTTTAGCATTAAAGCAGATTTCCTGAAAAAATGGCAAAAACTTCTCTAGTTTTACACCACATTATCGATTAATTGATAAAAATTCTCTGAAAGTGCAATTTTAGGTCCAGAATACTAAAACTTCAACAGATGGATAGTGGGCCTGAAAATCATAGTTTTAATGGACATGAACCTCAAAGAGAGGAGGTATATATGTAAATAGCAAGACAAGGGAGGATTGCCCACCAAGATATGTGAGTGTCTAAAAATGAGCTTTAAGCTCGCAGCAGAGGAAGAAATGCCTTGGGATGAAATTCCCATCTGAGTACCTTGCTTGCTGTGCTGTGCTTAGTCACTTAGTTGTGTCCGACTCTTTGAGACACCATGGACTGTATCCTGCAGCCTCCTCTGTCCATGAGGATTCTCCAGGCACGAATACTGGAGTGGTTGCCATGCCCTCTTTTGGGGGATCTTCCCAATCCAGGGATCAAACCCAGGTCTCCTGTGTTAAAAGTGGATTCTTTACCATCTGAGCCACAAGGACGGCCCACCTTGCTTACATGAATCCTATTATTTCATTTACTCAGTTCAGACTTGGCCTCCCCTTACCCTAAGCAAATGTGTTACAAAAAAATCATGTAGTTAGGAAAAAAGAAAATTTAAAAATCTTTGGCCTTACAATATCTTCTCTTGATTCAGAGAAAAATTCAGGCAAGTGACATATAAAACTCAGTTACCCAATGTTTATTGCACTACTTAAAATAGTCAGGACATGGAAGCAACCTAGATGGATAAAGAAAATGTGATATATATACACAATGGAATATAACTCAGCCATAAAACAGAATGAAGTTGAGTCAGTTGTAGTGGTGTGGAAGAATCTGTCATACAGGCTGAATTTAGTCAGAAAGAGAAAAGTATCATATATTAACATACACATATATGGAATCTAGAAAAATAGTACTGACGAACCTATTTGCAGGGGAGGAATGGAGAAGCAGATGTAGAGAATGAACTTGTAGACACAGCAGGGGAAAGAGAGGGTAGGTCAAATTGAGAAAGTAGCTTTGACATATATGCACTAACACACGATAAGATGGACAGAGAATAAGATGGTTGGATGGCATTCCCGACTTGATGGACGTGAGTTTGAACAAGCTCTGGGAGTTGGTGATGGACAGGGAGGCCTGGCGTGCTGCACTTCATGGGGTTGCAGAGTCAGATATGACTGAGCGACTGAACTGAATGGAACTGAAACTAACATGTGTAGAGTGGATAGCCAGTGGGAAGCTGCCATATAACACAAGGAGCACAGCCTGACCCTCTGTGATGACCCAGAGGGGTGGAATAAGAGGAAGGGGGGGCTCAAGAGGGAGATGATATATATACATGTATATATATATATATATATATATATATATATATATATATATAAAATGAAGTCTGGTTCACATTGTTAAATGGCAGAAACCAACACAACATTGTAAAGTAATTACCCTCCAATTAAAAAAAATATCAACTTGGTTACTTCACTATCTGATGCCAATTATGTTTAGAAAATTTTAATCTGGCTTGGTTCTTGATAATGAGATCTGAGTCAGGGCACTTCCAAACCAAAATGTTAGCATAGTTGCATAATAAATATCTAGAAAGGAAGTCAAGTCATCATATTTAGGGAAACCTTTCTGATTTAGAGAAGCAGGTCAACTAGAATTTCTTTTGGAAAAAATTGTCTTCTCTGCTTTAGAAAGGCTATCAGATGGACACTTTTTTAATGCTCCCAAATTTGCCTGAATTATGAACTTCAGGTGACCTAGTTAATGTATATGATATACTTCTGGTACGTCTGTTGGGCACTGTGTTAAGCACTTTACATGTGCTTAACATATATGTGCTTTGTGTGACCCTCTTTGCAACTTTAATATTTTCCTATTTTGAATCAGGAAGCTGAAATTCAGATGCACACCTGGTAAATGGGATTCAAACCCAGGTAGTCCAACTTCAGTCTGTGTGCTCTTGGTTTTAACCACTGTATTCTCTTCTGTGATTTCACGTGAAGTGTTAAAAATGTAAAAGTTGATAAGTATCTATATGACTTCAGTATATACATTCTAAGATCTAAAAAGTTCTACTGTGAGATTTCCATAGATATTTGCAACAACGCTGACAATTAAACTGTCAAAAAGCAAATATTGCAATACTGGAAAATAATAGTCTCCTCCCCCAATTACTGAGATCAGTTTTTTTTTCTATTGAAGAAGTGAACAAATCTCATAGATAAAGCTAGTCCTAAAGGGAGGCATTTCATTAATATTAAGGCTCAACAGTGGCATGTGGAGAAATATCACAGTAAAACCATTGCTGATGCTGGGCACTGCACTGACCTGATATTTGAAACAGTGAGCTTCACAATCTGCCTAATAATTAAAGCAATTTATCTTCAGGCGGATCTAGGCCATTTCGTTATTTCAACATGAAACTCTTGGGGAATAGAGATGAATGTAGTGACTGTCTGTTGTGTAAACACTAATACCAAAAGTAAGTAAAAAAAAAAAAGTAAGTAGGTCTCTCATTGAGATGCCATCAACTGCTTGACCATCAGAATTTTGGCTGCTAAAGTGATGCCATACCTCTATATGGCAGCAAGGTAATTGAACCTTTGCCACCACCTTGCAGAACCTAGAATGCAGACAAAATGATGATGCTTATACAAATCTTTACCTTGTTTGAAATATCAAGAAACAAATATGATACAATAGGGTCTGTGAAGGAGGAATTCTGAAATTATATGGTATGATATTTGAGTACAGATTTGCTCTGTCCAATTCAATAGACATTAGCATGTGGTTACAGAGCAATTGAAAGATGGCTTCTTGAAATTGAGATGTGTTGCGATTACAAATATAAACCAGATTTAAAGACTTAGTGTAGAAAAAAGAATTTAAAATAGTTCAATAATTTTTTAATATTGATTATGTGTTGGAATAATATTTTTGATACATTGCCTTAAATAAAATATGTTGTTAAAGTTAAATTCATCTGTCTCCCCTTACTTTTAGAATATGACCACCATAAAATTTAAATTGTATACGTGGCTCACCCTATATTTCTGATGGGTAGTGCTGGTAGATAATCCACACCAGAGGCAACTGAAGAGTGAGACAGCTTTGTCCTTTATCATGGACTCCCAGGGATCATTTAGGAGCCAGATGAAATATTTTGATGGCCTCACCATCTTTATTTGTTTTGTTTTCAATTTCATTAATTTTTGCTTTTATCTTCATTATATCCTTTCTTCTACTGTATTTATTCTTATGCTTTTAACCCCCTAATTGTCAATGTCATCTCTAGCTCATTTACTTTCAGTCTTTTATGTTAAGTAAATTCATTTAAGGCTAAAGTATTGCTTTAGAAATATCCCCCAATTTTGGCATATAGCACTTTTATTGTCGTATAGTTTGAATTTATAAAATCGTATTCTCATGTGGTTTCCTCTTTGACTACTAGGTTATTTTACGATACAGAGATGTGATATAGGTTCTTTGTTATTTCTTGAAATTTCCTTTTTGACCTGCTATGTGGTCAGTTCTTTTGACAGTTCCATTTGTGCTTGAAAAGAATGTGTATTTTCTATTTTCTAATTACTATATGTAGGTTTCTACATATAATTAAGTCTTTTAGGTTAACTGGGTTGTTCAAATATCTTGTAAATCCTTAATACCTTTTTTTTTTTTTGTCTGCCTGATGTGTCAGTTTCTGAGAAAGGTACATGAAAATTTCCCCCTACGATTGTAGATTTGTCAATTCCTCCTTATATTTTTTACTTTATGTATTTCAAGGCTATGTTGCTAACTATATACAATTTCATGACTTGTTTTCTTGTTGAGTTGTTCTTTTTACCTTATGAAACTATATTTCTATCAATACCTCTTGACTTAAAACTCTATATTGTTTGATTTGAAAATTGCAACCCTGGCTATCTTTTTAAAGGTTATGTTTATGATTTATGATTATTATTTGGTTATATCATGTGTTGTACAATATATCCTTGTAACTTACTTATTTTATTCACAATAGTTTATACCTCTAATCCCACACCCCTATCTTGCCCCTTCCCTCATCCTTCTCTCCATGGTAACCATTAGCTTGTTCTCTATATCTGTGAGTCTGTTTTGGTTTTGATACATTCATTCATTTGTTTTATTTTTTAGGAGTCCACATTTCAGTGATATCATACAGAATTTGTTTTTCTCTGACTTATTTTACTAAACATAAAACCCTCCAAGTTCATCTATGTTGTCACAAATGGCAGCATTTCTTTCTTTTTTACAGCTGAGTAGTATTCCATTGTGCATGTGTGGTGTGTGTTGATGGAAACTTATGTTGCCCCCGTAGCTTGGCTATTGTAAATAATACTGCTATGAACATGTGGGTATATATATCTTCTTGAATTAATACTTTCATTTTCGTTGGATATGTACCCTGAGTGGAATTTTGGATCATATGGTAGTTCTATTTTTACTTTTGTGAGGAAATTTTATACTGTTTTCAGAGCGATTATACAAATTTACATACCTACCAACAGTGTACAAGTGTTCTCATTTCTCCACCTCCTTGCCAACATTTGTTATTTGCCTTTTTTTCTTTTTTTTTGGTGATAGCCCTTCTGATAGGTGTGAGGTGCTATCTTTTTGTCATTTTGATGTGTATTTCCCTGATGATTAATGATGTTGAGCATCCTTTCATGTGCCTGTTGGTCATCTCTAGGTCTTATTTTGAAAAATATTTATTTAGGTCTTCAGGCTGTTTGTTTTGTTTTTGATGTTGAATTGTAAGAGCCATTTATGTATTTTGGATGTTGACATTCTATTGGTCATAACATTTGCAAATCTTTTCTTTCATTCAGCAGGTTATCTTTTGTTTTGCTGATGGTTTCCCTTGTTGTGCAACAGCTTTTGAGTCTTTAAAAATAAAAATTACTTAGTCTGGGTCTTTGTTGCAGCTCTCAGGATTTTCTTTGTTGTGGCAGGCAGACTTTTAGTTGCAGCATGCATGCAAGATCTAGTTCCCTGACCAGGGATGGAACCTATGCACCCAACAATGAAAGTGCAGAGTTGTAACCACTGAACTGCCAGGGAATTCCCAACACTACTGATCTTCTGATCAATGTTTACTGGTAAGCATTTGTTCATCTATCTCTGTGTCATTGCATTTTGTGTATACTTCTTAAAATAAATAAAATTGCTAGATGTTATTTCCTTTTTATAAAATCCATTTTAAGATGATTTTAATCTTTGTGTGTCTATTGTGATTATTAATGTATTAGTGCCTAATGCACTATCTGATTTTATGTTTTCATACTTTTTCTCTTTTCTTAATCTTTTTAATTGACCAAATCTTCTTTTACTTCTTTTACTTCCTCTCAACTCTTTTGGTAATTACACAACTGACTTTTATTCTTTTTGGTAGTTTTTCTTAAGTTTCTAACATGTATATCTGACTTAAAATATGTTGTTGTTCATTCTCCCAGTCGTGTCTGACTCTTTGTGACCCCATGAACTGCAGCACAGCAGTTCTCCCTGTTCCTCACTATCTCCCGAAGTTTGCCTAAGTTCATGTCCATTGCATTGGTGATGCCATCCAGCTATCTCATCCTCTGATGCCCTCTTCTTCTGCCCTCAATCTTTCCCAGCATCAAGGACTTTTCCAATGAGCTGGCTGTTCACATCAGGCGCTCAAAATACTGGAGCTTCAGCTTCAGCATTAGTCCTTTCAATGAGTGTTTGGGGTTTTTCCCTTAAGATTGACTGGTTTGATCTCCTTGCTGTCCAAAGAGCTCTCAGAATCTTCTCCAGCACCACACTTTGAAGACATGAATTCTTCAGTCCTCTGCCTTCTTTACAGTACAGCTCTAACAACTGTACATGACCACTAGGAAGACCATAGCCTTGATATTCAGACCTTTGTCAGCAGAGTAATGTCTCACCTTTTCAACACACTGTCTAGGTTTGACACAGTTTTCCTGCCAAGAAGCAATCATGTTCTGATTTCATGGCTGCAGTCATCATTTGCAATGATTTTAGAGCCCAAGAAGAGGAAATCTGTCACCACTTCCACCTTTTTTCCTTCTATTTGCCATGAAGTAATGGGGCCAGATGGATGGCATGATCAGAACAAAATATAAAGTTTTCCAAATCCTCTATCTTCCTGTTGAACAATATATTCCAATTAATCATCTAGCATTTTAGTTTTATCTTGCACTGAAGCAAGATAAATTAGTAAATGTTATCTTTGTTTTATATCTGAAGTTAATTTAGATTTACAAACATGCTTACCAGCTTCATTTCCTTATCATTATTTCATGCGTCCACTCTTTTCTTCTAGTTACGGTTATTCTTGCTGAATGTTATTTAGTAATTTTTTAAGTAAACTCCTATGGATAGTAAACTCTTTCTTTAGATTTATTTATCTTCACTTGACAGAGTTTAAGTGGTCAAAAGTAACCTCCTTTTACCAATCTTAAAATATTACTTCACTGCATTCCAGCATTTTTGTCACCACTGGACATCTTCTGTCAGTCTATATTAGCTCTATGCACTCATGGAATGACATTTTGAACCCTTGTGCTAGTGATGGTTCTATAGCCACAGTTCTTAGTAAGTTCTATATCCATTAAGGGTATGGAACTTAATAGCTGCTTTGATTTAAGATCCTATTCTGTTCTCTGACTTTGGCTCCTCTTTTCACACTCAGAGATTTCACACTCCAAATTTGAAATTTGGTTGTGTATCCAAATTTTGTTTTTTGGTTCATTTTTCCACAAGGGAGGATCCTTCTCTGTCACTTCAGTTTCTGCCATATTGACTTGACAATCTCAATGACGTCATTACTGCTACATTTCATAGTCTGTGGAGGCGCCAACTTGACAGGATGATCTTGGCTCTAATATCTGCAAGTTAGAGTCTTGGAGAATTAATGTTAAAGATCTAAGACTCGGGGTGCATACGCTCGCCAAAAACACTTATAATTAACCCATCCCCCTCCACAGCATTTTCTGCACTCAGACTCTTCATTCTGTATTACCTTCACCTTGGCAGTCTGCTCTCCTAACCAGAATTTCATTTACATGCTCTGGTCCTGGCAGTCCTATCATAGGCTCTACGTTGGGTTCCTGGGACATGCCGTTTGACTCAGTGCTGAGGAGAAGTGTGTATGCATTCCAGCTGCAGCCCTCTCTGGGCTGCCATGGGCTGCTTAAAGTTTATCAGATGAGTCTGGTTCCAGTCTGCCAAGCCTTCTCTATTCAAGGAACTTACATCTCTGAGAGCTCCTGTTGAAGCCCCTAGCTCTAGTCCTGGAGAGAAGAGTCAGCAACCCCTTCATCTGGAGAAAGAGGGATGATGAGAACTCACAGCTCAGGTTCTGTTAGAGAAAACCTCCATACAAAATTCCCTGTCTGTACTCTGTCCTTTCATCATCTTCCTATAGTCCATTAATTGAAACTTTGCTCAGCACCTACTTTAAATTTTCACATGATTTCATTTCTTCATTCCCTCTATTTTTTTTTTTTTTTTTAATTTGCTTGTTTATTTGGCTGCACTGGGTTTTAGTTGCAGTGTGTAGGCTCCTTGATCTTTCTTGAAGCATGCAGGATCTAATTCCCTGAACAGGATTGAACCCGGCCCCCCAGCATTGGGAACACAGAGTCATAGCATCCAGGGAACACTGCATCACCAAGGGTGCCCCTCATTTCTTCATTCTCTTAATTCTCACCTCTTTGCTCATGCTAACCAATACTCTCATATTTTATATTTGGGTTCAGATATCTATTAGATTTCAATTCCTGTTTAGCAATAGTAGCTAGTGAGTTAGTAAGGATTTCTAAAAATTTTAAATCATTTTTATAAGATTTTGATCTTTGTTATTATTTCCCTCTTCAGAAAAGTAGAAGTATATATGATTCATGGTCACCTATGTGAAACATGTTAAAAAAAACTTTGAATGGAGATTTTTGGGGGGGACAAAAATGACTTTTGTACTGGTCATAAATGTTAATCTTCACTTTGATAAATTATCTTTCACATGGTAGGTACTAGGTAAATATTATTGAATAAATGAGTGAGAGAAAAAGCAGCTCTAAACTTGTAACACCTGCTCTTGGATTATAGAAGTCCTGGAGAGTGTTGAAAGGATTGTTACTTCTCAAATTTCAAAGAGGAACAAGACCATTTTGGTGTACTTTTTCTGAGTTCTAAGTGCATTCTTTTTGGTGTTCTTAAAGCATTCTACCTGTTGGTGCTATGGTGATTTGTCTGCCATTAATCTTCCTCAACTTGTAACATTATCTCACTTTAAAATGCTTTTCAAGGATGCTTGCAGATTATTCTGATGTGGTGGGACTGGATGAAATTTAAGTTCTCTTACAACCTAGAGATTCTGTGATTTCTTTCAGAATTCTGGCATCACTTATTCTCTTCTCACTAGTGGTTCAGCAGCAGTGAGTTCTGAGGGCAGAGCTCGCAAGCCTGTGGAGTGATTACTTACCCAAATGTCTTTGCTGGCAATGGTATACTGCCACATGGCTAAGCATAGCATGCAGGTGTCACAAAGGAAAACTTCCAGGAGCTTTTATGGCTTCACAAAGCCTGTTCCCAACTTGGGAAAACTGTGTACTTTATAAGGAAAGTTAGATTTTGGTCTAGAAGTGTCTTAAGGAACATGAATTATTTAGGATGATACGAGATATATCTACAAGAAAGAATATTTTGTTTCTTCTTAGCATTAAGGACAATGGTGTATCAAAGAAAATATCAGGTGTAGGCTTTTTCATTTTTAAAATTACAGTTGTGTCTCTCTATAGCCATGGGGGATTGGTTCTAGGACCTCCTGGGGATGCTCAAGTTCCTTGTAAAAAATGACAAAATATTTGCATATACCTACATGCATCCTCCCATACACTAGAACTCATCTCTAGATTACTTATAATACCCAATATGGCGTAAATGCTATGTAAATCATTGTAAATATGATGTAAATGCTATGTAAATAGTTTCTGATGCAGCAAAAGTTTTGCTTTCTGGAACTTTCTGGGATTATTTTTCACGTGAAAATTTTCTATCCTTTGTTGGTCAAATCTGTGGAACCTGAGGGTATAGAGGGCTGACTGTATTCTCCCTGAGAGTTGACTTTTTTTTTTTTTTGGCCGTGCAGCTTGTAGGAACTTAGTTTCTCTACCAGGGATGGAACCTTCACCCTTTGCATTGGAAGCACTGGACCACCAGGGAAGTCCCTAAGAGCTGACATTTTTTAAAACATTTTTTCTTTTACTGTGGTAAAAGCCACATAATATAAATCATACTATTTTAAACATATTTAACTGTGCGGTTCAGTGGCACTAAGTACATTGACATTGTTGTGCAATGCTCCTCCATCTCCTGAATTTTTCACCTTCCTAAATGGAAACTATCCATGCTTGCTAAGTCACTTCAGTCGTGTCTGACTCTTTGTGACCCTATGGGCCATAGCCCACCAGCTTCCTCTGTCCATGGGATTCTCCAGGCAAGAATACTGGAGTGGGTTGCCATTTCCTCCACCAGGGGATCTTCCTGACTCAGGGATTAAACCGGCATCTCTTATGTCTCCTGCATTGGTAGACATGTTGCAGGAAGGGGGACCCCTTCCAGGGCCCGAAATTGGGCTCTTGTCTAACACTCGGAAATGAATTGTCCGAGGAGACACATGTGCTGACAAAGCAAGAGATTTTATTGGGAAAGGGCACCCGGGTGGAGAGCAGGAGGGTAAGGGAACCCAGGAGAACTGCTCTGCCCTGTGGTTCGCAGTCTTGGGTTTTATGGTGATGGGATTAGTTTCCAGGTGGTCCCTGGACAATCAATCTAATTCAGAGTCTTTCCTGGTGGCACACGCATTGCTCAGCCAAGATGGATGCTAGCAAGAGGGATTCTGGGAAGTGGACGGACACGTGGTGTCTCCTTTCGACCTTTCCTGAACTCTTCCGGTTGGTGGCGGCTTATTTGTTCCGTATTCCTTATCATGATCACCTGTCATAAAACAACTCATGCAAATGGTTACTATGGTGCCTGGCCAGGGTGGGCGGTTTCAATCAGTGTGCTTCCCCTAACAGACAGGTTCTTTACCACTACTAGCACTGCACCTGGGAAGCCCAAACTGAAACTCCGTCCACATTAAACATGAAGTTCCCATTTTCTCTCCCTACCCCACCTGCCATCTTTGGCCCCTGGCATCTACTGATGGACTTTCTGAGAAAGTTGACATTTTTGACCCAAGTTTGCTACAACTTTCCTTCTGTTTGCATATGAAAAAAAACATATGAGAGTAGCAGGACTTTTGAGTTCCATTTGTTAACTAACCAACAACTATGTAGTGACTTGTTTGAGTTCTTTGTGACTAATTTTCTTTATTATGAAGAGGGTTAATTCTGTTCCACAATACTCTAAGCATTATTTAGTGACAAAATGGCTTTTAGAAGGACAATGTGCTTCTAAAGATAATACTAAGAGGTATTCCCTTTTCCCTTAGCTTTGATACATGCTTAAATACTTGTGATTGAATTCAGTAAATAGGAAACAGAAATCTGTACACCCACATTCTAAATGATTGAGAAAGAATTTGGTAAGTAAGACCATATTTAGCAAAACACTTTAATTTGAAGAAGAAACTGAGCAAAGGAAATAAAAAGAACATCAATAGTGCTGAACTTCAGTGAACTTCATTTGTTAGCATCTATATTGTTCTCCTGGTTAATACAGAGATAATATCTTGTATTGTGCAGAATAGCTGTTATCTATGTTTCTATTTATGAATACATTCTACTAATATCATTCTGAGTTCCTCAAAGCAGAAAGGATTGGTGGCCAGATGACTGAGGGCACTAACCTTATCAGATCTATATGTTTGCATATACATGGATAAATATATTTGGAGCTGACACCTCTGAGACTTTTTGACTGCTGGGATTCAACAAAATGAGTTGTAATGTGGACACATTTGAACATAACTAGTAGAAATAGGGATCGAACTGGGGTCTCCTGCATTGCAGACAGATTCTTACCACCTGAGCCACCAGGGAAACCCATAGTAGAAATAAGATGGACTGAAGGGAAAACTATTAAGAAGAAAGTGTCCTGGAATGAATTGTGCCATGTAGTCTGGTAGAAACAATTGAATAGATTGTAGCTTCTGAGAACTATACAACAGAACCCTACGAGGAAATCCTCCCAAGAGCATTCTAGTGACCTAGGGCATGGAAGAGTTTGCTATGGAGAGAACTGCCAAGAAGCCTCTTCAACTCATTGTTCACATGTTCATAAGAAAGAGCCAGCCAGCTAGTGAAAAAAGGGTGGCAATAATTGTATTCTGTGTCAATAGGAAAAAATGAACATGAAAAATAGGGTAACTTAAGTAAGAAAGGCAAAGCTTGCTTTGCACCATCTGAAACCTCTTAGTCTGAGACAAAATTTAAAAATCTAAAACATCTCATTTCCTTTGGAAGCAACAAACAAGTTTTTCCCCCTTTTATAGTAGAGCATTATCTCCTTGAAAGAAAAATAAAGCAATGCTGTTGACGTGTTTAATGCTTTAAAAATAAAGGCTGACAGTCGCCAGAATGATGGGACAATGAATGAAGAGCAGACCCAAAGATTTCCTTCCTGCCTCCAGGTCTCCACCCATCAGTTTCCCCAGGGAAAATGTAGATGCCAGGGATCAGAACTGGGAGGGTGGGGCTCTGGAAAGCCATCTCCTGTTCTCTCAGAGTTTGGATCCCAGGAGGTTGACTGGCAGCCCCCCTCTGGCGCTCTGGCTATTTCTGGAAAGACTCCTTAAGTTCCTAAAGGAACCTCTTTAAGTAGTATTATTCTCCTGCCAAAGATCTTGACAAGAAATCTTTCCTTGACCTGGGGACAGGGTGTAGAACCAGGAGTGAATCTGAAGGAACACAGACATTTCTGCCTGCCCCCTGCACCCCTGAGAGGGATGTTGCTTGGAATCCCAGCCACATTTTGGGGCCAAGCCCTAGTGATTCTACCTGCTACCTCCATGGAAGAACACAGTCCTGTCTCCTCTCTGCATGGCCTGTTCATTCCAAAAGGAGACATCATGTATTCCTGGTTCAGTCAACCTTTCCTTCCAAATCTATAAGTCTGTCCTGCTTGGAGGAAGGCATTATAGGCAGGGCACGGACAGGAAAAATCACTGAGATGCTTGCTTCTCCACAGGAGGCTAAGTCTTCAACTGACAGCCAGAGAAAACCACTCCTGGTCTGGAGGGTTTTACTCCAGTTGATTGTCAGATGTTGTTATTCAGTGGCTAAGTTGCGTCTGACTCTTTGCGATCCCATGGACTGCAGTATGCCAGGCTCCTCCATCTATCTCCTCAAGTTTACTCACATTCATGTCCATTCAGTCAGTGATGCTATTTAACCATCTCATCCTCTGTCATCCCCTTCTCCTCCTGCCTTCAATCTTTCCCAGCATCAGGGTCTTTTCCAGTGAGTTGGCTCTGCATAAGGTGGCCAAAGTATTGGAGTTTCAGCTGCAGCATCAGTCCTTTCAATGAATGTTCAGGACTGATTTCCTTTAGGATTAACTGGTTTGATCTCTTTGGTGTCCAAGGGACTCTCAAGAGTCTTCTCCAGCACTACGATTAGCAAGCGTCTGTTCTTCAGCACTCAGCCTTCTTTACAGGAGAAGGCAATGGCAACCCACTCCAGTACTCTTCTTGCCTGGAAAATCCCATGGACAGAGGAGCCTGGTGGGCTGCAGTCCATGGGGTCGCTGAGTCAGACATGACTGAAGGACTTCACTTTCACTTTTCACTTTCATGCATTGGAGAAGAAAATGGCAACCCACCCCAGTGTTCTTGCCTGGAGAATCCCAGGGACAGCGGAGCCTGGTGGGCTGCCGTCTATGGGGTCACACAGAGTCGGACATGACTGAAGCGACTTAGCAGCAGCAGCCTTCTTTACGGTCCAACTTTCATATCCGTACACAACTACTGGAAAAACCACAGCTTTGACTTTACAGACCAGATTGTCAAATATATGGGTGAAAATAAAGTCATCTTACACGGATTTTAAACTGCAATAAAGTTTGTTATTTAAATATTAGTGATGTTACTTCATTGCTCTCTAAATAAAGTGGTAGTAATTGTTAGCTGTCCTCATAAATACACAGTTTAAGTATCCATCTTGTATGAGGAAGAAAGGGCAGCTTTTATTTCCTGGAGGGAAGAGGGGGTTGCAGTGAGGGGCACTAGGAGCAATGCTGGCCTTGGAGATTGATTGATTTGGGTTTCGGAACAGACC
The DNA here is from genome assembly GCF_033118175.1 of Dama dama. Lineage (NCBI taxonomy): Eukaryota > Metazoa > Chordata > Mammalia > Artiodactyla > Cervidae > Dama > Dama dama. Next base: position 37,955,872 of record NC_083713.1, read on the forward strand.
CAGCCATACCTGGGCTGTTTAGCTTTGGCCAATTTACTTTCTGTGTCAACTTCCTGAACTCTGTCCCTTCCTCTGTAAAATGGAGATGATAATACATCCATCAGAGGGTTGCTATGAAATTGACATAAATAATTTCCCTACATAAAAACTGGTCAAGAGATTGTGACTATATACTATTTAGATGGAAGACATAAAAGTGTTAAATATTCAAGGACTTAAAGGTGTTATTAAGACGTTGAGATTATGAGAAACTTTCTCCTTCATTCTTCTCTTTATTAAAAAACAAATAAGATCAATGAGGTTTATGATACCGATTTTCTACATGTAGTACATCTGCATTTCTCTATGTCTATCCCTCAATCTCTCTACTATGCATATATAGATTTGAATGCATGCATTATTTGGGCTGAAATGAGTGCTTCTCTGGAAATCTAACTGGATCTAACTGGAGCATCAGCAATGACACTCCAACCTGGGGAGGGGACACTGGTGTGGGTTTCAGGAATCTTGAGGCTATTTGGGGTATTCCCTCAAAGTTAGCTGAGGAAATTTTGGTTCAATTTTTTCCTTCATAAAACACTGTGATTGGAGGGCATGCTTCCGAAAGTCTATGCTCTGAAATGATGTGCTTCTATGTCAGTCACAGAGAGAACAAACAATTGCTTCTACTCTTACAATTCTGCTCACGAGTCCCTGGATGGAGGGAGGATGTATACTTTGGACTGGATTTCACATAGAGAGAATTATTCCTTGCAAATTTCCTGTCTCCATGCTGACGGGAAAGGATGAGGAAGATCTTGTAGTGTTACCCTGACATTTCTGATTCTCAGGGTCATTCATCATCACAGCTGTAACTGCAGGCATTTGGTCAATGGGTCTCCACATCGACTCTTACCTGGTTAAGGCTGGTTCTGCCTGTTTTGTTAAGTGGATGCATGCTCTGCTGTTTCAGTGAACTAATGAATCATGAACACTTTCCTTAGCCATTTAAAAGTCATTTCCTCTCATTTTCCCTGGGCACCAGATGCAAACTTGTATGTGAGGGCTAAGATGTGTGTGTGTGTGTGTTTGTGTGTGTGTATGTGTGTTTTGATCGTTGCCTTCAAAAATAGCATCTGATAGCAAACAACTGCTTAGAGATTTTTTAGCCAAAATGTATCAACAACCTAAACTCTAGCAGCATATTCATCAAATGCAAAGATGTATGCCTTGTATTACTTGACCTTTCCAAGCCACATGCTTCTTATTATATTTTTTATTTCATATTCAACTTCTTATTTGAAATTCAAACATCTTATTGTAATCCCATGTATGCTCTCTGAACTAAAGTAGGACATTCTAAAAACTGGTATTTTACATATAAAAATTGTCTTTGCTATAATTCATCTGCTCAACAAATATTTATCAAGTGCCAAGTGTAACACAGTATTCTAGATCTTGGGGAAATAACAGTGAGCAAAGGAGAGGACAACGTCTGCCCTCATGAAGTTTGGAATATCTGTGTCGGTGGGTGGGGAGGGAGAGAGACCAACAGACAACATATAACTAACCTTGTATATTTGACTGTGATGAGTGTTATCGAGAAAAAGCAGGGCAGGAATTTGCAAGTTCCAACAGTATGTGTGTGGCTTGAAGGGAAGGGACTCAGACTTAAATAAGACTATCAGGGAAGACCTTGCTGTCTTTGGAATAAAGATCTGAAATAGGTAAGTGAATGAGCATGGAGGTAACTTGTGGAAAAACATCCTGTTGAGAAGGGCTAGTAAGTTCAGAGACCACAAGTCTGGACCAATGAAGCCCCTCCACATGTCTAGACTGGTGTGAGTGAGGGCAGGAGATATGGTAGGAGAGAAAAGGTAGCCAGGTCAGAAATACACAAGTATTCCAAAGAGGAGGTAATGACCAATTGGTATAATTACTGGGTACAGGGAAAAAACATCCATAAACAAAACAGATGAAAAAGTCCTGCTCCTGTATTTGATATTCTAATCTGTCTCTAGGGGGGACAGTGAAAAAGTTAAAAAAGTGAATTGTATAGTATGCTAGAAGGTGATCAGTGCAATGGGAAAGCAATGGACCAGGAATACTGGGGAGGATGTGTGGGTGTTAGTTACCTAGAACACTGTCACCTGAAACAAACTTGGATTGTAAACTTCTCAAGGCTGGAGCCTGTAGTGAGCCTACATTGATGGTTACTTTGTGTATTATCCAATTCTGAACATATCATGAGTAGTTAATATGAAAATCATTACAAATGATCCTGCTAAATAATATTAATTGAACAAACATAGTTTTGGTTACATTCTGCATACCAGGGACTGTAATAGGTGAGCAAAAAGAGACATCTCCTGGCTTCATGGAGTTTATAGTTTGGTGGTTGGGATAACATCAAATCAATAATCACATAAATGAAGGTAAAACTGTAATATTGAAATAGCGACAGTGTTGTAAATGGTAGGAGTGACAATATACTACTCTGCCTTCAATATTTTAGTGGTAATATTGGCTTTCCCAAGCAAAATGGCTTTTCATAGTGATGGTGAAATAGAATCTGGAAACAGCACACATTTTTCTCATCCTGTGTAAAAATACATTGGAAACTACTCTTCCGAGAGACAGCAATAGTGTCCCAGTATTGTCTTGCAGAAGTTGCTTAGTTGGAATCTGTCTAAACATGATAGCTTCTTGCCAATGTAGTTTGAACCACATGGGGAAAAGGAGGTTCTAAACTAAAATAGGGTAACCTTGACTCATGATCACAGTACAGTGGGTGTTCTTTAAGGTGAGGACTTTAGTAGCTTTTGGAATGGAAGTGAGAGATGGTCAGTGTTCTATTCCTTCAGTGAGGCCAGCAAGTCTGACTTCAACCCAGTAACTCACTTTAGATAAACCTATTTTCAGCTTTGTTTGAAGGATGTGATTCTTGGTCATTCTTTACTGGCCATTACCTTAGATGAGCAGTGATATGATCCAACCATTGAACCAGAAATATGTTCATTCACGAGCAGCAATGACGTATTTTTCTGCATGATGCCTGTATCTGGCAAAGGATGCTTCAGCAGCTCCCTTTGCTGCCTTGCTGTCAATTTGATAAACACATAGGCTTCCTTCCCAGCAGGGCTGGTGTGGCTCCAGGTTGCAGGACTGCCCACTTCAGCAGTCTGCAGGCCATTATTCCTGCCTCCTGTGAGCTCAAGGAGCCCATTCTGAGTGCACTGGGGCATTCCAAAAGATGCTCAGGCTGACAGTGTCAGACCAGTACAAGGAGAAAATAAAAGTTTTGTTCTGTTCCATTAAATGTCTCTGCCAAACTCTACAGAGACATCCTGCCAGAAGAATAAAAGGAAAGTTAATTCTGGCCATTGCACAGAGCTATTTTGAAAATTTACTGCTGGCACCTTGTAACAGATACATTTGTTTATTTTAGTTTTTACTTCGAGCAGTTTTTTCAAACTCAATGGTGATTCCTTCACGTATTGGATTTTTAAAAGGGAGAAAAGAGCAAAAGCATATATTGATGAGCACAGTTTTTAATGGTAAACAAAGTGAAATAGGATATGCCAGATCAGGAAGACTAAAGAAAGGTTAGCCAGGGGAAACCCATCCTGTCCAAGCATTTCTGCAGAATTGATAGCATGAGTGTTGAGGAACAGATACATTGTGGATAGATGGTGTTATTCCAGATGCTTCTCTTACGTATATGCTCCTCTGTTCTTTACCTTAGGCCAAACAATAACAGAAGTAGTTACACATTATGGAGCACTTCTTCCACAGTGATGATGTGCTTTCTCCATACTTCTCGTGATGCTCCTGCCAAGAAAGTAAGGATTTTGGTCCTTATTTTACAAAAGAGAAGACTGAAGTTCCAAGAGATCTAGTCTCTGGATCTAGTTCACACAGCTAATGTTGATAGCAGAGATTTGTTCTAGAGCCTTATTAGTTCAAGAAGTAAACAAAAGATAAGTAAAATTACAATTAAAATTTTTTTAAATTAAAAAACTTTTAAAAAGTAAGAAGTTAAGAACTTTTCCATTGTACACAACAGAAGTGTGTTAGTGAAGTATACTGAAGGGGGTTGCCATTCCCTTCTCCAGGGGATCTTCTTGACCCAGGGATTGAACTCAGGTCTCTTGCATTGCAAGCAGATTCCTTACCATCTGAACCACAAGAGAAGTTAGGTTTTTTTATAAAAATAAAAAATATTGAAAAAGGGAAAAGATAATCTTGAGTTAGATGGAGGAAGCATATTTTTTTTCTATCATTATTATTTTTAAACTATATCTGTGTCATATGTTGGGGGCTTCCTAGGTGGTGCTAGTGGTAAAGAACCTGCCTGCCAAAGCAGGAGACATATAGTTGTTCATAATAGTCTGTTATAATTCTTTGTATTTTTGCATTGTCTGTTGTTACCTGATGCTGGGAAGGATTGGGGGCAGGAGGAGAAGGGGATGACAGAGAATGAGATAGCTGGATGGCATCACCGACTCGATGGACATGAGTTTGAGTAAACTCCGGCAGTTTGTGATGGACAGGGAGGCTTGGCGTGCTGCGATTCATGGGGTCGCAAAGAGTCAGACACAACTGAGCGACTGTACTCAACTCAACTCATCGTTTCTTTCATTTCTTTTTCACTTATTTCTGCTCTGATCTTCATTATTTCTTTCCTTCTACTAATTCTGATGGTTTTTTGTTCTTCTTTTTCCAGTTGTTTTAGGTGTAAAGTTAGGTTGTCTATTCTATTTTTTCTTTATTTTATTGTTTTTTTAGATAGGACTGTATTGCTATAAACTTCCCTCTTAGAACTGCTTTTGCTGCCTCCCATAGGTTTTGAGTTGTCATGTTTGCAGTGTCATTTGTTTCTAGAAATTTTTTGATTTCCCTTTTGATTTCTTGAGTAACCTGTTGGTTATTTAGAAATGTGTTGTTTGATCTCCATGTGTTTGTGTTTCTTACACTTTTTTCCCTTGTAATTGATATCTAGTCTGATAGCATTGTGGTCAGAGAAGATGCTTGATATGATTTCAATGTTCTTAAATTTACTGAGGTTTGTTTTGTGACCCAAGATGTGGTCTATCCTGGAGAATGTTCCATGTGCACTTGAGAAGAATGTGTATTCTTCTGCATTTGGATGGAATGTCCTGAAGATATCAATAAGATCCATCTCATCTAATGTATCATTTAAGAATCATTTTCCTTATTAATTTTCTGTTTTGATTATTTGTCCATTGGTGTGAGTGGAGTGTTAAAGTCTCCTAGTATTATTGTGTTGCTGTCAGTTTCTCCTTTTATATCAGTTAATGTTTGTCTTATGTATTGAGGTGCTCCTATGTTGGGTGCATAGATATTTACAATTGTTATGTCTTCCTCTTGGATTGATCCCTTGATCATTATGTAGTGTCCTTCCTTATCTCTTGTAATCTTCTTTATTTTAGGGTCTACTTTGTCTGATATGAGGATTGCTACTCCAGCTTTCTTTTGCTTCCTATTTGCATGGAATATATTTTTTCCATCCTCTCACTTTCAGTCTATGTGTGTCTTGAGGTCTGAAGTGGGTTTCCTGTAGACAGCATAAATATGCATCTTGTTTTTGTATCCATTCAGCCAGTCTGTGTCTTTTGGTTGGAGCATTTAATCCATTTACATTTAAAGTAATTATTCATACATATTTTCCTATTGCCATTTTCTTAATTGTTTGTGGTTGATTTTGTAGATATTTTTCCTTCTCTTTATTTCTTGAATATATAAGTCCCTTTAACCTTTGTTGTAAAGCTGGGTTTGGTGGTGCTGAATTCTCTAACTTTGCTTGTCTGAAAAGCTTTATATTTCTCCATCAATTTTGAATGAGATTCTTGCTGGGTACAGTAATCTTGGTTGTAGAATTTTCCCTTTCAGTACTTTAACTATATACTGCCATTCCCTCTGGCCTGCAGTGTTTCTGCTGAAAGATCAGCTGTTAAGCATACGGGGTATCCATTGTGTGTTACTTGCTGCTTCTCCCCTGCTCATTTTAATATTCTTTCTTTGTGTTTAGTCTTTGTTAGTTTGATTAGTATGTGTCTTGGTGTGTTTCTCCTTGGTTTTATCCTGTATGGGACTGTTTGTGCCTCTTGGACTTGATTGACTGTTTCCTCTCCCATGTTGGGGAAATTTTCAACTATAATCTCTTTGAAAATTTTCTCATACCCTTTCTTTTTCTCTTCTTCTTCTGCGACCCCTATAATTTGAATGTTGATGCATTTGATATGGTCCCAGAAGTCTCTGAGACTGTCCTCAGTTCTTTTCATTCTTTTTACTTTATTCTGCTCTTCTTAAGTTATTTCCACCATTTTATCTTCCAGCTCACTGATTCATTCTTCTGCTCCAGATATTCTGCTATTGACTCCTTCTAGAGTATTTTTAATTTCAGTAATTGTGTTGTTTGTCTCTGTATGTTTATTCTTTAATTCTTCTCGGTCTCTGTTAAATGCTTCTTGAATTTTTTCCATTTTGTCTTCAAGGTTTTTGATCATCTTTACCATCATTATTCTGAATTCTTTGCCTATTTCCTCTTCATTTATTGGACTTCTATGTTTCTAGTTTGTTCCTTCATTTATATATATTTCTCTGCCTTTGCATTATTTTTTTTTTAACTTATTGTGTTTGGGGTCTCCTTTTCCCAGGCTTCAAGGAAAGTTGAATTCTTTCCTTGAAGAAGGTTGAATACTTTCTTCCGTTTGGTTTCTGTCCTCCTAAGTTTGGTCCAGTGGTTTCTGTGAACTTCCTATAGGGTGAGATTTGTGCTGAGTTTTTGTTTGCTTGTTTGTTTTTCCTCTGATGGGCAAGGCTGAGTGAGGTGGTAATCCTGTTTGCTATGATTGGGCTTGTATTTTCATTTTATTTGTTGTTTAGATGAGGCATCCTGCACAGGGTGCTACTGGTGGTTGGATGATGCTGGGTCTTGTGTTCAAATGGTTTCCTTTATGTGCGTTCTCGCTAACCCTACTCCCTAGGGTCTTGGAGTCAGTTATCCCACTCCAAAGGCTCAGGGCTTGATCTCTGGTCAGGAATGAAGATTCCACAAGTGGTTTTTATGGCATTAAATGAGATTAAAACAAATATCCAAAAGCGAGAAACCATAGATGAATCCCAGACAAATGGCAGTTACAACATCAGGCATATAATAATTAAAATAATGGAATATACACATAAACACACCCATAAACAAAACCAAAGTCCAACAAAAATAAAGTATAATAGATTGACCCAGTGAACAAAGGAAACTAAAAATTATATCTACCAGAACAAAACTAATTAAGGCATAAACTGGAAAACAAAACTAAAGCAAGGTGCCAATTGGGAAATAAAGCAATGAAAATAAAACTAACAAATACGTTGAGAGGAAAGGAGAGAAAGAGAAGAAAAAAAGAATTGATATACAAAGTTAAATAGGGGTAGATAAAGAAGATTTATATACATTAAAGATTAACTGCAAGGGGAAAACAACAGTAAGACAATCAGACAAAAGAATAAATATAGAAAAAATAATAATAAGTTTAAAAAATTAAAATTAAAAAAAGAGAGAAGAAAAAAGAAAAGAAAACTCCACAGTACTGCAAAAGCCCAATGTAGAGGCAGAGGTTTATGACAACAATAAAAAAATGTGACTGAGGAAAGAAAAAAAAGCTCAAAAGCTTAATTGGATTTCTTAGTGCCAATAAAATTGACAGCTACAGGAGGAATCAACCTGCCTGACTTCAGGCTCTACTACAAAGCCACAGTCATCAAGACAGTATGGTACTGGCACAAAGACAGAAATAGAGATCAATGGAACAGAATAGAAAGCCCAGAGATAAATCCATGAACCTATGGACACCTTATCTTCGACAAAGGAGGCAAGGATATACAATGGAAAAAAGACAACCTCTTTAACAAGTGGTGCTGGGAAAACTGGTCAACCACTTGTAAAAGAATGAAACTAGAACACTTTCTAACACCATATGCAAAAATAAACTCAAAATGGATTAAAGATCTAAATGTAAGACCAGAAACTATAAAACTCCTAGAGGGGAACATAGGAAAAACACTCTCCAACATAAATCACAGCAGGATCCTCTATGACCCACCTCCCAGAATATTGGAAATAAAAGCAAAAATAAACAAATGGGACCTAATGAAACTTAAAAGCTTTTGCACTACAAAGGAAACTATAAGCAAGGTGAAAAGACAGCCCTTAGATTGGGAGAAAATAATAGCAAACAAAGCAACAGACAGAGGATTAATCTCAAAAATATACAAGCAACTCCTGCAGCTCAATTCCAGAAAAATAAATGACCCAATCAAAAAATGGGCCAAAGAACTAAACAGACATTTCTCCAAAGAAGACATACAGATGGCTAACAAACACATGAAAAGATGCTCAACATCACTCATTATCAGAGAAATGCAAATCAAAACCACAATGAGGTACCATTACACACCAGTCAGGCTGGCTGCTATCCAAAAGTCTATAAGCAATAAATACTGGAGAGGGTGTGGAGAAAAGGGAACCCTCTTACACTGTTGGTGGGAATGCAAACTAGTACAGCCGCTATGGGGAACAGTGTGGAGATTTCTTAAAAAACTGGAAATAGAACTGCCATATGACCCAGCAATCCCACTCCTGGGCATACACACCAAGGAAACCAGATCTGAAAGAGACATGTGCACCCCAATGTTCATCGCAGCACTGTTTATAATAGCCAGGACATGGAAGCAACCTAGATGCCCATCAGCAGATGAATGGATAAGGAAGCTGTGGTACATATACACCATGGAATATTACTCAGCCGTTAAAAAGAATTCATTTGAATCAATTCTAATGAGTTGGATGAAACTGGAGCCCATTATACAGAGTGAAGTAAGCCAGAAAGATAAAGAACATTACAGCATACTAACACATATATATGGAATTTAGAAAGATGGTAATGATAACCCTATATGCAAAACAGAAAAAGAGACACAGATGTACAGAACAGACTTTTGAACTCTGTGGGAGAAGGCGAGGGTGGGATGTTTTGAAAGAACAGCATCGAAACAAGTATACTATCTATGGTGAAACAGATCACCAGCCCAGGTGGGATGCATGAGACAAGTGCTCGGGCCTGGTGTACTGGGAAGACCCAGAGGAATCGGGTGGAGAGGGAGGTGGGAGGGGGGATCGGGATGGGGAATACATGTAAATCCATGGCTGATTCATGTCAATGTATGACAAAACCCACTACAATATTGTAAAGTAATTAGCCTCCAACTAATAAAAATAAATGAAAAAAAAAATTGACAGCTACAACAGAGGGTGAAAAAGGCGGGGGGGGGGGGAATCCAAAAGAATCTACAGAACAAGTCAAGAAATAAGAATAATAAATGTTTTCCTTGAGTCACTGCTGTCAGAGTCCTTTCCCTCACTGGGAGTCACAGTTCACCTTACCTCCCTAGGATGCCCTCCAACACTGTGCTAATCTCCGGACCTGCTGTGGGGGCAGCTCAGATTCTAATCTGGTCCTACGCCTGTGTGTTCTTGCCTCCAATGTCCACAGCTATCAGAACTCGTGTGTTTTCTTTCGTGGGAGCTCTCGATGACCTTTCATATATTCCATAGACACAGACTCTGCCTAGTTGGTCGTGTGGGTTTAATCTGCACTTTGTACAGTTGATGGGAAGGTTTTGGGTCTTCTTCCTTAGTCACACTGCCCCTGGGTTTCAACTGTGGTTTTCTTTCCACCCCTACACGTGTGTCACCCACTGGGGTTTGCTCCTGAGGCTGCTCTGGAGGACTTGGGTTTGCTCCTGTGAGACTCAGGTGTGGAGGTGGTGCAGCTGCTTGGGTTGCAGAGTTTCTGGCAGCACCAGGTACTCGGGGGAGGCAGCTAGGGCAGCAGGAAATATGCTGCTTTTGGTATGGTAACCAGTGTTGGCCAATAAGCTCCAGTATTCTTGCGTGGAGAACCCATCTCTGACAAAGATACCTGGCAGGCCACCTCTACATGGTCACAAAGAGTTGGACACCACCGAAGTGACCCTGTCCGCATAGACGCAGTACTTTTTCTTTTTTTGCCTGTGGCAGCTCTGCCCCAGTGAAGGTTGAGTGTGAAGGTGGTGCAGCTGCTTGGCTTGTGGGGACCCTGGCGGCGTCAAGAGTGCAGGGACACAGAGAGCCTCTGCTGCAGGAGTCATGGCCCTAGCAGAGTCTTTTTTGGAGCCTCTTGTAGCTGGCAATCAGAAGGCCTCTTTGGCCAGTCTTTCTCCATAGCTCCACCTGTTCAGGCACTTAGAGGGCTCCCTTGCCTGGGGTCCCTCTCTGTGCTCCGCGCATCAGGCACATAGAGGACACCCCCCCCCCCCCCCCCCCCCCCCCGCCTGGGGTCCTACTCTGTAGATCCGCGCGTCAGGCACTTAAAGGGGCACCCTGGGTGGGGTCCTACTCTGTAGTTCACTGTCAGGCATTTGATGGGCCAGCCTCTCTGTTGTTCAGCTGCCATGCTGGACTGTGGGGAGAGAGAAGCTATGGTGATAGCTCTACCCCTAAGCATGACTCAGAAGTATCACCTTGCTCCCATGGCTGCCTGGCTCCTGGCATTGCCCACCACGATCTCCTCCCTCACGTTCTCTCAATCCATCTCTCTGCAGTCAACAGCAGTCCTCGCCGTGGGATTGCTCCATAATCCCTAAACTCCAGCTCCTAGCCACTGCGTCTTCCAGGGGACAAGGGTTCCTGTCTGGGGTAGGTATGGCTGCTGCAAGGACTGTTTGATTCTCATTCCATTGAGGCTGCCACAGATCAGCTGTTTCATTCTCAGCCTTATATGTTTCTCCTCTGACTCAGACAATTGCCCCGATGTGGGGATTGATCCCTGCTTCAGTTTCCCCACCTGCTGAGGGCAGGTCCAGTCCTACTAACACTCCTGTTTTTCCCACTAGTTCCTTCATCCTACCGAGTTTTGCGTGGTTCTATATATTCTTTTCCACTATTAGGTACTCCTGTCTGCACTCAGCTCGTGTTCTTCATGCAGTTCTGTGTCTGAAGGTGTATTCCTGATGTATCCATGGAGAGAGATGTTCTCCACATCCACCTACTCCTCCACCATCTTGTTCTTCCCTAAACTCTTAAAAATCCCACTCCAGTATTCTTGCCTAGAAAATCCCATGGACAGAGAAGCCTGGCAAGCTACAGTTCATTAGAGTCACAAAGAGTTGGACATGACTGAAGTGACTTAGCAAGCATGCATGCATGTTATATGTTATATATGCATTCTTTTGTTTGAATGTATGTTTCATGATGACATGAAATATTAATAACAGGTCAGGAAAGGAACAAATTGGCTTTTAATATTTACTGTGTCCCTAGTGACAGAGGATGAAATAGTTGGATGGCATCACCGACTCAATGGCTGTGAGTCTGAGCAAACTCCGGGAGATAGTGAAGGACAGAGAAGCCTAACATGCTACTATTTGTGGGTTCACAGTCAGACATGACTTAGTGACTTAACAACAACAACAACAATATCCATAGGACTGTGGTGGCACACAAAATAAGTAGTCATATTTTTAATATTAGATTTCTATAACCTTTATAAAAGTTAGTGATACATCATCATGATAGCTAGACTTACCTATCCATTTTTCTAATTTCAATACCGACCATGGTTTTTTATATACCTTGTATTCCATTTTCTTAAGTTATTTTTGCAGTTTCCTCTGGTTAAAGATTACCTCGAGTGGTGTTTCTAGATAGTCTCTGCTGTTGTGGGGCTTTCTGAAACCTCTACCTATCTGAAAATGTCTGTTTCTTGCTGTCACACAAGAATAGTTTGGCTATAGAATCTTAGAGTCACATTCTTCTTACTTGCAAATACAGCTATTTTCTAGTTTTTAGTGTTATAGATGAGATTTTCAATATCAGTATGAATTCTTTTTCCTTTCCAGGTGACCTCTTATTATTATTATGGTTATTTTCTACCTGAAGGTTAGAAGGATTTTATTTTTATCCTTGGGCATTAGAAAAGTTATCAAGATATATTTAAGTTCTTGTACATTTTCTCCCCAATATCCTATGCCAGTTCTAGGCTATTACACTAGATATTCACAATAATACTCTTGGAAGTTGTCACAATAGTACTTGGGGGATTCTTTCAAAAAGCAGAGGCTGAGATGATGACAGTGTGGGCAGCTGATCTGGGGAAGTTATTGCAGGGAATGAGACTGAGGATACTGGGAAGGGTGAGGTGAGGAGGAGGGAAAGCCAGGCTCAAGGTACAGTATTGAGCTGGTTACCAACCTGGGCAACTAGGGTTCAGTTTACCTGGGAGCCTTTTGAGGGATTGTGTCAGCTGTGCTTCAGGCTTATTCACCTGAAATAGGAGAAGGAAAATATTTATCCACTAGCTTCCATTCCCTCCTTAGCCAAAAGTTGCTCCAGAGGGTGTTAACATGCTTTAAGTTCTTGATTTGAGCATTTATCTTCCAGAATCTGGATCTCTTACTTGCTTTATTTTTGCTAGACTGTTTGCTGAAATTGTTTGCAAGCATCAAGAGGAGCCCCAGTGAATATCGTGGGTTAGAGTTAAATTCCTTCATGCCACAATTGTGTAGCAAATATCTAACTTCTTTAAATTTGAAAAAATAGTTATAAAGTTTTTAAAGATCACTTTCCATCAACAGTTATTACAAAATATTGGCTATATTTCCCATGTGTACAATACATACTTGAACCTCTTTCCTCCAAAAGTTTGTGCCCCCTACTCCCCCACTCTATATTGCCCTCCTCACTCATTTTTTCTCTGTATCTGTGAGTCTGCCTCTTTTATATTATATTCACTACTTTGTTGTATATTTTAGGTTCCACAGATAGTGATATCATCCCTGGAGGAGGGCATGGCAACCCATTCCAATATTCTTGCCTGGAGAATCCCATTGGACACAGGAGCCTGGTGGGCTATAGTTTGTAGGGTCACATACAGTCGGATACAACTGAAGCGGCTTAGCGTGCATGCATAGTGATATCATACAGAAATACCAAATTTCTTGATAATAATCAGAGTCAGTTGCCCCATCAGTTGCCTGGGAGTGTGGCAACTCCTTTCTTTGCTTGTCGGTCCCTTGGTTTGAGAGGCTCCCAAATGACAGAATATGTAGTAGTCATAGCTTTAAATTCAGTGTAACTCTTTCTGTGTTCTCTGGCAGAAACTATTTCTCCTACCCTTCATTTTCATCCCGAATGCCAGAACTCAGGGTTTTTAATCCAGTAGAGCCTAAGGAGGGCTTCCTTGTTGGCTCAGCAGTAAAGAATCTCCCTTCAATGCAGGAGATGTGGGTTCAATTCCTCGGTCAGGAAGATCCCCTGGAGAAGAAAATGGCAACCCACTCCAGTATTCTTGCCTGGGAAATCCCATGGAAAGAGGACTCTGGCAGGCTGCAGTCTATGGGATTGCAAAAGAATTGGACACAACTTAGTGACTAAACAACAATAACAACAACAGAGCCTAAGGATGTAGAAATAGGCAGCATGAATTCTGAAAGTGAGTCACTAGGGGTGGGGATAAAGGGGCCAATCCTACTTCTATCCCCTGTTTTTCAGACCCTGCATTTTAATGACACTTCACTGTGTGTTGGCTATAGCTTCACTACATTTAGGGAATCTTGGAGGACACAGTCAGCCTTGCTGGATGTGGTCCACAAGCTGGTCTCCTAGCTGGACCCTTAATAGGTGATTTCATCATTTTACCAGGCTGGCTTCTTCAAAGTGCTATGGTACACTGTGCGATCTGAGGATTCTTTTGCCATGCACTCATTTCATTTGCTTTCACCATAAAATGTGTCCCTCGATCTGAGGCAATGTTACTGGGATCCTAAGTTGTAAACCATATGATCTTCAAGCCCTCAGAATGATGCTACCTGAGGAATCTTGGATAAGAAAAGCAAACTCATAATCAAAGCAAGTATTAAGATATATTACTGCCCTTCTAGGATGCCACCAGCTTGTCACCACATAGTTGACCTTCTTGAGGGATGTTTCTATACTGAGGCACCATACTGCATATCTGCTGCTGGCAGCTTAGGAATTCAGCAGTGACAATAGTCAGTTCCATCTTAGTGAGAGAGAGCCCATCTCTGCTTCTAAGGTTGCTTCACCCATGGAACCACTGTGCAAGCACCAGGGTGGCTGAAGTCAGAAGCTGACTGATATCCCCTGGACAAGTAAACCCATTCACCAGATTGTCCAGAACCTCTCTGAATATTCTAGAATGTTAAAAGTGAACATTAACACAAGACACCAATACCCATACATGGTTTGGTTTCTCTGCCAAGATTCATCCACAAACCTGTTTCTCAAACCTCCTTGTCTCCAAGCCTCTAATTGTGGTCGTTTCAGCATCCTGACCAATCAGTAAAGCCATCTGTCTGCCCAGAAGTCTACTGCCTATCTTCACTTCAGGCAGTTTCTCCCTGCATACAAGGTATATAAACAGTAAACACTTGGCTCCTCTTATAGCTCCTGGGAAAACTTTCATTTTCAACTTACCTTCAGGGTCACCTTTGAGTGTGGCTGTAATGTGCATTTTCAGTTATAAACAAATTGAGCTAATCCACCTGTGAACCAGGCTCAAATGTTTTCTCCTCTGTAAACTGGTCATAGCGAAGCCTCCACAAGATCGTCGGTGTAGCTAAAGGAAGACAGTGCAACAAAGGAAAGTCACGTGGAAGTCGAAGCCATGTGGTTATGCAACTTGTACTCTCTGGTCTGCCTCAGTTCAGTCCTCCGTGTCATGTACTATTCACATCATATAGAAGTTTCCTTCCATTCCTGGATAACCTTATGACTTTGTGGGTCTCATAATCCCAACTCATCATAGGCAGCTCTAGGTACTTAGACGCACTTGATGTCCTAGCCTCTATTGGGGCTCAGAAGCATGCCAGGAGCTGCTTTTGAGATGGCGAGTTGTTCCATGTCTTCAAAGGTTTGACCTTGCTCCAGAACCAGGGTTTGCACTGGGGCTGTCATAATGAGATTTGACAGACACTCTATACAGCGTCCTAATGCGGCATTCATCTTCTATACAACCTGAGCATCAGGGCAGCTCAGAGTGCAGCCTGGACCTCCTCTAGGCAGGTCTGCTGATTCTGGGCAGCATATACCACACCTACAAATGGCAGCCTTCCAAGATATTGATAACTGGTTCACAGAGTATGTGTGGTATGTGCCGACATCAGTATCCAAATAAGCCTACCCTGCAGGCTGCCATAAAGCACTGAGCAGAGTTCCCTGTGGGGAGTTTGGGGGAGAATGGATACGTGTGTATATAAAGTCCCTCTGCTGCCCACCTGAAACTATCACAACACTGTCAATTGGCTATACTTCAACACAAAATCAAAAGTGAAAGTGCCTTAAAAAACAATAAATCTACCAGGTGAAGTGCCTCTTGCTTAGGGTAGGACATGTAGGTGAACAATTTGTCATTTTTGATATATTTAAAAAGGGCTTCCCAGGTGGTGCAGTGGTAAAGAATCTGTTTGCCAGTGCAGGAGACGCAAGAGATGTTTCTATCTCTGGGTCTGGAAGATCCTCTGGAGGAGGAAATGGCAACCCACTCAAGTATTATTGCCTGGAAAATCCCATGGATAGAGGAGCCTGGAGGGCTATAGTCCATGGGGTGGCAAAGAGGTAGACATGATATAATAGAGGAGATTTTCCCCAAGTGTTTCAGTTCATTGTATCTTTAAAAACATCACTCTTGTGGCAGGTACTTGAAAACTTTGAGGGTTTTATTGCCTTCTTGTTGTTGTTGTTCAGTCATTAAGTGGTATCCAACTCTTTGCAACCCCATGGACTGCAGCACACTAGACTTCCCTGTCTTATCTCCTGGAGTTTGCTCAAATTCATGTCCATTGAGTCAGTGATGCTATCTAACCATCTCATCCTCTACCACCTCTTCTACTTTTGCCTCCAATCTTTCCCAGCATCAGGATCTTTTCCAATGATTTAGCTCTTCACATCAAGTAGCCAAAGTATTGGAGCTTCAGCTATAGCATCAGTCCTAGTGAATATTTAGAGTTGATTTCCTTTATAATTGACTGGTTTGATCTCCTTAGACTAAGGGACTCTCAAGCGTCTTCTCTAGCACCACAATTCAAAAGCATCGGTTCTTCAGCACTCAGTCTTTTTTATGGTCCAGCTCTCACATCAGTACATGACTACTGGAAAAACCATAGCTTTGACTGTGTGGACCTTTGTCGGCAAAGTGATGTCTTTGCGTTTTAATATGCTGTCTAGGTTTGTCATAGCTTTCCTTCCAAGGAGCAAGTGTCTTTGTTTCAAGGCTACAGTCACTGTCTACAGTGATTTCAGAGCCCAAGAAAATAAAATATATGTTTTACCAGGACAATCTAAACACTTCCTACTCACCAATTACCCTGGTGTTATCAGAGTTGTCAACCAGCAATCATGCTGGTTCTGTGGAATATCAAGATGATCAACATCTATGTGGACTGTATTGTGACAGAGAACAGAGATTTAACCTGGTCCTAGGATAAAACAGACAATGAATAATAGGTCTTTCCTCAGTTTAGTTGCTCAGTTTTAGTGGACTCTTTTGTGACTCCATGGACTGCAGCACCCCAGGCTTCTCTGTCCATCACCAACTCCTGGAGCTTGCTCAGACTGATGTCCATGGAGTCGGTGATGCCATTTAACCATCTAATCCTATGTTGTCCCCTTCTCCTCCTGCCCTCAATCTTTCCCAACATCAGGCTCTTTTTTAATGAGTCAGCTCTTCACATCAGGTGGCCAAAGTATTGGAGCTTCAGCTTCAGCATCAGTCCTTCCAGTGAATATTTAAGACTGATTTCCTTTAGGGTTGACTGGCTTGATCTCCTTGCAGTTCAAGGGACTCTCAAGAGTCTTCTCCAATACCACAGTTCAAAAGCATCAATTCTTCAGTGTTCAGCTTTCTTTATGATCCAACTCTCACATCCATAAATGACTACTGGAAAAACCATAGCTTTGACTAGATGGAACTTTGTTGGCAAAATAATGTCTCTGCTTTTTAATATGCTGTCTAGGTTGGTCATAGCTTTTCATCCAAGGAGCAAGTGTCTTTTAATTTCATGGCTGTAGTTACCATCTGCAGTGATTTTAGAGACTAAGAAAATAAAATCTGTCACTATTTCCACTGTTTCCCCATCACTTTGCCATGAAGTGATGGGACCAGATGCCATGATATTTGTTTTTTGAATGTTGAGTTTTAAGCCAATTTTTTCATTCTCCTCTTTCACTTTCATCAAGAGGCTCTTTAGTTCCTCTTTGCTTTCTGCCCAAAGGGTGATGTCATCTGCATATCTGAGGTTATTGATATTTCTCCTGGAAATCTTGATTCCAGCTTTAGCTTTATCCAGTCCAGCATTTCTCATCATGTACCCTGCATATAAGTTAAATAAACAGGGTGACAATATTAAGCCTTGACATACTCCTTTCTCAATTTGGAACAAGTCTTTTGTTCCATGTCCGGTTTTCACTGTTGCTTCTTGACCTGCATACAGATTTCTCAGGAGGCAGGTCAGGTGGTCTGGTATTCCTAGTTCTTGAAGAATTGTCCACAGTTTGTTGTGATCCACACAGTCAAAGGCTTTGGCATAGTCAATGAAGCAGAAGTAGATGTTTTTCTGGAACTCTCTTGCTTTTTCAATGATCCAACGGATGTTGGCAATTTGATCTCTGGTCCCTCTGCCTTTTCTAAATCCTGCTTGAACATCTGGAAGTTCTCAGTTCATGTGCTATTGAAGCCTGGCTTGGAGAACTTTAAGCATTACTTTGCGAGTGTGTGAGATGAGTGCAATTGTGCAATAGTTTGAACATTCTTTGGCGTTGCCTTTCTTTGGGATTGGAATGAAAACTGACCTTTTCCAGTCCTGTGGCCACTGCTGAGTTTTCCAAATTTGCTGGCATATTGAGTGCAGCACTTTCACAGCACCATCTTTTAGGATTTGAAATAGCTCAACTGGAATTCCATCACCTCCACTAGTTTTGTTTGTAGTGATGCTTCCTAAATCCCACTTGACTTCACATTCCAGCATGTCTGGCTCTAGATGAGTGATCACACCATTGTGGTTATCTGGGTCATGAAGGTATTTTTTGTATAGTTCTTCTGTGTATTCTTAATATCTTCTGCTTCTTTAGGTCCATACCATTTCTGTCCTTTACTGTACCCATCTTTGCATGAAATGTTCCCTTAGTATCTCCAATTTTGTTGAAGATATCTCTAGTCTTTCCATTCTCTTGTTTTCCTCTGTATCACTGAGGAAGGCATTCTTATCTCTCCTTGCTATTCTTTGGAAGTCTGCATTCAGATGGGTATGTCTTTCCTTTGGAACTCTGCATTCAGATGCGTAGGTTTTTCTTACATCACAGCAAACAGCTTTTGATCCTTATTATTTATGGGGATTGAGAAAAATACATTTCTGCTCGAAAGCTGCATATTAAGTACCAGAAGCTGTGATAATTTTCTAGGAAAATACTACATCTGGTATAGCAGTTGTGATTATGACAGCCACTTTTTATGTTTGTTTTTGTCCACTGTCGTTCACCATGATCCCTCTAGTTTTTGCTGCAACCAAATAGGTAAACTAAATGAGGATATCCCTTAATCCTTTAAATCTTTGATAGTGATGCTAATTTCTGAAATTCCTTCTGAGACATAACAATGAAGTTTTAGAGACTTCCTCTTGTCCTTTCCAAACACCATTGCTCTTATTCCTTCAGTCAAGGAACAAATCTTGATTGCATAAGGGAATGGGCAATAACTGCACAGATGTCAGCAGACCCATTGGACCTCTCCTGGAGGGACATGGGCCAGAATTCCACTCATTGTCTTGCTTACATGAGCCTTGCTCTATTGAAGGGTATAGTGGAATTTTAGATTTCTTGCTGTCAGAGTCAACTGTGATCCTCTGCCTTATAGCCTCTTGAATGGTCTGGGAATTCTTCTTTCCCCAGTACATACTTACTCTGGTAACTAGCTTCAGAGTTCCTTGGGAATTGGGAAATATTTATCATATATTTATAGTGGTATTTCAGGATACTTCCTTGAGAGGATCTAGCCTCCTCATTAGTCGGTGAGCTCTGGATCTGAGACTGAGCTCAGACTCTGAGAATTGACTTAGACCTAGAAAATGGGTGAGTGTGTGATTTTTCTATTGTAGTGACTGGCAGCAGTTTTTTGCTTGCTGAATTTCAACTTCTGGTTATACAGATGAAACCTAACTCTAGTTGGTTACCCATCCATCATCTATTAACCTTTCCCACAGATCCCTATAGGTTAAGGCACTCTGATTGTCACTCTGGCCTTGCTGCCCATTTCTATAATGATGTCCACCATGTTTCCCTAAAGACAAAAATTGCTTCTGCTATTTTAGAATCCCAGCAATACCAGGGAAACCAGTTCCAATGTAGTATCTCCCACCATCAGTCAGCAGCCACAGCCAAGTTTCTCCACCGTGTTGACACATTCTTTATTAACCAGGTTGAAGAGTGTCCTTTAGACCTCCTCAGGGATCATAGCTGGGTGCTGAGCACTTTGTTCTAACATAAATCCATGACAACATTCCATCTCTCTGAGTCTTTTGATCCTTTCACCAATATTCTGCCAAGGCAATTCTATTCCTGATTTACTTTGGTGAGATAACCTTTAAAGAATGATCCCAACAATGCATTAGGACCAGGTTTGTTTGTCCTCACTAAGACATCAAACTCTAGATCATGGAAGAAGTTTCCAGTATCAGTAAATTCTCCCCTCTCTACTATTATACTCTAACCTTGTATATGAGCACCTTCAGCATCTGCTCCTACACTGTTCCCTTGGTTTCTGCCTTGCAATTCTTTAGCTCTGCTCTTTCTCCCCAGAGCAAGGAGCATATATCCCCTGTGATGGTGCTGTGACCTGAGCACTCCTCCATTACAGCTCTGACACTACAGGGTAGGTACCAAAGTCTTGCTCTTGTGCTGTGCTTAGTCACTCAGTCGTGTCCAACTCTATATAAAATAAATCTTTTGTATTTGTGTATGCACTTATAGAGCAGAGCAATAACCTTCTAATGGGTCCATTCTGGAGTGGAGAAGGTGATAAGGTCCGAACACAAGAGGAAGGAGCGTATCTTATGAGGCATTTTCCTCAGATGAGGTTTTTGTAGGGTCTCTTGGTCTGAGTTTCTCAACAGCAGCACCACTGGCATGTGGGTTGGGCAATTCTTTGTCATTGGGGCTACCTTGTATATTGTAGGTTGTTAACAGTGTCCCTGGCCTCTTTCTAGTAGGGTGTATTTTCCTAGAACAGATTATCACAGCTTCTGCAACTTTTGGGCAGACAAATGTATTTCTCTCAGCTCCTTCCCACAGTGTGATCACCACATCTTCCTGGTGAGAACCCCTGCTTGGGTGATTGGACCCAGGCTCCTGCAGATGTCCCATGGGTGTTGGCAGGATTCCTCAGGGTGCGGGGGAAGTGAGGGGTCTTCCACCTCTTCCTGTGCAAGTGTGTTATCTGCAGCAATGGCTGGAGCAAAAATGTGGGCTAGGAAGATGTCAGCTAAGGCATAAAATGTGTCTGAGCCAAAGGCAGATCATCTGTGCTCATTTCACAGAAGTGAACATTGAGGCTCAGGAAGGTAAAACAACTTAGGCTGATATGTTTAAGTCTGATGCTCTGGGCAGAAGGATGAATAAGGCACAGTTCCTCTCTTCAAAGGATACTCAGTCCAGCAACTGTGAAGGACTATATAATAGATCATTGCACACATTGTGTTGATGTCAGACAACTAGCAAGTGAGAGAGCTAGAAACAGAATGAGGTATATTCCTATTAGTACCATATAGATATGCCTCAGGATTTTATTATGTTGACTGCACACTAGAATTTTTGCTAATTTCTTTTCTGAACCTGGTGTCATTTAACCTTCATAGAAATGTAACCAAGTAGGCAGTCTCATTCCCAATTTTCAGATAACGAGATGGCCTTTTTTTATACACCTTCATGTGATCTAGACACATTATGCTTAAAGAGACACTGCTCTGTACAGGGGGTGAACTCAGACTGATAAAATCAATGCAGACAAGCACAGAGATTGCAGGCACAAGGTAATGTGGCCCGTGGCGAGACACAGTGGGACCCAAAGACAGTTTCCATTAGGTCCGTCTTCATCGTCTGGTAGTGCGACTAATTAAGATATGGACTGGTACTAAGTAGCTCAACTCTTTTTAACAGTGGCTTGTGAAACTGAGGAAACTGTCTAAAAATATAGAGCTTATGTGAGAGAAATAATGTTGTTACAAGGGAATTGATAACCAAGGATAATGGGAAAGAGAAGAAATAGCAAGTTGGAGCTAATTACCAGGGAAAGCCCCTGACACTGAGCTCGGTGAGGCAGGATAAGGGTCTCCTGAGGGGAGGGGCAGAATCACCATCAGTACATTTAAAAATAGGCGACAGAGCACTAGAAACAGGACTATTGGGAATAATTTTGCATTAGGCAGGAAAGGAGGTAATTGACTAAGTGACCTAATATTAAGAGCTTTCTTTCTCATGAATTTCTAGAATTCTAAAAAATAAAATAAAACCTTATAGGCTGTATACAGAAACCGTAGGTGCCTAATGACTGGAGGTGCCTAAATATAGCCCCAAATTATTCATAAATGGAAAGCGGGAGCAGCCGTGCCCCAGATGGAGCATAATAGGAGGGTCAGAGGAAACAGGAGACGGACAGGGAAAGTGGAAATACGGTCGGGAGTCAGATTTCTCTGATGCAGGCACATGGGGCTGTGCCCAAGTACACTTGGGCTGGGAGAAGGCTGTGTTAGTTAATTACGGAGAGCTGACTTTTCCTCTCCTCTTTCAGTCCTACTCTCCTATGAGACAGATTGCAGAGACCACCGTGTGTGAACCCCTACATCACCCATATCTTCCAAGTCAGTTCTCTCCTTTCCTTACAACACACGACTGATCTCAGAGCACTGTTTCCCAAATCAAAGTCCAAAGCTTGACTCTCAGCCGCTGGAGGCTGACTTAAAATGGAGATCTCAAATATCACTCTGAACCAGTGGTATCTGGATGTCTGTGGGTGGAACCCACAAATCTGCATTTTTTTAAAAAAAATTTCCCTCTGTAAGTCTTACATGCAGTATTAAGTTGCAGAAACTCTACCTGGGGAAGACCAGGCTGGCTAACCCCAAAAAAACCACTGGGGAGGGAAGTGCGGCCCAGTCCTCTCCCCTCTTTCCTCATCTGCTTTCCCTGATATTCCTTTCAAGAGATCTCCTTGCACATCACTCTTGAACTTAAAAGTATGTATTAGAAAAGTGAAAGTGCTAGTCACTCAGTCGTATCCGACTCTTTGCGACTCCATGGACTGTAGCCCTCCAAGCTCCTCTGTCTATGGGAGTCTCCAGGCAAGAATATTACTGGAGCGGGTTGCCATTCTCTTCTCCAGGGGATCTTCCAGACCCAGGGATCGAACCCAGGTCTCCTGCATTGCAGGTGGATTCTTTACTGTCTGAGCCACCATGGAAGCCCAAGTATGTATTTACATACCCATAATTTTTGGTTTACCTACTTTCAAGAAGACATTAATATAATATTCTTGTATGTCTAATATGCTGGCTATGATTTCTTTGCTTTGTATTTGTCATATTGTTTAAACCCTCTAGAGGGCAAGGATTAGGACTTAATCATCTTTCTATCCATTGCCATTTTTGGTAAAAACTAGATATTTGTTTTGAATGCAACTAACTCATATCTGTAAGAAGTAATAAAAGTAAGGTTTGCACTGGAAACCCAGGGTGTGCCCCCTTTGCCAATGTGAACAGGAATAGTCTGGAGGCTGGACACTGAGCCTGGTATGGAGATTGGCTTTTGTTTCAGCTCCACCAACAATCATGTATGAGCATTTCAGCAACATTTCCTGCAGCCTCCCAGTTTATCTTCCCTTAAGAAGGGATAACAATCACTTTCTGACTTCTTTCACAAAGCAGCCGAGACAGTAAGCTTGATAATATCACTATTTCATATCACTTTTCACTTAGGAAAGCTAAAAATGACATCAACATTATCAACATCATCATTTCACAATCTACAAACTGTGGAACGGGAGTTCAGTCTGGGTTCCCAGAGATAATTATTTTCCTTCACCCCAGAACATGCAAAATAAATCAGTAAAACACAAAGATTAGAGGAATTAAATCTAGTTAAATGTATATCAGTAGTTGGTCTTCTAATTCACCAGGTAGTGTTAGATCTCAAGACAAGGAAAATAATTGGCATTGTTTAATTTTTGACATGCTACCCAATGAACAGCTAAGCCATTTTCATAGAAGGTAAAATTACAGTGCTGTTATTGGTATGTGGCTACTGTATCTAAGGTTAATTGTATTTTCCATTATGATGAGGTTTGTTTTTCAGAACTGAATCTCTTAGTCTCTTCCAATTGCTCTGAGTTGATGGTGAGACAGGACATATACAAGGCACAGATTGGGAGGTATCTCATGAGGTCAAAAAACCCTCAGGTATATTGAAGCATTACAATGTGCAAAAAGGAAATAGGATTTGTGTAGAATGTATTCAGTATGTCTTCCCAAAAAGAAGTTTTTCAGGAGGGAAAATTGACTACTTGTTATTGTAGTCTCCCTCTCTCCTAGACAGTAATGTATTTTAGTTCCATTAGGATATTGAGTGTTATCTGTGCAGAGTGGAACAAAAGAGCCAGACCAACTTTTTTTTCCCCTAGTCCGATGGATTGCTCTACAGCTTATGTAATTTAGCATCAGTTTGCTCTCTCTGGTATTTTGAAACATGAAAAGAGCTTTCAAAGTGAGAGAACTGCTTTGAAAAAAGCTTCAGCACCACTGATGGGCAAGGAGACAATGGGGCTTTCCCAGTTGTGAAATGGCAACTCACACTGTCACCTTGAAAATCACAGTGAAAAGAATGTGGCTGCATATTCTCCAGCAACCTCAATGGCCCAGAGAGTGGGTCTCTGGGGAGGTGAATAGCCAGCCCAGTGCACTCAGGGTCCATGAAGGGGTCGAGAGTTTCCTTGGTCTAGGTTTCCACATAGGAAAGAATTTCGGTTTGAAGTTTTGACCTTCTCTATGAAAAAAGATGATGCAATAGAAGTACTTTCTGGTTGGGTAATCTTATCAACAATTATGTGCAATTATTTATCATATATTATTTTACAGTTTGCTGGACTGAGAATTCCTTGAGGAATTATTATGTCTTAATCACCTTTATGCCCAGTATATCAAACTTAAGTGCATCAACTTAAGTTTTTAAAATATCTATTCCTTTGTGTCAAGGGTGTTCATTTGTTAGGTATGAACAATGAAAATAAGCCAAAAGATGGCTGTGCCTGGGTGAGTTGAGCAAAGGCTTGAGTGAGCCCTTGTGTGGCTGAAGAAGACCGAGGAAGATTGCTGGGAGAAGAGGGAAAAGTTCAAGATGGAACATCATGAACCAGATGATACTGTCAAGGAGAACTTAATTGATATTCTAATCAGAAAAATCAACCAACTACTGGAAGCAGAAAGGAATCTCCTTGAAAATGGATCAACATATATTGGACTGAACGCTGCTTTCTGTGGCCTAATAGCAAATATTCTTTTTCAACCCATCTTACCTGTGTCACAGACTCACATAGCTGGTGGCTTACCAGAGGCAGTGATTCCATTTTTGATGGCACACATATCTTACAAAGGTTCTGTGATTTGCATTGTGAAACCTGTACCAATACATGAGGTGGATGGGTTGGTCTAGTTTTTGGTGGCCTGCACTGTTTTCTTGGCTATCCCCTGTGAACAATGGCCTAGCAGCCAGGTGTAACTGAGATCTGCTCCCCAAGAAAGGAAATATCTTAAATGCTTGGACTAGGATTTCTAGGCCTGTCTTTGTTGTTGTTGTTAAGTCGCTAAGTCATGTTCAATTCTTTTGTGGATCCACGGACTGTAGCCCACCAGGCTTCTCTGTCCATGGGATTACCCAGGCAAGAATATTGGAGTGGGTTACCATTCTCTACTCCAGGGGAATCTTCTCAACCCAGGGATTGAACCTGCATCTCCTGCATTGCAGGCAGATTCTTTACCACGGAGTCACTGGGGAAGCCCGAGCCTGTCTTTAGAAAGATGTTATTTCCAATTTTGCTCCAGACTGGGCTGCAGCATCCAAGCTTCAGACAATATAAGCTACTTTCAAAGGTGCTACAGTTACCTGAAACTGGCCTAGACATTTAGTGGTTGTTAAGTGAATCTGTATACAAAAATAAAACTATAAAAATAAACTACATCTAAGTATGAATAAGCAGACATAATTTTAAAAAATATGCCATAATTTTGCTAACCTATTAGGATAATTTCTTAATTTTTTAAGTCACTATGAGTCTAAAAATAAAGTGACATAACCCTCTCTAGACATCCAACACACGGAGCCACTGGACCAACCGACTTCAGTGAGGAAAGCTTCAATACAGGCTCTTGAAGATGGGAGGAAGCTGAGAGACAAACTAGGGGGACAGCTGGTGAAAGCCATGGACTTAGCCAGAATCCAAAATGTTTTAACAGCCTTTTTCCAAATATCTGTCTTTTAATGTCCTAAAAACAAAAATATTTTCTCTATGTCAACTTTTACATTAAACTTAAGTATTTGTTCTGCTTAATGAAAGAAAGAATACAAGAACATTGCCTGACACTTGGATGACTTAAAACAATTAAATAGGAAATTGATGAAACTATAAACCTAATTGAAAGTGGGCTCCAGACTGAGAATTGCAGTTCAGTCACAATCACAATTCTCCTTTCATTGCAAAGCTTCATTAAACCATGCAGTAGCTACAAAACTTTTATCTAGATTCTAGATAAACTTTACAGTTTATAAAGCATGCTCACACATATTATCTCAAGTGCCCCAACAGAAGAATACTATATAATGCCTAGAGAGACACTTGTGGCCTTTATTTTAAGGGGCAAAATTACCTTAACCTCATCTTTGGAGACTCATAATTTCACACTACAGATGGAAATCTGAAGGTAGAGATAAGAACTCCAAATCCTGTGGAATCTAGAAAAAGCCAGACTGACCATACAGATGTCAAAGTGTACTCTGGTGCTAGGTCTGCATGTACTATCTAATTCCAGCAAGTTCAAACCACAATTTGCCAAGGGCTACCTTCATTCCATGATTATAATCCAAGTCAAACTCAAAGCAAGAAAGGCAGAGTTTCTACTCTCCCCCATCATCTTCCGTGTGGATAGCACAATGATATGCCAGACTATATGCTCCATATGTTCTCTGCTCCCTACCTCAGGGTCCACTTCCCATCACCCAATAGCAAACCCCTATTCTCAGTATTTAGGGAAACCAAGTAGTTTAAACTTCTCTGCATGACAATACACTACTAGAAAAATGTCTACTGTTTCCTTGATGTCTGGTAAATTGAAAGATACTCCTGGTCCTGTTAGCATTGCATTTTTTGAAAGTTTCTTACTTCAGATTTAGAAGATGACAAGGAGATCTCAGCAGTTTTCAAAAGTCTCAGAAATAAGTCCTTGTTGTGACAGTTCCTCTTAAGAGCTTCCATTTTGTCTTCTGCGTTTTTAGATGCACACCCACAAAAAGGACATAATGAGTCCATTTTAACACTCTATTCCTTTTGGTCTCTAATGGGAAGTTAAATTAAAAATATTAAATTCTCATTTTTTTCCATCAAGGAATTTCATGGCTTCAGTTGTTATATTTAAGTCTTTAATTCAATTTGAGTTTATATATGGTATGAGAAAATGGTCTAGTTTCATTCTTTCACATGTAGTACCCTTTTTTCCCAACAGCACTTATATATTACATCTTCTTTATCCATTCATCTGTTGATGGGCACTTAGGTTGCTTCCATATCTTGGCTATTGTAAATAGTGCTGCTATGAACATTAGGGTGCCTGCATCTTTTTGAACTGGCGCTTTCATTTTTCCTCAGACATATACCCATTCATCATGGAGGTGTTTCAAAAAACTAAGAACTACTATGTGATTCATATGTATATACATTTACACACACACACACACACACACACATGGAATGGAATACTACTCAGCCAAAAAAAAAAGCAATGGAATTTTGCCATTTGCAACATGAATGGACTTATGGATGAATGGAGGGCACTATGCTTGGTGAAATAAGTCAAACAAAGACAAATACTGTATGTTATCACTTATATTGGAATCTAAAAAGTAAAATAAATAAATGATTATAACAAAATAGAAACAGACTCACCAATATAGATGAACTAATGTTTGCAATGGGGGAAGTGTAACGGGAGATGGAGAAAATAGGTAAACAGGATTAAGAGGTAAAAACTACCATTTATAAAATAAATAAGTCATGAGGATGTAATGTATAGCACAGGGAATATAGTCAATAATAGTCTATGTACTTTGTATGGTGCATTATCTATAGAAATATTGGATAACAATGTTGTACACCTGATGGTAATATAATACTGTAAGCCAACTATAGTTCAATAAAATTTTAAATCCCCTCTATATACTCAAAATTTTGAGAAGCAAATTCAAGACAGAGGCATCAATGACCCTGTTTTCTTTCTTTAGTTGCCCAGGTGTTGAACCTGGGCTGCTTACAGTCCTACTTTGAACATCTACTTCTTGAGTTTTTCTCACTCTATCTGTGATCTCATTGTCATGTCTTATACTGCTCACATATCTGCTCTGGTCCTGGATTGCCTTTCTCAAATAAAGTAAAAGTGAAGTCCTAGTTTTATCCCAGGTCATCAGCCACTCTCTCAAGTCTTATGAAAATAAGACTTGGTGAAATAAGTCAAACAAAGACAAATACTGTATGTTATCACTTATATTGGAATCTAAAAAGTAAAATAAAAATTTAAAAAATTTTATTTTTTAAATTTATCTATTTATTTATTTTTGGCTGTGCTGGGTCTTCACTGCTGCATAGGCTTTCTCCAGTTGTGGCGAGCGGGGGCTACTTTCCAGCTGTGGTGCACAGGCTTCTCATTTTGGTGTCTTCTCTTGTTGCAGGGCACAGGCTCAAGGGCTTCAGTTGTTGTGGCTCCCAGGCTCTAGAGCATAGTTGTGTCAATAGTTGTGACACATGGAATTAGTTTCTCCATGGCATGCATGATTTTCCCAGATCAGGGATTGAACCCATGTTTTCTGCATTGGTAGGAGGATTCCTTACTACTGAGCTACCAGGGAAGCCCTCCCAAATCTTATTAAAATGACATTTCATATTTTAACCACTTCCAGAAAACATTTGCACTAATCAAAAGGGAGAGGGATTTTTTTTTTTTCTCTCAAACCACACAGTTTTAAAAATAGTCACCTGTCACTGTTTCTATCTGCTTTGTTTTGGTGTCATGGAAATAATGTGCATGGGTCTAAGTTTTACCCTTTTCATGAATAAAATGGATTCAGTTACCATTGCTCTTCCCACATTCAGTTGGTCTAGATGAAGTAAATATCTTATTGCTGCTTTCACAAGAGAATCTTAGTCTTCTTGGTTAAATATTCAAATTCTTATTCAGATAACCACACCATACTATGACAGGAAATACGTGGTGATTCACTATCAATATTTATCAAATATAATCATCAATAAATAATTGTTAGTAGCCTCCTACCTTGCATAAGTCTCACCTAGCATCTTGTCCATATCTAAACTACTCTTAGCCAGAAGTAAGACATGGTGACCAAAAGCCAAGGTCCAAAACTCTTCTCAAGAGTTTCCCAAGTAGCACAACTCCACTTTGAAGAAGAAGCATGAAGAACAACACAACACAAAAGTGGTTCTAGAGCAATAGCTCAAGTGGACAATCAGAAAATAGGTTGGTAGAAGGAAATACTATAAAAATACTTGAGGCAGAATCTTAATTGATATGGCATGGTTATTTCATTACCTCAACCAGGCAATACTTATTGAAAACCTAGGAATAAAGGGGGAAATGACATAATTTCTGAGTCGAAGAATATCACATTTTAGAGGAAAAAACTGACATTGGAATCAGAAGTCTAGAACCTTCTAAGGCATTTAAGGAAACTATTGTTCTTCCTATTTTGCATGGAAAGAAGCCAACTAAATCTTCCAAAGAGTAAAGAACTCTGCCAGGATTACAAGACTAATACATAGGAATAAATTGGCCAGGATCCACACAGAAAGGAGGAAGATGAAGGGAAGTGGTTTTCAAAATGCTTATGAAGGAGAAATTAGTCACAGACTTTTTCTTATGCACAGGAACTCCTCACAAGTTTCTGATAATATTTCTAGTACATAACATTGCATTTTAGCCAGACAACTAGAAATAATTTCTTTTGGGCCAGCTGAGTGTTTCCCCTGAAAAAGTAGTATTAAAGGAATGCAGCACAGTCTCTAATTATCAAATTGGTGAGAAAATAGTAAATACTAGGTGTAGTGTGAAGTTGTGTGTGTGTGTGTGTGTGTGTGGTAAATCAGTATCCCAATTATTCTGAACATATCTCAGTTTAGTCCTGTATCACACGTTATATCAACTCAGACTCTTGGCCCAAAGAAGCCCTGACTAGACAGTTAAACATAAAAACCCTTAACAAATGCAACAAGAAAGTGTCATTCCCCCCTCCCCCGAGTATACCCTGATACTCTGGAAAAATGCATAGTCCCCACACAAGGTTTTCTGCTTTCCTAGGAGATTTCTCTAGATTGTAGTCTTATTTATCAAAAACTATATCTTGGTGTGTGTTCTAGAATTAAGAATTAAGGTAAACCAACATGGAAGCTTTTGCATTTAATGTCCTAAATTAAATAGATTATAAACATAGAATAATATTTCTCTGCCTTTCTTTTTTCAGTTCATTCCCATGATTATAGTTTATATTCACTTAGTATTTATGAGTGATCATCCCTGACATTGTGTGGCAAAGATTTGAGTGTGATTTCACACAAACAAGAGTCATATGTCATGCATACAGCACATATAATATTTACCTGCTAAAGTTGTTTCTTGAATGACAATTAGAACTCATTATCCTCAGTAGACATTAGTTCAGTCAGTTCAGTCACTCAGTTGTGTCTGACTCTTTGTGACCCCATGAATTGCAGCACGCCAGGCCTCCCTGTCCATCACCAACTCCCGGAGTTTACTAAAACTCAAGTCCATTGAGTCAGTGATGCTGTCCAGCCATCTCATCCTCTGTCGTCCCCTTCTCCTCCTGCCCCCAATCTCTCCCAGCATCAGGGTCTTTTCTAATGAGTCAACTCTTCGCATGAGGTGGCCAAAGTATTGGAGTTTCAGCTTCAGCATCAGTCCTTCCAATAAACACCCAGGACTGATCTCCTTTAGGGTGGACTGGTTGGATCTCCTTGTAGTCCAAGGGACTCTCAAGAGTCTTCTCCAACACCACAGTTCAAAAGCATCAATTTTTCAGTGCTCAGCTTTCTTCACAGTCCAACTTTCACATCCATAAATGACCACTGGAAAAACCATAGCCTTCACTAGACGGAACTTTGTTGGCAAAGTAATGTCTTTGCTTTTTAATATGCTATCTAGGTTGGTCATAACTTTCCTTCCAAAGAGTAAGCGTCTTTTAATTTCATGGCTGCAATCACCATCTGCAGTGATTTTGGAGCCCCCAAAAATAAAGTGTGGCACTGTTTCCACATCTATTTCCCATGAAGTGATGGGACCAGATGCCATGATCTTAGTTTTCTGAATGTTGAGCTTTAAGCCAACTTTTTCACTCTCCTCTTTCACTTTCATCAAGAGGCTTTTCAGTTCCTCTTCACTCTCTGCCATAAGGGTGGTGTTATCTGCATATCTGAGGTTATTAATATTTCTCCCAGCAATCTTGATTCCAGCTTGTGCTTCTTCAGCCCAGCGTTTCTCATGATGTACTCTGCATATAAGTTAAATAAGCAGGGTGACAATATACAGCCTTGAAGTACTCCTTTTCCTATTTGGAACCAGTCTGTTGTTTCATATCCACTTCTAACTGTTGCTTCCTGACCTGCATATAGGTTTCTCAAGAGGCAGGTCAGGTGGTCTGGTATCCCCATCTCTTGAAGAATTTCCCACAGTTTGTTGTGATCCACACAGTCAAAGGCTTTGGCATATAATAAAGCAGAAATAGATGTTTTTCTGGAACTCTCTTGCTTTTTTGATGATCCAGCAGATGTTGACAATTTGATCTCTGGTTCCTCTGCCTCTTCTAAAACCAGCTCGAACATCCAGAAGTTCACAGTTCATGTATTGCTGAAGCCTGGCTTGGAGAATTTTGAGCATTACTTTACTAGCATGTGAGATGAGTGCAATGGTGTGGTAGTTTGAGCATTCTTTGGGATTGCCTTTCTTAGGGATTGGAATGAAAACTGACCTTTTCCAGTCCTGTGGCCACTGCTGAGTTTTCCAAATTTGCTTTGAGTGCAGCACTTTCACAGCATCATCTTTCAGGATTTGAAATAACTCAACTGGAATTCCATCACCTCCACTAGCTTTGTTCGTAGTGATGCTTTCTAAGGCCCACTTGACTTCGCACTCCAGGATGTCTGGCTCTAGATGAGTGGTCACACCATTGTGATTATCTAGGTCATGAAGATCTTTTTTGTGTAGTTCTTCTGTGTATTCTTGCCACCTCTTCTTAATATCTTCTGCTTCTGTTAGGTCCATACCATTTCTGTCCCTTATTGTGCCCATCTTTGCATGAAATATTCCCTTTGTATCTCTAATTTTCTTGAAGAGATCTCTAGACTTTCCCATTCTGTTGTTTTCCTCTATTTCTTTGCATTGATCGCAGTAGACATTACAATTCATGTATTGATTTTTTCAAGTATTTATTGAGCTCCTGCTAAGTTCCATGTGCCTATCCACCAACAATGTTTCCTTTCTTCCACATGGTACAACCCCAAAATTTAGTCTTAATATCTACTCTTGGCCCATATGGCACAGCTGAAACCCAATTGGTTTAAAGCAATGTTGATTTCACTTCCCTTGCAAAGGATTGTTTTCATAAAGGGTACAAATCTCAGCACTGGCCGATGGAAATTTAAAGGAAGCCTATTGGTGGGGGGAGGTTCTGTAAAAGGTTTTTTTTGCTCTTAAGAGTTGCACAAGGAAGAAGCTGTCCTTGATAGTTTTATGTGCAAATGTGGCTAGGCTGCAGTAGCAAGTTATTCAGTTAAACACTCATCTAGGTGTTGCAGTGAAAGTACAACAGTTACGGTAACCATCTACAGTCAATTTATTTTAGATAAAGAAAGTTACATTTGATAATCTGAGTGATTTTCCAATCAGTTGGAAGATCTCAGGAGCAGAATTGATTCCCCAAGGAAGAGGAAATTCTGCCTCAAGCTTGCAGCATCAGCTCCTGCCTGAGAGCTTCCAAACTTTCCAGCTACCACAATCATGGAAACCAATTAATTGAAATCTCTCTAGCTAGCTAAACTTCTGGTTCTGTTTCCTGAAGAACCCTAATACACTGTCCTTTTTTCAGTCTGGAAATTCAGATGAAAGAGTGAAAATATGGAATGAACTTGGGTCTTTTATAATACGATTTTAACTTTTGAGTTAATCAGTCCTAGAAAATCCCTTGTTTAGGACTCCTTGTGACGAGAGAAAAGAAATCCTTTTATTCTTTAAGCCATTTTGAGTTGGGTCTTCAAGCTTCTACTTGAAGCTGAAAGCAACCAAACTAATACAAAAACCATCAGAAGACAGTCAGTAGGTAATAAACATTAGTCAACTCTGGAGAGTTTAAGATAATGACATAATGGTATTTGGGTCATTTTCCTTCAGATAACAAAGAACTTAACTTTCACTGGCTAAGAAGGTCAGGCTAAATGAGTGCATTTAAGATTCCAGAAATGAATAATTGTCTTAGGACTGATATAGAAGCAGGAACAAAGGTGCAGTGAAGAGGTTTCCTGTGGTGACAGGCTGTTTCATTCTGTGGAAGAAATCTTTTTTTTTAAAATTAATTAATTTATTTTAATTGGAGGCTAATTACTTTATAATACTGTGGTGGTTTTTGCCGTACATTGACATGAATCAGCCCATTCTGTGCAAGAAATCTTGAAAACATTATTCATCTTCAGAAAATAATTCAACTGTGTTCACTCCTTTTGGAAATTATTGAATAACTACCTCGTTCTTTATTTTACACTTTTGAGACTTTACCACAAAAGGGTCATCTGCATGAGTCTTTATTTTAAGGTCTCATAACTGACTGTTTTAGTTCTATTTCACACTTGGGATTACAGCTACAGTTAAATTACAAACAGCTGTGATTCCTGCCCCAAGAATATGTGTAGGTGTGCACAAAATGCTTAATATCTTCCGCAGGCAACAGGTGTGCCATGGGCAGTGTACACCAGAGTGAAATAAATTTACTCTTAGGCTCAAGTTCTGTAATCAAGTTGCTAAGATTTGACTTTTGAGTTACACACATAGGAAAGCAGGTCTATGACTGAAATGCTCAAAGACGCTTCAAAAGAAAAGCCTACATTCCCATGGTGGCATTGTCTTCACAAGATAATCATTTCTTAAAAAATTCAGTTACTCTGAATAACAACGACACAGATGTGCAGAACAGCAGGCGGGAGCCTGAGAGGATGGACAGACAGATTTGCAGGCTTCTCCTCCCAAAGACCAGCTCAGGATGCTGGGAAAGTGTTGTAACCGCATGCAATCTTCAAAACTTGTTTGAACTTTTGTAGGGTTTGGTTTTAAATGTAAGTTTAAAAGATAGTTTTTTAAAAGAAAGCTTCTTTGCTTTTCTTTTTGATAACACATGGGCTTCCCAGGTGGCTCAGCTGTAAAACATCCGCCTGCAATGCAGGAGACACAGGAGACGTGAGTTCGATCCCTGGGTCAGGAAGATCCCCTGGAGGAGGAAATGGCAACCCACTCCAGTATTCTTGCCTGGAGAATCCCATGGACAAAGGAGCTTGGCAGGCTACAGTCCATGGGGTCACACAGAATCAGACATGATTGAGCATGCTTGCACATGCCATGCCTTTGTAACACACACTAGACTTACAACATACATTTAAACTACACTCATTTCCTCTTTCTGTCCAGTAATAAAATGATGCCTATTGACATTTACTGAGCATTTATCATCTATCCTATGTGCTGGTACTAGAGATACAAAGATAGAAAAAATGCAGTGATTTCCAGTGTAATAGGATACTGTAAAAAACCTGAACCCTTCTCTATGGAGTGACATTCTGCATCACTTCCTTAAACAAAAGTGCAAGGAAACATAATGTTTTAGCCAAACTCTCTTTTCTTACCTGATTCAGGTCTCAGTACAGGTAAAGGATGATCTTAGAGCCCCTTTGAACTATGCCAAGGTAAGAGTCCTAGAAAAAATGCAACTCCCAAGACTTACACCTGTTTTCAAGGTACACAGATCAGTGGGGAAGCAAATCAAATGTTTTCTTTCCTAGTGGGTTAGTTTGATCTTACTCCTAAGATGCCCCCATCACAAGATCTTTTTAAGTTCTTTGAAATAACTTATTAATCTATCTAGAAAACTAAGCTACCTACTTCAGCCTTCTTAAAATGTAGTCCATCGACCATGTGCAACAGAATCTGTGGGATGCTCAGTAAAATGTCACAGTGCTGGATAATAGGACTTTGATGTCTAACAAGCTCACCTTCACTACTAAAGCTAACTAGTAGATAATCACTGATTTTGGGACAGATACCCTCTCCATCCCAGTCACTGATCCCGGAGGCTGACCTAGATGGACCACATCAACCAAGACCTCTCTTTCTCTGAATTCTGGTTGGCTCTGACCAGTGGGGTTTCCCTGGTAGCTCAGATGGTAAAGAATCTGCCTGTAATGTAAGGAGATGCAGGTTCGGCCCATGGGTCGGGAAGATCCCCTGGAGAAGGGCATGGAGACCCACTCCAGTATTGTTGCCTGGAGAATCCCACGGACAGAGAAGCTTGGCAGGCTACAGTCAGTGGGGTCCCAAAGGGTCAAACACGAGCGGGTGACTAACACATTCCCTTACTTCACCGGCCAGTGGACCTTGGAAACTGGAAAGAAGAAATATGACAGAGGTACTTCGTGGGCTTCCTTAGCTATATTGCCTGAAGGCAGCCTTCTGTAACCCGTAGGACTTTCTTTTTTCCTGATTCTTATCCTACAGTGACTCACAGTTCTTATCCCTTTGAGCCCGGATGTGGTAACAGCTCCTCTGACCTTACTCATCCTGGAGAACTGTTCTGCTCCCCTGACCCTGTTTGCCCTTTCAAAATAGCCCTTTGTAAATAAACTCTCCTCCAATCTAATGTAAATACACCATTTGCTTTCCCTAGGAATCTTGACTGAAATAGATATATCTAGTATCATTTTCTAGGGTTTCCTTGGTGGCTCAGATGATAAAGAACCCACCTGCAATGCGGGAGACTTGGGTTCAATTCCTGGGTTGCGAAGATCCCCTGGAGGAGGGCATGGCAACCCACTCCAGTATTCTTGTCTGGAGAATCCCATGGACAGAGGAGCCTGGCAGACCCACAGTCTTTTGCAAATTGATTTTAGTTTTTGATCTTTACAGCAAAATATGATGTAAGTAAAGCTGACTTTCCTTTTAAATTGCCCTTTTATGAGTGAGAAAACTGTAGCTAAGAGAAGTTAAACATTTGTTAAAAATTCATCCTGCTAATCAGTGGGAGAACCAGAGAGTAAGTCTGGTTAGCTGACTGAATTTAGAGCTCTTTGCATGACATCAGCTGCTAGACCCCTCCTTTCACTACCTCATGTCATATCGCCTGATACCATTACCTGATACAAATGCAATGGAAATGACATCTTTTGGGTAACAATGAAAGAAAAAATTCAGTATAACCCGTGTAAAATTTTAATTAAGGCTGAGATGCAGGCATCCAAATAGAGGGAGAGGAATTTTCCCAGAGGAGATAGGCTTCTCCATACTTGTATACGTGGTCACGTGCAGCCAGGATTGAGACAACCTAGGCTCTGAGGCTTTTCTATGCAACTTAACCACCCCTTCCTGGGGTGCTCTCTGTATTCGGAGCCAGACCTCTCCCAGTGTCTCCAACATTTTTTCTCTGTATGTAGCTCTTTCTTCAGATTGGCAGCTCCCTTGTGGCAGGAGTCTATTTATTTCACCAGTTACTATAACTCCTTCTTGTCTAGTTCTGGGAATATAGTCAGTACTCAGTAAGTACTTGTTACCTGAATAAAAGAGCAGCTATCTGTTCAATGCATCCATATTCTGCCATTTTATAAAATCTTGGAGTCACTTTCTCCTCTAGTCTTTTTATCCTCTAATTCAGCCCATTGCCAATTTCGGCTGATTCCACTTTTAGAATCTTTTTTAGATCTCTGTCTCCCTTTCCACTCCCAATGTCACTATCTTGATTCAGTTTCTCAATGCTTTTTTCCTTGGAGTTGGTTATAATAGTTTCCTAAAACTCCTTGCTTCTTGTTTTTGCCTGTACCAATGCTACCTTCATCTTCTAGAGTTCAGCTCTGATAATCTCACTTATCATCAGAAGCTTCAAAACAGTAGTTTAGACACCATAGCAAACCATTCCAATGCTGCACCCCTGGTTCCATATTTATTTCCCAACATCCTTCTATATATTCTATGTTCTAGCAAGTCTGCACTTGGTCACATCTGTTACTCCTGGTTTCTTCCCCACTCCATGTTTTTGCTGGTAGTTTTAATACCTGAAATACCTGTCATTGTCTGGTATATCTGTCTACAAGGCTTACTAAGAAGCTATTTCTCCCATGAAATTGTCCTGATTCTGCTCTTGGTTTTCATTTTTGGAAGTAATCTTTCCTGATTTTGAACTCTTACATCACTTTATCTATATTGTTTTAGTAGTGTTTACTACTTTCTGTGTATTGGAATTATTTATGTGGTCCATCTACATCTTACCTCTCTACAAGACAGGAAGGTCCTCAAATTCAGATTGTGTACCTGAATTATCCTTGAAGCATCCTTGTTACATATAATGTGTTGTACAAGGATATGGCAATAAATATTTATTGAATTATTGTGTAAAACTGCACAGGGAAAGGATGGACAAGAAGTGGACCATGAGGATCAGTTAAAGGTTAGTAGATGAACTGATCCTGAAGACATGCAAAGAAATTTGAGGAATGCATCACTATAGCAATGATATAGAAATGAAAGAAAGGTGCCTGCGGGAGACCTGGAGAGGCCTTGCTTGCCTGAGTGTGAGATGGGTTCTGGGCATCAGGGGAGAAGACCTTGAAGCTGAGGGGGAAAAGTGCCTTGGACCAGGCAGTGAAGGTGTCCTTCCTGACAAAATGAAAAAAATGTTAGCAATAGACAGAGGACAGGCAGGAAAGAAAGGAGTGCTGAAGGAAGAGATTACAGTAGACTATCATTAAGTCCTGAATCAGGTTGAAGAGGGATGTGGCATCCAAAAAATTCCTGGGCTTGGGGAAGAGTGACAAGCTGACATGCGTGGATGTTGTTGAGATATAAAAAGAGAGGAATCAGAAGCAGGCAGAGTCCCATCAGAGTTAGATCGCTAGGTTGACCTTGAGGAAAAAAATCTGATACCCAAGATGCTTTGGGGCTATAATATCAGAACTGTCTAAGAGCAGAACTGCCTTGGGGCGGGGTGTCTGAGATTGCTTCAAAACTGGA
Source organism: Dama dama (assembly GCF_033118175.1). Classification (NCBI taxonomy): domain Eukaryota; kingdom Metazoa; phylum Chordata; class Mammalia; order Artiodactyla; family Cervidae; genus Dama; species Dama dama. The sequence goes on from NC_083713.1 coordinate 37,993,573, forward strand.
GAAGTGGTCAGGACAGATGTTCAGCTCTGGGAAAGGCCTCTGAAAGCACTCATGGTCTTACCAGAAGCCTCTTCGTCCAGATGTGATATGTTTTGGATAGCTGTTCCAGATGGGAAATACTGATCCTATAATAAGCAGTTTGTCTAGGTTATACTTACAATTCTATCTAGGTCACAGCAGAATTCCCTTATTGCAATTACACGTTGATTTTCTGATTCTAAAACAGAGAGGAATTCAACATGGAAGAAACTCCCAAATTCTTTTTCTAGACTTTTAAATGCTTTACTGAACAAGTCTAATTGCTTAATTTCTCTACCGGAATCTCATCACTAGTTAAATGAATTCAATAGTATTCACTTCAAAGTAATATTGTAAAGCTTAATTAATGAATATCTTATTTATAAACCGTTAAAAGAATTGTTTTACTTCGACCTTCAGGATGAAACCAAATTGAACCTGAGTCTTTTTGTGTCAATCACTTTTCAGAGTCTCTTTTTCTCCCTTTGGGGAAATCAGCACAAACACTATTGGAATTTATCTAAACAAAAGAATGGCGCATTTTCATCATTGCACAATAAAATGGAATTTTTCTTGGAAAGGAGCTGCTTTTCTATTCAGTGTTCAATTTAGACTTGATTTTACCTTCTCCCACTGCCTGTCAATTACCTAGGGCTAGGGAACACTTAGATGTAAGTGGTGAGCAGAATTTATCTAGGGAGACAGAATCAGGCCAAAGTTGCATATTACATTCATCTTTAAATTTTTGTTCCCTTGGCTGTTTGTGGCCTGTAACTGTAGCTACATGGTCAAATACTGTTTTTTCATATCTGCCTCTCTTGGGGTACGTGGGTAAATGCCAAAGAGCAAAATATCTGGAATAATAGTTTTGAGCAATCTCTCCATGTTTTAAAAACCCATTCACTGTATGGGAGCAGATGATAAATCTATGTAGAAATCTTGTTTGGTGCCCATACAAAAATAACCCCACAGTTCTCTGTGGTATTTGGCCATCTCCTGTTTTTCAGTTTCAGGGTGAAACAAGGTTAGATAAATCACAAGCACCATTCCACTGAAGTCAAGATTACAACAAAGAAAGAAAGAGTTCATGAAGATCGAGGTCAGACTTACTGAAAATGAGGAGTGGTGAGCTCTAAAAATGGAAGCTTGGTTTTGGCAAAATTGTGAAGCAAGTAAATCTTGTCTTCAATATTCTCTCCTTTTTCCTCTCCCCCTATACCTCCACTCCTCTCCTTCACCTTAATCCCATTCTGCACATGTTTATCTGGGCCTCTGGGCACTTAGCTTTCAATGGAACCTAAAGTTCTATTGCTATAGTCCTGACCAATGCTTGAGAGAGATGTGGAGAGGTGACTATAGCTTAAACCTAGGCAGAGTTGACTTTGGGCCCATTATATAGATAAACAAAGGGGAAACAGCTTTGGCCCAGTGAGGATAGGTGTGGGTGTGGGTAGAGATCCTTGCTGGAAATGGTGAGGTGTGGGATAGGTGAGGTGTGATTTTAAGATTCAAATGATAAAACTTTTAGGTGCTGGTACAAGCTAGTGAAAGAGCTGTATTTGACTCTTTTAAATCATAGAATGTGGAAAGTTGCCTATCCTACTTTTCTGAAGGCAGGAACAATAGGTTACTATAGCTGGGGAAAAGTACCACTTGGTTGGCACAACCGGTGGTCCTTGTATCCAGCCCAAGACACTACATTTGATTTTCAGAATTAAACTGAACATTTTTCTGAGATTCAGAATCAACTTAATGTTTTCCATACCTAGTTTTCAGCTTAAGCAAGATTCTGAAATGCCAGAATTCTCCTAAGAAAACTACAGTTTGAAAATATCCACCCCAGTTCTGCAGATTCCAAAAGTTTGGTTAGCCATTAATAATGGTCTCGATAAACTTCATAAAAGCATCTACAATTTTGGCTTCTTCTTCTGATAGCATTATAATTCCTTTTGATTTTCCATCTCTAGAACTTTTTGAAAGAATAATAGAGTGCAAAGTGTTTTAAATTATACTATTCACATTCCAAGAATCTATTCTGTGTGTAACTTATTGGCCCATTTTGGAAGGAAAAAATGTGGGTTTTTACAGAGGATGTATATGGCTATATCATTATCACACGTGTAAAGAATCATGAGTTGAGAAAATCTGACAAGAAAATAAGAAAAAAATAAATTTCTGTTTTTATCTTACAGGGCAAATAAATATTGGATTTCTCACAAGGGACATATAAAGTATTTTATAAGTCATAAATCCTTAATCTCCTGAGGAGGCAGCATGCTAAATTGGAATAAGAATCAGAGAGCAGTTCTTCCTCTAACTAGCTCTGTAACATTAGGTAAATGTGGCAGGCATTCTTGATTGTCTACCCAAATGCCATTCTTCCAGGCTAATAACTCTCATTGATCAGCTCATCCACAGGCTGATAAATCTCCACCTCCAGGAAGGCTGAGTTGCTCTCCATCCCCTGTGATAGCAGATCATAAAATGTTCTTTTCTTAGTCGATGAGTGGGCTGGTGGTGACCATGTGATCTATTTTGGCCAATAAGATGAAAGAGGAAGTCAGCTGGGGGCTCTCTTGAAAAACAACTTCTTTGCACTTCAAAAAGAACACTAGACACCATCATAACTAAGTGATACGACCTAGTCAACAAAAAAGGGGCATAGAGATACCATGAGTCTCCTGACATGTTGCCATGTGGTGTACATCCTTGAGAGCTAGGAAGTACAGCTTGAGTCACTTAATGAGGCAGCAATCAAATCTGGATTATGGGCCATTTCATTAGACAACTGACTTGAACTCTCCAAGAATATCAAAGGCACTTCAAGAAAAAGTAAAGTAACTATACTAGAATATAGGGTATCAAAGACACATGATCCATGGTTGAATCCTGGATCAAAGGTGATGGAAGGAGCTTCTCTGAAAGAAGTCTTTGAGACAAACGAGGACATATGAATATGAACTGTATAATAGTATCTTGATTATATAGAAAAAAATGTTCTTTTTCTTAGACGATTTATACTGAAGGATCTAGTGGTGAACTACTATGAAGTCTGCTCCTTGTTTTCAAGTGACTCAGGATAATTAGGAGGGACAAAGGGAGGGTGAGAAAAAGAGCAAAGAGAGAGAGAGCATATGAATGTGAATTTGAAAGTCACTCAGTAATGTCCGACTCTCTGTGACTCCATGGGGTGTAGCCCACCAGGCTCCTCTGTCCATGTGATTCTCCAGGCAAGAACACTAGAGTGGGTTGCCATTCCCTTCTCCAGGGGAACTTCCTGACCCAGGGATCAAACCTGGGTCTCCTGCATTGCAGGCAGATTCTTTACTTTCCGTGCTACCAGGAAAGCCAGGGAAGCGCAGGTCCAGGAGGGAAACCCTGGTCCAGTGGTTTACAGAGAAAAAACATTATCTGGGAGCTTGTAGAAATGCACACTTCTGGGTCCCACCTAGAACTACTGAATCAGAATTTGAATTTTAACAAAATTTCTAGGTGATTCCTACGCATGTTGAAGCTTAAGACAGCACTTCTATGGGGTAAGCAGTCTAACCAAACAACCATATTGTTTTGTGTACTTGAAGACATGCCTGAGCCTGATCTGCAGACAGAGGAGACTAAATCAGGTATGCCAAGAGAAACAGAGGAGCAAAATCACAGAGCTCTAGACCAACAGTGAGAGCACTCCCATTACTATTGTTGCAAAGTGGTGTAAAGCAACAACCATTGTTAACATCTCCTACAGTTCTGGGGTTAACTGGTGGCTCTCCTTGGAGTCTCCCGTGTGGTTTCAGTCAGACAGTACCCATGGAGTCATTTTGATGACTTCTGTCTCACATGTCCGGTTCCTGGGTTAGGAAGACTCAAACAGCTGGACTGGAACAGATGGGGTTCCTTGGGCATCTCTAACTCCATGTGGCCTTTCTAAGTGGTCTTTCCCACATAAGCAGCTTCAGGAGACCTGGACTTCTTATATTGAGGCGCAGGGTTATAGGGGCAAATGCCACAAGAGACAGCCAAGTAAAAACCACAAGAGGTGGCCAAATAAAAACCACATCATTTTCTATGATGTGAGTTTGCTTCCCATGTCATGGCACTCTGCCACTATGGTTCTCTCTTAGTTGGGCAGTCACAAAAGCCCATGAAGTTTGAAAAGAAGGATTGTAGACTCCAACTCTTGTAGGAGTAGTAAGGTTCAGGAAGAGACATGGGGTGTAAAACATTGTTGTGACCGTTTTGGAAAATGCAATCTGCCACAGAAAATAATCTCAATTCTGGACCATCAAGAGATGATGTCCAATTGTACTGCCTTCCCTTGTTTTGTTAGATACTTTGTCTCTTTCCAGAAGATGCACTGTTTCACTTTGCTGTGTGTGGATGCCTGAGACAGTGGGTTTCTGTTACTTAGAATCAAAATAGCCTTGACAAATGGGTATAAGTAATGATTTCAGACATTCTTTTCTAGACACATCTGTCTTCAAAATGAATCCATTTCAATCCTTATCTTATTCTAGCAGGTCATGATTAGATTGCTGGGAAGTACAGATAATCTCTTTGACTGATACATAGAAAAAAAATCAGTGCAATGTGATTGCATGGTTGCTAGAATCCTTGTAACAGCAAGGTAATTAGCAAGGCTGGCCAGGCTCATGTGGCAGACTCAAGCAGCAAGCACCTTGACTGATTTTGTGGCTAACAGACTGCTGTGGCTGAGTCTGCTACAGGGAGCCACCTGAGCAGTGCTTTTCTGGGTGCGGTTTTGGAACTGAATGCACCCAATGACATCATTAAAATGCAGATTCCTTGGCTCTAACAGAATCACTAGTATATGGAGCCCAGGAACTGGCATTTCAAGACCACCTTTATGAAACTCTTCCCTTAATCTGTACTTCTCAAACCTCAATGTCAGTCTGGGATGGGGAGTGAGGATCTGCATTTTTAAGATTCTCCCTGGAGATGCTGCAGCTGCTGGTCAGCAGATCACACTTTGAGTAGCAAGACCTTAAAACAAGACCTCAAAGTATGATCCCGGCATCAGAAGCATCTAATCTTCTGGGAATCTGTTAGAAATGTGGATTTTTAGGTCACACTCCAGACCGACAGAATCAGAAGCTCTGGGGGGTGTTGAGACCCAGCAATTTATAGTTTAACAAGCCCTCCAGGAAATTCTGAAGCACACTCAAGTTTGAGAACCACTGCCCTGAGGAACATTTGATTGCCGGAGAGCAGTGATCCCCAAACATAGCTGATTGGGTTTTGAGACCTGTTCAAGAGAATCCAGTTTTATAGGTCTGGGTTGAGCCCAGTGCTTCTGAAATCAACCATGGTGGGGAACCACTACCTTAAAGTGACTAACAAGACAGGGATCCCCAGGAAAGGTGAATACAGCTGGGGGAGAAAGCTAGGGAGGAGGGAAGAAAGGGATTGATATTGGAGATTCAGTTCCTTAAGTAATTACCGTGTGACAAACCCTCACTAAAGGTTTTACACAATGTCATTTAATTCTCCTGAGTGTCTCTACATGGCAAGTACTATTACTTCCATTTGAAAAATCAAAGACTAAAGATTAAAGTTGGTAAATAATTTGTCTGAAGGCACACAGCTAGTAGTGAAGCCAAAATTAAAGTCAAGCCTCTTTTACTTGAAATCTTTTCCCATTCTACTCTGGAATTAGAAAAGACTTTACAAGGTGACTAAAAGAAGTCCAGAAATCAAGAAGAGGGGGGTGAAAAGAGACCATGATGGGCTGTGAGGTATTTAATTAATGGTATACATGTCAATTTTCCCACTAGACGGTGATCACATGGAAAGATCCATGCTGTCCTTTTTTTATTCTTTTATTCAATCAGCAAACATTTATGGAGACCCCACAACATACTAGATGCTATCCTATGTGTTGAGGATAGATAAAATAGTGAAAAAAATGTCTTCTCAGTACCTACTAAAGCAGATGTCACACAATGCTCTATAAGTATTACCTTGAGCATTATCTATGAATGGATAATCTAGAATTAAGTGTAGAATTTGTCTTAGCTCAGCTATTGAGTCAATGTATTAGCTAGGTCTTATTACATAAGATTCTAATTTCTTTTCCCACCCTTTTTTACTGGGGAGGGGAGAGAGGATATTGATGCTAATTAATAACACAACCAGCAGACTAAGAAAAGGAATATGTTACTTAGCAGCCATGAGAAAAGTCTTCAAGGAAGAAAGCTGAAATAAATTCAACTGAATTGCTCTAAACGAGACTCTGGAATTAACTAAAATGTCATTGATCTGGGTTTTCTTCTTGCCTCTGTTTATGTGAATTACAGAGATCGCTGAATATCTTTCAAAGGTTTCTTCCAAACAGACTTTCCTGAAACTCTTTCCAGCAAATTTTTAACTGTTCCTAGAGTGAAATTAGACATGGTAGTCAAGAACTTTTAAAATGAAAATATAATTAGGAGTGAAAAGAAAATAAACTTATCAAATATGATTAATTTTAAAATATTCTGTGAAAGATTTGATTTGCCTTACTAATATTAAAAATGGAATGCCTAAAGGGTACCACTGGTTACAAATATTTACCCTATCAGTTGGTAGAGGTTGATATGTTCCTTGATAGTGTTCAAAGTCTTCTCTTCTGATAAAGATAATGGTGAACTATTGGTACTCCAGATTAATGTTTTAGAGTCTCACTCTCTGCCTCCCCCAGGAAGCTCTTCAAAAAGAAACAGTGTTGCTATTGTTTAGGTTTGAGAAGATTAAGAGGCAAAATATCAGTGATCTATTCAATAAGAATCTTTACAACCTTTGTTATGGTTACCAATCCTGTTCTCCAAGTAGGTTATTTATAAAAATGTTAACATGCCCAGTGTACCTCAGGTGGGGACTATAAAAGCGGGGATGGTATTCATTGGCATTTGATGTATACTACCCCATTTTAGGGATACCAAGGGAACATTTCATGCAAAGATGGGCACAATAAGGGACAGAAATGGTATGGGCCTAACAGAAGCAGAAGACATTAAGAAAAGGTGGCAAGAATACACAGAAGAACTACACAAAAAAGATCTTCATGACCTAGATAATCACAATGGTGTGACCACTCATCTAGAGCCAGACATCCTGGAGTGCGAAGTCAAGTGGGCCTTAGGAAGCATCACTACGAACAACGCCAGTGGAGGTGATGGAATTCCAGTTGAGTTATTTCAAATCCTAAAAGATGGTGCTGTGAAAGTGCTGCACTCAATATGCCAGCAAATTTGGAAAACTCAGCAGTGGCCACAGGACTGGAAAAGGTCTGTTTTCATTCCAGTCCCTAAGAAAGGCAATCCCAAAGAATGCTCAAACTACTGCACAATTGCACTCATCTCACATGCTAGTAAAGTAATACTCAAAATTCTCCAAGCCAGGCTTCAGCAATACGTGAACCTTGAACTTCCAGATGTTCAAGCTGTATTTAGAAAAGGCAGAGGAATCAGAGATCAAATTGCCAACATCTGCTGGGTCATTGAAAAAGCAAGAGAGTTCCAGAAAAACATCTATTTCTGCTCTACTGATTATGCCAAAGCCTTTGACTGTGTGGATCACAACAAACTGTGGAAAATTCTGAGAGATGGGAATACCAGACCACCTGATCTGCCTCTTGAGAAACCTGTATGCAGGTCAGGAAGCAACGGTTAGAAGTGGACATGGAACAACAGACTGGTTCCAAATTGGGAAAGGAGTACGTCAAGGCTATATATTGTCACCCTGCTTATTTAACTTATATGTGGAGTACATCATGAGAAACGCTGGGCTGGGTGAAGCTCAAGCTGGAATCAAGACTGATGGGAGAAATTTCAATAACCTCAGATACGCAGATGGCAACACCCTTATGGCAGAAAATGAAGAAGAACTGAAGAGCTTCTTGATGAAAGTGAAAGTGGAGAGCGAAAAAGTTGGTTTAAAACTCAACATTCAGAAAACTAAGATCATGGCATCTGGTTCCATCACTTCATGGCAAATAGATAGGGAAACCGGAAACAGTGAGAGACTTTATTTTTTTTGGGCTCCAAAATCACTGCAGATGGTGACTGCAGCCATGAAATTAGAAGACACTTGCTCCTTGGAAGGAAAGTTATGACCAACCTAGATAGCATATTAAAAAGCAGAGACATTACCTTGCCAACAAAGGTCTATCTAGTCAAACCTATGGTTTTTCTAGTCATCATGTATGGATGTGAGACTTGGACTATAAAGAAAGCTTAGTGCCAAAGAATTGATGTTTTTGAATTGTGGTGTTGGAGAAGACTCTTGAGAGTCTCTTGGACTGCAAGGAGGTCCAACCAGTCTATCCTAAAGATTGGTCCTGGGTGTTCATTGGAAGGACTGATGCTGAAGCTGAAACTCCAATACTTTGGCCACCTGATGTGAAGAACTGACTCATTGGAAAAAGCCCTGATGCTGGGAAAGATTGAGGGCAGGAGGAGAAGGGGAGACAGAGGATGAGATGGTTGGATGGCATCACCAACTCAATGGACATGAGTTTTAGTAACTCTAGGATTTGTTGACAGACAGGGATGCCTGGCGTACTGCAGTTCATGGGATCACAAAGAGTCGGTCACAGCTAAGCGACTGAACTGAACTGAACTGAACTGAACATCATTTTAGGGTGAAGGTGTCACCAAAGGTGACAAGTAATGTTCTCAAGACCACTCAGCTAATAAATGTACACCTAGGATTGCTTGACTGTTTAGCATCAGGCCATTCCCCAATATATGAAGGAAGAACTTTTCAGAAAAAGAACTTGTTCTGTTTGAGGGAGATATACAGGAAAATTATGTTAGTTTCTATTATTCAAAATTAGTAAAGTTTCTAATCGATTTGAAATCACTGTCCCCCCCTCTTCTTGAAAATGTAGGGACTGGTAGAGATCAGACATTGGCTTTATTTCCTGTGCTATTCGGAACTGCAGAGTGAAAAGTATGCTTTGCTCGGATCATTTGCTTTGTGAAACCTTTCCTCACTTCTCTCTGTGCTCCCCGTGTGTTTTTACCCAACTCGTGTAGGTGTGTTTTGCTCATTAAACCGTAGCTTCCTGGGAGCAGGATGGTACTTTCTTTGTCCCTACACTACTGGCTGTTGGAAGAATGAATTAATAGTTTGTTTTTTGGAGGTACCTGCAAATTTGGAAAACTCAGCAGGGGCCACAGGACTGGAAAAAGTCAGTTTTCATTCCAATCCCTAAAAAAGGCAATCCCAAAGGATGCTCAAACTACTGCACAATTGCACTCATCTCACATGCTAGTAAAGTAATACTCAAAATTCTCCAAGCCAGGCTTCAGCAATACGTGAACCTTGAACTTCCAGATGTTCAAGCTGTATTTAGAAAAGGCAGAGGAACCAGAGATCAAATTGCCAATATCTGCTGGATCGTCGAAAAAGCAAGAGAGTTCCAGAAAAACATCTATTTCTGCTTTATTGACTACGCCAAAGCCTTTGACTGTGTGGATCACAATAAACTGTGGAAAATTCTTCAAGAGAAGGGAATACCAGACCACCTGACCTGCCTCTTGAGAAACCTGTATGCAGGTCAGAAAGCAACAGTTAGAACTGGACATGGAAAAACAGACTGGTTCCAAATAGGAAAAGGAGTACGTCAAGGCTATATATTGTCACCCTGCTTATTTAACTTATATGCAGAGTACCTCATGTGAAACGCTGGGCTGGAAGAAGCACAAGCTGGAATCAAGATTGCTGGGAGAAATATCAATAACCTCAGATATGCAGATAACACCACCCTTATGGCAGAGAGTGAAGAGGAACTGAAAAGCCTCTTGATGAAAGTGAAAGAGGAGAGTGAAAAAGTTGGCTTAAAGCTTAACATTCAGAAAACTAAGATCATGGCATCCAGTCCCATCACCTCATGGGAAATAGATGGAGAGACAGTAGAAACAGTGTCAGACTTTATTTTTTGGGCTCCAAAATCACTGCAGATGGTGACTGCAGCCATGAAATTAAAAGACACTTGCTCCTTGGAAGGAAAGTTATGACCAACCTAGATAGCATATTAAAAAACAGAGACATTACTTTGCCAACAAAGGTCCCTCCGGTCAAGGCTATGGTTTTTCCAGTGGTCATGTATGGATGTCAGAGTTGGACTATAAAGAAAGTTGAGCGCTGAAAAATTGGTGCTTTTGAACTATGGTGTTGGAGAAGACTCTTGAGAGTCCCTTGGACTGCAAGGAGATCCAACCAGTCCATCCTAAAGGAGATCAGTCCTGGGTGTCCATTGGAAGGACTGATGCTGAAGCTGAAATTCCAGTACTTTGGCCACCTCATGCGAAGGGCTGACTCATGGGAAAAGACCCTGATGCTGGGAGGGATTGGGGGCAGGAGGAGAAGGCGACGACAGAGGATGAGATGGCTGGATGGCATCACCGACTCGATGGACATGAGTTTGAGTGGACTCCAGGTGTTGGTGATGGACAGGGAGGCCTGGCGTGCTGCGATTCATGGGGTCACAAAGAGTCGGACATGACTGAGGGACTGAACTGAACTGAACTGCACTACCAGCAAGCTCAATCTTCTGGTGGCAGACTAGAAATTTTTAAAACTTTCCTGAACACCTAATGTACCCCAGGCAGTGTGGACAAACCATCAGTGAAACAACAGACCGTCTGGACTAGGGCATTTAGCCGTCAGGCTCCAGGGGCGCCGATCGCACCACTGCCCATGTGCCCAGTGAAGCCTGGGGGTATGCCCCACAGCCCTCCGGTGTGCGCCTTTGCTCAAACTGTCACAAGTCATGGGATTCCACACACCCACAGAAACCAACGCACTGTGTCTACACAGGCAACGTGAAGGCTGAGCATGTGTTGATATCACCCCATCCTATCGATAGATTCAGAACTGTTGAACAGCAGGAAGTTTGGCGAAGGCAGAGCGGAGGGCAGGAGGATGTGTCTTTTCAGAGGGTCGTCCTATTACACACCCCACCCCAAGCCAAAGCACTGTCATCTCAAGCAGCATAACTCTGTAACTCCCTAACGCTTTGAACTTGCAGCAGTTGTGTGTTTTCTTATTTCTCTCCACTGTTCTAGAAAGCCCGTCCAGCCCCCACATCCACCGCGGTGAGCCAGACGTCGGAGCCTGTACACCTATTCGCCCCTCCCATCGCTTCTCTTTTGTTTGCGGTTCCTCCCGATAATCTTTCATAAAATGTCTGAACGTCGTAGGAGGTTTCTTGTGGATCCATATACTTGTGCTTTCAAAACAACATTTCATCTCCCTGACTCACAGGCAGAGTGGGAAAAACAAACACACACACACACACACACACACCAAAACAAACCCCTACACATTCAAAATAATCCACAAGGAAAGACTGCGTTGGAAATCATATTGCCATATAATTATCCTGTTTACAATCTCGCGTACATCTTTTCTCATAGAAAAATGCAGGTTTGGAAACAAAGCAGGAAAAAGATGCCAGAAAACCCTGGCAAGGCTCTGACCACTGCCTGCTTAGGAGTGGCCGCGGAGGGAGAGAAATGTGTTTGCAATTAAGGCTGCCCAGAGCAGGTCCGATTACATCTGCACGCAGCCAAGCTGAAGAGATTTCCAGAGTGAACTTGTCGTGTGGGCCTAAGTGGATACAAGGCGACGTCGGCTGGGGCCATTACAAGGAAATAAATGGGGCCTCTGCCTCCTGGACTCCTGTTACCCATATCTGGGCTCACTCCTGCCTCTTGAATGGAGAGGAACAAAATCACCATCATGTCAGGCTCTCTTATGCTATACTTCACAAGGTTTTCATGCGTTTTACAGCTACAGACAAAAAAAGCAGAAATGAAACGAGCATTGTGAAGTGGTTTCCATCTAGGTGTGGTTGACGGAAAGACCAGGGGACCTTAAGGGGATCCCAGCAAGACTCTGGAATAGCCAAAGCCTCGCCACGACCCCACCCTGCTTCTGGGAGCACCATCTGTGCTCTGCTTCCAGACCCTAAAGGCGCAGCTGCTGATTCTCTACTCCCCAGCGAGCTGAGTGACAACTAGCTCAGCCCATTCTCAAGGGCAAAGTTCTCTGAAAAGAATGAAACAGGTTTCTCTTTCTTGCCACAATTTCCTAATACAAAATGCCCCACCAGTCCTGCTGCCACTCGAGGGAGCAGGAAAGGACAAACACTCACAACTTTGAGCTTCTCATGGTGCCCTGATAGATCTGTTGGCTTTTGGTTTCATTCTGAGTATGCACGTGTGTGAGTGTGCGCATGTATGTATTTTGCATCCTACATATTCTTCATGAGACAGAGGATAGGGTCTTACAGTCATTCAGAAGTGTAGCCCCTCCATTTCCCTGACCATGCCCTTCTTCTGTGCCTTTTCAAATGCTCTTTAAACCTTTTTCATCAATCACAAGTTGTACCCACATCTCAGGTCTCCTGCATTGGCAGGTGGGTTCCTTACCACTTGCACCACCTGGGAAGCCCTGTAATAATACTACTTTGTATGCAACCTTTACTTAGAGATTCCTAAAGCCTTTTAAGAGGCAGTTAAAAAAAGTAATTTCACACACACACACACACACACACACACACACACACACACACAACACCTCCCAACTACTACCACTGCTGCCAACATAGAGATGAAGATAGCAATTCTAAAAAGGTTTACATTTCTAAAATATTCTACTTTTTATTGTCAATTTACCAGAGCTGATTCTTTAGTAAACAGAACCTATTTTAGCTATCTACAGTGTGTTTGCACTTACAAATGATTTTTTGTATACATTTTTCAGTCAGAGGTCATTTTTGTAAATTGTGTCTCTATTTAATAGTATGCCCAGATAATACAGAATGAAAATTGGGATATTTAAGAGTAGTGAGGCACTATTTACAAATTTTCTGGTACAGTAGCCATTAACTGGCACCATCAGAGACAAACCAGTTTGTATGTCCTCCTTATTCTTAAGTGACTTGTCTAAATTTATGGATCTGTGGTCACCAGGGCTCTCTGGATTGCAAAACTCTGTTTTTTACACAATCTTGTCTTCCTCTTGTGTCCTCATCTGACATGGTTGTCCAGAGCTCTAACCCAAAACTAAGAAAGGGACCTGAGAAGGAGAAGTCCTGTGATTTTTGAGCCCGAGCCTCCATCTCGAGCAGCCTCATGATTTCCATGGTAGTCTGGATTAGGTATCCTGGACAGTCTAGAAAAATTATCGAGAAGATGGTTTTAGGGAGCTTTGTTATATTATTACCAGAAAGGGGGGCATATTACGATCTGAGGGGCAGTGAAAGCCCTTTGTAAGCCAATAAGAATAAAAAATTTCCAGATTTTGTTTCCATCATTTAACACTTTTTCATGTTTTCTCAAATGAAATTGTCTTCAGGACTTTATATCTCCCTTTAGGCAGACACATTTTGCTAATGGAGTAAGAATTCCCAGTAGTATATAGCTAAAGGACAGGGGATTAACATAGTGCTCCTCTGTATTTAAGTGCTATTACAGCAATGCCAGTAATAAATGAAGAATGCTGCCTCTAACTGCCTCTTGCTGACAATTTTCAGAAGCTGATTAAATATTTGCATGATGTGGCCATGGTCTTGAATAATGCCTGAAAGGTCAGTGAAGAGCAGCTCTACCCTCTCCTTCCCTCTCTGTGGCTGATGAAAACACCTTCAGCATTAAACTCAGTAATGTTGTAACACAAGGACGCAATAGCTTTCCTCTAATGACTCATTGCTTTCTATTTTAAAATGTAAGAACCTTTGTAGAAAAAGATAAAGTTATGATGTGCCTAAGCTTTTCACATTATTGCTTCCTTTTCCCTTGTCACATAGCCAGGCATTAATTTCTAATGTTGTTCAGGCATTAAGTCGTGTCCAGCTCTTTGTAACCCCATGAACTGCAGCACAGGCCTCCCTGTCTTTCGCTATCTCCTGGAGTTTAATGGAGATTCAAAAATCAAAATATTCTTTATATAATTGTCAGGGATAACTCTGGATATTTCACTTGACTCTTGCAGCAATGGTAAGAAGGCAGAACGAGAAGGTTTCTGGAATGCTAGCAGAAGGGTGATGAAATGTGATGGGTCCACCTGTCTTTGCTGTTATGCATCCATGCATAACATTGTTTGGTTGACATTGCAGGGGAATGAAGTATTGCACGTAAACACATTTTACAGATAACTGAAGCCAACTCTTTTTTATGCCAACGTCTTTACATTTTAAGGTAAGATTGTGGATAAAAATCTTTCTAAAATAGACAACAGGTTCTTGCCTTGTTTAACAGAGCAAAGAAAATACAAGGCATATTTTCTTTTTGATTCAGGGATATCTTAATAGTGTTGTCAGCACTGGAGCAGAAGGGTTTGTTTTTTAAGTTTGTTTTATTTATAATTTATATCCTACTTACTCCTGAAGAGAACTCAAGGTAAAATGCAATAAAACTGCACACAATGGGCCAGGCTAAGCTCTCTGACACATATTTAGAGTTTAGATATAGTTTATATTAAAGCCAGATGCATATATTTTCAATATGAGGCAGCAAAAGGGACATCTTGTTTTGAAAAACAGAGAAGTAGGCTTATTTATTTTCCCTTAACTGGAGTTCTGTCTCACATGCATATGGAAGTAGCCTAGAAGGGAAGTTTGCTTGAGCAGCTACAAAGTGATTTTATAGCTCATTGATCTTATAATGATATCATAGCTCATTCTATAATATTTAGAAAAAAACATCAGTGTCAGCCAACATCAACACCCTTCCCAATAACATCAGGTCACATTCCCAGAATTTCCTGTCTCCTGTCACCAACGGTGCCTCTTGTCTTCCTCTCAACCCTTGGCCTCTCTCATTCATCTTCTTCTCCAAAACCCTTATACAGACCTTCCTCAACTTATGATAGGATTACATCCCAATAAAACCATCGTAAGTTGAAAATATACATAAAAAATGTATTTACTACACCTAACATCATAGCTGCTGCGATTCATGGGGTTGCAAAGAGTTGGACACGACTGAACGACTGAACTGAACATCATAGCTGAGCCCAGCCTGCCTTAAAGGCACTCAGAACAACCTTTTAGCTCCCAGGTTGGCAAAATCCTCCAACACAAAGCCTATTTTATAATAAAGTTGAATATCTCATGCACTCTCCTGACCACCTCTCCATCCTGAGAGGATGAAACCTGTCAGTGTGTCCGTTGTTTACTCTCTTGATAGTGTGGCCGCTTCACATCACAAGAGAAGATTGTACCACATATCACTAGCCCAGGAAAAGATCAAAATTCACAATTCAAAGTATGGTTTCTACTGAATGCTTATCACCTTCCCACCATCATAAACTGGAAAAACTGTAAGTGGAACCATTGTAAGTTGGGGACCATCTATATTCTATTACTACCTCTTCCACGAGCCACTCTTTCTTCCACCTCCTACTAAGCCAGGACTTAGGTAAACATTGTTTCCTCAATGTTTTCTTCTATCCAGAATATGTATAACTAGATCCAGTCTTGCTTTTCTGAAAAAGAGGATGAGGGACAATTTGAAGAGATTTGATTTGATTAAATAGATTAGTGGACTAGTTCAGTGGATTTAGTCAAATTAATGGGTCAGAATACACAAGAGAAAGTATTGGTGCTGTTAATGGGTTTTCAGGTTTATTTAGTAGTCTCTATTGGCAAAAAAATTAATTGCTAATTACTCCAATTATCTGAGACAGAATATGAGCATCACAGGTGTGCATAATGATGAAGAGACTTGACCATAACCACCTGTCATCAGAAACTATGCAAACCATCAAACAATGACAATAACAACAGTAACAATAACAAAAGGAAAGATGGCAATTCATTCATGGGTAACTGAACTAAAAAAAGAGAATTGTTCATTCACAGCTCTTCAGCCTCCTCTCTGGATATTATAATCTGTGTTGCTTTGGTTCCCTTCATGTGAATCTGTCTTATAGTGACTCTTAAAATTAAGTTTTCTAGTTCAGTTATGACTGTTTAATGCTTATTGCTAAGAACAACAACTTACTTGAGTTGGCCCATATTTACAGCCACATATATTTATGGGAAAAGTATTTAGCAGGACTCAAATTTTGCGTGAAAAACACTTTCAAGCCTCTGTGTATAACTCCAGGAAATTCCACAAGGATTGTGAAGGTTTTCAGAGATCCATGTCATCTTGCTCTTGGCCCTCTCTCCTTTTTGTGAGAGCAAAAGAAGAGAAGAAGCTCCTAGCTCAGTCCTTGGGCCCAGAATAATTGCAAACACTTTAGGGAAATAACAAAGTGTTATTCTTCAAGAAAGTCTCTCCCAGTGGCTCAGTGGTGAAGAATCCTCCCGCCAATGCAGGAGATTCAGGTTCGATCCCTGGGTTGGGAAGATCTCCTGGAGAAGGAAATGGCAACCCACTCCAATATTCTTGCCTGGAGAATCCCATGGACAGAGGAGCCTGGAGGGCTATAGTCATGGGGTCACAGAAGAGCTGGACACAACTTAGCAACTAAACAACAACGTTCTTCAAGAAAAGACTGGAGATTCCTGTTATATGAGACATTTATGTACTCACTGTGTTATTATTTCCTCGGTCTCCATAATGGCTAGTTGAAAAGTGGAGCGTTTTATACATTAAAGTAGTTTGTATGTAGTAGAAGGGGAAGAACTAGGGGGAGTAATAGGAGGGGAGGTACACGTCAGTACTTCTAAGATTTACTAGGTTAAATCAAACAATATGGCACTTTCCCTAGATGATGATTTTATACCTATTAATATAGCTGATGTAAATGGTTGGGTGAAGTCCTTTTAAACCAGGTTGTCACTTCATTACTATTTTATTTGGTACTAGTGCCATTGGTTGATGGATATAAACCACATTAATTGAATATTGTGTTGTATGTTAAGCCAGGGTTTACAAAGATGGAAAGAAATATGTCTCACTGTCAAGTTGCTTAGTCTAGAAAGAAAATAATGAAAAATGAAAGCGTTAGTCACTCAGTCATGTCTGACTCTTTGCTACCTCACGGACTGCAGCCTGCCAGGCTCCTCTGTGCGTGAATTTCTCCAGGCAAGAATATTGAAGTGGGTAGCCATTCCTTTCTCCAGGGGATCTTCCCAACCTGGGTTTCCTGCACTGCAGGTGGATTCCTTACTGTCTGAGCCACTAGGGAAGCCCAGTAAGAACGTATATAGCCACGCAATACTTAAAGCCCAATAAGATAATTGCTATAAAGGAGAGCTGGTGTTTTCAAAATCCCAGATAGCTTACTTCTTATTCTCTCTGAATTTGAGGTAGGCAAGTAAATCAAAGGGGTCAGATAGGAATCAAAAGAAGGCTTTCTTGCTAATAATGTATTAGAGAATATGGCTTAAACTCAAGGCCACTAGGCTTAACTTCCCCCCGAACTGACCTTCAGGGAGTGGTGAGCAGAGCAGGTGCTCTGGTTAGTACAGACAAGATAGCAGAAAACAGAAAGGAGAATGTGGTTTGTTTGTGGGGAGTCAGGTCCAGGGAGCTTTTGAAAGGCTGGGTTTCTAATGGGAATATGGCCTTGTATCCAGTCTCACCAATCAGCTAAGCCAGTCCTCTTCCCATGGGAATAAAGAGAAGGGATGGTCGGGTCTTCTAGCGCTATGCCTTCCAGGGTTTCAAAACTTCCCAGATTTGAATGGCTGGTTCTTTGAGGGGTATGCATCTAGTATTCTACTTACCAAGTGGGGGGGGGGGGAAGGGTAAAGAAACTGGTGTACAGAAAATGCAGATACAGAGGAAGCATTCTTACAAGTATCTTACTGCTGATTCTCTAGGCTTTGGGAGAGAAGCTATGGGATAAAGAAGGTACATAATGCATTTTCCAAAGAGGAACCTATATAAAACCTAGACCCCCAGTTGTAAGGTAAATAAGAGGCTTTTGTTTGTCTATACCCTATATAGTGATGTTGTTGTGCATCTGTGCCTTCAAATAAAGAAAGCATGCATACTATTATTACGGCAGTACCTCCGGTAACTCAACACATGTTTATGCATTCTCAATATGATGCCGAACTCCTTTGTGGGGACCCACATGATCCTTTTGTGATAACCATGCAAAGAATTTTCTTCTAAAGAATGAAATCCTTTATATGTAATTTTAGATTGAAATGCAGTAATTTATCTGCAAAAGACTTTTGCATATGTGATAGAGGCTGCTCCAAAATAAGTAACAGATGTGTAGGGCTCAACTGAAACACAAATATGTGCCGGGCATTCTTTAAATATGAAAATTTGCCATTCTAAGAGATGTATCAGAAATTTAGTCTTTTATGTCTGTCTAGTTCTATTTAGTCATGAGCCAAATATGATAGAGAAATCTCCAAAGAACATCTCAGCTGAAGTTTAGAAGGCAGTGGTCCAGGTTGTCTTTTGGAGAAAGCCAAATGTAAATTCTGAAGCAAATGTAGGCCAGAAATAAATGATTATGGCCAAATATTACATAGAATACTGCCCTGGGTGCCCATGCACCATTCTGACTCTGTTCCTTGGCAACTGAAATTGTTTAGCTGTGCTAGGAACTTGCGTTGCATGAGTGCTGAAGTCTTCAATGTATATTCCCAGCCTTAACCAACTTGTTTATTGACAAGAACAAATGTAACTGTATCTCAAGACAAACTTTAGAAATAGGATTATTTAAAATGCTTAATTCAGACATATTCAATATCCTAGAAATAAGATTTTAGAATCCTTTGTCCTTGTAAAACAAAGTTTCTTTAATTTGCCTCTTCCAAAATTGTATAATGTACTGGTAGTTCCCCTTTTGAACATGAGTATATTTAGGGAGTATGAAAACCTTATTATGTTTTATCGAAACAACTGTTCAGTTTGCACAGATGTGCACTTGAATTAGCACACTTTTGGAAGGAGTAAGCAAAACTTTATTTGCTCAAGATACCTGTAACAGGCATTTTATTTCCTCATTAAAATGTCTGTCCTCAGCCCTGTTTAGTGAAATGATGTGCTACATTGCCTGCCCTGAAAGACTGAATGATAAATAAGTGAATTATAACTTTCTCCTTGTTTATGTGAGAAAGAAACATCAGTGTCACCTCCACTAAAAGTCACCCAGAAAACTAAGAAAAAGTTTGAGACATTGCAGTTGCAGAAGTAATTGTGTAATGTCTTTTCACCAAGTTTTCAGACTGTTCCAGCTTCCACTGTGGTTTAATTTAGCAGCAATGCTACTCAGATGATAAGGATTAATTTGCTGTGACCTATTTTCTTTAACCTTTATATGACCTTTTTCTTTTTTTTTTTTTTAGATCTACTTTTTCTCTTACTCTACCTGCCTTCTACCTTGCACAGCCATGAGTAACTTCAAAGCAATTCTCTGTCTGATACTAGGTTTTGGTTACATGGCGATTCATTCTACTATATAAAACAACGTTTGCTTATAAACCTTCTCCCCAAAAATAGGGGCAAAAAGAGCCATTAAAATTTTTCCTATGTTTTTCTTAGCAGGGAAATGTTTGGAACAGGAAAAATGTGGATTCTTTACATGCAGTGGCAGATTTTCTGTCGGCTATTTATAATTCACATTTCTCCCCATGTACTTGAGATAAAAGTGACTTTTAAAAATAGAGGCTATAACTTTTAAAACTGAAATCAATAGTCAGAAATCTCTGGAAATAAATTAGGACAGACACTTCATTGCTTCTTGTTCATTTTCTCCCTCCATGATCCTTTTTATTTTTAATAATGCTGCAGGATGTTTTTCACAAGTTTCTCTTTCTTTCAAAGCTTATTATTTTTAACACTATAAACACATTCACTCTAAATGTAATTATGACACACACAGAATCCACACATGGGTTATACGAACAAGCCCTAAACATGTTTAAAGATAACTTTAAATGAAATGCTTACATATATCCATATTTGCTAAGTTGTAGGTTAGTGTGTTAGAGGAAAAAAAAAGAGAGAAAAAACGTAGCACTTATAAACACTGAAAATAACACAAAGCCGTAGCCAGACTGAGTTTTGGACATGGATAATCAGAACAATCTGTAGCCCGTCTGTGGCTAATGGGATGTTTCTCCCAGCCTTGTCACCATGGCAAATACTTCATAATACACAAACATTTGTAGCGCTAAAAATCCACCCACTCTTGTTGAAAGATGGCCAGGTTTTGTAAAATTACATTCCAGCTAGTGCTGCCCTGCTGATTTTTAAGATAAGTTCTTTCTGTTTACCATTCATGTGCTTAACAAAGGACTGAAGGGAAAAAACATATATAGTGTGTGTAAACATATATTACGCTTTCATAGTTCAAGTACATTATAAATACATGTCAGTAGATTTTCGTGATGGCTAAATTTGGGGCAGAAGGAGCTCTATTTTGCAGGATGGGTGGTGGGGAGGAGAGAACTCTAGATCTTTAATCCTAATCCGCAAACCCCATCATTCTTCCCAAATAAACATACAATCAAAGTAAAAAAGCACATTTGTGGAACAAATATGGCTTCAAAGCAAGTCTGTTTGTCCCCTCAACAATCAGAGTGCTGCCCTTAAGCAATTTTGAAGAGTTTTGGGTGTCTGTCTTTATAATGAATGCCACCAGGCTACTCTTCCATTGAATTCCAACTTTCTATAAGAGCTCCGCCTGCGTGAGCAAAGAACATTCCTGTTTCCTTTCTGACCCTCCTCATCTCTTGCCAAGATAGCAAAGTATAGCACATTTTCCAATTCATTCCTTTACTTAAAGGGAGGGGGGAAGAGAGCCTTGGTGACACTCCACTGCAGAGCCAAATGAGAGAGAACTGTCGAGTGGCGGCGATGCCAAAAAGATTCAGAATACGTGTGACTAGGGAAAAAATGTAGGCAAAACAGTTTTTGCCACAAGTGGGTGGAAGCGGACGAGTCACAGTTTTTAAAGCATAACATAGGTGTATAGTGCCAGAAAGGGCCAGTCCAAATATTTACATGCAATAGTGATATATGAAAAAAAGCTTAACAGAATGCTTGGGGGGAAAAGAGAGAACGCGAGTGTTAACTGGAAGCTCTAGGCACAACACCGGGTTTGCTGGCGACCTGTTGGAGTTTTACAAGCCTGTTTATGCTGTCTGTTACCCCAGCATCATCCTGCTACATCATATGGTCTTTCCCAGAATCTCACAGCATCAGACAGGAAGGCAGAAGACAAGGACACCAATACATCACAACTATGAATGCCTCCTTGAGGAGAGAAACCATCTACCAACTGCTGTTAATTTTAATGATTGCTGAGTCACTTCAGTCATGTCCCACTCTTTGCGACCCCATGGACTGGTAGCCCACCAGGGTCCTCTGTCTATGGGATTCTCCAGGCAAGAATACTGGAGTGGGTTGCCATGGCCTCCTTCAGGGGATCTTCCCGACCCAGGGATCGGGCCTGCGTCTCCTGAGTCTCCTGCATTGTAGGCAGATTATTAACCCTCAAAAAAACCCCATGAACGTTTATTTCTAAAAACCAATCTTTCTAAAATCAAAAGATGCCCTTAAATGGGACAATTCAAAGTAGCAATTATTTGCTTTAGTTTTCCTTTGAAAGTATTTGGACGCTAATTTGTTATTTGCATTATTCAATCACTGCTACTGCTTAAGCCAGTGAGTGCAAGAGAACATCAACCAACCTTGCAGTCATATTTTTCTGATGTAAAATGCTGCATGTCAGATATCAAGCCTAAAAGGTTTTGACTGGCAGCAGCTTTTTAATGAAAGAAGGAAATTATCTTATTTGATTTCACATTTATGGGTAAAGTTTTATACTAATAATCATTAGCTTAATGAAGACTTCCTAGGTGAGATAAATTAGGAGTTTTTTTTTTCTCCTTTCAAGAAAAAGTATTATAGTAAAATACGAAGTGAATTTTGATAAATAGCAACAATTTTGCTGTGAGTTTTAATATTTCTTTTATGGCCCAGTGCAAAACATCTATGTTTTTGATATTTCTAATAAGTTAAATAGATTTCATGCAAGCAACACCTGGCAATTTATGTTGCCTTTTTCAATAGCAATTTTAACAGCCCTCAAACAGAAATACCACCTTCTATTTTGTTTAAAGTTCATTTCCTGTCTCTAGGATATTCACTGACCTTTCAATGTTGGCTATTTTGCTTTTTACTTTTTCTGGTGAGTCTTATTCTAGTTCTCATTGACTTCATTCCATTCCTGACCTCTTTTCCCCTCAAGAAAATTAAATGCAGCCCAAAACATATCGGACCCCAATTAGTTTTACAGCTCGTCTTGCCCTCCCACTATTTCATTCTTCAGTTTGTTACAGGTCAACTGACTTTGCTCATTCCATCTCTACCAACACATATATTCACAGACAAGACAAACTCTATATTAATTAAATTTATCTTTTTACATTTCCTATTTAGAAAATTTGAAATCTCCTTAAGCTTGTATCAGAAATTTCTTGGCAACCCTTACTTATATCAGTTTTATTCAATATCATTTGGTTCCTGGAAATGGTATCTGTTCTTATTGATATTTTTCTGTCATATTTTCATTAAAACCCACAATAGACTCTATTTTATCTTTTCATTAGATAACTGCATTAAAAAAGAAAAATGCAGATAAAAGGATTCTTTTTATGGGACATGTCCTGGAATCATGATGAGTGCTTGTAAATGAGCTACATACAATCCCCTTTCACCATAGTGTTGAAGAGGACAGAGCATTCTTATCTGTGTGATGAGATGATTTGTAATCTTCTCTTTTTCCTTAGGGTGACTAAGTGCATGTGTAAACTTGTTTGTGCTTCTAGAAATGTCTTTAATATTTCCCTGAACTCCACCACAACATTTTCAGTGAAAAATGACTCTGCAGTTGGTTTCATCATGCTAATTGAAATGAATTATTATACCAGACAGAAAAATCCTTCTTTTCTTCTAAATTAAACTTTGCAGATATCTCTGATTTACCTGCAATTGAATTATGAGAGCAAAATAATGCTCAGAATTATTTAGTTAGAAAAGGAATATGCATCTCAGCAAAAATGAAGTAAATGACAGAAAGCAAGCCTGACAAAAATGGTATAAATTCATCCTTAAATCTAAATAAGTCAATGAGGTATTAGTTTCAAACAATTGTATGATTCATATTTTCAGCACTTCATGACAGTGAAACCGTTTATCTCAGATTAAGACTTGAACCCACGTGGCTGGGACTCGAACCCAGGCAAAATGCACAGTACCTGGTTTCAGGACCTAATGAAGCTCAGGTTCTTAATGTCTCATTGCAGAAAGAATTCAGTGAGAGACAAAGTGATAGATAAGAAATGGATTTCTCCAGATTCAGGGAGATGCACACTCCACCACAGACAGACTCTGGGCCCTCACAGAGTGTGAGTGCAGCAGTGAAAGGCGGTGTGCTTAGTTTTTATGGGCTGAATAATTTCATATGCTCATGGAGGGGAGAAAACAAAGAATTAAAGAGCCTCTTGAGGAAAGTGAAAGAAGAGAGTGAAAAAGTTGACTTAAAACTCAACATTCAGAAAACTAAGATCATGGCATCTGGTCCTATCACTTTACAGCAAATAGATGGGGAAACAATGGAAACAGTGACAGAATTTATTTTCTTGGGCTCCAAAGTCACTGCAGATGGTGATTGCAGCCACGAAATTAAAACACGCTTGCTCCCTAGAAGAAAAGCTATGATCAACCTAGACAGTATATTAAAAAGCAGAGACTTTTCCAACAGAGGTCCGTCTCATCAAAGCTATGGTTTTTCCAGTAGTCATGTATAGACATGAGAGTTGGACTATAAAGAAAGCTGAGCACCAAAGAAGTGATGCTTTTGAGCTGTGGTGTTGGAGAAGGCTCTTGAGAGTCCCTTGGACTGCAGGGAGATCCAACCAGTCCATCCTAAAGGAGATCAGTCCTGAATATTCATTGGAAGGACTGATGCTGAAGCTAACTCCAATATTTTGGCCATCTGATGTGAAGAACTGACTCATTGGAAGAGACTCTGATGCTGGGAAGGATTGAAAGCAGGAGGAGAAGGGGATGACAGAGGATGAAATGGTTGGATGGCATCACTGACTTGATGGACATGAGTTTGAGCAAGTTCTGTGAGTTGGTGATGGACAGGGAAGCCTGGCATGCTGCAGTCCATGGGCTTGCAATAACTTGGACATTACTGAGTGACTGAACTGAACGTTGGGGAAGGAGTGGAGATTTCCAGGAATTTGGCCACTGACCACTCCTTGGTCTTTGGCCAGTGCCTTGGAAATGTCATTGGAAGTGCCTTGTATTGGGGTGTGTCATTTAGCTTGCTGACTGAGGATCAAGATCTAATCAAAGTCTACTTGTCTGCCATCTTGGACCCATTTGATTCGAATCAGTTTATGCTGTGTCTTGGACTATGTCATTCTTTCCCTCACATTACAACAGTTGCATTCAATATTACAGTAATCCTAGTCTATGCCCCACCTGTGATGCTGAAGAAACTGAAGTTGAATGGTTCTATGAAGACCTACAAGACCTGCTAGAACTAACACCCAAAAAAGATGTCCTCTTCATTATAGGGGAGTGAAGTGAAGTGAAGTCACTGAGTCGTGTCTGACTCTTTGCAACCCCATGGACTGTAACCTATCAGACTCCTCCATCCATGGGATTTTCCAGGCAAGATTACTGGAGTGGGTTGCCATTTCCTTCTCCAAGGGATCTTACCAATCCAGGGGTCAAACCAAGGTCTCCCGCATTGTAGGCAGACACTTTACCATCTGAGCCACCAGGGAAGTCATGATAGGGGACTGGAATGCAAAAGTAGGAAGTCAAGAGCTACCTGGAGTAACAGGCAAATTTGACCTTGGAGTACAAAAGGAAGCAGGGCAAAGGCTAACAGAATTTTGCCAGGAGAACACATTGGTCATAGCAAACACCCTCTTCCAACAAAACAAGAGAAGACTCTACACATGGACATCACCAGATGGTCAATACCAAAATCAAATTGATTATATTCTTTGCAGCCAAAGATGGAGAAGTTCTACACAGCCAGCAAAAACAAGACTGGGAGCTGACTGTGGCACAGACCTTGAACTTGTTATTGCCAAATTCAGATTTAAATAGAAGAAAGTAGGGAAAACCACTAGACCATTCAGGTATGACTGAAATCAAAGCCCTTACAATTATATGATGGAAATGACAAATAGAATCTAAGGATTAGATGTGATAGACACAGTGCCTGTGAATTATGGACAGAGGTTTGTGACATTGTATAGGAGGCAGTGATCAAGACCATCCCCAAGAAAAAGAAATGCAAAAAGGCAAAATGGTTGTCTGAGGAGGCCTTACAAACTGATGTGAAGAGAAGTGAAAGGCAAAGGAGAAAAGGAAAGATATACCCATTTGAATGCAAAGTTCCAAAGAATAGCAAGGAGAGAATTAAGAAAGAGTTCCTCAGTGATAAATGCAAAGAAATAGAGGGAAACAACAGAATGGGAAAGACTAGAGATCTCTTCAAGAAAATTAGAGATACCAAGGGAACATTTCATGCAAAGATGGGCACAATAAAGGATAGAAATGGTATACACCTAACAGAAGCAGAAGATGTTAAGAAGAAGTGCAAAGTGCACACAGAAGAACTGTACAAAAAAGATCTTCATGACCCAGATAATCACAATGGTGTGATCACTCACCTAGAGCCAGACATCCTGGAATGTGAAGTCAAGTGGGCCTTAGGAAGTATCACTATGAACAAAGCTAGAGGAGGTGATGGAATTCCAGTTGAGCTATTTCAAATCCTGAAAGATGATGCTGTGAAAGTGCTGCACTCAATATGCCAGCAAATCTGAAAAACTCAGCAGTGGCCAGAGGACTGGAAAAGGTCAGTTTTCATTCCAATCCCAAAGAAAGGCAATCCCAAAGAATGCTCAAACTACCACACAGTTGCACTCATGTCACATGCTAGCAAAGTAATGCTCAAAATTCTCCAAGCCAGGCTTCAACAGTACGTGAACTGTGAACTTCCAGATGTTCAAGCTGGATTTAGAAGAGGCAGAGGAACCAGAGATCAAATTGTCAACATCCTCTGGATCATTGAAAAAGTGAGAGAATTCCAGAAAAAAATATCTACTTCTGTTTTATCGACTATGCCAAAGTCTTTGACTGTGTGGATCACAACAAACTGTGGAAAATTCTGAAAGAGATGGGAATACCAGACCACCTGACCTGCCTCTTGAGAAATCTGTATGCAGGTCAGGAAGCAATGGTTAGAACTGGACATGGAACAACAGACTGGTTCCAAATCTGGAAAGGATAAGACAAGGCTGTATATTGTCACCCTGCTTATTTAACTTAAATGCAGAAAATATCATGAGAAATGCTGAACTGGATGAAGCACACGCTGGAATCAAGATTGCTGGGAGAAATATCAATAACCTCAGATTTGCAGATGACAGCATTCTTACGGCAGAAAGTGAAGAACTGAAGAGCCTCTTGATGAAAGTGAAAGAGGAGAATGAAAAGGTTGGCTTAAAACTCAACATTCAGAAAACTAAGACCATGGCATCTGGTCCCATCACTTCATGGGAAATAGATGGAGAAACAGTGGAAACAGTGAGAGACTTTATTTTTGGGAGCTCCAAAATCACTGCAGATGTTGACTGCAGCCATGAAATTAAAAGATGCTTGCTCCTTGGAAGAAAAGTTATGATCAACCTAGATAGCATATTATAAATAGAGACATTACTTTGCCAACAAAGGTCCATCTCACCAAAGCTATGGTTTTTCCAGTAGTCATGTGTGGATGTGAGACTTGGACTATAAAGAAAGCTGAGTGCCAAAGAATTGATGCTTTTGAACTGTGGTGTTGGAGAAGACTCTTGAGAGTCCCTTGGACTGCAGGGAGATCCAACCAGTCTGTCCTAAAGGAAATCAGTCCTGAATATTCATTGGAAGGGCTGATGCTGAAGCTGAAACTCCAATACTTTGGCCACCTGATATGAAGAACTGACTCATCTGAAAAGACCCTGATGCTAGGAAAGGTTGAAGGCAGGAGGAGAAGGGGATGACAGAATGGTTGGATGAGATCACTGACTCGATGGACATGAGTTTGAGCAAGTTCTGGGAGTTGGTGGTGGACAGGGAAGCCTGGCATGCTGCAGACCATGAGGTCGCAAAGAGTCAGACATGACTGTGTAACTGAACTGAATGGAACTGAACAACTGTGAAGTTGATGAAGACACACCCTGTCACCTATTCTACATTCATGAGCCTCTGACCAAAGAATGTACTTTTCCTTATTCTTTTTCTTGTCATTTGTATTACTCTGAGAAAAATGAGGCCGTACATTTCTGTGGTTTGCATGGTACTGTTGCTCTATTATAATATCCAACAAGCTAAATACATAAAATTGCTTCTTAGACTCCTTCGTCTGAATTTTGGGCTAACAATCATGGCCATTCCCCAAGCCCTGACCCCTTTTCCAGGCTTGCCTTTATACAAGTATTTCCCACTTTTTATGTTCTGAATATCCTCCAGATTCCCTCCTCCCCAAACCTCTCCTTCATGTCCTCTTGGGTCCCTGTTTACACTGCATTACACAGCATCACAGACTTTGAAAACACATGCAAGCAAAAACAAAACTCTGAGTGGGCTCCACTCTGAAAGGTTGGAAGTGTCAGGAGATACATTTTTGGCAGCCAGTTGACAGTGGTGAGTATTTTACTTCCCCTCCCTTGTGGGCTCTACCCCAAAAGCTCTGTGAGATACTGTCTGTGTCATCTCCTGTCCAGCAGGCCCTTGAGAGCCTCTTCCCAGGCTCCTCTCTTCCTCCTCACATTCCTCTCATACCCTGGCCACCTTCACATCCCAGTCCAAGGCTCAGATCAGCGCCCCCCCCTCCCCCCCGCCCCACCTCTAGCAGCTGCTCTGGGAAAACAACCCATCAAAGTCCGCAATATCCTAGAGTCATCCAATCTCTTTCAATGCATTAGTAGCTTGATACCAATTTTGCATGTTCCAATCCATTTATTTTTTTTTTACTTTTAACTTTTTTATTAGAGTACAGTTGCTTTACAATGTTGTTAGTTTCTACTGTATAGCACAGTGAATCAGCCACATGTATACATATATCCCCTCTTCCTCAGATTTTCTCCCCAGTTAGGTCACCGCAGATCACTGAATAGAGTTTCCTGTGTGGTACAGTCAGTTCTCATTAGTTATCTATTTTATACGTGGTAGTGGGCTTCCCAGATGGCGCTAGTGGTAAAGAACCCACCTGCCAATGCAGGAGACCTGGGTTCCATCCTTGGGTTGGGAAGAGGCCCTGGAGACAGAACCGGCAACCCACTCCTATATTCTTGCCTGGGAAATCCCGTGGACAGAGGAGCCTGGCGGACTACAGTTCGTGGTGGCCCAAAGAGTTGAACACGACTTAGCAACTAAGCAACAAGTGTATGTATGTCAATTGCAACCTCCCAATCCATCCCACCCTACTTTTTACTGTGGTAGACCCACAGGATGTTACAAAATAATGTACAGAGGGGCTCCACACACACTTGACTGCCACTCCTACTGTTGACATCTTATGTAACTAGAGCACAATATCCAAACCAGGAACTTGACATTGGTACAGCTCTCAGAGTTATTAAGATTACATTACATGTAATTACATTACAGATTTAACAATACATGTATATTTGAGTGTGCATATACATGTGTGCATGATAAGTCGCTTCAGTCGTGTCAGAGTCTTTGCAACCCTATGGACTATAGTCCACCAGGCTCCTGCCCATGGGATTCTCCAGGCAAGGATATTGGTGTGGGTTTCCATGCCCTTCTCCTGGGGGTCTTCCTGACCCCAGGATGGAACCACTGTCTCTTACATCTTCTGCATTTGCAGGTGGGTTCTTTCACACTAGTGTCACCTGGGAAGCCCTATGCATATACATTCACAGATGCAATTTTATCACATTGTGTAGATTCATGAAAATGCCAACACAAGATTGTTGCTGTTGTTTTCGTCCCTAAGTCGTGCCCAGCTCTTTTGCAACTGCATGGACTGTAGTCCTCCGGGCTCCTCTGTCCATGTGATTTCCCAAGCAAGAAATACTGGAGTGGGTTGCCATTTCCTTCTCCAGGGGCTTTTCCTGACCCAGGGATCAAACTTGCATCTCCTGCATTGGCAGGTGAATTCTTTACCACTGAACCTCCTGGAAAGCCCCTACCAACACAAGATAACACCAGAAATAAAATTAGTTTAGAAAATAATCAACTAGTAAAGATAAGAATTGCTCCATGAAGCTGCTGTTTCAGTTTTGTTTTATATTCATATTCGCAGACACATAATATGCATTTATACAAAATTATGACATAAAATATATAAATATAATGTATAATATAAAATATATTTCTTACTTGGGTCATAATCAGCACATTTTAAAAGCCACTGTCCCTGACCCTCGCTGCTCAAAGTATGGTCTGTGCATCAACAGCATCAGCTTTGGTGGAGCTTGTTAGAGACACAGGTACACCCCCAACCTATTGAGCTAGAATCTGTATTTTACAGCAGGATCCTCAAATACTTTACATATACATAGAAGATTGAGAAGCTCCATCTTGGCAGGTAGCTTCACTGAGCCTACAAGCGGGTAAAATACAGTCTCTGCATTCCATTGCAAAGTTTGAATAGAGACCTGGCATCGCGGTTGTTTTCCTCGCCTGCCTTAATAGGAGGTGACCCTTGTCAAAGTCCATAGGGCACGGCGGCCTCAGAAATGATGACAGAGTTTACATCAGCCAAGTTCTTTATTCTATCAGGATTTTGTAATGTTTTTCCATCAGCAGCCAGCATACACACACAAAAAATTGTGGTCCTTTTTAGTTTCCATAAATAGTGATGTCTGTGGAGGGAGCTTAGCCCACAGTATTTTCTGCTTCAATAAAGGTGATTGGAAGCTCATTGTGTCCTGCCTGCTCAGGGCTGCCACCCCACAGATTGTTCTTTTTTTCTTCTCTTTTCCAGGTAGGTGACTCAATGAATACACATGGGGAAAACATAAGACGGCCTTGCCTCTGTTAAGATTAGAATCCTGTATTATGTGTGCATGATTCCTGTGCAGTTTTTATTCTGTGATCCTCATCATTCTTTGTGAGACTAATAAAATTATCGAATATTATTTTCTAGCTTCTTTGCTTTCCTCTCAAAAATAACGCACTTGATATGATGGCAATTCTGAGTGAGTAGGACGTTCCAATATCCTGGTCTCTTTTTGATGGGAAGACTGGGGAAGGGTGGGGGATGAGGAAGGGAAGGGAGGTTTTCCAAGGACAGTAATCTAGCTCAGATTCATTCCAGCAACTTCTAGCTACTGTTCTTGAAGTAAGGCTAATTAATGTAATTAACACATTTCAGGAGACATAACCCACCCAAATATTAACATGTCTTTCATAACAAAAAAACAACAAAAAAAAGCGGTTCTGTCATTTTATTTCTGCTTGAGGAGGCGATATTATGAAAGAATGTGAAATCCTTTAATTAGGCACAATTTAAAAGCCAGACAGAAAATTGAGGTGCTGAGAATTCTACCTGGAGAAGCAATATTTCTACTTGAGAGCATCAGACAATGCACCACATACAGATGTTTTATAGTGAATTGAGATTATCTCATCACACCAGAATATTACTGTGTTATCACACATTAAGATACACTTCAAACACAACAAGTTACAGGTTCATAATGAGATTAAAAGTCTACCCAGGTAGATGCCTCAAGCTAGATTTTAAGAAGAAATTCTGAATTTTTTTTCTGTTCTAGATACTTCTTATATGCACATACATTTCACAGCTTGGAGAGAAAGCAGGTGTTAGGAGGAGGATGACCTGAAAGCTGGACATCAAGGGAGTGCCATGAACATGCACTTGAAATTCTGTGGTGCTCCTTGGTACCTATCTTGAGTCACCAGGAAAAACACTGGCCTGGGAGTCACCAACTTTCGTTTCTAAGCCTGAATTTCCAGTAATTGCCAGAATTATCCTGAGTTAGTTTGCTCCCATGCTTGGCTCTGGTTTCTCTATGTGTATGTGTGTGTGTTTGCTCAGTCGCTCAATCATGTCTGACTCTCTGTGACCCCACGGACTGTAGCCTGCCAGACTCCTCTGTATGGGATTCTCCTCTGGGATTCTCCAGGCAAGAATACTGGAGTGGGATGCCATTTTCTTCTCCAGGGCATCTTCCCAACCCAAGGATTGAACCTGCAGCTCCTGCATCTCCTGCATTGGCAGGCATATTGTTTACCACTGTGCCACCTGGAAAGATCTCTTTATATTCTTTTTATATTCAAAGCCAAAAGATGGGATCCTACAGTCCCCAAATTTTTTTCCACTTCTGATATTTTATTTTGAGATTCTGCACTGTTACAAATAATGCAGAGACTACAGAATTTTAGAATTTCAAGATCATGCAGGACTCATGAGACCCAGTCTTGCTTAAAGACATCCAGCACTCAAACCCTAAATTACAGGCTCAACAATCAACTGAATCTCCCATCCTGCTAAGCCCTATCCTACTAAAGCCCACATTTAATGTCATGACCCCCAATTAGTGATTCAAAAGTCTTCCCACAGCCTTTAAATTATAAAATAAATGTCTTGCATGTCAGCCACTACTCCCCCCCAAACACACACACACACACACACACACACACACACACACACACACACAGAGCACAAGCTACCTGGGAGGTATTTAAAGCCAGCTCCTGCTCTCATCCTCCACTTTAAATTGAAGTGTTAAATGCAATGGCTTTAGGCTTTAAACCTTTAACTGCTGGCAGAATTAACTAATTTCCAACTAGTCTCAAATCAGGGTTTAATGACTTTTTAAAAAGTAAACATGGGATTTAATTCTATTCTCACCTGCGCTGGTCAAAGTTTTCTTTTTCAACAGATTTGTTCATATTTTCCTTATCCACCACTGCCCTACTTCCAAATACACTATACCTACAAATTAAGCTGAAAATTATGAGGCTCTGCTTGACTTAAAAGTGGCATCATCATAAATTAATGGCATAATTATAATACTTGGGATAATCACTGTGGACTTATTTGGAAAAAAAAGTATTTTAGGATTCTGCCATCTCCTAAGAGATTGTAGCTTGTAAGGCACTCTTTAAAAACTGTCAGGATTTATTATCTTTTGCTCAAGACCCTGTGCTAGGCTCTGTTGTACAATATTATGAACTCTGGGTGTCAACAAAGAGCTGACAATGATGAACAGGGATGAGTACGTGAAGTACTCGGTGGCATCCTCAGGTGCCAAGTATTCCTTTTCCCTAATGTAGGAAACAACTCAAA
Source organism: Dama dama (assembly GCF_033118175.1). Lineage (NCBI taxonomy): Eukaryota > Metazoa > Chordata > Mammalia > Artiodactyla > Cervidae > Dama > Dama dama. The sequence goes on from NC_083713.1 coordinate 38,025,883, forward strand.
TTTAAGGATGACTTGTTATACCAGGTTTTTATGGCCCATTTTAAGAACTATAGGTTATTCTCCAAGAAAATTATATGATTACTAAAAGGGTTCACAGCTAAGCATGATATAATGGGACTCAATGTACCAACTGTATAACTTAAGAAGTGGCAAAAAAAAAAAAAAGATGACAAACAAAATCTGGTTACTAAGGCAAGAGAGTGAACTGAGAAAACAAAAGAGTGTGCTTCTGGCAGTACTGCCAGTCGGGGGAAATGAAATACTAAAGTGTTTCCTGCTTCCACATCTTAAATGTACCTAGTTACCACCACAATTTGGGGCATGGCAAGAGAAAGGGGTACTGGAGGGGAAAAAAGAGAACAATAAAGCAGAAGGCTAATGGATGGGGGGAGGGGAGAGGTTTTTAAACTTAAAAAGCAGAAGGCACTGGGTCTCTAAAAGAGAGAGAAAGCAGTGTTTCCTCTCTCCCATTCAACCACGATGCCCATGTCTTAGTTTGCTTGGGCTGCTATAACAAAGTGCCATAGTGGCTTAAACAGCAGACATTTATTTCTCATAGTTTTGGAGACCAGAAGTCCAGGGTTAAGGTGCTGGCAGTTTCTGTTCCAGGTGAGGACGTGCTTCCAGGTTTGCAGGTGGTCACTTCCTCCTTGTGTACAACCTCTTCTTGTGGTCACATGGAAAAACAGAGAACTCTCTCTGTCTTCCTCTTCTTATAAGGTCACCAATCCCATCATGGGGGCCCCACCACTATGACCTCATCTAAACCAACTCAGCCCTCGAATGTTCTGTCTCCAAATATAATCACACTGGGGACGTGGGCTCCAACATGTGAATTTGAAGGGGACACAAGCTTTCAGCCTATAATAGCCCTTTATCATCCCTAGGTATACAGCTCTACCCAAGGGAGTATGGAACATTTGTGGGGGAAGAGATGCCAATCATATGAAACCCAATGTTATAAACAGCTATTCTGATTTCCTGGCACATCCTTAGAAAAAAGTAAAAACTGGGAAGAATATTTATTCCTTAAAAATAGCTGTGATATTATGAGTGACTCATTTTGTTTACCCCTTATTAGTTCCTGGGGCTTCCCGAATCTGCCCGCAATGCAGGAGACATGGGTTCAATCCCTGGGTTGGGAAGATCCCCTGGAGACAGTAAAGGCTACCCACTCCAGTATTCTGGCCTAGAGAATTCCATGGACTGTATAGTCCATGGGGTTGCAAAGAGTCGGACACGACTGAGCGACTTTCACTTCACTATTAGTTCCTACTTAGAAATGTGATCAAAATGCATTTGATTGAACACTAAAATATTTATAATTATGTAATATTCCAGGTATACAAGTATATTGAAAAGGAGAGAAAATAATACAGTGGACACCAACAAGTCAACCAATAAGTCAATCTGTGAATATAAAAGATGTTAGCATTGCTTCAGATCACCTTCTAGTGTTTAAAATATATTTTTAAAAAATCCAGCTGACATTCCATGTCCCTCCATCCCTTCCCCCCCTAGCTCAAGGCAAGAACTGTCCTGAAGCTCATGTGTGATCCCAATCCAGATACGATACCCATCCTGATGGTCTTTCAGTAAGGGATTTGTTTTCCCCACTGTTGTGAGTGCTGTGGAAGAGGCTGTCAGCTGTCCACCTTCTCTGGAGAGAGAGAGGGTTGGGGAAGGCTTCCCTGGTGGCTCAGTTGGTAAAGAACCTGCCTGCAATGTCGGAGACCTGGGTTTGGTCCCTGGGTTGGGAAGTTCCCCTGGAGAAGAGAACGGTTACCCACGCTGGTATTCTGGCCTGGAGAATTCCATGGACTGTATAGTCCATGGGGTTGCAAAGAGTCAGACACGACTGGAGCGACTTCTTCATTTCACTTCACTTCAGGGTTGAGGAGGTAGGCAGATGTTGTGGGGTCTTGTTAGCTATGGTAAGATGTTTAGACTTTTTTTTCCTAAGTGCCTTAACTATATCTTGTTCTTTTTTGCTAAAGTTGGTTGAGTTGTGAAACTCACCTGAAAATTTCTTAGTCTAGCTCACAGAAGAAAGTCTCACCTGTTAGCCTGAAATTTGAAGCCATTTTTGAGCTGCACACTCAACTTTCCCACCCTATCACCCACAATTCTTACCCCACACTTACATCTTCTGTCCGATGCTCTGCTGATTGTCTTCAGAAGACAACATTCCTCATCCTGCTTCTGCCCCCACCATTTCCTACCAACACTCTCCTCTTCTTACCAATACTCCCTGCAAGACCCAGTGGAGGTCATTACTTCAGTGAAGACTTCCCTGACCATCCAAATTCTCACTCAGTGATATTCCTTCCTCTAGATCACTATTCTCATCTTCTGTCTTTTTTTTTTTTTTTTTAATTTCTAGTCTTAATGAAATGGGACAGGGGTCAGTTTCTCCAAAGCATCCACATGGAGGCAACCTAGAATGACTACAGTAGGTGAGTTCCATGACTGTTGGAGAAGCAATTGGCTTAAATGCTATAAGAATGTGGTTGGATTAAGATAGACCTATGTAAGGACAGAGGCAGATAAGGTTTTTACATCCTTGAAGTGATGCAGGAACAAAAGAGTCCCTTCTTTGAGAAGTTGATCTGTTAAGAGAGTGTTAAACCCTCAGAATGGCCCTACCACAGAAAGAGACACAGCTAGGGTCCAGATTGCTCATAAATCACTTAATTGTGCTAACTTACCCCATCCATCCATAGGGCTTCCCTCATAGCTCAGTAGGTAAAGAATCTACCTACAATGCAGGAGAGCTGGGTTCAATTCCTGGGTCAGGAAGATCCCCTGGAGAAGGAAATGGCAACCCACTCCAGTATTCTTGCCTGGAGAATCCCATGAAGAGAAGGGCCTGGCAGGCTACAGTCCATGGGGTTGCAATAGTTGGACACGACTTAGTCACTAAACCACCACCACCCCATCTATCTGGTCCCCCAGTACTCTCTGCAGCCTCCCTAGAACAATGCTATCAATCCAGGATCTTTCTACCCTGGATCCTGGGCTAGTAGTGAGAAAACAGTGGTGGGTTTGTTCTTCCTGGAAGAGCAGATGAACGGTGACATTAACCACATCACTGGGAGTGAGACTACCAAGCACGTAGTCTAAAAGAGGTAAGGAATCTGGAACAACCTCGCCTGAAAAGCCAATACAGTGAGCCTGAAACCCTCGGGCCCTGTGTTCAGGTTTAGTCATTCATTCATTTATTAATTCAGCTGGCATTTATTAAGTGCTTACCATGTTCCAGCCACTGTACTAGTTTCTAGGGGCCTAAGAGGTTTATCATTCCCTGTGCTTCCCTAAGCTGAAGCTTATTGTTAAAGGACTAGACTTTCTTCACATATACTGCAAAGGTGTCTCACATTTTCTCTTGACATCTGGGTCTAGCTTCTCTGTTTGACAGACTCTGTTTCTGGCAGTATCTATTCTGATGCTCAAAGCTTTCAGTGGTCCTGGACAGGTTGGCTTGGTGCTTTAAACCTAAGTTAGTCCCTTTTCTCTGGCTGTCACTGTGGAAAATCATATAAATCCTCCTTTTCACAGAAAAGTAGCTGGGATATAAGATGAAAAGCAGAACTTCCTCTTTTCCACTGGGCAGACGTGATTATGGTGATATTTCTTAGTGTTATCAAACACCACCTGCTTGGTAAGCACATTAGCATTTTGAGTATATTTTCTGTTGTAGAAGGATATTATGTCTGAGATATGATACAAGGATTTGTGTTTCAGTTATCCACAGTCTCTCTAGATAGAAAAAAATAATAATCATGAGGAAGAAAAATTTCATACTTAAAATCATATTCCATAAAATGAGACAATCAGAAGGATGAAATTTCACTCACAGAAACTTCTAGAAACTGATGACAGCAAAACGACAAAGTATTTTAATGAAGATATCAGAGAGAACAGTAATTTCATTACTTCCAATTAGGATATGTGGAATGAGACAGTTTCAACCTGAAGAGAAAGAATATGGGCTGTTTGATCACCAGGAAACTGCTTCTTGGAAAAAGGTCCTGGCAAAGAAAGTTTAAAAAAGCTTTTGAAAGCTTTGTCTTTGTCTTTCAAAATATAAGATCTGCACTCTTTACTGTCATGCAGTCATAATGGTCACACCAGCAATACACAGCAAAGATAGAATATTATATTGATGGGGAGAAAATCTTAAAAATAGAGAAATAGTGGGCTTCCCTGATGGTCCAGTAGTTAAGAATCTGCCTGCCAACACAGGGGTCATGGGTTCAATGTCCGGAAAGATTCCACGTGTTGTGAGGCAACTACGCCCTTGTGCCACAGCTACTGAAGCCCAAGTGCCCTGGAGCCTGTGCTCCGCAACCAGAGAAGCCACTGCAGTGAGAAGCCTGTGCACCGCAACCAGAGATCAGCCCTCACTCTCTGCAAACAGAGAAAGCCTGCATGCAGCAACGAGACCTAGTGCAGCCAAAACAAAAACAAAACCCAGAGAAGTAGAAAACATGTCATCCCTCAACCCCTCAATTATTCCACAGCACATTCCTGGCAGAAATGTTCTGCCTCCACCGTGGACAAGTTTCCACGTACAGGGTCCTGCTTTGACCAACAGCCAGAGAGCACTCCAAGAACAAAAATGGGTCCCATTCCTGAACCATAGTACCTACCTGTAGGTTAACCTTGGAAGGATTGGAGACATATAATTTTTCTAAGTTGCAATAAATATATCAAGGGACTTCTAGACACAAAAAGCCCTCAGGAGTATACACATCAGACCCTGGGAATACCCTGCCTACCATGAGTATTGACATCAACCAAAGGCTTTCTACCCCTCTGCAGACTGACTTTCAGCTGAGCCAGTTCTTGTCTAAGTTACAGAAAGAAAAAAGGAGGCGAAACTTCTAAGGCCATCTACATTTCTTGCTTATCAGTGGGGAAAAGGATTAGGAAAACCAACTAAAGAGAAAAATTATCTTTATTTGTGATTTATAAAGATCTCTGGCACCTTATTTTGCCAGAGATTATTTTGCCAACTGAACTGAAATCATAGTAACTAATAATTACTCTGAGGAAATCAGAAAAGAAGATCATTGCATTTAAAGTCTGAAAGGAAAATGTGCCTTGGAAATTGGACACAGTGTGTTGCTCTGGAGAAAGTATAGAACTTATCCCCACTGGCATCATTTTTTAGCATTCCAGGATAGTGAAAAAAAATGTAGACTCTTTCCAGTCTCCCCTCCAGAGAAGATCTTGTTTATTAATACATTTCAGAGTAGAGGTCTTTCTCCCCCTTTGGAAGGGAAGGGAAGGTAAATGAATGTGTGAACAACCTATAAAGGCTTTAAGTTTCATAACTTCAGGGTTCCTCTCTTATGGCGCAATTCTCTTGCATGTGCAGAGTGACATCAAGCCCTCATGGGGACTGAAGCACATAGCTAAACACTCAGTGAATAATAAATGGTTTGTTCTCTGGTCCAAAGATCTTGTGTTTCCTGTAAAAAAATGTATAACTATGTATGTGTGCATATATATCACGTATTACACACACACATGCTGTCATGCCTATATTACCCAAAAAGGACGTCACCATCAGCTCTTAATTAGAAAGAATGACAGTCCTCAAAGATAAAATGCCTCATGAATTGAAATAAGCAGATGGTCTATTCCCTGCTGTAATGGTTAATTTTATGTGTCAACTTGACTGGTCCATAGGGTGTCCAGATATTGGATTAAACATTATTCTGGGTGTTGCTAGGAGGATGTTTTTGGATGAGATTAACATTTAAATCACTAGATTGAATAAAGCAGATTGCCCTCTCTAATATGGGTGGGCTTCATCCAATCAGTGGAAGACTTAAATAGAACAAAAAGGCTGACCCCAAGCAAGAGAGAATTATTCCTGCCTGACTGCCTTAATATGGAGACACTGGCCTTTTTTTTTCTCCCTGTCTTTGCTCTGAAACATTAGCTCTTCCTGGGTTTTGAGTCTACCAGCCTTTATACAGGAACTACACTATTGATTCCCCTGGTTCTCAGGACTTTGGACTTAGACTGGAACAAACTCATAATCATTCCCTGTTTCGAGCCCACCAATTCACTTTGTAGATTTTGGAATTTGCCCCCATAATTGTCAATTCTTTAAAAATAAATTTCTTTATACATGTTCATATCCTGTTGGTTCTATTTATCTAGAGAACCCTGACTAATACAACTGCCTTGAAACAAAAGAAATCCAATCAACAGTAGGCTCACTTGGCTTATGTTTATGATGTTTCCCACTTCCACATGCATCTGGCGATTAAGGAACATATACAAATACTAGAAACCTCAAGCAGTTACTTATTCCCCTAAACCTGTCCATATATTTATGAATATTCCTTCAATAAAGTCTCTTTATTTGAACCACTTGGGATTAATTCTTTCGGACCATGATACATCTCACTGTAGAATTCAATGCCACAGTTGAAAAGAATATACATATGAATGTTCTACCAAATCCACAGAAACAGACTCACAGATATAGAAAACAAACTGGAGGTTACCAGTAGGGAGAGGAAAGGGAAAAGGAGCAAGATAGGGATATGGGATTAAGAGACACAAACTACTATGTATATGATGGATAAGTGACAAGGATATATTGTGTAGCACAGGACATTGTAACCACTATGTTATAATAACTTTTAATAGAGTATAACCTGTAAAATTACTGAATCACAATGCTATATATCTGAAACTAATATAATACTGTAACTCAACTATATTTCAATGAAAATTTAGATCTACATAAAGTACAGAGTTAAAAACAAAGTACAAAAAGCAAAAAAATAAGAGCAAATATAAAAAAAAATTATTTCTTAATTTTAATCAACTTAAAAAGTAATTGTCTGAGATAAGAGTTAGCAAACTTTTTCTTAAAGGACCAGACAGTGAATATTTTAGACTGGGAGGCCATAAAAGTCGCTGCTGTAACTATTCAACTCTGCTGCTACAGCATGAAAGTAGATGTGGACAAAATGTAAATAAATGAGTGGGCAGTAATCACATAAAAATTTATTTACAGGAACATGTGACTGACTTATAGGCCATAGTTTGTTGATACTTAGTCTAAAGCAAAAACAGTAACAATTTATTGTGGAGTTATAATTTATGTAGAAGTAAAATATATGACAAAAATAGTATGAACAGTGGAAAGGAGAAAAAGGGTGTATCTGCTGTAAAGTTCTTATACAGAAAGTCTTATAATATCATTTAAAGATAAACTGTGACAAGTTAAAAATGTATGTTGCAAACCTTGCAGCAACCACCAGAAAAATTTTAAAAGAAGTATAACTTACAAGCAAATAAAGTAAATCAAACCAACCATAAAAAATAACCCGATAGAAGGCAGAGAAAGAAGAAAAAAGGAATAAATAAAAGATAAGACTAGTAACTGGCAAATTCCTAGATTTAAACCCAATTCTATCAAAGAAAAGAAAGTGTGAAAGTGTTAGTTACCCAGTCGTGTCCACTCTTTGCAGTCCACTGTACTGTGGCCCACCAGGCTCCTCTGTCCATGGAATTCTCCAGGCAAGAATATTGTAGTGGGTAGCCATTTCATTCTTCAGGGGATCTTCCCAACCCAGGGATCGAACCTGGATCTCCTGCATTGCAGACAGTTTCTTTATCATCTGAGCCACCAGCAAAGCCCAACTTTATCAATCACTGCGTTAAATATAAATGGTATGAAGACCCCAATTAAAGACAGATGTTGTCAGACTGCATATTAAAGCAGGACACAACTAAATATCATCTGCAAGGAAACCACTTTAAATATAAAGACATAGATAAGCTAAAAACAAAATAATGAAACAAGTTATGTCATTCTAACTCTAATCAAAAGGAAGTTACAGTGCATATATTGATATCAGACAGACATCAAAGAAGAAATATTACTGGGAAAAATCACAATAACGTGCATGTCTTTGAATAAAGAGAACTTGACAAATATGATAACATTATGTGAAAAAATATCTAACAACACAACCATAAAATGGAACACTGTAATTCTACAGGTAGGTCTATAGGTATGTATATGATAAGCACACAAACTTAACTAGTAATAGTACTTACCTTTATGGAGAAATGTGCAATTGGTAATGAAGGGGACTTGAGTTTTACTGAAATACAGATAAATTTATAGTTTAGTAAATAGTATTTTACCAATGTTAATTTCTTGTTTTTCACAAATGGACAATGGTTATTTATGTAAGATGTTAACATTAAAGTAAACTGGGTGGAGGGTATGTGAAAACTTTCTGTACTATGTTTGCAACTATCCTGAAAACAAAAATTTTTTCCAAAACTGAAACTTTTATTAAAAAAAAAAAAAGCTTAACAAGACATAGTCATAAGATACTTAAAGGATTTTCTTTAAAGTGAGTTTGTTATCAGTGGGTCTTTATAACCTAGAATTATTTCTAACTCTTGGTAACATCTTTATCTATCAAAATGAGAAAACAACATTTTGGAAAGCCTATAAATCAATGCATTAAGCACTGAAAGTGAAAGTATTAGTTGCTCCGTTGTGTCTGACTCTTTGCAATCCTATGGACTGCAGCCTACCAGGCTCCTCTGTCCATGGAATTCTCCAGACAAGAATACTGGAGTGGGTTGCCATTCCCTTTTCCAGAGTTCCAAAGAACAGCAAGGAGAGATAAGAAAGCCTTCCTCAGTGATCAATGCAAAGAAATAGAAAAAAAAAACAAAAACAAACAATAGAATGGGAAAGACTAGAGATCTCTTCAAGAAAATTAGAGATACCAAGGGAACATTTCATGCAAAGATGGGCGCAATAAAGGACAGAAATGGTATGGACCTAACAGAAGTAGAAGATATTAAGAAGAGGGTGCAAGAATACCCAGAAGAACTATGCAAAAAAGATCTTCATGACCCAGATAACCATGATGGTGTGATCATTCACCTAGAGCCAGACATCCTGGAACGCGAAGTCAAATGGGCCTTAGGAAGCATCATTACAAACAAAGCTAGTGGAGGTGATGGAATTCCAGTTGAACTATTTCAAATCCTAAAAGATGATGCTGCGAAGTGCTGCACTCAATATGCCAGCAAATCTGGAAAACTCAGCAGTGGCCACAGGCCTGGAAAAGGTTAGTTTTCATTCCAATCCCAAAGAAAGGCAATGCCAAAGAATGCTCAAAGCACCACACAGTTGTACTCATCTCACACACTAGCAAAGGAATGCTCAAAATTCTCTAAGCCAGGCTTCAACAGTATGTGAACCGTGAACTTCCAGATGTTCAAGCTGGATTTAGAAAAGACAGAGGAACCAGAGATCAAATTGCCAACATCCGCTGGATCATCAAGAAAGCAAGAGAGTTCCAGAAAAACATCTACTTCTGCTTTATTGACTGTGCCAAAGTCTTTGATTGTGAGGATCACAACAAACTGTGGAAAATTCTGAAAGAGAAGGGAATATCAGATCACCTGACCTGCCTCTTGAGAAACCTGTATGCAGGTCAGGAAGCAACAGTTAGAACTGGACATGGAATAACAGACTGGTTCCAAATTGGGAAAGGAGTATGTCAAGGCTGTATATTGTCACCCTGCTTATTTAACTTATATGCAGAGTACATTATGAGAAATGCTGGGCTGGATGAAGCACAAGCTGGAATCAAGATTGCTGGGAGAAATATCAATAACCTCAGATTTGCAGATGACACCACCCTTATGGCAGAAAGCGAAAAAGAACTAAAGAGCCTCTTGATAAAAGTGAAAGAGGAGAGTGAAAAGATTGGCTCAAAACTCAGCATTCAGAAAACTAAGATCATGGCATCCAGTCCCATCACTTCATGGCAAATGGTAGATGGGGAAACAATGGAAACAGTGAGAGACTTTATTTTTTGGGGCTCCAAAATCACTGCAGATGGTGACTGCAGTCATGAAATTAAAAGACGCTTGCTCTTTGGAAGAAAAGTTACGGCCAACTTAGACAGCATATTAAAAAGCAGAGACATTACTTTACCAACAAAGGTCCGTCTAGTTAAAGCTGTGGTTTTTCCAGTGGTCATGTATGGATCTGAGAGTTGAACTATAAAGAAAGCTGAGCACCGAAGAATTGATGTTTTTGATCTATTTTTGTTTTTGTGGTGTTAGAGAAGACTCTTGAGAATCCCTTGGACTGCAAGGAGAGCAAACCAGTCAATCTTAAAGGAGATCATCCCTGAATATTTATTAGAAGACTGATGCTGAAGGTGAAATTCCAACACTTTGGCCACCTGATGTGAAGAACTGACTCATTGGAAAAGACCCTGATGTTGGGTAAGACTGAAGGCAGGAGGAGAAGGGGACGACAGAGGATGAGATGGTTGGATGGAATCACCGATGCAATGGACATTAATTGAAGTAGGCTCTGGGAGTTGGTGATGGACAGAGAAGCCTGGTGTGCTGCAGTCGGTGAGGTCCTAAAGAGTCGGACACAACTGAGCAACTGAACTGAACCGAACTGAACTGGACTGTAGCATGTCAGACTTCCCTGTCATTCACTATACCCAGAATTTGCTCAGATTCATATCCATCGAGTGGGTGATGCTATCTAACCATCTCATCCTCTACTGCCCTCTTCTCCTTTTGCCTTCGATCTAGATAACACATTTTTAAAAAACCAATACATTATTTGGAAGTTATCAAAATGACTTGATATGATGATTTGTTGCTACAGCTCATGGTACTTGATTAATAATAATTTTACCATCAATATGGTTACTTTGATAAAAGGAAAAATGATAGTTTTAATTGTACTATTTATAATTTATATTATAGTACTGGTTTCTAAGATTCTTTAATGTCAACTCTTTCACAATCATTACATCCATTTATCTCTAAGATAGTTGGAGATAGGGTTTCTAACTCTAATTATGTGACACTTTTGTCACCAGAATCTCCAGGGCTGCAATGAGAATTAAAGCATATTCTGACAATTAAATGTATAAAAAATTAAAAATAAACCTATATTAAATAGTAATTTTAGGAAGAGAGATTACCATGAAATAAATATTAAGTATGAGAATCAACCTCCAAATCTGGAAATTTGGGATTAAGAGGAGAAAGTGGAAACTCTTTAGTAAGAAGGGCACAATAGGAGAAATTCTTCTACTATAAAACTAAAGGTGGGAAGCATAAGGACATAACAATAATAGTATGGTGAAGCCAATTTAAATTTCCTTTATTAAAATTGTGTTACCAGAATCTTCAGCTCTTCAGGTCCAGTTTTCAGAAATGGCTCTGGAAAGTGCTGAGATAATAAAACAATATATATATGTATATATATTATAATTAAGAAATATGTTTACAGTTAGAACCAGATTTCAAGCACACAATAAAAAAAGAAAGGCAAGAGAGACAAATACTGAAAAAATTGTAATAGTTATATATAATACTTAAATATTTTATTTTTGATCCTTATTTTATAGCCTTTGACTGTGTGGATCACAATAAACTGTGGAAAGTTCTTAAAGAGATGGGAATACCAGATCATCTGACCTGTCTCTTGAGAAACTATATGCAGGTCAGGAAGCAACAGTCAGAACTGGACATGGAACAACAGACTGGTTCCAAATAGGAAAAGGAGTACGTCAAGGCTGTATATTGTCACCCTGCTTATTTAACTTATATGTAGAGTACATCATGAGAAAGGCTGGGCTGGATGAAGCACAAGCTGGAATCAAGATTGCTGGGAGAAATATCAATAACCTCAGATATGCAGACGACACCACCCTTATGGCAGAAAGTGCAGAGGGACTAAAAAGCCTCTTGATGAAAGTAAGGAAGAGAGTGAAAAAGTTGGCTTAAAGCTCAACATTCAGAAAACTAAGATTATGGCATCTGGTCCCTCACTTCATGGGAAATAGATGGTGAAACAGCAGAAACAGTGTCAGACTTTATTTTTTGGGGTTCCAAAATCACTGCAGATGGTGATTGCAGCCATGAAGTTAAAAGATGCTTACTCCTTAGAAGGAAAGTTATGACCAATCTAGATAGCATATTAAAAAACAGAGACATTACTTTGCCAACAAAGGTCTGTCTAGTCAAGGCTATGGTTTTTGCAGTGGTCATGTATGGGTGTGAGAGTTGGACTATAAAGAAAGCTGAGCACCGAAGAATTGATGCTTTTGAACTGTGGTGTTGGGGAAGACTCTTGAGAGTCCCTTGCACAGCAAGGAGATCCAACCAGTTAATCCTAAAGGAGATCAGTCCTGGGTGTTCATTGGAAGGACTGATGCTGAAGCTGAAACTCCAATACTTTGGCCACCTGATGCAAAGAGTTGACTCATTGGGAAAGACCTTAATGCTGGGAAAGATTGAGGGCAGGAGGAGAAGGGGACGACAGAGGATGAGATGGTTGGATGGCATCACTGACTCTATGGACATGGGTTTGGGTAGACTGAAGGAGTTGGTGATGGACAGGCAGGCCTGGCGTGCTGCGGTTCATGGGGTTGCAAAGAGTTGGACACAACTGAGAGACTGAACTGAACTGAATGAACTGAAACACATGAGACTAAACATTCCTCGCCAAAGTTCAAAATGTGAGAACATTTGAACATCGCACTACTCAGTCTGCCCTAGCTCCATCTAGCTGCAGAAACCAAACTTTTCACATGGAATGTAAGGTCTGGAACTACTCTGCTGTTCAAGGCCAGAATTCCCAGGTGAACTCCTGTGATTTGGCAGTCTTTGTGAATGGAAAGAAAGTAATGCTCTGGTTGGCCGGAGATGTCTAAATAAGACCACCTTCTTCTCTGGTGGCTCAGATGGTAAAGCATCTGCCTACAATGCAGGAGACCCAGGTTTGATCCCTGGGTCGGGAAGATCCCCTGGAGAAGGAAATGGCAACCCACTCCAGTACTCTTGCCTAGAAAATTACATGGATGGAGGAATTTGGTGGGCTACAGTCCATGGGGTCGCAAAGAGTCAGACATGACTGAGCGACTTCACTTCCCTTCCCTTCTTTTACACAAACCCTAGAATAATAACCATTTTTATAGTAACTTCATGGATCTTTAGGAGATTAAGTATTTCCATTATTTTTCTCATAAAGAGAACTGACGCTGTGAAAAATTAGTTAATTATACAAAGCAACACAGCTAACAAACAGTGAAACTAGGCTTTGAACATAACCTTCTGTGGCTCAAAAACTTATGTTCTTTCCTCTACCTAATATTTTCAAATTGACTTGTTACTATCAGTTAGAAAGCTTTTGAAACATAGTGGTGTTCTTGTCTTACCTCAGTTTAGTTCAGCTCAATCGCTCAGTCATGTCCAATTCTTTGCGACCCCATGGACTGCAGCACTCCAGGCCTCCCTGTCCATCACCAACTCCCAGAGCTTGCTCAAACTCATGTCCATTGAGTCAGTGATGCCATCTAACCATCTCATCCTCTGTTATCCCCTTCTCCTCCTGCCCTCAATCTTTCCCAGCATCAGGATCTTTTCTAGAGTCAGTACTTCACATCAGGTGGCCAAAGTATTGGAGCTTCACCTTCAGCATCAGTCCTTCCAATGAATATTCAGGACTGATTTCCTTTAGGATGGACTGGTTGGATCTCCTTACAGTCCAAGGGACTCTCAAGAGTCTTCTCCAACACCACAGTTCAAAAGCATCAATTCTTCAGTGCTCAGCTTTTTTTATAGTCCAGCTCTCACATCCATACATGACTACTGGAAAAACCATAGCTTTAAGGAGACAGACCTTTGTTGGTAAAGTAATGTTTCTGCTTTTTAATATGTTGTCTAGGTTGGTCACAGGTTTTCTTTCAAGGAGCAAGCATCTTTTAATTTCATGACTGCAGTCACCATCTGCAGTGATTTTGGAGCCCAAGAAAATGAAGTTTGTCATTGTTTCCCCATTTATTTGCCATGAAGATTTTAATAAAATTGGTCTTTCTTAGTTTTTTGTGTTTGTTTTTGCTTTTATTTATTTATTTTGAAGCCTTCCAGATGCTGCTTTAGTACATCCAAAATGAGAACCACCAACTCCACATGACCTAACTCTCAGCACCCAAGACATGTCTGGGGAGTGACAATATCATGGGCAGGCAGTGTTCACATTTGGACATGTTACTGAAGAATTGATGAAATAACTCATTTTGATCAATACAAATACCTGTATTGAGTTGAAGGATTTTCTTTGGTTGGAGCTCATGCATTTAGTTAATCAGAGAAGATTTTCTTCATCAGTAATTATGGGGTTATAGCTTAAGTAACAGGAAGTTTAATCACTGGATTCTAATGGCTTCTTTGCCCTAATAGGATGGTAATGATTAAGGGTCAATCTAACACTTGCTATGGATTTTTCATCAGAGATTGTCAATGAATATCATTAAGTCTACAACTGGAACACAGCTTCTTGTGTGAATTCAGTTCAGAGTAAGAATTTGACCTTTAGAAAAATTTGTAATAACACACAGACACTATTTGGGTCCTCCCAGGGGGCGCTAGTGGTAAAGTATCTGCCTGCCAATACAGGAGACACAAGACGTGGGTTCGATCCCTGGGTCAGGAAGATCCCCTAGAGTAGAAAATGGCAACCCACTCCAGCGTTCTTGTCTGGAGAATCCCAGGGGGCAGAGGAGTCTGATGGGCAACAGTGCATAGGATCGGACACGACCCAGCAACTGACCACATCCACCCTACATAAACACTATATACTGAGATTTTACACTATGACAGATACTGTATCAAGAATTTTAGAAATGACTTATTTTAATCCTTCCAGTATCCCTGTGAAGTAGTGTTAGTGCCTTTATTTACAGAGTTGAGAAGTTCACACAGGTTGCTCAAAGTCTAACAACTAGAAGGTGAAGCCAGGATTCAAACCCAAGTCAGTTTGACTTGAAAGCCAATGCTTTTGATCCTCATTTTATACTGGTGAAATATCAAGCATGAAGTGATTATAATAATTCTATGCTGAAGTTTAAAATGTGAGAACATCAGGCCACTTGACCTGCCCTAGCTCCTTTTGGCTGCAAGATCTAAACTTTTCACCCGAAAGGTAAGGTCTGCAATTGCTCTGCCATCCAAGGCCAGAATTCCCCAATGGGTCCTTGGACTGCTGCTCCCAGGACTTCAGCATCAGCTCCACACAGGTCCTTGGAATGTTGTGTGAGGCTGCCTACCTGAGCCTGAGCCTGAGCCCAGGGGGGCAGAAGCTCCATCTTTTCTGTTCTTCCTGCCTCTGCTACCCACAGCCACCAGCTCTGCTCTCTCAGTGTCAAGTCAGGCCTCACCAAGAGTAATGATAGCCCTTAAGCACTGTGATCCATGTTTCTCAGGGGGGCATCTGACCCTAGGCCCTTAACTCTGCCAAACCCAGCTCACCCCTCTTCCACAGGTCTATTAGACAATGCTAGCATGCTCACCCCCCTTCCACAGGTGTGTCAAACAATGTCAGCATGCTAGGGTTGGCAGATATAGCACAAGACATCCAGTTAAGCTTGTGTGTCACATAAACAAGTGATTTTTCAGCATGTGTCCCAAATATGGCAAGGGACATAATTATACTAAAAATTATTGGTCATTTATCTGATATTCTAACTTACTTGTGTGTCCTGTATTTTTATTTGCTAAATCTGGTAACCCTAGCATGCTTGCCACCAAGATTAGGCATGTCTGAGCACCAATGTAGCAAAAAGGAGATGAAAATTCCAAACTCTTGTCATAGCAGTTGTTGTTGCCGTTGCTAAGTCACGTCTGACTCTTTTGCAACCCCATGGACTATGGTCTGCCAGGCTCCTATGTCCATGGGATTCTCCAGGCAAGAATACTGGAGTGAGTTGCCATTTCCTTCTCCAGGGGATCTTCCCAATTTAGGGATGGAAACTATGTCTCTTGCATTGGCAGACAGATTCTTTACCACTGAGCCATCTGGCAGAATATATACAATAACAGTTCTAATAGAAATCTTTACTTTAAAAGAATTTTCTTGTTTCAGTGTTACACTTTTAAAAGTGGCAAAGATATTTGGCTCAATGTTAAACTTTTATAAACATCAGTGAAATTTGGGTTTATTATCTTGAAGTCCTAAAACATGCCACAGTTTCTCTCTCCTTTATGCCTTGATGGCTCAGAGTAAAATTGCTTTACTATGTCAAGCATACTTTCCTTGTGTTTTTCTCTCTGCAACCTTAGATGAGGTTTTCTTTTTAAACCCTATGATACACAGAACTAGGGGTTAAAGAAGAAACATCCTTGACAGTACCACTATCAAAATAAAGCATAATATATATAATAATGTGAAATGTAGTAGTGGAATTTAAGAATCCAGAAATGCCAAGAGATTTTAGAGTACTTTACTAATTCATCCAACATTCCTTTGAAGGGATTATCATTGTCTGGATTTTCCAGATAGGAAAATGAAAGTGCAGATAATTACCTTCTTTGTCCAAACAAGAAATCTGGGACATCATGTGTGGGCCACAAGTTCATTACAAGCCCCCCACCCAACTCGCCTGATCCCAGGGACTTAACTCATGGCCCTCCAGTGTCATAAATCCTGGTCCAAGCACCTAGAGTTACTGAGCAGTTAAAGGAACTGAAAATTAAAAACTGAAGAAGATTCTGATAAGTTATTTTAGAAAGTGTCAAGTAACTCGTCAAGTTCCCGGGAGGAGGAGGGAAAGTGAGGAGAGCAAATTCAGCACTTCCTCAAAGCTCAAAGGCAAAATGTGCCCTCAAGTGACTCGTGAAAAATAAAATTAAATCTGATATATGTAAACTAGCTTTGCCTGTTCAGGCTGGATAAATTGTGACTTGTTTTTCCTGACACTCTATTTCTCCATCTATTACAGAGCTGCTAATGTACACATATTCAATATGTGAGCTGGTTCCTAAATGTCTCAGAAACATGTCTGTTTGCCTCTGTGGGTTATACGACTTTAATTGGTCTTCATCCCATCAACCTCCAGGATTGTCACAGAGTCGCTTTAAGGCTGGGTGTGCGGCTTTTCCCAAGCATGGAGCAGCGCCGCAGACAGAGCATTGAATGTTCATCTGGGGTTTCGGGGGTACTTTGGGAGTTACAGACACCTTCATTCTGCTTGGCTGGGTGGTAAGTGGAAGGAACATCCACGCTGGGCTTGATCGCATCATCACGTGATTACTTCTGCTGTTTGAAAGTGCCAGTATCCCCAAGACCATAAGTGGCACAGAGTATTTCACAGTGAATTGGGCTTTCATCAGAGAGAAAATGACCCAAATTGGCATGTGTGTGAACTTTTCCATCTACACAAGCCCTTTAATGAAGGAGTTGTTTGGAGGTGCTGAAGGAGGAGAGTTGATGATAGAGGAGCACACCTCAGACAATTTACTTGTAAGCACTAGTCTTTGCAGCAAGATCCCTGCACGAGAATTACCCTTAGACCGAGTAAATCTAGAGATTAGTCTGGAGCCTCTTTTGTGCACTAAAATGCAGGGCATTTTTTCCATGCTTAAGCCCTTTCCTGAAAATAGGTTTCTAATATTATGTCTAAATTCCTTGTTCACTGAACCTACAAGGAACTTATGGAGCAATGGAATTAAAAGATTAAACGCCAAGCCACTTGTGCTAAGTCTTTAAATGCCTTACGGAGCACAGTTTACATAGCAACCCAGGCTAGGATTGGTGTTGCACGACTCAATTGCTTTTAGAGAGTCTTAGAGCCTCAGGTGTTCCAAGAATTTTTTTCTTAACCGTTTTCCTACTGTAGCAATGGACCCCGTGGCATTATAATTCCTCATGGTGCCTGCTGTTGAATTGTACACATTTAAGTTGTATATACATTTCATTTTAAATATGACCAAGTGACTTCATGACCTTAGCCTGGAAATTAGGTTTTCTTTAGACATCACGTGCAGCTTTCTGAGTTATCTTATCTCAAAACTTGTTAGAGCTGGACAGCACTTTAGAGGTATATGCTGGCTTCTTTCTACAGGTGAGAAAATTTTATTAAAATTTTAATTATAAAATTGTGATAATTATTATTATGCTAGAAACAACTGTTCTTCATGCATTATTTCTTTCACTCCTCATGCAGGCCTGTGAGTTCTGTACTGATATTTTTCTTAATATGTGCTTTTGTATCAGCTCTCTGCTCCTTTGTAGAGTGGGAGGACATTGGTCCAACACTCCTCCCCTCTCACCCCTATGTCATTAATTATTATCTACTAGATCATGCCCATTAGAAGGTAAACATGGTGTTAGTTGTGTCCAACTCTTTGTGACCACATGGACTACAGGCTGCCAGGCTCCTCTGTTCATGGAATTTTCTAGACAAGAATACTGGAATGGGTTGCAACTCCCTTCTCCACAGAATCTTCCTGACTCAGCAGTTGAACCCGCATCTTTTGCATCTCCTACATTGGCAGGTGGGTTCTTTACCACTAGTGCCACCTAAGCACCTTCTTTAGGTCATCCGCATTGGAAGGCAAACATGGTGTTAGTTCTTCTCTCTTTAAAGACAAAACAACCAAAGGAAACAACAAAACCCTTTCCTGACTCGACTTCCCTTGGTGGCTACCATTCTGTTTCTTATTCCTTTTGCAGAAAAATGCCTTGAAATAGCACTCAGCTCAGGCGAGTCCCCTCATCCCATTTCTTCTTCACTTGACTCAGCCAGCTGTGTGCCCCCATGTTCTGCACACACCACTCCTGTGCTCAGGACCAATAAGTTTCATGCTACAGAATCCATAGCTGGTTTTCAGCCCTCATCTTATCTGATGCTGCCACAGCTTTCAATAAAGTTATTCTCTCCTCCTTGAGTCACTGATTTCCCACACATGGCACTTGATTTTCCTCCTACTTCCCTGCTCACCTTCATGCTGGAATGTTCAGGGCTTAGACTTTAGTCCTCCTGGTTCTTTATCCACATGTACTTCTCTACTTATCTCATCCAGATACTTTAGCTTTAAATAGTATGTAGGCTTAATCTTTTCTGTTGATATTCCTAGACTCACTGTTCACCCGTTTCCACCCTGCTCTCCTGGAAGCACAGCTACATGCTCCCTTGATCTCTACTTTTCAGTCTGGTTTGGCCCACGGGAGGCACTGGCATGAGATTGGTGGGTAAAAGGAAAGCCAGGCTTTTCCTGGAGTGTCTATTCCCGGACAGGTTGCCACAGCTTGGCCGAGGTCCTCCACGGAAGGCTGCATCTCTTGTCAAATGGGCCCCTCCGCACAGCCACCCTCTTCAGGCTGATGAGTGCTGTCTCCACGTGCCTTACACAGGATGTTCTCACCTTGGAGTTCTCTACCATTCCTTGTTGTGTTCCCTTAATCCTGCCACACTTTTGTAGACGCTGCTCTTCTCAGTCATTCAGTTTGAATTGGCCTTCTGTTTCATGCCAGGGCTTTGATTGATATGTGGTCTTTATGCTGACCCTTTTAAGCCCTGAACTCTCTTTTTTGAACTCCTATATCCAGCTGCCTCTTCCTCATCTTTATTGTGTTTAAAACTAAACTCTGTGTTTTACTTTCAAACTTGTACTACCTGCTGCCTTCCCCCATCTAGTTGATGACAACACCATCTTTCCAATTGCTCTGATGAAACACCCTGACTCCTTTATTTCCCTACAATGTCTCATCTGAATTTTTGGAGGCTCTTTCTTCTGAATGTATGTATAATCCTACCAGTTCTCACCATCTCTGCTCCTATAACCCTGTGCTAGCTACTAGCATTTTCCCCTCATTTATTGCTGTAACGACTTGCATTACTGCTGGAGCTTTCTTATCGGTCTCTCTTATTTTCCCTTGTTGCCAGTAATTTATTCCACAACATAGTATGACACTCCTCTGCTCAAAATCCTGCAATGAATCCTGTGTCACTCAGTAAAAACCAAAGTTCTTCTAATCACCCACAAGGCCACCCATGTGGTGGCTACTTGATGTCCTTCTGACCTTTCCAACTCCCATTCTCCTCTCTCAACCTGCTCTAGCCACACTGACTTTGCTGCTGCTAGAACAGGCCAGGCATGCTTCCACTTTAGGGACTTTGATCTAGCTGTGTTATTATAGCTATTTGGCTAACTCTTTCTGGTTTTTTTCTCAGAAGTCCCCTCCAAAAGAAGGCCTGCTCTGACCATCCAATTTATAGTATAGCTTCTCTCCCCACCAATTCTCCCAATATCCCTTACTCCAGTCCATTTTTTTCTGTTGTACAAAGCATGCATCATACACTATAAGTCTATATTATTTAGTTCATATGTTTATTGTTTGCATCTCCCCTCCCTTTCCTAGGGATGTGAGTCTGGATCTGCAGAGGCTCATGATAAAAGATGTCAGGATGAAGGCATAGAGCAGAAGGCAGGACCAAGAACTTAGGAAGAACTGGCAACAACATTTCTTTTATTCTAGAGACAGTGCAACCCTGGACTTTCAACTACATGAACCAAGAAATTCCCATTTTTGTTTGCTGCTTCAATTTGAAATTTCTGTCACTTGAAACCAAAAGATTCCTTCCTGACTGACGTATTGATTAAGACAAACTCTCTAGGGGCCATAGGATAATGAAGAACAAAACTTCACCTGGAGCTTTGTGTTGCTGTCTAAAGCCTATTATCAACTTGCTTGATCAAAGAAACCCAATTAGACTGGGTATCCAGGAAGTTAAGAACAATTAAAAAAATTTTTTTTGTTGTTTTACATAAGCTTTTTGTTTTTGGTAATTATGTATTTACAAAAAGTTGTAAGGGCATTACAGGAAGTTCCCAGAAACTCTTTGCCTGGTTTCCTCTACTGTTAACATCTCACATAACCATGGCATTTTTGTCAGAACCATGGTGCATTGCTAATACCTAAGTTACCAGATTTTATTTGGGTTTCCCACTCAGATGTTTCCTCTGTTCCAGAATTCCATCTAAGATATCACATTGCATTTAGTTGTCATATCTTCTTAATCTCCTCCGGTCTGTGGCAGTTTCTCCATTTTTCCCTTGTTTTTCATGACCTTGACAGTTTGAAGAGCACTGGTTTGTATCTCATAAACTGTCTTTCAATTTGAGTTTGTCTGATATTTTTCAAGTGATTAGAACAAGATGATGGATTTGGGGGAAGAATACTATGAGACGCAGTAGGGTAACATGTACAGAGTTGATTAGATGATGAGGAGATGAATGCACGGTGCATACTGCTGAGTTAAGGAGGCCTCTGAGTGTGGAATATGGTGGTCCTCCTAGGGCTGGCTGTCATTCAGAATCATATTGCATTGAATACTAAGCATGGAGCTCTTTGTATTTCAAGGAAACAAAGGTGCTCAGTGATTTACTGTGAATTTTTTTTTTAATCATGGTAAATTAGAATGCATTTTTACTTTCTAAAAATTCAAGACACGGAGATACTAACTCACTTTAGTAAGTGAAAAATCAGGTTTTCCCAGATTGAAGCAGGAAGGAAGGGTCCCATTAGTCCATCTCAGTCCCATGAGAAAGGCCCCTTCATTTTGCAGGTATCTCTGCTATATGGTGCTTTCCCAGGTAGCTCAGTGGTAAAGAATCTGCCTGCCAATGCAGGGGACATGGTTTTGGCCCCTGAGTCAGGGAGATCCCCTGGAGGAGGAAATGGCAACCCACTCCAGTATTCTTGCCTGGAGAATCCCATGGACTAAGGAGCCTGGTGGGTTACAGTCCATGTGGTCGCAAAGAGTCAGACACGACTGAGAAACTGAACATGCACACATGCTCTGCTATCTGAGTCCACTGATTGGACTTCTGCCTGTGCCTCCAAATGATTTTCATAAAATGCTTCAATACTGCTCTAGACTGAGTGTTTGTGACACCCACCCCTTTCTAACCCCCCCTGTAAGAGCATTAGGAGGTAGGGCCTTTGGGAGGTGATTAGAAATGGCAACCCACTCCAGTATTTTTTGCCTGGAGAATTCCATGGACAGAGGAGTCTGATGGGCTACAGTTAGTGGGGCTGCAAAGAGTTGAACATGGCTGAGCACACATACACTGATGGCCTAGGTG
This sequence comes from Dama dama, assembly GCF_033118175.1. NCBI lineage: Eukaryota > Metazoa > Chordata > Mammalia > Artiodactyla > Cervidae > Dama > Dama dama. The sequence continues at coordinate 38,047,858 of NC_083713.1, forward strand.
AGATGTGGATAGGTCTATGGGTGCAGCTGTAATGATGGGATTAGTGCCCTTATGAGAGATTCAAAGAGAGCTCCCTCATTCCCTTCCACCATGTGAGGACACAAAGAGAAGATGGCTGTCTATAAATTAGGAAGCAGATTTTCACCAGACACTGAATCTGTTAGCAACTTGGAGTTCCCAGGCTCCAGAACTGTGAAAATAAATTTCTGTTGTTTATAAGCCACCCAGTCTGTGGTAATTAGTTGTGGCTGCCAGAATGGACTAAGACAAATAGTCATAACCAAATTTTTTCATATATATATACACACACACGCACAAACACACATCATTATCAAAAAATTATTCAAACAGAAATGCATTATTCAGTCATCTTGTTATATTACCAGGAAATAGTAACTAGATTATTCTTCCTCCTTTCCATTAACCCATCAACTATCCATATAGTTTTTGAACTCACTGAGGAAAGCACTGGGCAAAGTCAATGGGAGAGAAGTCAAGGATTCAACGCTGACCCAAATGCCTTATGTTACAATACAAATATATATCATTCACCCATCCAAATTAGATCATATATATGAAACACTGTAAGGTATATGTAACAAGGTAGAAAGTTTAACTTTCAAATAAATTCTCCTGATGAACACTTATTCAGTTCAGCTCAGTTCAGTCGCTCAGTCATGTCCGACTCTTTGTGACCCCATGAATCGCAGCACGGCCAGGCTTCCCTGTCCATCACCAACTCCCAACACTTACTCAAACTCATGTCCATTGAGTCAGTGATGCCATCCAACCATCTCATCCTCTGTCGTCCCCTTCTCCTCCTGCTTTCAATCCTTCCCAGCATCAGGGTGTTTTCCAATGAGTCAGCTCTTTGCATCTTCAGCTTTAGCATCAATCCTTCCAATGAATATTCAAGACTGATTTCCTTTAGGATGGACTTGTTGGATCTCCTTGCAGTCCAAGGGACTCGCAAGAATCTTCTCTAACACCACAGTTCAAAAACATCAATTCTTCGGAACTTAGCTTACTTTATAGTACAACTCTCACATCCATACATGACTACTGGAAAAACCATAGCTTTGATGAGACAGATCTTTGATAGCAAAGTAATGTCTTTTCTTTATAATATGCTGTCTAGGTTGGTCATAACTTTTCTTCCAAGGAGTAAGCATCTTTTAATTTCATGGCTGCAACTACCATCTGCAGTGATTTTGGGGCCCCCAAAAATAAAGTCTCTCACTGTTTCCACTGTTTCCCCATCTATTTCCCATGAAGTGATGGGACCAGATCCCATGATCTTAGTTTTCTGAATGTTGAGATTTAAGCCAACTTTTTCACTCTCCTCTTTCACTTTCATCAAGAGGTTCTTTAGTTCTTTTTTGTCTTCTGCCATAAGGGTGGTTATTAGATAACCTCTGCATATCTGAGGTTATTGATATTTCTCCCAGCAATCTTGATTCCAGTTTGTGCTTCATCCAGCCCAGGGTTTCTCATGATGTACTCTGCATATAAATTAAATAAGCAGGGTGACAATATACAGCCTTGACGTACTCCTTTCCCAATTTGGAACCAGTCTGTTGTTCCATGTCCAGTTCTAACTGTTGCTTCCTGACCTGCATACAGATTTCTCAGGAGACAGGTGATCTTTTTAAGACTTTTCCACAGTTTGTTGTGATCCACACAGTCAAAGGCTTTGGCATAGTCAATAAAGCAGAAGTAGATTTTGTTTGGAACTCTCCTGCTTTTTCAATGATCCAACAGTTGTTGACAATTTGATCTCTGGTTCCTCGGTCTTTTCTAAATCCAGGTTGAACATCTGGAAGTTTGTGGTTCAAGTACTGTTTAAGTCAGGTTTGGAGAATTTTGAGCACTACTTTGCTAACGTGAGAGATGAGTGCAATTGTGTGGTAGTCTGAGCTTTCTTTGGCATTGCCTTTCTTTGGGATTGGAATGAAAACTGATGTTTTCCAGGCCTGTGGCCACTGCTGAGTTTTCCAAATTAGCTGGCATATTGAGTGCAGCACTTTCACAGCATCATCTTTTAGGATTTGAAATAGTTCAACTGGAATTCCATCACCTCCACTAGCTTTGTTGTAGTGATGCTTCCTAAGGCCCACTTGACTTCACTTTCCAAGATGTCTGGCTCTAGGTGAGTGATCTCAGCATTGCTGTTATCTGGGTCATGAACGTCTTTTTTGTATCATTCTTCTGTATTCTTGCCACCTCTTCTTAATGTCTTTTACTTCTGTTAGGTCCATATCATTTCTGTCCTTTTACTGTGTCCATCTTTGCATGAAATGTTCCCTTGGTATTTCTAATTTTCTTGAAGTGATCACGAGTCTTTCCTATTCTATTGCTTTCCTCTGTTTCTTTGCATTGATGACTGAGGAAGACTTTCTTATCTCTCCTTGCTATTCTTTGGAACTCTGCATTCAAATGGGTATATTTTTTCTTTTTTCCTTTGCCTTTCGCTTCTCTTCTTTTCACAGCTATCTGTAAGGCCTCAGCAGACAACCATTTTGCCTTTTTGCATTTATTTTTCTTTGGAATGGTCTTGATCACTGCCTCGTGTACAGTGTCATGAACCTCCATCCATAGTTCTTCAGGCACTCTGTCTATCAGGTTTAATCCCTTGAATCTATTTGTCACTTCTACTGTATAATTTGAAGAGATTTGATTTGGTCATACCTGAATGGTCTAGTGGTTTTTCCCTACTTTCTTCAATTAAGTCTGAATTTGGCAATAAGGAGTTCATGATCTGAGCCATGGTCATCTCCTGGTCTTGTTTTTGCTGACTGTATTGAGCTCCTCCATCTTTGGCTGCAAATAATATAATCAGTCTGATTTTGGTGTTGACTATCTGGTGATGGGAATACCAGACCACCTCACGTGCCTCTTGAGAAACTGGTATGCAGGTCAGGAAGCAACAGTTAGAACTGGACATGGAACAACAGACTGGTTCCAAATAGGAAAAGGAGTACGTCAAGGCTGTATATTGTTACCCTGCTTATTTAACTTATATGCAGAGTACATCATGAGAAACGCTGGGCTGGATGAAGCACAAACTGGAATCAAGATTGATGGGAGAAATATCAATAACCTCAGATATGTGGATGACACCACTCTTATGGCAGGAAGCAAAGAAGAACTAAAGAGCCTCTTGATGAAAGTTAAAGAGGAGAGTGAAAAAGTTGGCTTAAAGCGCTCAACATTCAAAAAACTAAGATCATGGCATCCGATCCAATCACTTCATGGTAAATAGATGGGGAAACAGGGGAAACAGTGGCTGACTTTATTTTTCTGGGCTCCAAGATCACTGCAGATGGTGATTGCAGCCATGAAATTAAAAGATGCTTACTCCTTGGAAGGAAAGTTATGACCAAACTAGATAGCATATTAAAAGGCAGAGACATTACCCTGCCAACAAAGGTCCGTCTGGTCAAGGCTATGGTTTTTCCAGTGGTCATGTATGGGTGTGAGAGTTGGACTATAAAGAAAGCTGAGCACTGAAAAATTGATGCTTTTGAACCGTGGTGTTGGAGAAGACTCTTGACAGTCCCTTGGACTGCAAGGAGATCCAAGCAGTCCATCCTAAAGGAAATCAGTCCTGGGTGTTCATTGGAAGCACTGATTTGAAGCTGAAACTCCAATACTTTGGCCACCTGATGCGAAGAGCTGACTCCGAAAAGACTCTGATGCTGGGAAAAATTGAGGGCAGGAGGAGAAGGGGATGACAGAGGATGAGATGGTTGGATGGCATCACCGACTCAATGGACTTGGGTTTGGGTGGACTCCAGGAGCTGCTGATGGACAGGGAGGCCTGGCGTGCTGCAGTTCATGGGGTTGCAGAGTCGGACACGACTGAGTGACTGAACTGAACTGAATTGAATCTCATGATGTTCATGTGTAAAGTCTTCTCTTGTTTTGTTGGAAGAGGGTGTTTGCTATGACTAGTTCGTTCTCTTGGCAAAACTCTATCAGCCTTTCCCCTGCTTCATTCTGTACTCCAAGGCCAAATTTGCCTGTTACTCCAGGTATTTCTTGACTTCCTACTTTTGCATTCCAGTCCCTTATGATAAAAAGGACATCATTTTTGAATGTCAGTTCTAGAAGATCTTGTAGGTCTTCATAGAATCATTCGACTTCAACTTCTTCAGCATTGCTGGTCGGGGCATAGACTTAATGAACACTCATTATAAAAAATTATTTTCTGAATTCTCTCACTCACTATTTAGCCTTTGTTGCTTAGGTGGTGAATTTCCCTTAACTCCAGTTAGGGGTAACTATCATTTATTTTTATTTTTTGATTCTAGAAATGGAAGGTAGAATTTTCCATAATGTATCCTTTTTTAATATACTAGTACATTTAGAAGATTAAGGTAAAGGATTTCAAAATGGCGGCCCTTTCATTACAGGTATTCTTGGTTTGGTCTAAAGGGAATTTTATAATATTTTGAAATAATCACCAACTTTTGAAACTTGGAAGAATTTCTCTATAAGAGTGTACAGTGGCTTCTCTTGTTGAACCAAAAGAGCTGGTATTTTGGGGCAGTGTCTGTACCCTATAGACAGAGTATGTAGTCCCTAACTTGTCAGTCTTACACCTTATTTGCTCTCATCAACAAAAGTTCTGATCAACAGAAATTACAATTCCTTGTCTATGCTTTTCCAGATAATTAAGGTGGATTGTCTGGAAGAGTCAAAGAAATGGAAGTTGGTGATTTGAGGGTAAAGAAGAGAGTGGCTTAACCCTAGTGAAGCTGCACCTTCTGGGAATAGAATAAGAATAATGGGAGTGTGGTAAAGAGCCTTCTGGAAGGCACATGTCTGATATGGCCAGAGCAGGAAAGGGCCTCTGAGCCCTAGGAACTAACCGCTCAGCCTTGGTAAGAGTGTCCAGTAACTAAGCTTGCCATGAAGAACTAGAGCCTCTCTAGAGCCATCACCTTTTTCCAGCGCTCAGGGGCCTCTGCAAAGTACAAGGGCAACAGCAACCTCTAAAACCTGAGACCAAGTTCTGCTCTCACTTTCTAGGACCTCATATCCAAAAAAGAGAAGGGGTCCCCAGAATCTATTGACAGTGGACCTGGACTTCCTGCAAATTTTGGTGGGCAGAGAATTGGAGTTAAGTTTGATTAGATTTAGAAAAATAAAGAAATGCAACACTATCTTCATTCCCGGGTTTGGAACAACTTATTCCTTTGAACTTCAGCATTAATGTTGCTTTTTCTTTAAGATATCTTAGATACTTGATTTAATAAGAAGCAAGGAAGTATAGCAAGATGATGGTAATTAAATTGATTAGGTTCAACTACATACACAATTAAGTTTATATTCAAGAATAAGTGGTCAGGCTAGATGGTCTCTAAACTCTTTCTTGGTTCTAAATTAGAAAATGTTGGTACTCTAAGGGAATATTCAGAATACAGTTGGTGAATGGAAGTTGAATTATACAGGCTGGCAGATAGAATAATTTAGCAACCCAGCATACGAGGATGGAGATGTAGGTATCTATCTTCATTTTAAAGCCTCTGTCACTTAACAGACGAATACATTGCACAGCAAAGGTTTAAATTTACTGGAAGTGGTGATTCTTAAACTAAAATTGACAGTTTACTAAGGTAGAATTTACTACAGGCTTCTCTTTACAACTGTGAGTAATTTTATTTCTTTCTATGCTAGTGAACAGGTTTTATTATGGAGCTCAGACTTCTGCATACAACTGCATTCTAGATATTTCCCTTGACAAGTCCCATAGGCACTTTGGACTCATGTGATCAGAATGCTCCCCAAATCCCCAGTCTTTCCACACTGCCTCTCCTCTCTGTTCCCATGTACTGAGCTTCCTGAACTAGACGCCTGGGAGCCCCACCCATCATCACAGCCCCATATCTAGTTAGTGGCCAGGATGCTACATCCTTATCTCTTCATGGATATGAAACTACCCTTTATCCTCCCAGGTTCTCTGTTTTCCAGACATTCATTATTTCTGGCCAGAACCATTGCAGCAGTCTCTTAACTAAATTTAACCTCCAGTTTTCAATTTTATTGACATCTGCACACTGCCTCCAGAATGACCTCTTCATAATCCATTAGGAATGCACTGAAGCACATACATTTCAGAAGACATCTTAGCAGTTTCTTACAATGCTAGACATAATCTTACCATACAATCTAGCAATTATGCCCTTCGGTATTTACCCAGCTGATTTGAAAACACACATCAATATAAAAACCTGAAAAGAATGTTTATGGCAGTTTTATTCACAATTATCAGAAACTGGAAGCAATCAAAATGTCCCTCAACAGATGAGTAGATAAATAAATTGTGGTACGTCCATACAATGACATCTTCAGAGATAAAAAGGAATGAGCTATTAAACCTGGTAAAGACATGGATAATCCTAAATGTGTTTTGCTTGGTTAGAAAACAGCACGCTGAAAAAATTCACATTATAAGATTTCATTTATATGACATTATGGAAAAGGCAGAACTGTAAAGATGGTAAATAGTGTTTGTCAGGGGATTAGGGGTTGGGAAGAAGAAAGACTTAAATAGGTGAAGCATAAGAGGTATTTTAGGATGGTGAAACCATTGTGCATAACAATGTAATGGTGGAAATGTGACATGGCACATTTGTCAAAAGCTTAAAACTTTATAGTGAGTGAGTATTAATCTATGCAAATTTAAAAGTCATTTAGGTCATCAGGGAGGTTCCAGAACACGATGCAGTATGAGACAAAAGAATCTAACTGTATTACGAATATATTAAACAATTTTACTAAGGTGTATGAAGGAAAAAGGTGCTGACTTCAGTAATTTTAGAAATGATTGAAATCTGTGAGATTAAAGGTGAAAGGAACTGTACATAAGCATTATAATCTAGTTAATGAAGTTGTTTCCCATGGGTATATGGGTTAACAATTCTGAATCTACTGTATGTGTATAATGGAATTGAACAGTTCTGTTAATGAGTGGCATATGGTAGGAGCCAGGTTTCCCAATAATGCAGTGTGAAGTTACAGATAAGCAAGGGGAAGAGGCTAGAATTGTCCTGTGGTAATGAATTAGGGTTAGAGACATGAGTATGAACTCATGTTTAGCTCCATATATATACAGACACACAGATAAATATTTATGGAAATGTTACATATATTTATATATTAAATATTATATATATTTAATGTCTGTATATATAAGTATATACAGACATGAATTAGTATGCGAATGTGTTTCTTTGCTCTGTCAGATGAGAGGACCTAGAAGGAATAAACATTGGTGCTCTGAGTGCCACTTGGGAAGCCCAACTGTTGGTAGTAATGAACTCAGATCTTGATTTCTAATCTGATTTTCCAATGAAAGGAGCTAGGGGGTCCTTGGAAAATAGCCAGTTCTAGGACTGGGGCAGGAAGTGTACATGATGAGCTTTGAGTATCCTTTCGTACCGGAAAGTAAAGAAGTGAGGGGGAAAACGCACACACACACGTGCACACACACACACTAATGGGGGTATGTAAAAGAAGCAGAGGAACCAACTAAAAAATCCCCTTATGACCAAAGCTGGAATAATTTGAGGAAAAAGATAAAGTAGAATTGGATTGTAACAGAAAATATAAAATAAAAACCATGAGTTAATATGTGTGTGTTAGTTGCTCAGCTTTGTTCAATTCTTTGTGACCCCATGGACTATAGCCTGTCAGGCTCCTCTGTCCATGGAATTTTCCAGGCAAGGATACTGGAGTGGGTTGCCATTTCCTTCTCCAGGTGATCTTCCATATCCAGGGATCAAACCCAGGTCTCCTGCATTGCAGGCAGATGCTTTACTGACTGAGCTACTAGGGAAGTCCTTGAGTTAATATTGTTATAAATAAATGATTGAAGAAATAAATGGGCAGAATAGGCAAATGTCTCATACAGAAAAAAAAAGCCATGTAATTAATGCAGATACTCCAACCTCAAGAAGTTAGAGCATAAATCTTTACTCCTTACATGTGTAGTGACTTTCTCCCAAAAATATAATATGCAAAGGATAAAAATAAAATCACTTTACCATGGAGGAAGCTGACAAACATGACCTTAGCCAGGTGATCAAGGTCAACAGCAGTGATGTCAAGTTGCACCCTTGATATGAAGTGATAAAAATAACTCTACTTTTATGGTCTTCCTCCCCTAAACCCATAACTCCAGTTTAACCATCAGACAAATCACAGTTAGAGACATTCTACAAAATACCTGACCTGTACTCTTGAAAATTCTCAAGCTTATCAGAGGCAAGGAAAGTCTGAGAAATATATCCAAACAGAGGCTAAGGAGACATGATGACTAAATATAATGTGATATCCTGGATGGGACTGGAACAGAAAAATAGCACTAGATTAAAAAGAAAAATCTAAATAGTGTATGGAATTTACTTAATGATAATGTATTTAACTTATATGCAGAGTACATCATGAGAAATGCTGGGCTGGATTAAGCACAAGCTAGAATCAAGATTGCTGGAGAAATATCAATAACTTCAGATATGCAGATGACACCACTCTTATGGCAGAAAGTGAAGAAGAGCTAAAAAGCCTCTTGATGAAAGTGAAATAAGAGGGTGAAAAAGTTGGCTTAAAGCTCAACATTCAGAAAACTAAGATCATGGCATCCGGTCCCATCACTTCATGGCAAATAGATAGGGAAACAGTGGCTGGCTTTATTTTGGGGGGCTCCAAAATCACTGCAGATGGTGACTGCAGCCATGAAATGAAAAGACACTTACTCCTTGAAAGGAAAGTTATGACCAACCTAGATAGCATATTAAAAAGCAGCGACATTACTTTGTCTACAAAGGTCCATCTAGTCAAGGCTATGGTTTTTCCAGTAGTCATGTATAGGTATAAGAGTTCGACTATAAAGAAAGCTGAGCGCCAAAGAATTGATGCTTTTGAACTGTGGGGTTGGAGAAGACTCTTGAGAGTCCATTGGACTGTAAGGAGATCCAACCAGTCCATCCTAAAGGAAATCAGTCCTGGGTGTTCATTGGAAGGACTGATGTTGAACCTGAAACTCCAATATTTTGGCCAACTGATGTAAAGAGCTGACTCATTTGAAAGACTCTGATGTTGGAAAAGATTGAGGGCAGGAGGAGAAGGGGACGACAGAGGATGAGACGGTTAGATGGCATCACCAACTCAATGGACAAGGGTTTGGGTGAACTCCAGAAGTTGGTGATGGACAGGGAGGCCTGGCGTGCTGCGATTCATGGGGTCGCAAAGAGTCGGACAAGACTGAGCGATCGAACTGAACTGAACTGAATATATCAGCAGGGTTTCTCAGGTGGCACTAGTGGTTAAGAACCCATCTGCCATTCAGTTCAGTTCAGTCACTCAGTTGTGTCTGACTCTTTGCCACCACATGGACTGCAGCATGCCAAGCCTCCCTGTCCATCACCAACTCCCAGAGCTTATTCAAACTCATGTCCATTGAGTTGGTGATGTCATCCAGCCATCTCATCCTCTGGCATCCTCTTCTCCTCTGGCCCTCCATCTTTCCCAGCATCAGGGTTTTTTCCAATGAGTCCGTTCTTCACATCAGCTGGCCAAAGTATTGGAGTTTCAGCTTCAGCATCAGTCCTTCCAATGAACACCCAGGACTGATTTCCTTTAGGATGGACTGGTTGGATCTCCTTACAGTCCAAGGGACTCTCAAGAGTCTTCTCCAACACCACATTTCAAAAGCATCAATTCTTCAGAGCTCAGCTTTCTTTATAGTTCAACTCTCACATCCATACATGACTACTGGAAAAACCATAGCTTTGATGAGACAGACCTTTGTAGACAAAGTAATGTCACTGCTTTATAATATGCTATCTAGGTTGGTCATAACTTTCCTTCCAAGGAGCAAGCATCTTTTAATTTCATGGCTGCAATCACCATCTGCAGTGATCTTGGAGCCCAGAAAAATAAAGTCAGGCACTGTTTCCACTGTTTCCCCATCTATTTGCCATGAAGTGATGGGACCGGATGCCATGATATTAGTTTTTTGAATGTTGAGCTTTAAGCCAACTTTTTCACTCTCCTCTTTCACTTTCATCAAGAGGTTCTTTAGTTCTTCTTTGCTTTCTGCCATGAGGGTAGTGTCATTCGCATATCTGAGGTTATTGATGTTTCTCCCAGCAATCTTGATTCCAGTTTGTGCTTCATCCAGCCCAGCATTTCTCATGATGTACTCTGCACATAAGTTAAATAAGCAGGGTGACAATATACAACCTTGATATACTCCTTTTCCTATTTGGAACCAGTCTGTTGTTCCATGTCCAGTTCTAACTGTTGCATCCTGACCTGCATACAGGTTTCTCAAGAGGCAGGTGAGGTGGTCTGGTATTCCCACCTCTTTAAGAATTTTCCACAATTTGTCGTGATCCACACAAAGGTTTTGACATAGTCAATAAAGCAGATGTAGATATTTTTCTGGAACTCTTTTGTTTTTTTTCCAGTGCAGGAGGCATAAGAGATACAGTTCGATCCCTGGGTTGAGAAGATCACCTAGAGGAGGGCATGGCAACCAACTCTAGTATTCTTACCTGGGGAATCCCATGGACAGAGGAGCCTGACAAGCTATAGTCCATAGGGTCACAAAGAGTTGAACACAACTAAAGCACCTTAGCACAAATATATCAATATTTATTCATTTATTGTGATGAAACATACTAATGTAAGATATTAATAATAGGAGAAGCTGTTGAGTTTGGCAGCTCTCTTTGTAATTTTTCTCTAAAGCTGTTTTTGAATTAAAAAATTCAGTGTCTCCAATGTGTCTGGCACTGAGCTAGACATTGGGAATACAGGTAATAGCCCCTGCACCCTTGGAAATTCTTGTCTGGTCAGTGGGACAGATATAAGTAAATAATCACATTAATATCAATAAATATTCTTAATTTTGTAAAAGAAAGTTACTGAATGATATGATATCCTAATGGAAGACTTACGTTAGTCTTCAATAAAGTGATAGTCAATAAAGTCATAGTCAATAAAGTGATAGTCAAACCAAGTAGGAGTTATCTAGGTGTGGATGGGGAAGGGGTTGAGGAGAAGAAGAACACTAAAAACAAAGGAATATTACATTGTAAAGTGCTAAGGCAGAAAGAACTTCACATTTTCATAGAGCAAAGATCCTTGTTAGAGTTTTGAGCTCAAGATGGCAGAGGAAAGACAGAGAGAGGAAAGAGAAGCCAGACACTTGTTTAGCTGCTAAGTTGTGTCCAACTCTTTGCGACCCCACAGACTATAGGCCGCTAGTCTCCTCTGTCCATGGAATTTCCCAGGCAAGAATACTGGGGTGGATTGCCATTTCCTTCTCCAGGGAATCTTCCTGCCCCAAGGATCAAATCCAGGTCTCCTGTGTTTCCTGCATTGACAGGCAGATTCTTTACCACTGAGCCACCATGGAAGCCAGATACTTGAGTGGTTTGTAACCTGGGATCCACAGACTCCCAGTGGGCTAATGGATATAACTTTACATTTCAACAAAATTGGTTTCCTTTGTAACCTACATTCTTTTAAATTTTATGTATGTAAAAATATTATTCTGGGAAGAGGTTCATAGGTTTTAACAGACTCCCACAGGGGACCAACATGGCACCATATTAAGGATATTAAGTTTTCTTAAAACCATTGAAACATTTTAAGCTGTTTAAAATCCTTCATTGATTAAACTTGTCTACAGGACAAAGTCCAAACTCCTTAGCAAGTCCTACAATGCTCTTCATGAAATGCTGACAGACTTCTTTAGCTATTTTCTTCTCCAATACTTGTTCTCCAATTATCCATCTCGTTCCACACTCAAATCCTACTAAACCTCATGAAGTCTTCAGGCAAAACCTGCTATTTCTTGCCTTCTTAGTCTCATGCTGTTTTCAGTGCTTTAAAAGTCTTTGTTATCTACTTATGTTCTTGACTTGGGGCAACAATAACCTTCTCTACAAACCTTTTTCTGTATTCCAGTTTAAATGACACTCCTTCCCTCTGTGGCTCATTGTGTCCTAGGTGTAGCAAAAAGAATAAATGACCTTCCATATGTCCACCATTCTGGGGCTTTTGCAATATGTTACCTTACCTGGTGAAAGAGACTTTGCAGATGTGATTAAGTTAAAAATTTTGAGAGAAGAAATTATCTGAATTATCTGATAGGCTCAGTGTAAGCTTAAGAGGGAAATAGAAATGTCAGAGTGAGAAGGTGCTGTGACAATGTAATCAGAGGAGCAAGTGGGAGGACAGGGAGAAAGAGAACAGATTTGAAGATGCTACCCTGCTGCCTTTGAAGATGAAAGAAGGGGCCCCAAGCAAGGAAAGCAGGTGGCCTCTAGAAGTTAAAGAAGGCATTCTCCCCTACAGCTTTCAGAAGGAATTCCTACCAACATAATGATTTTTGGACTACTGAGCTCCTGAAGTGTAAGCTAATAAATTTGTGTTGTTTTAAGTCACTTAAATTTGTGGTAATCTGTTACAATAGTGTTAATAAACTAATACACTAGATATGCCTCTATCTGTTTTCTCTAGTAGATTACTACATTTGTTTATGCCCCCCCCCCAATTAGCTATTACATATTCAGCTACTTATTTGACAACAACGATTATATATTGTGGGCCTTCTGTGGGCTTGGTACTGTTCATAGTGCTGAAAATTCAAAGGTGGACAAAACAGATCAAGTCTCTGGTCTCATGGAGATTAAAAACCAAGTTTTGCCATATAATGGGCTTTTAAAAACATTTATAGAGTAAATCAATCAAAACAGTTTTATAATTATGGACATTATTTATATCACTTTATTCAAGTAACAAGCATATTTCACAAACAAAATCATAGAAAAAGATCAGATTTGTGGTTACCAGAAGCAGGGGTGGCAGGAAGAGGGGGAATTGAGTTAAGATGGTCAAAAAGTACAAGATACAGGATTCAGTTACAAGATAAATACGTACGAGGGACATAGTGTACATCATGATAAATAGAATTAGCACTGCTGTGTATTATGTATGAAATCTACTAAGAGAATAAATCCTAAGAGTTCTCATCACAAGAAAAAAATTTTCTATTTCTTTAATTTGTATCTATACAAGACTATGGATGTTCGCTAAAGGTACTGTGCTAATCTTTTTATGACATATGTAAGTCAAATGATTATGCTGTATACCTTAAACTTATACAGTGTTATATGTCAATTATATCTCAATAAACCCAGAAGAAAAAGGAGTCAGGAAAGCATGAACCCTTGAGAACAAGAGAATTGAAGACTTAACATTAGGAAATATGAGGTTTTTTTTGTAATTTCCTTTGCATTGGGAATGCAAATGACTTGCTTTCCCTCTGGTTCACATATACTCACCTAATCTGTTACGTAACCTAGTTAATATACACCAACCTAATTATGTCTGTTCATAATAGAACAAAATTGCTGACTTCTAGGACTAGGTTATAAACAATCCTGCTTGGTCATCCTGGGATCATAAGTCCTATTAGAGGAGCCTATCACCTGCTGAGGCATCCAGGTGCACGTAAGATTTAAAGCCGTCAAGGAGCAGATGCAAGTGTGGTAGCTGACTGAACAGGAGGAGGAGGCATGATTTCTAGTGCTTACAGAGAGGAAGGCTGGATGGAGGATGGATTGGCACCACAGAACCAGTGGGAAGCTCAGCATTTGGAGGCACCAGAGGAGGAGGTGAGGCCCCAGTTGGAGCAAATGGACACGGAGTTAAAGACTAGGTAAGAAGACTGCCACTCCCAACATGACCCCCTCCACACAGAGCACCACATCAATGCTCTCCTATGCACGCCCACATTCTCCACATAGGAAGACACCAGAACTTTCTTCAATACAGCAGAGGCAGATTTACTGAGAGTGTAATAAAGCTGAGACTTCAAAGTCCCACACAAGTGCGGGCCCCTTGTAAGAGAGAGCATCTGGAAGGAACCCTATGATGTGTTCACATAGCCATGTATATTTTTTAAACTTTGCAAAAGTAAAACATATTAACTACAATTACTGAAGACTGCTCTCTCATCCCAAGTCAAGTTCCTCTCCATCATATTCTCTTTCATTTCAGACAATTTTGGAGTGACTATGGCATTTGGAGGATTTATCTAAGGGAAAGTTAAATTGGACATCTATTTAACATGGATTTACAGGATATGTTTATGTGATTTTAGGCATTTATGTGTATAGTTAAAGTGTGTTAGTTATTCCAATGTAGAAGGAGCAGTCCATTGTATCAACTACCACTCAGTGTATCAATTAAATGGACAAAAGTCAAACAAAGGTATGGTTTTGAGTACAAGGATTAATAAATAATGGAGAAAAAACAATTTAATCTATGAAAAATTGTTCCAATAAGTAGGCTTATAAATAGAAAGCAAAAGATTTGGTTCCCATCAATGTCTGATCAAAATGGAAATTCTGTCTTGTCAGAAACATCCATGATAATGCAATCTGTGCAATTTTAAATACACTGTACATGTACATATTTTTATGTGAATTGCACAAAACAGAATAAAAGTCAGAATTCCTGTGTGTGTGAATACAAACACATACACATAGCAAGTGTGTTTGTGTGAGGTCACATGATTTAGGTATCCTAATGGATCAGACTGTCTTAAAGGCAAAATGTTCTAAAACAAATGGCTTTAGTGTTAAAATTCATATATGTTAGAAAATAAGAGAAAATATGTGGTATAGGTCTTTATTTAGAGACTGAAAGAAAATTTAGACAGTCATTTAAAGAAACATGAAATGAAAGTGATAACAATGACAACTGACATTGGTAGAAATTATTCTGAGATAAAGAAGCAACTTGAAACAAGCAATTTTCAGGTTATATTAAGGCAATAATTCACTGCGAGAGAAAAAAAAAATTTAAATAGAAATAATGACTTTTGGAAGAGAATCCTGTGAACACAATGGAAAAAAATTTAATTTCTGACTGCTTTACATAAAATATTGATATTGTAAAGATAATACGAAATTCATAATTGCCACCACAATGCAGACACTGATGACAAGCGAGTTAATGAATGTCATCAATTTAAAAATTTTAAAGACTAGTCATTACACAAGACACCTTGAAATGCTCTGAAATTTCTCACTTTATGATGAAAGAAATATAACAGAAGCCTCCCCACATTTGCCAGCAATCTTAATTTAGATGACATCAGCCATGAATTGTGAAGCTGAAAGAAGCACCTAAGCTATCACTATTTTTTCAAATATTCAATCAAGCTGTTGTTGTTTAGTCGCTCAGTTGTGTCCAAATCTTTTGTGAGCCAATGGACTGTAGTCTGCCAGGCTCCTCTGTCCATGGGATTTCCCAGGCAAGAATATTAGAGTGGGTTACCATTTCTTTCTCCAGAAGATCTTCCTTACTCAGGGGTCAAACTGCGTCTCCTGAATTGCAGGTGGATTCTTTACCACTGAGCCACCTGGGAAGTCCTCAGTCAAGCTAGAGGAATTATTTTCCTAGTTTCTGTACAGAAATGATATTATATGACTATTATATGAAGAGGCAGAGTCTATTGCGAAAGAATGTAGGAGAAAAGGTCTTATACAATGAATTAATAGAAACTGTTATTTTCCTAGATTTTGTGACATTTGTGGAATTTGTCAGTTTTTTCAAATGTACTGTTCATCATAAATTTTTCTCAGTATAGCCACTTTCATACTAAATTTGGATTCCTGATTTGGTATTCTTTTCTTTCAAGAGAGTCCCATATTGCAAAATCTTCAGACTTCACAAAATTTGTGTCCATCCTTCCTCAAGACATCCTGAAATGGACAGGCTTGGGACTCACAAGGAAATGCAGGAGTGAGCAGAGGAGCAGCTGAAAGTCTGCACAGCTGTCTGTACCAGCCTCTGCCAGCCACCCCTCTGGGAAGCTGCAAGTCTTATCCACAGATGTTGTGTTCTAGGTAGCTCTTTAAGGCCATGATTAACAAGGGGGCAAAAAAAAAAATACATAATAGAGAATTGAAGAGAATACAATGAACATTCAAACCAGGCTTCTCAAATGAATTAACATTTCCCTTATTCTCTTTGTATACATATTTTTAAAGACACAAAATATCACACTTATGTTGAAGGCCCCTTCGAAGCCTTCTTTCTCTCTTATCCCACATGTTAATTTTAGGAGATCTTGTTGGATTTGCTTCTCAACTATATCCCCAATACAGTCACTGCTCACAGCTCCACTACTATCGCCACATCCCAGATCACTGTTGCCTCTCACAGAATCCAGAGCAGGAAAGAGCTTCCTAACTAGTATTTTTGCTTCTACTCTTACAGTTTTCATACTTTCATGATCTTTTAAAAACTTAAATTGGACTGCTTCATTACCTTACTTTAAAACCTTCCAGTGGTTCTCTGTTGCCATGAAGAAGAACTCTGCTTTCTAAGAGTCTTCATGATGTAAGCCCAGGAGCAGGCCTCTCACCACTTCTTCACCAGGCTCCAGTCATTGAGGTTGCTTCAGTGCGACCTGGTTCCACCTCCAGACCCATTAGCCACTGTCCGGGTTTCAGCCTAGATGCCACCTCCCTTGTACCGCTTTCCCCCAACCACCATCAGAAAGCAGCAGATGCACTCCCCCTCCTTTATACCATCTTGTTTTCTTCATAGACTTTCTATAATTTGTAATCATCTCATTTATTTATTACTTGTTTTTCTTTTTTGTTGGGGGGGGGGTCTGTTTTCAACACTGAAATGTAAGCTCCATGATGGTGGGAGGTTTGTTTGTTTTTACATTACTGTATTTCCAGCACTGCCTATTACACTGCAGGCAATCAATACCCAGTTGCGGAATAAATTCAAATGAGACTCCCCAACAACACTCCTGGATGTTAGTCAGTAATGGAGCAATGACTTCAAAAATCTGAGAGAACATGATCTTCAACTTGGAATGCCAAATCATTAATAAAGTCTGAGGGCAGAAAAGGACATTTTCGGACATGTGAGGACTTGAAAAATTTACTTTCCATATCCCTTTCTTGAGAAGCTGGGTAGGTTCCAATGAAAAGAAGTACTAAATTAAGCACAAGGATGACATGGGATCCAGAAAGCTGTGTATCAAACTTAGGAGCACAGGAAAGAGATGTTTCAGATGGCAGCTCAACAGCCCAATGGCCTGTCTAGGGAGTGACTGGTCCTGAATGCAGCCAGGGAATGGAGGGTGCCAAGAGGAGGCCACCGGGAAAAGGGTCATCTGATAAGAGAGGTCACTTGGAAAAACAAAAGCAAGATAAATTGTTGAAAGATATTATGATTTGGGGAAAAAAATTTAAGACATAATATTTGCATATCCAGTTAAGAGAGCTAAATCCTGTTTATAGTAAGAGGAAGCTAATGTCTAAAATCAACAAATTGAGGAGTAGCAGTGTGCAATTATTTGGAAGTAAGAAGGTAACTCTCTGATGAAATAGCAAAGAGAATAAATAGTGGCTGTCTCTAATAAATTGAGCTGGTAAGTTAGGAAGTATGGGGCCTGAAGAAAGGGATTGTTGCTTTTCCTGTCAGTATTTTAGTGCCTGCGTGTGCGCTCAGTCGCTAAGTTGTGTCCGACTCGTTGCAACCACATGGACTGTAGCCTGCCAGTCTCCTCTGTCCATTGGATTCTCCAAGCAAGAATACTGGAGTGGGTTAACATTTTCTTCTCTAGGGGATCTTCCTGACCCAGGGATTGAACCCATGTCTCCTATATTGGTAGGAGGATTCTTTACCACTGAGCCACCTGGGAAGCTGTGATGTTTTAATACTATCTGATAAATGACTTTGGTGATAATAAAACTAAATATTTTAGATAATGATAATAATGATGACAGCAAAAACAGCAAACAATTCAGGCTTGTACTTGCTCCATTTTCTATGAATTTGGGGGAAAGTATATGGCTATCCTGGAGATCTTTCTATCACATTTGTGAATGACATCCATCTACTACACTTTTGGGGGCACAGTGGTTTAGATAAACTAAAGATTTAAAAGCCAAATTTGTAATGCACTTTTTGATGCTGCATGGTTTAGAAGCTATATAGCCATGCCACAAGGAGTGTGTGTGTGTGTGTGTGTGATATTTTCAAGAAATGTCAGTAGATATGGTCCAGAACAAGAGAAACTTGAATTCTTCAAATAAAATTCCCAGTTGGTTTGCAGTGGTAATGCTTATGAGATCAAAACTGTTCATGTGGTAATGTCTAAGACTTTGGAAAAAACCTTTTAAATATTATCCAGACTCTTTGAAGTGAATTCAAACTACTGAAAAACAATTTACAAAGAATGTCCTCTTTGAAGTGGGGGGGGTTAGACAAGGGCAGGAATGGCTCTCATTTTCATGACCATTTTTGGAGGTAAATAGGCATATTTTAAGGGGCTTCCCAGGTGGTGCTAGTGGTAAAGAAGCCACCTGCCAAAGCAGGAGACATAAGAGATGCAGGTTTGATACCTGGGTCAGGAAGATCTCCTGAAGGAGGAATAACAACCTACTCCAGTATTCTTCCCTGGAGAATCCCACAGACAGAGGAGCCTGGTGGGCTACAGTTCATGGGATTGCAAAGAGTCAGACACAGTTGAAGCAACTTAGCACACATGCACAAGCATATTTCAAAATAAAATATGAGAAGATTATAGTTGGAGTTTTTGTGTTTTTAATGGTAATGGGAAACAAAACAAAAATTTATAAAAAGTAGCAATTTTTAACTTTAAGTTTTCCAAAATCAAACAGAAATTGAAATGTAAAAGTTTTGACATTTGTAAAATGAAAAATCTTTGTACTTTTGAATTTTCCTAAATAGGTTCCTATGGCGAACTCAATAATTGTTAGTAACACAATAGCAGGTTGCATCATTCTCACTGTTATTTGGCAATGCAGCATGGGTATATATTCAACTATTTGTTAACTAGTTCTTCACTCACATTTGCAGGTTGAACTGACTTCCTTCTCAAGGGGTGGGAATATGTTCCTAGGGCAGAAAGAGCCAGCAGCCTCTGTCAACACTTCCTTCCTTTCTGAGTCATTTTGCATGCAAACATCCTTGGCTTTTTCATCTAATGCAGAGAATATGAGAAATCTTTCTGGAAGATGAAAAATTATAATCACTATTTCATAGGGAGTTGAGAAGGATGAGCATTTAAGGTAGTTCCTGTTTTTGAGGTGAGAAAAACAGAATGTCATAAGATAGTTTTAGATAGGCAGAGAAGTGGTCTCAAGGGTTCTATTAGCAGTGTTAGCTACTTGTGAAGACAGTTCTGGGAAAGGAAGCCATGCCTGGTACCACAGTCTGTAAAAACAAAATAAAACAAACAACAGTTTTTGATCTTGCCAGAGTTTGGGATCTAGGCTGATACTAGCAAGATCATGAAATAGAAAATTCATTGCATGTGGCTCTTCATTTTAACTCACTCTCCCCTTTCTCCCAGCTCCCTTTAGTATGCCATAAAGACTTTTCAAGTCCCACTCTCCCAGTCACTGTGAGCCTGCCCACTCATTAGCACAAGCTTGGAATATAAGCTGCATTGTTCTGTTTTTTTTTTTTTTTTTTTTTTTTTTAATAAAGCTGAAATTGTGGGGATAGCCCTCTTTCTTCTTTGGCTCTGAAGCTTTAAGAAGGCAAGATCGAACTGACTAAGGCCATTGTTCTGATCTCTTGGGGACAGCCAGGTTGACAGAATGTAGCCAAACTAGAACATTCCAGAAATGTAGAGAGAAAGTTAAGAGAGAGAGACCGTGAGAGTGAGAGCAGTTGGGGGAGTGAGACAGCAGTAAGTGACTGCGGTGGAGGGCAGGATGTCCTCCCGAGGCCATTTCCAAGTCTCGTCTGTCTTTGGTTTGCTCAATAAAATCCCTGTTTTAATTTAAGAGGGTTCAAGTTAGGTTTCAAATTGGAGTTGAAAGATGTACCCAGTGTGCTGCCTTATGGAACAGTAATGATCTCAAGAGGAATGAAAAAGTCAGTGGTAGATTTTTTGATGTTGTAGCAATGCTTGGGCAAAGGGCATTGATGAGGGACACTTCAGTTTTCTCTTATGACATACTGATGCCCCTGTGGAAGGGAAAGGTAGTGGTGGCTGGCAGTTTTGAAATATGTGTATTGAGGTATAATAGATAAAACAAACCTCATATTATTTAAATGCACAATTTGATGAGTTTCAGTATGTTAATACACCTATGAAACCATCACCAAAATCAAAATAATGAATGTATCCATCACTCTCAGAAGTTTCCATGCAGCCCTTTGTAAGCTCTCTGTTCACAGCCTGATTTCCCACATCAATCCCATGCAAATAGTGATCTGCTTTCATATAAATGGCATTATACTATAAATGGGCTTTCCAGGTGGTGCTAGTGGTAAAGAATCTGCCAATATAGGAGGTATTAAGAGACATGGGTTCCATTCCTGGGTTGGGAAGATCCCCAGGAGGAGGGCATGGCTGCCCACTCCTATATTCTTGCCTGGAGAATCCCACAGACAGAGGAGTCTCAGGGGCTACAGTCCACAGGGTTACAAAGAGTCAGACAAGACTGAAGTGACTTAGTGCACACGCAAACACACGTGCATACTGTATATACTCTTATTTATTGATGATCTTAGCATAATTATTTTGTTATTTATCTATATTGCTATCTGAATCCATGTTCCCCGCCCCCCCCCATTGGTGAGAGTATTCTATCATATTGATATACATAATTTGTTTATCCTTTCACCTACTAAAGGATGTTTGGATTATTTCCATTTGTGGCTATTAAAAACAAACTTGTTATGAACACTTGTGGACAAGTTTTCTTGTGGATGTATGTCTTCATTTCTCTTGGATATATACAAAGGAATGGGAAAGCTAAGTTGTATAATATGTGTTATGTGTAACTTTCTAAGAAATTGCTCTTTTCCAAAATGACTGAATCATTAATTCTTATCAATAGCATAAATAAGTTCTAGTTGCTGCTCATTCTCACCTACATTTGTATTGTTTGTCTTTTAAAGAAGCCATTCGAATGGGTGTGTGTGATTTGTATTTGCATTTCTTTAATGACTAATGATGTTGAATATTTTCATGTACTTAAATGCCACCCGTATATCTTTTTTGATGAATTGTTTGTTCAAATCTTTTACCCTCTAAGAGATTCTAAAAATTAAAAAAATAGCTTTACTTAAAGTATAATTTACATACCATAAAATTCACCCATTGTAAGAATATAAAGTGATCTCTAATAACTTCATCCAGTTTTGCAACCATCATCACAATCCACTTTTAGAACATTTCCATCCCATCAGAAGCTCCCTCCTACATGTTTGTCATCAATCAACATTCTTACCCCCAGGAACCATAGATCAGCTTTTTGAATCTATAGATTCACCTTTTTTTAGAAATTTCATACAAGCAGAATAATGAAAATAGTCTTTTGTATCTGGCTTCTTTCACTTAGGATGTTTTTGAGGCTCATCCATGTCATTGCATATCCTAGTATTTTGTTCCTTTTCATTGCTGAGTCATATTCCCTTATATGGGTATACCACATTTTGCTTCTCTTTTCACTAGATGATGGACACATAGATCACTTCCAGTTTCCATAGCTTTCATTATATTCATTTCTCTTGGGTGAAAGTGAAAGTGAAGTCGCTCAGTCATGTCTGACTCTTTGTGACCTCAAGGACAGTTGCCTACCAGGCTGCACCGTCCATGGGATTTTCCAGGCAAGAATACTGGAGTGGGCTGCCATTTCCTTCTCCAGGGGATCTTCCCAACCCAGGGATTGAACCTAGGTCTCCTGCATTGCAGACAGACGCTTTGCCCTCTGAGCCACCAGGGAAGCCCAAATGTTCCATGGAGCCCCTTTTTGGGCGGGGCGGGGGTGGGCAAGAATACCGGGTGGGTTGCCATTCCCTTCTCCAGGAGATCTTCCTGACCCAGGGATTGAACCCAGGTCTCCCGCACTGTAGGCAGACGCTTTACCATCTGAGCCACCAGGGAAGTCTCTCTTGGGTAGGTACCTAGAAATAGAATTGTTGGGTTAGGTATACATTAAACTTTTCAAGGAACTACCAAAGTATTTTTCAAAATGGCTCTTCTATCTTATAGTCTCATCAACAAAATATGAGGGTTCCAGTTTCTCAGGTTCTTTCCATGGGATTCAAGTCAAATAACTTCCCTTGCTGGTACATGTGACCACCCACTCTGGAGAGCTGAACCAGGACTGGGCCCCTGGCCAGTGCATGCTCTGACATGAATGCTCTGCCCATGAGGACTGATGGAAACCGATTAAGGGAACCTCTTTTAGGAAAAATTTGATGTGAAGAAAGAATAAAGTAATTGACATAAATGCATGGAAAGAAAGCAGAGATGGAGCAGGGTTAAGTCTGGTGCTGGTGGAGCACTGGAGTGGAGCTTAGTGAACTGCCCCATGTAGGGAGCCCTAAGAGAGCCTGGTCGGCACTGGACCTTGATGGGTCTCCTCTTCAACCCAGTTTACCCTCCCCTCCATCTGAAACCCTCCTACTGTGCCCTCTCAAGTCACCCCATAAGTTCTTTATGATTATCAGTGGAGACAGGGGAGGGTGGGATGATTGGGGAGATTGGGACTGACATTCATATTACTATGTATAAAATACATAACTGATAAGAACCTACTGTATAGGACAGGGAACTCTCCTCAGTGCTCTGTGGGGACCTAAATGGGAAGGAAATCCAAAAAAGGAGGGATATGTGTATACATGTAACTGATTTTACTTTGCTATACAGCAGAAACTAATACAACAGTATAAAGCAACTGTGCTCTGATAAAAATTAAGTTAAAAAAAGTTTCCTATACCTTAGTCTCCTTGACATGTTTCTGTCTTTAAAATCTGACTGTCCCTATGAGATTGCTCTCAGATTGAGATTGTTTGCCTCTCACAAACACATCCATCAGGATTAGGAGGTAAAGTCAGTGCTCTCTCTTCTCCCTCGTTGTCTTTATTACAACAATGCCTTTCAGCCCTAGACTAGATGTTCACTCCTTTGCTAACAAATGTCTGTTCCCATGAGACTCAGATCATTGGCCCACAGCACTCTTTACCATACTCCTCATTTCTGTTATTCTCCTTCTCTCTGTTCAGTGAAAACCCACAGTTTAGTCTTCCTCTCATCGAAGACTCCCTTCCTATGGGCTGTCCCACTCAACCTTGTTTCTTCAGCCCTTGAATTCCTCATTCCCAATGGCAGTCTCTGCCATTCCACTCCAGCCACTTCTTGCTAAGTCACACTTTGAAGCTTGTCAGCGGTTCGGCTCCCCCTCTGAAGTCACTGATTTGAACATTCCGTTTCTGATGACAACTCCCTAAACTTCCAGTTTGTTTGGTAAAGTACACCCTCTGCCACTGTTCTTTCACCTCATCAGGGTTTCCCAAACATTGATAACCATACTCCTTCTTCATCTGTCAAACTCCTCTTGTCTTCACTTTCCTCTCTCTACAGCTCAGATCCATGTTTTATTTTAAACACTCTTTTTAACATATGATAAGCTCCCATACCTTTTCCTCCCATCACATTCACATTTAAAAAGAGAAAACAATTTGAGGATCGCTACTTTCTCTTCATGCATATACTTGGGCAACTGAGGGTGCAAGGATCGCTACACATTCATGTCTCCAACTTAAAGTGGCTTTGCAACACCATCTGGCTACTCTACACCCTTTTCAACAACCACCACAAAGTTTTCCTATTCTCCTCAAACCTTTGACCACTCCCCAACAACAGTACATGCCTCCCTACTGTCAGTCTACTGACCTTGCCTTCTGTATCATAGAGAAATTAGAAGCCTTTAAAAACTAATTGCTGAATTACTAATCCATCAGGTCTGCAGCTCCACCTCTGAGGTTTCTTCATCCTCTTCACTCTCTCCTATTACAGTGCATTAGGCATCCTTTCCTCCATATTTACTTCTGTCCTCTGGACCTTACACATGGTTAATTTATCAAGAACACTTTATTTATCCTGTTTCTCACATTCCTTTTTCTCTTTACTGGATTCTTCCCAGCATGACTTCAAAAGACTGTAGACTCTTCCATCTTAAAGGAAATCTTCCCTCTTTTGTCCCCTTAAAAGCAAACCCAAAACAAACCCCTCAGAGCATTCTCCCCTCAGCATTTCTCCTCCAACTACTGCTGTCTCTTTCCTTATCTTCAAAGCCAATGTCTTGAGATCGCTGTTTTTAACTTTCTGTTCTGTCTTCTGTTCCCCTCCACCATGTCACTAACACTGTGTTTATTAAGGTCCCTACATGGACAAATGTAAAGGAGTATTGTGGCCTTTTCTTTCTTTATCATTTAACTCATTTTATATATTGTTCATTCTCTCATTCTTGAAGCAAATTAGGTTGGCCAAAAGATGGTGTCCATGGCAAAGAGAAATGCATTACGAGTGGGCAAGTAGAGACTTGAATTCTAGGCATCTTTTCTCTCTCACCAGCCTTTCTGCTACCAGGTCCCTTACTCCTCTGGGCTTCAGGTACCACACATCCAAACTGAAGAGAAGACTTTAATTATGTGAAAGTGGGGGTGGACCAGATGGCTTCTTGAGGTCCTTTTTAGTCCCTGGAATCCATGGTTGCTGATTTTGAGTCACACACGAGTTAGCAGTCACATTTGTATGCAGGCTTCAGCATTGCCATCTTTGAAGTAAGACATTTTTTCCTTGCTGCCTAAATTACTTCTAGGTTATAAATTCACCTTTGGAAGCAATATTAACTCTTTCAGGCCTCCAGTCTGCTCTTTACTAATGATTCGATTTTTCAGGGAGGAGTAACTAGCTAATTGAAATATAAAGTTGGCTCCTCCAGCATGCAAAGAAAGCTGTTTGAATTCATAGAAATTCAGGTTAAATACTTATTTGGGCCTACCTGGTGACTCAGCAGTAAAGAATCTGTCTGCAATGCAGGAGATGTGTGTTCAATCCCTGGGTCAGGAGGATCCCCTGAAGAAAGAAATGGCAATCCACTCTAGCATTCTTGCCTGGGAAATCCCATGGACAGAGGAGCCTGGTGGGCTATAGTCCATGGGGGCTCAAGAGTTGGACATGATTGAAGTGACTAAAGCACCACCACTACCAAGAAACTTACTGAAATTCCCTGGTGACTCAGTGATAAAGAATCTGCCTGCCAATGCAGGAGATGCGGGTTTGGTCTCTAGGTTGGAAAGATCCCCTGAAGAAGGAAATGGCAACCCACTCCAGTTTTCTTGCCCGGGAAATCCCACTGTCAGAGGAGCCACAGTCCTCTGGATTGGAAGGCCACAGTCCATGAGATTGCAAAAGTGTTGGACATGACTTAGTGACCAAACAAAAATATACTTATTGGGCCTCCCACCATGCGTAGGAGAATCAAATAAGCTAAAGAATAGTAAATACTCCAAAAAACAGAAAGTGCTCTATGACTTATGACACTTACTAATAGAGAAATAACAATGTCCTAGTAAGAAAGGTCAGTTGGAGGAAGGGAGAGCTAAATCAATTTGTAGTAGATGAGACATTAGATTAATACTTTGGTGTACCCAGCTAACAGGATGCTAATTTGTTGGGGTAGTTTTAGGCAGGGATAAGCAGATGAAAACTGTTGATTCCAATCTTCTCTCTGAATGTTGATTTTTTAGCTTATAGAATTTGAGATACATATGTACTTGAAGGAGATGACTAATGACTTTTCAGCCACAGAAATTCCATTTTGTAGTTTTCCAAAGGGATGCTTGCTTTAAAAACAGGAACAACCCAGAAAGATAATATGGATAATGGAACAAAAAAGAGATAATTTAGATTTGATAATTCCTTCAACATTTTAATGATTTGAAATAATATGAGCCTGTGTCTCACTAGTATATGTCAGAGAAAAGGTGTTTTTCCCCTTTCCTTAAGTTTCTGCTTCTAAAAGACACTATATATAAGGGAGACAGATATCCCTCAGTCGATCTGATTTAAACTTACCTGAAAGATATTAATGTGAAAGTCAATCTACATATTTTAGAGTATGTGAATTTTGCTACTTCCTTTTCATATTATTGTCCCTTCTTAAAAGTCTTACACATGGAAAACAGTATTACACATTATAATCTTCTTTTTCCTTATAAATCTCCTAAGGAAGACCCATCAGTTAGACACATTATTTTATGCATAGGGATTTACTTTTCTCCCTCTACTATTCATGATCTGAATTTGGACCCCTCAAGGAATATTTTTTACAAATCATCGATATTCCTTAAGAGGTCCTAATTCAGATCTTGAATAGTAGAGGGAGAAAAGAAATGTTTTTAAATTTCAAATAAAAAAGTGAGTCAACTTAAAATATTAAATACATAACAAATATAGTAAGTAGATAGAGCCAAAATCATGAAGACAGAGGGAGCAAGTGACTGAAACCTCAGAAACACCACCTTATAGAATATTCTGACAGTTTATATATGGTATATTAATTTTTCTTTGTATGTTCTCAAAATTTAATAACACCCTAGGCTAGCTCATGATGGTTTAACATCTGAGAGACATCAGTTCAAATCCTAGCCCTTCCATCATCTACCTCTTTAACTTAGGGCAAGTTATTTAACTCCTACCTGAGTATTCTCATTTGTAAAATGGATGTAACATTACTTTACAGAATAGAATGGATTATGGTGATGACTATGGCCTGTCTCATCACATCCAACACAAGGCAGAGGTTTAAAACTGATAAGTATTATTACCAGAGAAGGTAGGTAATAAACATCTCACTTTCCAAGTGAGAAAATTCAAACTCAGAGAACTTATATGACTAAAAGATAAAGTTAAAAATTACATACTTTGGGGACTGTCTTTTCTTGAGTGTTGACTTAAATTTCCAAAACCACATTTCATCACAGTCTTGATGAAAAAGTAGCTAGGAAGCCATATGCAAAGACTTTGACTCCATAACTTGAGCTGGTGGGGCATTTTAATAAATTGCTACTTACCTTACATAAATGGACAAGGGTGTGAATGATGGTACACGTGTAAACTTGACTCTTGAAAGATTCTTTTCAATTTGCTTTCTTCCATGACTACAAAGTACAGTGATCACTCAGCTAAGTTCTTTTGATGATAAGAGGGACTGAATAAGAGGCCACAGCAATGAAAATCTTTACTGCTGGAAAACAAAACAAAGTGAGAACAATTTCATTTCTATTCCTTCAGTAGGGGAGCCAGAGAAACACTGGTTGTAGGAGTACTGGTTTAGAAGTAGTTGAGTTGTGTACACATTAAGACTGGTGACCATGACAAGAACAACCTTACCTGGAACTATTATTATCTCATGAGGCTACCATAACATACAGCCTCTATGACCATGACAGAGTGGAGCATGAAACTGAACTCACTTTCTCTTGACAAATGCAGAGCTAAGTGCAAAATTATGTCATATATTTCTGGTATTTCTAGCTTAAGAAATAATATTTCCTTTAAGAAAAAAATCTCTTCTAAGGAAAACAAAACACTCCAGAAAATATTGAAGATCAAACTATGCATCAGTGGGGGAAAAATAAGATTAAGAGCTTGAAAATCCTGACAGTGCACATACAGTCTTAGGCACAGCCACCCCCTGTTTCCTCACACATAGGCCATGTGATCTGGACCATGTATACTCAGTAATTACATTCACTTGCTTCCCTAAGTGACCACGGTACCTTATTCTTGTACTTATCAGTATGCACATAAAGTGCACGTCTCTGTTGATGTATTTTTTAACCCTTAAAATGAAGTTGTGATTGTGTTTGAATCACATTTGTCTTGAGCAATTCATAGTAATTCATAGCATTCTTCTCCCAGAAGTAATTATGCAGTTGCATAAAAATACTAGCCAAGACAGTGGAAAAGTCACAAAATAGCATTAGTGTTAAGTAGTTCAATTACCTCTGAAGGCAAAAGATTAAATCTATTTTTACATGAATTTTTGACCAACACATCTATACTTTGTAGATTGTCTTTTATGTGATCTGTGATTTGATTCTTGACTGATTAGACATCTAAACACGAAGTGATCTTCATGAAAAATAGTGATGATGGATTTGTTCAAACCTAACTGAGATCACTGAAAAAGTAAGATGTCTCTCTATAAGAAACATATGATTCTTGTAGAAGGCTAAGGTTCCATGAAATAGTTAATCGACTAAGAAGCCAAGACATTTGGTAAAAGCAAGGGTTTCAATGTTAAGACTGAGGCAAAGTGGCAAGTTGCCAAGGAGAGATGGAACAGGTTCATAGAGATGTTTGTTGACAGCATCTTGATTTGTGGCAAACTCATTTGCCTCAGAAAGTGGCTGACAGTGCGGGTGCAGAGGGAATAGACACCGCAGTTGCATCTAGCACTGATCCAGACAAAACAGCAATCAAAACCCAGGAGCTAACATTCAATCATTAAAGATCCTCGCCGTTTGTACAGCACACCTAGCTGACATGTCTCAAAGAACGTAGAATCTCAATTTCCCGACCAAGGAAATAGAAAACTGCAATGTCTGAATGGTTTTATCTAAGCTCAGATTGGAGCAGTAATAGCATTAAAATAAAATGGGTTTAATAATAAATCTTAGCAATATAACTGCAATCTACAGAGTAGTAAATTTTTCAAGTTCATTTGCTCTGTCTCCTTTTAAACAGTATACAAGTGTACCATGTATGCATAGACAATGATGCCATTATATTGTGGCAGTAGTGGAAGAAATGGCTATGGCATGATTAATTGTAGAACAGAATTACTTGACAGCAGAGCTGTCAAATATCAAAACACTGCCAGGTTTTTAAATTGGACACGTTGAGGAATGTATATTGTTGTTGCTATAACAGAACTCAACCCACAATTTGAGTAAAAATTAACTCTTAAGAGTGACTTCCTCCTTATCTGCACAATGTCAAAAACAAACAAACAAACAAACTCTCCAGAAATGTGAAATGCTTACATGTAGACAGGCATTCAAGATTGATGACTGATAAATAATAAAGGTGTAGCATTTGTAAGGCTCTTTGAAGTTTGCAAAGAGCTTTCATGTACATTATTTTATTTAATCCTCAAAACAACACTCTGAGATTGATTGAGAAGGCATTTCAATTCAATTTTCAGGGAGGCCTACTCTAGGTCAGGTTTTATGTTAGACACTTAAGGTGAAAAGATAAATCAGATGACACATTCTTGTAGCCAAGAAATTTAAAAATGAGGAGACTGAGTCTCACAGATATCGAGATGGTAAATTTTTATTCCAGAGCCCCCAAATCTCTATCTTTGCACTCAAAATCTGATGCTTTTATCTTTTACCATGTACCTCTAAACAGAATGAAGCCAAATTAGTCCAGAGAAATCAGTTGAAAGCTGGTTTCCAAGGCACTCTAAATTTCATACAGTGAAAGCAGCTTAGCAGATAACTCAATTCAAAGATCACTTGCCTATTAAAGCAAGGGTTTTAGACCACTAATTTTATTTCCTTTAGGAGCAGTGCTGAATAAACTTGCATTAAAACAGAGTGAACTATGCAGCTTCGACATGTAAAGAGACTGGAAGACATCACTTCTAGCTTTACAACATGAAAAAGCTGTGCAAACTGAAAATCAATGACTTCTCTTGGATGTATCAGAAAACTAAGGTTAAAGGACAAAAACTCACCCCAAAATTTGGAAAGACAGGTATATCCAGAAAGATCCAGCCATGATCTACTTACTTGGAGCAGAAGCTACTAGAGCCATAAACTGGTAGGAACACTTGCTGGTAACCTTGAACCACTGATGGATGAACGTAGATCAGCTGAGACTTGAAAACTCCAGCAGACGCAGTTTTGAGTTTGGAGGAGTCACACTTTGATGGGTTTTACTTCTAAGAAACCCACAAGTTCTTCCTGTGAAGACTAAAGAAAAATCCTTTTGTGTTTTGGGCAGTGGGAGGGTAAATGTAACTAATTTGAAATATATCTAGGAGAAAAATAAGCTGAGCACTGAAGAATTGATGTTTTTGAATTGTGGTGTTGGTGAAGACTCTTGAGAGTCCCTTGGACTGCAAGGAGACCAAATCAGTCAATCCTAAAGGAAAACAGTCCTGAATATTCATTGGAAGGACTGATGCTGAAGCTGAAGCTCCAATACTTTGGCCACTTGATGTGAAGAACTGACTCACTGGAAAAGACCCTGATGCTGGGAAAGATTGAAGGTGGGAGGAGAAGGGGACAACAGAGGATGAGATGGTCGGATGGCATCACTGACTCGATGGACATGAGTTTGAGCAAACTCTGGAAGTTGGGTGATGGACAGGGAAGCCTGGTGTGCTGCAGTTCATGGAGTCACAAAGAGTTGGACTTGACTGAGTGACTGAATGGAACTGAATTGAACTGAATCAGAAAAACTTTGAGACATCTATAATACAAAACACTTGCCCAGTAATCTCAAACACTGTCAAAAGGCATCAAATACAAAAAAAGTCTGAGATATGGTCAATATCAAGGGGAGCCTAAGGAGACATGATGACTAAATGTAATGTGGTACCCTGAATGGGATCCTGCAACAGAGAAAATGTATTAGGTAAAAACTAAGAAAAACTGAGGGCTTCCCCAATGGCTCAGCGGTAAAGAATCCATCTGCAATGCAGGAGACACAGGAGATGTTGCTTTGATCCCTGGGTTGGGAAGATCCCCTGGAGGAAGGTATAGCAACCCACTCCAGTATTCTTGTTTGGAAAGTTCCATGGACAGAGGAGTCTGGTGAGCTACAGTCCATTTTGTCACAAAGAGTCAGACACAACTGAGTGTCTGAGCATATATGTATAGTTTTCAGTCTTGGAAGTTCTCCTCTTTGACTTCTGTCTTGGGTGAGATACCTAAGGAGTTGTGAAGGAGAAGTGGCCCCCCATTTAGTCACCCAGATTGATGAATCACCTCTTGATATCTTGGAATGACAGATTTCAAAGTAGAAGGTGGTTATTGCAATAACAACAAAAAATCTGTTATAAAGGAACCAATTTTCCCTAACTTACAGAATGTGAACAGTGGAAGGGACCACAGATGCACTGAAGTCCAATTCTCTCACTTTACAAATGAGGAAACTGAGGCTAAGGAGGGGGACTCACCCACCTTGGATCCAGGATTAGAGCTCACTTTCCTTTTGATACCATTGTTTTAACATGAAAGATTTTTTCAAAAACTCTGTACTCACCATTGGGTTAAATGATTAACATTTTGTCATATTTGCTTCATGCATTTGCATATCATTTAAAAGTAATTTTTATACTTTTTGACAGTACCTTCCTAAATATTTATCATGTATTTCCTAATAATAAAGACTTTTAAAAAAACTTGAAGTGTAGTTGATTTATAATACTCTATTTAGTTTAGATTCCTTTTGTTTAGTTTTGCTTTTATTTATTTTGTCTTAGGAGACAGATCCAAAAAAACTATTGCTACGATTTGTGTCAGAGTGTTCTGCTTATATTTTCTTTTAGGAGTTTTACGGTTTCAGGTCTTACATGAGTTCTTTAATCCATTTTGAATTTATTTTTGTACATAATGTGAGGTAATATAATCTCATTTTTTTACATAAAGCTGTTAGGTTTTGCTTGCACCACTTACTGAAGAGATTGTCTGTTCTCCATTGTATATTCTTATCTTCATTGCCATAGATTAATTGACCATAAGTGCATGGATTTACTTCTGGTCTCCCTATTCTGTTCCACAGATCTACTTTTTCTTTTCTCTCTCTCTCTTTCTTTTCTTTTTTTTTTTTTTTTGGCCAAAACCACATTGTCTTATCAGTCCCCTGACTTTGTTTTTACCTTCAACATTGTCTTGGGTGTTCTGGGTTTTTTGCCTCTTCATATAAACTTTACATCAGTTTGTCAATATCAACAAAATGACTTTTTGGGATTTTAAATGAGATTGTGTTGAGTCTATAGATCAAGTAGGGAGGAACTGACATTTTAATAATATGGAGCCTTCCTATCCTTTAACATGAAATATTTCTCCATGTACTTATTTCTTCTTTGATAATTCATAAAAGTTTATAGTTTTCTTCACGTGGATCTTATATTTTGTTAGATTTCTAACTAAGTATTTCACTTTCAGATGCTAATGTAAATGATACTGTGTATTTAATTTCAAATTCCACTTGTTCATTACTGGTTATAGGAAAGCAATTAATGTTTCTATATTAACCTTGTAATGTGCAAACTTGCCTTAATCACTCAGAAGTTCCAGGAGGTTTTTAGCATTAACAGGGACTTCCAGCAAAATGTTAAATAGGAAGGATCAGAGGGAACATTCTTGGCTTGTACCTGACTGTAGTGAGAAAGCTCGTTTTTCACCATTAAGAATGATATTGATGAAAGATTTTTTGTAAATATTCTGTTTGGTTTTTTTGTTTGTTTGTTTTTGGCAACTCCGTGCAGCTTTGGGATTTTCATTCCTTGACCAGGGATTGAACGTGGGGCCACAGCAGTAAAAGCGCAGAGTCCTAACCACTGTACCCTCAGTGAGGTCCCGTAAATATTCTTTATTAAGTTGATGAAGTTAATGTCAGTGTACTGACAGTAATTTTTTTTTTTCATGAATGAATGTTGAAGTTTGTAAAATTCTTTTTCTTGTATCTATTGTTATATGATTTTTCTTTTTTAGCCTATTGGATGTGATGGATTGATTCTTAATTGATTTTTGAAAGCTGAATCAGCCTTTCATACCTAGTATAAATCCCCTTGGTTTTGGTATATGATTTTTTCTATACATTGTTAGACTTCCCAGTAGCTCAGACGGTAAAGAATCTGCCTGCAATGAAGGAGACCTGGATTCGATTCCTAGGTCAGGAAGATCCCCTGGAGGCGGGCATGGCAAACCGCTCTAGTATAGTTGCCTAGAGAATCCCATGGACAGAGGAGCCTGGCAGGCTTCAGTCCATGGGGTCACAAACAGTCGGACATGACTGAGCAACTAACACTATACATTATTAGATTGATTTGCTAATATTTTTTAAGGATTGTTGCATGCGTGTTCATGAGAGATACAGGTCTGTGGTTTCTAGCAATATCTGCTTGGTTTGTATAAGGTAATGCAGATTTATATGATGATTAAGGAAGGAATTAAGTCCTGCTGCTTCCACCCTCTGAAAGAGATTGTATAGAATTGGTATAGTCTATTCATTAAATGTTTGGTAGAATTTGCTAATGAACCCATTTATACCTGATGATTTGTGTTTTGGAAGGTTGTCAATTATTTTTTCTTTTTTCTTTTTAATTTTTTAAAAATTGAAGTATAGTTGATTTACAATGCTGTGTTAGTTTTAAGTGTACAGTGGAAGGTCATTAATTATTAATTTAATTTCTTTAAGAGATATAGGCCTATTCAGTTTGCTTATTTCTTCTTGTATGAATTTTGGCTGATTGTGTCTTTCAAGGACTTTGTCCATATTATTTAGGTTATCAAACTTAAGGACATAGACTTTTTCCCAGTATTTCTTTATTATCTTTTTATGTTGATGGGATCTCATTGTGTTTTGATATTCATTTCTCTGGTAATTAGTGACATTAGGAATATTTTCATGTGCCTATTGGCCTTTAACATATTTAAAAACATCAAATACCTGAATCTGACCAGGAATTTTGCTTCTGCTATTGTGTGACGTAAGCACATGTTTAGTGTTCTATCTAATGAGACTGTCCAACACTAGCTTTACTGCTAGTGAAGAAAGAGAGGCTGAAGCATCACCATACAGCAGGTAGTTTACCTCTCTAATCTAGGCACTTAGCATTTTAGTAGGAAGACCAGTCTGTTGGAGTCACATGTGTCCTTGAATATAAATAAAAACAATACAAACGTTATATCCATAATCCTACAGTCCCACTGAACAAAGACGGAAAATGTATGAGCTCAGTCCATCATGAGGAAGAATTTCATCTTCCCTGGAGCTGACTATAAATATATTTTAAGCCCATAGGGTGGTTAAGTTTCCCCTGGTAGCCTCAAGTAGTCTTTTCATCACATAAATACCAGGATATCCCCCTGCTTCTTCCTTTCAACTCTTCTCTCAAGGGGTATTCAGCTTTAATCTGCTCCAGTAACTTGTGATCAAGACAGCAAGTTGCTTTTTGTCCGGATCTTCTCTCTTTTCTTCTCCTGCTCCCTCTTCCTTTCCTTCTCTTTTCCATCCTGCCCACTTCTAGTGCATCATTGCCATGAGCTATTACTCTCAAAGCTAAAAGAGAATAGACAGGAAGCCCCACGCTGCCACATTTAACTTATCTTAAAATAAATGTGCTCAGAAGAGAATAATGGAAACACATTCTTGCCATGTTGATTCTGGGTTTCACAGAACTATTTTTCCCTCCTAGAACTTTATTTAAAATAACTGAAATTGTGCAATAAATAGGTACTCCCTATTCTGAATATAGCAAAGTTCAAGGAACTTCATCTATGAAATGACTGCTTTTGCAAAAATTTCATTTAAGAGATGAGATTTAAGAAGACAACTGAAGTCTTTCTCTCCTCCCACTTCATCCACATATAGAAGAACTTCAAGTGTTCCTGGATTCAAGGGCAAAAGAGGACAACTTCTTTCCTATTTATTCCCAAGGCAAAAGACCTGGGTTCTGATGAGAGCTGTATCTCCTGTCACCAGTGTGTATTTTGCTTCCTTTGGGAACTGCACAACCAAGAAGTTTTCTAGCTTTGCTTATATTTGAAGTATGACTTTACCTGGGGTGAGTCTAACTCGGGTCTGAATCAACAAATCATTCTCCTCTTTGAAACCCTAATCTTCTTCATTTATTCAAGATAACCTGTAAAGACTTATAAATATAGAAACATATGCAAAAAAAAAAAAAAAAAAAAGAATGGCAAGAAGGTTACCTAAGAGCTGAGCATATCATTCAGCACAGAGGTTTCTGAAAATTGCTGGCATTAGATTGTTGCTTAGTCACTAAGTCTTGTCCAGCACTTTTGTGACCCCATGGATTGCAGCCCACCAGGCTCCTCTGTCCACGGGATTTCCCAAGCAAGAATACTGGAGTGGCTTGCCATTTTCTTCTCCAGAGGATCTTCCCGACCCAGGGATTGAACCCACGTCTCCTGCATTGGCAGGCAGATTCTTTACCACTGAGTCACCTGAGAAGCCTTGGCATTAGATTATATGACAATAATATTAATAGAATTTTCTGTATTATGTGCAAGGTAAACTTGGTTTCAGAAGCAGCAATTGCATATGGAAGAAAATCTAGACCGGAGTCATAACACCTGTCTGAGTCCACACTGTATCCTTTGGCACTTCTGTGGTCCTGGTCACATTACCTAACTTCTCTGAATCTTAGTTTCCTTAACTGTGAACTGGAGATAGCATAGATTAAATAAAACAATTTAGATTACAGTGATCAAGTTTTAAGTTCCATCCTGCTTCATAAATGTGAAACAATAGTCAGCTTAATATACGTTGCCATTCCCCCACTTTCTCCTCCCAGATAACTTGTTAAGTTGTAGAGTTGATAAGAGATTTCTGCCAAAAGCCTGTAACAATATGCTTACTCCTTACCCTTATTAGTTTGCTCGTTGGCTTGTTTTCTGATTTTGATAATTATGAGATTTGTATTAGTACCAATGTCTCTACCTGGTCCTCTTTACAACACTGGCTAACATATGTTAGGTAAATAATTGATGTTTATGTGCTGGATGCAGGACTCAACAAGGGAGAGACCTGCCTTTATTAATGCTCTGTTAGCTTAGCTATATTCCTGCCGGTACACCAGTAAAATTAGCTGTGTTATTAAGATGTTGAGAGCCACAAAAATGTTGCTTTTCTCTTTGATTGCACATTTCTTGTACCATGTAGACAATGACAATAAGAATAAGGAGCGAGATAATACTCATCATGTTTCTCCGTCAGAAGCAGCCAAATGGAGCAGGCTTGCCTTCTAGTACCTCAGCGCTCAGGCTAAGCCTCTCATTGGAGCACAAAATAGCAGAGTAAAATATTGCCTTTGTGCTCAATTCTAGGCTGCTCTGGGTCTAAGCCTTTGGGAATGTACACAATATCTCAAGGCTGTTGAAAAGCCCACACAAAGAGATGGATCTTGTATACCCTCATGAATGTCTTGGTGCATACATCTTTTCTGGAAAGTCAAAGGAAACTCTCAGCCTCTGATTCCTGGCTAAGAATTTGCATTTGCATTTGAAATAAAATATGCAACATAGGAATCTGGTCATATCCAACCCTATCAGAAATCCCTGATTTGTGATATTATACCCTAACAAGAGCATTTCCAGATCTTCTGGCCTATACTTCAAATACTTTCTACCCAGAATCAGATCGCTTAAGGAATGCAGCGCTAAATGATGTGGTCGCTGTGGTGTGTTTCTGCCAGGGGGTCATGTTTCATGTATTGCAGCAACGGGGCTCACAGAGGTAATACCAGAAAACATAGTGGGTATTGGAACAAGACTGCTTCAGCTTCCAAAGAGTTCACAGGATAGTGGGAGAGAAAGCCAAACACACACTTTATCATAATAAACTGCGGTAAGTTAGAGACACTGCACATACCTGGTGTTGTGGGCACACAGGGAAGGTAGCTCCCCCCTCTGCCTGGGGAGGACACAAGGAGATTGAAGAGTGCTTTCGTCCACAAGACGATATATGAGCTGTGACCTGAGAGTGTCCACCCATAAGAAAAAGAAGAGTGGGGTAGTCAAAGCTGAGGGAACAATATTGCACAAAGACTCAAGATGCCAAAAGGCTTATTTGGAGGACACAGAGACTGCATGTGGTTGCCCAGAGGGAAAATGGTGAGAAAATGGCCGGGAATTGTGTCATAAATTACTGGCCATGACAGGTTAAGAATTTGGACTTTAAGAAAACCACTATTATTATTCCAAGACATCCATTGGGATTAGTAGATTGGAGCAATCATTAGGGTCTTTTTTTTTTTTTTTTTTCATTTATTTTTATTAGTTGGAGGCTAATTACTTTACAATATTGTAGTGGTTTTTGTCATACATTGACATGAATCAGACATGGATTTACATGTATTCCCCATCCCTATCCCCCCCTCCCACCTCCCTCTCCACCCGATCCCTCCGGGTCTTCCCAGTGCACCAGGCCTGTTATGAAAGAAAGTGAGGTGTGCAGGTCTGTAAACAGCTGAAACACTAGAATAAAAGCTGCTGCTAACCTATATATTCCTTCCAAATTTCTCAATTTTATCTCCTGAGAGCATGTTCTTCTTGACTATAATTCTTCCCTACATGACTAATACCTACTAATTGATGTTTAAGCTCTAAGTTTTTCTTGATCCATAACGTTTAACCAGATACCATCTGGGTAAAAATCTTACTGAAGGCAGCGACACCTAAATAGATGTTTAAAAAGATCTTATTATTATTTTTTTATTGAAGTTTTAGATTCACAGAAAAATTGAGAAGATACAGAAATTTCCCATGTATCCCCTGCCTCACAGCATAGCCTCTCCTTTTATCAACTGCTACTGCTGCTAATTCACTTCAGTTGTGTCCGACTCTGTGCGACCCCATCCCTGGGATTCTCCAGGCAAGAGTACTGGAGTGGGGTGCCATTGCCTTCTCTGCCTTTTATCAACAGCCATCACCAAAAGTACATTTTTTATAGTTGATGGATCAACATTGACACATTGAACTCAGCTAAAGTCCATAGTTTACTACAGAATTCATTCTTGGTGTTGCATGTTCTGTGTTTAGGCAAATGTGTAATGATATGTATCCATTATAGTATCTTATTTAGTATTTTTCACTCCCCTAAAAATTGTATTTTGCCTAACCATTCCTCCCCACTTTATACATCTCCTGGCAACCACTAATCTTTTTACTGTCTCTATAGTATTGCCTTTACCAAAATATCATATAGTTGGAGTCATACAATTTGTATTCTCAGATTGACTTCTTTCACTTAGCAATATTCATTTAATGTTTTGCTATGTCTTCAGGGACTAATAGCTTGTGTCTCTTTAACACTGAATAATACTTTACTGTCTGATGGCTCAACATCTGAAAATCATTCACTGTGATACATATACCACACTAACATAATGAAGAATAAAAATCATATGGTCACCTCAATAGATGCAGAAAAAACATTTATCAAAATTTAACATCCTTTCATGATAAAACCTTTGAACAAATTGGGTACAGAAGGAAATATAATAAAGGCCATGTATGACATGCACACAGCTAATATCATACTGAAAGGTAAAAAACTGAAAGCTTTTCTTCTAAGATCAGGAGCAAGACAAGAATGCCCACGCCTACCACATTTATTCAACATTGTACTGGAAATCCTAGCCAGAGCAATTAGGTAAGAAAAATAAACAAAAGTCATCCAATCAGAAAGGAAGAAATAAGGTTATCACTATTTACAAATGTGCAAATTATTACACTATTTGTACTTTTATTATATATAAAAAAATCCTAAAAATTCTACCAAAACGTTGTTAGAAATAAAAAAATCAGTAAAGATGCAGGATAAAAAATTGATATACAAAATCAGTTGTGTTTCTATATACTAACTACTGGAAAGAGAAAATAAGAAAAAATAACATTTCTAATAGCACTAAAAAGAATAAATGCTTGGGAATAAGTTTAACCGAAGGGTTGAAAAATCTTTACAAGGCTAATTATAAAATACTGATGAAAGAAAATGACAAAAATAAGTGGAAAGATATTCTGTGCTCATGCATAAGAGGAATTAATATTGTTAAAATATCAATACTACCCAAAGCAATGTACAGACTCTATGAATGCCTATCAAAATTCCAATGGCATTTTTCAAAGAAATAGAACAAACAATCCAAAAATTTGTGTGGTACCACAAAATGATCCCAAATAACCAAAGCAATCTTGAAAAAGAACAAATCTAGAGCCATTATACATCCTAATTTCAATCTTACTTTTGAATAATTATCCAAAAAAACCAGAATAATTATCTCAAAGAGAGATTTGAACTCCCATGTTTATTGCAGCATTATTCACAATAGCTAAGGTTTGGAAATAATCTAAGGGTCTGTCAATGGATGATCAGATTTAAAAAAATGTGGCGCACACACACACATACACCTGAAATATTATCCAGTCTTAAAAAAGAAGGAAATCCTACCACTTGCAACAATATAAATGAAAATGAGCTTGGAGGGCATTATTTAAGCACAATAAGCCAGACAGAGAAAGGTAAGTATTGTATAATAGCAGTTACATGTGAAATCTGAAAAAAAAGAAAAAGCAAAGTTGAACTCATAGAAATAAGAATAGTCTTTTGTTTCCTCATATAAACTTTAGGATTTGTTGATAGCCATAAATTAATTTGTTGAAATTTTGATTAGGACTCCATTGAATCTATAGATTAAGTTGGGAAGAAAATTGACACCTTGATGATATTGAGTTTACCTATCAATAAACATGAAATATCTCTCCATTTATTTTGTTCTTTGATTTCATTCATCAGAGTTTCCTAGTTTTCATCGTAGATCTCATGCATATTTTGTTAGATTTACACCTCAGTATTTCTCTGCTTATATATATATGATACATATTGTACATGAGCATACCTAATTAAATATTGCTGCTATTATTAGTTTGAGCCAACTGTTGCCTATTAGATCAACTAAGAAAAACAAGTTTTAATTTTAACTTTACTTACTCCTTCTTTGATGTTTTTCCTTTCTTTATACAGAAACAAGTTTCTGACCTATATTACTTTCTTTCTCTCTGAAGAGCTACTTGTAACATCTCTTTTAAGGCAGATCCGGCAACAAATTCCCTCAATTTTTGTCTGAGAAAATCTTTATTTCTCCTTCAATTTTAAAGGATAATTTCACAGGGTACAAAATTTAGGTCCAAAATTTCACAGGGTACAAAATCAGTGATTTCTTTCTCTCAATACTTCAAATATTTCACTCTCCTCTTTTACTTGCTTGCATGATTATAAAGAGAAAATGAATGTAATTCTTATCTTTGTTCTATTTTAAGTAAGGTGCTTTTTCTCTCTAGCTTCTTTCATGATTTTTTTCTTTATCTCTGACTTTCTATAGTTTGAAAATGATATGGCTATGTGTATCTTGGGGCATTCATCTTGATTGGTGTCCCTCTGAGTTTCCTGGATCCATGATTTGGCATCTGACATTAATTTGTGAGAATTTTTTATTCATTATTGTTTCAGATATTCCCTCTTTTCCTTTCTTTTTTTTCTCCTTTAGTATTCCTCTTACACCTATGTTACATCTTTTAGAGTTGTTACATAGTCCTTGAATATTCTGTTCTGGCTTTTTCCTTCGGCCCTTGTTCTCTTTGCTTTTCAGTTTTGGAGGTATCTATTGAGATATCCTCAAACTCAGAGATTCTTTCCTCAGCCATGTCCCATTTTATAATAAGCCCATCAATGGCATTCGACATTGCTGTTACAGTGTTTTTTATCTCCAGTATTTCTTTTTAGTGCATCCTTAGGATTTCCATGTCCCTGCTTACCGTGCCATCTGTTTTTGAATGCCCTATGTTTTATCCATCAGAGTTCTTAACATATTAATTCAGTGTGCTGTGCTGATCTCAGTCACTCAGTCATGTCCAATTCTTTGTGATCCCATGGACTGTGGTCCGCCAGGCTCCTCTGTCCATGGGATTTTCCAGACAAGAATAATGGTGTCGGTTGCCATTTCCTTCTCCTGGAGATCTTCCCAACCCAGGGACTGAACTTGAATCTCCTGCATTGCAGGCAGATTCTTTACCACTGAGCCACCTGGGAAGCCTTATATTAATCACAGTAGTTTTAAACTCCTAGTTTGATAATTCCAATATCACAGGTTCTGATATTAATGTTGCCTCTTCAGATTGGGTCATTTGCCTTTTGATACGCTTTGTAATTATTTCTTGGTAGCTCGATATCATGTATTAGATATAAAAAACAAAGTTGCTATATATATAGGCTACTAGTACTGTGGTTTGAGATGGAGGGCAGAAAGTGTTCTGTAGTCTTTTAGTTAGGCCTCAGTCTTTTAATGAGCTTATGTCCCCACACTACAAACTTCACTAGTATTTCTCAGGGCTTTTGCCCTCCCACAGTTGTGAAAGGATGGCTGCAGTGGGCTTAGAGTGGCTGGAGTTGGGTCATTTCCCTTCCCCCAGTTCTGCTCGGCTCTGATAATACCCTGCAGGTTAGGCTCTGGTTAACCAATTTCTCATGAGAGCAAACTTTTAAAGAAAAACAGCGTGCTATGGCATATTTCAAAATGGTTTTTCTCTCCCCCTGTCAGAAGTTCAAGGAGTATTTTCTCTGATATTTACCATGGGAACCCTTTAAAGCTCCTGGAGGTAAATCACAGATTACGGTATCCCACCTGATGACTGGGCCCTCCTGGAGTTTTTAATGGTCAGAATTGTCCACACTGAGCCTCCATCAGTTTATCAGTTACGGTTCAGGTTTTCCCATCCTGGCTCTGGTTCCCCAATGGCTTCTGGTGAGCCTTTGCCCTGGTTAGCTGTGACTCCCTTGTATTTATTTGTCTTCTTTTTTAAATATCAGGAGCAGCGGTTTGCCCTGTGTCTTCATATACTTTATGAATAAAAAAAAAGTTAATTTTTATAGTCTATTCAGCTTTTCATTTGTTGTTAGGAAGTAATATTGACTTCTAAATTCCTTATGTGTAGAACTAGAAACCACACCTTCATTTTTTGAATGTTTCAAAAAATAATAATACAGACACAGAAGAATTGGACACAAAGTTGGGATGAGGTAGATTTCCAATGATCATTTGTATCAGTGTGGATCATCCTTAAATCAACAGAGATATTTCAGGAGATGGAAGAATTGATTGTCAAGATTATTCAAAGATGAAAATTTATATACAAATAAATTTTGAGTGGGGAATGCAAATTTTCTTATTGGTGCACAAAAATAAAAAAGACTGACATTTCAAATATTTGTTGACCTTTTAATTTGCAAATTACAGTAATTGAAATGTATATTTGTTATAATTAGTACCTTTGGGGAAAATCTTTCCAATAAGGATGAGAAATACTAAACATACTAGTTAGAGGTAGGTTTATCTGCAAGTAAAAAGCACCTGAAAAACAGTAATTGAAACAACATAAATGTTGATTTTTTTCTTCATGTAGAATTCTAGTAGCAGGCAGTTCAAAGAAGGGATCTTCAGAGAAACAGGTGCCATTGCCAATGGTCTTTCTTGGCTATATCAGGTCCAGGCATGACATCTGAATTTCATCTACAAGATAGTACAGGATAAAGAGGAAAGAGCAAAAGATGCACACTAGCTCCTTTTAAGAAAAGTTCTCAAATGCTGCCGTAAGAATTTTCCACATACCACTCATGGGTCAGAATTTAGCCATACAGCCACATATAGATAAAAGCAAGGCTGGGGAAAATTATCTTTGTTCTGAGTAGCCATAGTCCCAAATAAAATTAGAGATTTTACTACCAAACAAAAAGAGGAAAATTTGTATAGGGGACCATTAATCACTTGTACTACTGTCCTATGCTATAGAATATTTCTTTTTTTTCCCCCCCTGATACTCTTACCAATTTGGAAGGTTTGCTTGTTTATGCTCCTATATTGGGAGAAAGGGAATCAGGAATGGAAAGAATATCATCAAAGGAGGATGTTGGGTTTTAAAATGGTGTGATTATCAGGCTCTTAATTTGACAGACTCTCTTTTTCTCTCCTAAAAAATTTTAAATCAAGGAAGCTATTTTATTGAGTTTGGTGAAGAGGGCTAAGAGACTGGATTTAAGAAGAACTAACACAAGAAAATGTATCAATCTTACAAATATGCTCTGTGAGACGCTCACTGCTCTTAAAGAGAAGACTACCGGCTTGATCCCAGTCTGTGTAAACACTAAAGGCAAATGGTGATCAAATCATTGCTACTGCAGTTGCCTGTGAAAAGAAACCTCTCTGGCCTCCTTAAGTTTGTCATGCAACAAAGATTAGCCTTTTTTTTTTTTTTTCCTAAGCCTTGAGTTTTAAGCTGGTAAATCTAATCTTGAGGTCAGTTTTGAGAGACCCTTCACTTAAACTTGAACTCACTAAAATTGCACATAGATATTAAAAAAATAAATTTAAGCTCTATTTTCCAACATGATACAAAGCAAGAAAATGCTGTTTGGGGGAAGGTTTACCAAAGTGTTCTGTATGCCTCCCCATACAGGGATAGAATTATATTTCAGACAGGGTGATAAGCCTCCATTTTTCAATGGCCCCATTTTTTTCTCTCTCAGAGAGAACCTAATCTCTTTAAAAGCACAGTAACAGTTAATCCCCTCAATGTACAAGGATTTCTAGTCTATCAGGAGGCAAGTAATTAGGAAGATATTTTAGAATCTAAGGAGTCACCTAAAAGTTGAAATCCTATTTAAGCTAATCTGTAGCATATACATAGCTGTGCTTGAGATCAATCAAATCTAATGAAGTGCAAAACATCATTTTTATGTAGAATTATGCTCTATTTATAAGTCAGATTTTGTGACTTTGAGGTTAACTGAATGTGTGGCACTGACATTAAGCCAATTCACCTCATTACAATTCAGCTAAATTTTCAATACTTATGCAAAGATATATTTTAGAACAATATATACTCTTTTTCAAACGTTTTTGAAATTGACTGCCTCTTTGGAAAATTAACATATTGAGACACAAAAAGATTAAGCAAATGCCCAAAGTCAAATTGGAAAACCCTAAACAAAATGAGAATAAAAGATTATACAGCTCTAAACTGTCTGCAGCTAAAAAGAACTCTACCTGTCTTTCACACTGAAATGGAAATCTTTACCAGAGTCTGTTCTTAAATTAGACAAAATAGATTTAATTACAGATAAAATTGTATGAAGCCAGCAGCCATTAGAGTTGAGGAAAGCCCTCGGGTGGTTCCCTTGGCAATGTCAGACCTGACCTGTCTCAACCAGTGATGGCAAAAGGGAAATATTTTTTTCAAAAGTTGCATTGTAGGCTTGTTGCAATGCTGGAGCAGGAGAGCTATTCTCAGAGTAATCTGCACCCAGCCAAAATATGTGTGCCTTCAACTACTTCCTGGACTAAAATAGCGGAATATTAGCCAAAGCTACATAACAATACTTGGAGCAGGGACAAGTTGCCAAAACATAGCATCAGACTGGCCTATAGGTACAACTGGGCTTCCCTAACAGCTCAGTTGGTAAAGCTGCCTGCAATGCAGAAGACCCCAGTTGCTGGGTCAGGAAGATCTGGGTCGGGAAGATCTGCTGGAGAAGGGATAGGCTACCCACTCCAGTATGCTCGGTCTTTCCCTGTGGCTCAGTTGATAAAGAATCTTCCTGCAATGCAGGAGATGTGGGTTCTATCCCTAGGTTGGGAAGATCCCCTGGAGAAGGGAGAGGTGAAAGGCTACCCATTCCAGTATTCTGGCCTGGAGAATTCCATGGACTGTATGGTCCATGGGGTTGCAAAGAGTCAGACATGACTGAGTGACTTTCAC
The DNA here is from genome assembly GCF_033118175.1 of Dama dama. NCBI lineage: Eukaryota > Metazoa > Chordata > Mammalia > Artiodactyla > Cervidae > Dama > Dama dama. The sequence continues at coordinate 38,092,330 of NC_083713.1, forward strand.
TTACTTATAGGTACAATTGGTATTGCAGACTAAAGTCTAAGATTGAATATTAAATGTCAAGGGGTTTACAAGTAAAGCACTCCAGTCAATAAGCATTGTCTAACCAATTTTTCATGTATTTAGCAATACCCTCTCCCCAAATAACCAGCCTCACAAAAATCTCTAAAATAGGCACATAAAGCACACATCAAATTAAAAAAAAATAAGAATCATACACTGTACGCTCTCAGACACAGTGGAATTAAACTAGAAATCAATAATAGAAAGATAGTTGGAATATCCCTGAACTTGGAGGTTAAGCAACATGCTTCTAAATAACATGGGTTAAAGGAGAAATCTGAAGTGAGTGAAAAATACTTCAAATTAAATGAAAAGGAACACATAACAAAATTTGTGGGATGCAGTGAAAACAATGCTTCTAGGGAAATTTATACTATTTAATGTTTATATTGGCAAGGAAAGACAATCTAAAACCAATGATCTAAGCTTCTACTTTAAGAAATTAGAAAAAGAGCAAATTAAATCCAAAGTAAATAGTGGAAAAGAATTAATAAAAATAAGAGCAAAAGGGAGGGAGTTGGGAGGGGAGGTTCAGGATGGGGGACACATGTACACCCATGGTTGATTCATGTCAATGTATGGCAAAACCACTGCAATATTGTAAAGATATTAGCCTCCAATTAAAATAAATTAATTAATTAACTAAAAATATAAAAGTAGAAATCAATGAAACTGCAAACAGGAAAGCAAGAGAAACTAAATGAAATGAAAAGCTTGTTATTGGAAACATCATTAAAATTAATATCTCTAGCCAACCTACTGTTTAAAAAGGAGAAGACATAAATCATTAGTACCAAACATGAATGTAGGGGATATCACTACAAATTCTATGGACACAAATAATAATAAAGGAATACTGTAAAGAGATCTGTGCTCACATATTCAGGAATCAAGATGAAATGGACTTTTAAAACAATTTTTTGAAAGTCATAATCTGTAAAAACTTATGGAAGAAGAAATACACAATCTGAATAAACTTATTTTCAATAAAGACATTGAATCAATAATTAATAACCTTTTAAAGTAGAAAGAACCAGGCTCTGATGGGTTTACTTATGAATTCTGCCAAGAATTTATGAAAAAATTCTACCAATTCTACACAATCACTTTTAGAGGATACAAATAGAGGAAATACATTCAATGAAATCAGAATTATCCTAATATCCAAACCAAGAAAAGACTCAGTTCAGGCACTCAGTCATGTCCAACTCATTGCAACCCTATAGACTGCAGCATGCCAGGCTTCCCTGTCCCTTACCAACTCCCGGAGCTTACTCAAACTCATGTCCATTGAGTTGGTGATGCCATCTAACCATCTGATTCTCTGTCATCCCCTTCTCCTCCTGCCTTCAATCTTTTCCAGCATCAGGGTCTTTTCCAATGAGTCAACTCTTCTCATCAGGTGGCCAAAGTATTGGAGTTTCAGCTTCAACATCAGTCCTTCCAATGAACACTCAGGACTGATCTCCTTTAGGATGGACTGATTGGATCTCCCTGAAGTCCAAGGGACTCTCAAGAGTCTTCTCCAACACCACAGTTCAAAAGCATCAATTCTTTGGCACTCAGCTCTTTTTATAGTCCAACCCTCACATCCGTATATGACTACTGGAAAAACCATAGCCTTGACTAGACGGACCTTTGTTGGCAAAGTAATGTCTCTGCTTTTTAATATGCTGTCTTGGTTGGTCATAACTTTTCTTCCAAGGAGCAAGTGTCTTTTAATTTCATGGCTGCAGTCACCATCTGCAGTGATTTTGGAGTCCCCCAACAATACAGTTTAAAACTCTTTCCACTGTTTCCCCATCTATTTACCATGAAGTTTTAGGACCGGGTGCCATGATCTTAGTTTTCTGAATGTTGAGTTTTAAGCCAGCCTTTTCACTCTCCTCTTTCACTTCCATCAAGAAGCTCTTTAAATTCTTCTTCATTTCCTGCCATGAGGGTGGTGTCGTCTGCAAATATGAGGTTACTGGTATTTCTCCCAGCAATCTTGATTCCAGCTTGTGCTTCATCCAGCCAAGCATTCCTCATGATGTACTCTGCATATAAATTAAATAAACAGGGTGACAATATACAGCCTTGACGTACTCCTTTCCGATTTTTAATCAGTTTGTTATTCCATGTCCAGTTCTAACTGTTGCTTCTTGACCTGCATACAGATTTCTCAGGAGACAGGTGAGGTGGTCTGGTATTCCCACCTCTTTAAGAATTTCCCACAGTTTATTGTGAAAGAAAAGACTGCAAAGAAAGAAAATTACAGATCTTTTTTATATCAGCTTTATTCATAATTGCCAAAATTTGGAAGCAACCAAGATGTCCATCAGTAGGTGAATATATAAACAAACTGGTAAATCCAGACAATAGAGTATTATTAAGTGCTGAAAAGAAACAAGCTTTCAAGCCATAAGATATAGAGGGACCTTAAATGCATATTATTAAGTGTAAGAAACCAATATGAAAATGCTACAGACTGTATAATTCCAAATATGTGACTCTCTATAAAAGACAAAACTATGAAGATAGTAAAAAAAAAAAAAAAAAAGAACAGTTGTTGCCAGAGTTTAGGGATCAGGAAGGGATGAGTAGACTGTAGACAGAGGATTTTTAGAGCTGTTATACTATTCTGTATGATACTATATTGGTGGATACATTTCATTACACATCTGTCTAAATCAATAGAATGTATACGCCAAGACTGAAACCTAATGTAAATGATGAACTTTGGGTGATACTAATGGATTAATGTAGATAATTCAGATGGTAAAGAATCTACCTGAAATGCAGGAGACTCCAGTTTGACCCCTGGGCTAGGAAGATCCACTGGAGAAGGGAACAGCTACCCACTCCAGTATTCTGGTTTGAAGAATTCCATGGACTATATAGTCCATGGGTTCACAAATAGTCAGACACGACTGAACGACTTTCACACTCACAATATAGGTTCATCAGTTGTAACAAATGAATAACCCTGGTGCAGGATGGCAACAGTGGGAGAGACTGTGTGTACGGGGAGGAGGGGGTACATGGGAAATCTCTGTGTCTTCTATTCAATTTTTCTGTGAATCTAAAAATGCTCAAAGAATTAAAGTTTATTTTAAAAAAATAAAGGACATAAAAAGATATTCCATACAACTACTAAGCATAAGAAAGCTGGTGTCACTATATTAATATCAGACAAATGTTGTATTCAATATAAGGAGTATTAGCATAGATAAAGAAGGACATTTCATAATGATTAAAAAGTCATTTCCCCAAAAAGTCTAATGTACTTAATTACATGTATTTAATAATAGAACTCTAAAGTATATGATGCAAAAACTAGCATAATTAAAGGGAAATATAGACACACCTACAATCCTCATCAGAGGTTTAACTTCACTTTATCAGTAATTGAGGACAGAAATTGACCAAAAATATTTGTAATAATGTGGAATATTTGAACAACTATCACTGACATTTATAAAATATTATACCTAATCACTGTAAAACATAGATTCTTCTCAAGCATATATGGGATTACCACCAAAACAGACCTCATGCTAGGTCATAAATCAGCAAAAGAATGCAAATGTCCAATAAGTACATAAAATGGTACATCAGAGAAAAGCAAATAAAACCGTGAGATTTAACTTCACATCCACTAGAATGGCAAATATGAGAAAGGCTGACAATATCAGATAATGAAGAGGAAGTAGAACAATTGAAACTTTTCGCACATTCCTGGTGGGAAGTAGTCCAGCAATATATTTTAAAATGGATCATGACCCTAAGACACAAACTATTTTATAAAAAGTTATGTACAAGAATGTTCATAATAGATTTTTAAAAATAATTTCCCCAAATTGGAAACAACTCATTGACCATCAAAATTGGAATGGATAAGCAAATTGTGACATATTTACTTAATGGAATGCCACTCAGCATTGAAAAAGAATGATTTTCTGATGTCTGGAATGGCATGGAAAAATCACAAAGCATTACGTTGGGCAAAATTCTGACAGAAAATGAGTGCTTACTGTGCAATCTCATTTACTTAAAGTTCTAAATAAACAAAACAAATGTGTGATTGCACTAAAAAATAAGGGCCTTTCCGAATTATGGGTTGCACAGATGTTATTTTTTCCAATATCACTTAATTATACAATTAAATAAATACATGCTTGTCCTTATATGTAAATCATATCTCAATAAAAAGGAGTATGATTAGGAGGAAAAAATATTCCTGGTTTACTAGAAAAGAAAAATGCAGCCCTCTGTTATCTTGACAGTTTGACAGAAAGTCAAATCCATTTTCAAGTATTCTCTTTTTCTAATTAGAGATAATTAGAACAAATTATCTGATGGGTGCAGTGTTGAGAATCCTGCTTGTTGATGTTGATATCAAATATGATTTTTGAAAATAGAAAGTACAAAGAACTTCATTAGAGAACTTGGTCTCAATCCATATCAAGATAAAACTTTGGATTTTCAAAAAAAACAAGGAGCATATGTATTCTCTATACATACTATAGAAATAAATCTAGAAAGGACTATTTCATAAGAGCACTATTAATTTTCAGCTTAATTTATGCTCTTAACTTTTTAACCCCTTTGGCTTCTCTTGGAAAGTCTATTAGAAAAGAATTCCAGGCTCAAGTTTTGCTTCTACCCTTACCCAGAGGAATGTTAAGAAACTTGGTGATTTGCCACAGGGCAACCAGTGCAACCTAGAAAAAGAAAGTAAGATACCTGGTATCCATTATGAATCTCTTCCTCTGCCCTTAATCTTGTTCTAATATTTGTTTATTTAAAGTTCAGGAAGCTTTTACCCAAAGTCCTTTTACTAATTCATGCATCAATCAATTCTGCAAGTATTTTTCATTCAACAACCAAGGAAAAGCAATTATTTCTGAAAAATATTCAGTGCCATTTCAATCAAATCCTTCTAACCTAGAAAATCCTGACAGCATGTTTTAGAGAATTTGATGACTCTTTTAAACTCTTTAGAAAGGAGGCTGTCAGATGTATTTCTGTATTCACATATGTCCATGCGTGAGTGAATAAAGCAATTAAGTGATTCTTAGGTAGTTTGCTAAACCCTTGCAAGGAGACTTTGTAGGAAAATTTGGCATCTTCACCTAGGCTACTGATCTTGCTTCCTTATTCGCACCAAAGCATTTGGTTTCTAAAAATTATGCTTAGGGATTAATTTACCTTATTCCAACTGATGAGAGAAATTTATCTTAATTTGAATAAACTGTAAATGTCCATTCATCAGTTACGATCCTTGTTACGGCAGTCTGCCAAGAAACAGCAGGTGTCTGGGCCAGAGTTTACTCAAATATAAGATGAACTCTTTTCCTATGTTTGAAAGCCATGAATCTCCTTTTGACTTTGGGCCAAATATTTAATGGCTCTGAGTCTGGGTTTTCTTGTCTGTGAAGTAAAGAGCTTGATTATCTGGCATGCACGTTTTAGTTCTACAGTTCTGTGGACGTTATGATTGATAGCAAAGGAAGAGATTATTGATACCGATAGTACAAGACCTAACTCAAAACTCTGTGTGAACACAGAGTTAAAGCCAAAACTATGCCTGGGTGATGTGTCAGAGTCTGACATCATACTATAAAACTAATTAGGAAAATGGTTCTTATCTTCAAGAAACTTCCCATCCACTTTTGGCCATAATATAAACATAGAGAAATAGCACATGGCAATACATAATGAAGTATAGGAATGAACATTACCTTAAATCTAAGATTCAGAAGAGTGCATGAGATTGTAGCTTACAACCAACAATGCCATCATGTCCCCAGTGTTTCTTTGCCCATAGACATTGATATAATGTGGAACAATGTATTCTCTGAAACCAAATAGAAGTCTACTAAGTAGAAAATATTGTGACCCTGTATTCAGTGATAATACAAACAAATGCTCTGCTAAGAGGAAAAATAATGAAAAATAAGGAAGGATTATAGTGTAAAAATCCCCATATTTTCTTTTTTCTCAGTTTAAGCAATGGTGACTTACAAACTCTGTTTTACTTTGTTGGTTTTGTTCTACAGCTGAGTGAAAGAGAAGCCATTAAAACATATTGGCATAACATGTAATATTTATTACCTGTGTGATTATGTGGCAGAATGAGATGATGGATTTTACAGAAGGTACACACATACTGTAAAGGAGAATGCCTTAATCCTTGTTACTGATGTACTTTTGGTCAGTAGAATGTTGCATCTATTTTTGGTAATATAAAACAACATGAGACATTCCTTATTTTCAGTTGTTTCAGAACACTCCTGTTTCTGATTTATCTTACATTTTGATGCTCTTTTTGTGGATGATCATATTTCTTTGTATTATTATTATCATTATTAAGTCCTTTGACCTTTTTACTAGCTTGCATGTACAGTACTTTTTGCCACATTTACAAAAAGGCATTTTTGACAATATTTTAAATTTATTAAATTTAGAGTGCATTCTAATTGATTTAATATATATTTTCATCCATCAACAAAATTACTAGTAAGAAGCAAGGGAGTCTAAAAGTATTAACATCTTTCTTATTAGAGCTTGGAGTAGATTCTGCCTTTTCAACAAAAGTTTTCTAAATCCTTAGCTTTCTGTTTAAGACCTTACCCTCTTCAAGTTGATTTGACTTCTTAGGCCAGTGAACAGACAAGAGAAAGCAAACAGAAATTTTTAAAAGCAAAGGTAACTGGAAAAAGAAAACTCACAATATATCTTTTCTTTCTCTGGAAAAGGAAGTTCAAAAACTGAAGACATCATTTGTCTTTTTTTTAATTTTTCTTTTCAAAAAATTTGGTGTAGTACCCAAAGTCTAACTCTATTTCTGTAGTGTTACATTCTATGGAGAATGCGCTAAGCTCAAAAGTACCTGCAATACAATAGATCCCAAATGCTTTCTTTTAAAATTCAGTCCAGGTTTTCTGAAATGGAAATGCACATGCAACTCATTTGTAGGATTGAACATACATCTTACAGTACACACTGGCATTAAATTGAAACCTGAATGATGAGAAGTCATTTGTGTGGGCAGGAAGCCAAATCGTTCCTGGAGTTCTACACACAGGCAATAATTTACATCGACAGGTAGAAAACATGTTATGTGCTTTTGGTACAATGATGCTGAAGAGCTTGGCAATGACTCATAACTCAGCTATCATTTTGAAATGCTCAGAAACATGGGGAAATGAATGGAAACTTGCTCTTGTTTAAATCTGAAGGCAAAGGAGTCCTTGGGCTCTGACAAGGTGAATCAAGGAACTGGACTAAAAATAGACAGATAGATAATACAGTGCTGTGTTTTGAGTCTCACTTCCTTCTTATTTCTATTAACATAAAGGACTTGAAAGAAAAGTTAATGACATCTGTTTTTTAAATTCATTTCCTCACTGACTTAAGAAGGAAATGGCAACCCACTCCAGTATTCTTGCCTGGGAAATCCTATAGACAGAGGAACCTGATGGGCTCCAGTCCATGGGGATGCAAAAGAGCTGGACACGACTTAGGACTGAACAACTTTTTTAAGCAGATAAAATGACTTTTTATCTTTTCCACTTTCTATTACTGTTATTGGCTCCATCAGCTTCCATTATCTCCTCCGTATTTCCCACGGAATTGTCAATTATGAACAGAAAAAATATAAAACATTTCCCTTGAAATTAGTTATACCTATGTTTTCTGAACCAACTGGGCAGAGCAAGATAGATTGCATAAAGGAACAACCCCCAGCCTATGGCCCTTTCACCACAATCACTGTAGATTTATGTTGAATGCCACATTTTCAAAGCCAGACTACTAGATTTCTCTGTATAATATGCAGTAAGCATTGATGTTTGTTTTTCTTGATCTCTGCCCAGAAAGTCTCTATACATACAATCATTTTTTTGAAGAAATAAACAATTCCATCCCTTGTTCTCCTTAACCAATAGGAACTGAACAAAAGCAGTCACTGGCCACACAGAAGATGGCCACATCTAACCAAGGCTTCAAATCTGACAGCTGTTTCCCATCAGAGCGCATTGCAAGGGTGCTGCCGTTATTCCCAAGTAACTGCACACGTCAAAAAAGTCATCCTGCCGTGGCTTGGGTTCCAGTGTACGCAGCAAAATGAAATCGGGTGCATTCCATTTTGTTGACACAACGTGCCTCAGCTGTTGGTGCAGAGAGCTGTTTCTCCCTGAAGCTGGACTTGGAAATGTCTGAGTTTCAGGGACAGAGGATCTGGTCATTATTTTCTTGGCAATACTCACATAAGCTCTCTTGTGACTGAAGGAAAGTTTAAATCTTGAATTCTGAAGAGTCTCAGGCAATAACATTACAAGTTTCAACAGGTGGTACTGTTCAAATATTCGCACAAAGTACTTCCTTCGTCATTAAAACCTAACCTGTAATCTCTCGGGAGTGAAACAGGGTATTGTTTTTATAAAATGCTGAAGTGGGTCACTCCTTTAGCTAGGACAAAGAGTGCTTTTGTTTGTTTAGGCATGGGAGGAGGGGGTCATGAATAAATTTGGTAGACAGTGACTTGTGAATAAGTAAAAACATGAACCATGGATGTTATTGTCATAGGGTTTAATTGTCCTCTATAATGAAGGGTAGCCCTACTCTTAACAGAGAAAACAGTCTACAGTGAAACAAAATCCCAAACTCCAACTTAATACTATGTGATGGATATATATGAATGCTAGTGAGAAGGAGCATCGCATAGCAAAATGATGCAATCACCCAGGTCCACATGGCAGCTCTGTCACTTACTGACTGTGTGACCCCGTTGTTGTTTGGCCACTAACTCATGTCTGATTCTTTTGTGACCCCATGGACTGTAGCCTGCCAGGCTCCTCTCTCCATGGGATTTCCCAGACAAGAATACTGGAGTGGGTTGCTGCTTCCCTGGTGGCTCTGATGGTAAAGAATTTGCTTGCAATGTAGAAGAGCCAGGTTTGATCCCTGGATCTAGGAGATCCCCTGGAGAAGGAAATGGCTACCCACTCCAGTATTCTTGCCTGGAGAATTCAATGGACAGAGGAACCTGGCTGGCTATAGTCCATGGGATTGCAAAGAGTCAGACATGACTGAGCAACTAACACTTTCACTTGCTATTTTCTTCTCCAGGGGAATCTTCCCAACCCAGAGATGGAACCTGCATCTCCTGCATTGGCATGTGGATTCTTTACCACTGAGCCACTCAGGAAGACCTTTTGTGGCCCTGAGCAACATATATAACTTCCCCACTCCTCGTTTTCCTTAAATGTAAAATAGGTACAATAGCAATGCTCATGTTATATACAGTTTTATGAGAATTAAATGACTTACTTCTTAGAGGAGTCTTTGACATATAGAAATCACTTAATAATTGTGGACTATTATTGCTATTACTATAATTACAGGCAGAAGCTGGTGGAGCAATTCATCTTCCTGGGTAGAAGAAAAAAAAAGCAAAGTCCTAGAAAGTGACAAAAAAGCTGTCTTGAAGGTTGATTGAAAGCTTTCCAAGTAGTCCATGCCTTATTTAGGGATAGAGGAAAACAGTTATTACTGGAAATTCACAGGCCTAACTTATTCAAAGGCATTTCACAAGTGATATATACACATGTTGATAAAGTTTTATATGTTATAGAAAAAGCAATTTCAAATTAATGCCAAAGTTGCAAAAATTTTAAGGAAAATACTTCTATGAGCCTGTGGCTCTCATAACGTGTAAAATGTTGAGCATTTCCACAGGCAAGGACTTTGTGTTGGTCATCTTTATAGGCGCTTATACCTATTGAATAAGATCAGTATGAATTTCATATTCATATTATTTTAGTCTTTTCCCCATGACATGCTTCCTGCCAGTAGCAAGCCGGAGTTACCTGCCTTCAGCTGTAGGCAAAATTCATCCTGTCACGACTCTTTATTTCTCATCTAATAATCCTGAACATTGTGTGTTGGAACAATCACTCATTGTGCTCAGGGAATAATCTCTACACTATCATTTACTGCATAATCCTGATTGATGACATTTTTGACTGAGTCAGGCAAATATGCGTATTCAAGGGAATGGACTCAGGAAGTTACTGGAGAAATTCTGTAGAGGCCACAAATTGGCTGACTTTGTAAAGCACTGTGAAATACAAGTATTTATCATAAGCTGGGGGCATTTCTTTTGCCCAAATAGACAGAGCCAAGGAATATTTTCTTATTCTAAAGGGAATTTTGGCCTTAGAAAGATGAGTTTATAAAAATCAACCTTTACTTGGTGGACGGCACACTCTAATACAATGGATTCCATGAAATAAAGGATTATGACAGATGTATTTGTTTTTGCTTAGCATTTAGTGCTCCCCAGCTTCCCAACTCAGCTGTCACACAGAGTTTGGTGTTCTAGGATAAATGCAGAGGAGGTGTACACACTCCAAGTCTGAGAATGACTTGTCTAGTGTAGAATGAAAGTTCTGTTTCTCCTTGTATGCTCTTTACCCCCTTTTGTTATTGCTGTTTTTTAAGTCATGTCTGACTCTGCGACCCTGTGGACTGTATCCTGGCAGGCTCCTCTGTCCATGGGATTCTCTGGGCAAAGACACTAGAGTGTGTTGCCATTTCCTTTTCCAGGGGGGAATCTTCTCCATCAGGAATCTAACCCACGTCTCCTGCATTGCAGGCAGATTCTTTACTACCGAGGCACCAGGGAAAGCCCTTTCTGCCTTTAGATCCTAAAATTTTTATTAACTAATCTATTGACTATTAGAAACTCATTGCTGTAATTTCATGAGATCTCTGTGAAATACTTTCTGAAATATTAACAGTTTTATTCACCCTCTTCTGCCTGGTGGCAGGTAAAGCTAAATTGGTTTGTATGGCTGTGGATATCCATATTCTGCACGAGAATTAACTGCAATAACTCATCTTTATACATCTCCTATCTCAATTTTTTTTTAACTTTTGATGTCTGCAAGAGACTTTTCTGGAAGTATGTCAACATATTGATTCCAAGGAGTTAAGTAGTTGAGAAAAAAAAAAGGCTAAATAAGAATCTGATTATTTCCAAACAACTCCTTGATGCCTACTCGTTTAATAAATATGTACTATTGGCAAGGAAACAGAAACAAATTGACCTTTAGGGGATCCTAAGTAAGAGATATCTACGTAATGGAGTCTTCTCTTTTAACTAATAATGAACCACTGATAAACACTCCTGAGGTGTGTCCTATGAAAAAATGTGTCCTCTGTTTTTAATCAATCTTTTTCATGTATGAATTAATAGAAGATAGCAGTCCCTGGGAAACTGCCCGTGAGAGACTAAAAGTGGGAAAAAAACAAAGTTCCTCATATGATTATAGGAATAATTTTGACTTTCAGGCCCCTGCTATTAATATTTTGAGGCTTCCCAGGTGGCGCTAGTGGTAAAGAACCCACCTGCGAATACAGGAGACGTGAGTTGGATCCCTGGTTTGGGAAGTTTCCCTTGGAGGAGAGCATGGCAACCCACTCCAGTATTCTTGCCTGGAGACTCCCATGGACAGAGGAGCCTGGTGGGCTAGAGCCCATGAGGTTGCAAATAGTCTGACACAGCTAAAGAGATGCACACACACTATTAATGTTTTGGATTATTGTGTCCATCTTTGTAAACTGTGTTACTTAAGAAATTTTTCCTTTAAGTTGTCAAATGTATTAAGATAAAGTTGTTTATAAAATTCCCTGATTGTCTTTCTACAGAAAGTGGGATCTGTAAGACATAGTCTATTTCGTTCCTGTTATTAGTAATTTGAGCTTTCTTTCTTTTTTATTAATCTGACTAATTAGGGTTTTAGCACTATAATAGCTATTTTCAAAACACTATTCTTTACTGAATGTTGGACATTATTTATGAACGTTGTGAAGAGTCCAGATTACAGTGTCTTCCTTTAAAGAGTGTTGAGTTTTGTTTCAGCAACTAATTAAATGACTTGTGGACAATTTTGATCTTGTCAAGCTTAATGTTATTCTTTGTTAGTTCACATCTATTTTGGTTTTTGCCTTAGTCCGAGGGTGTGGCTCTTGCTCTAGAGTATGGTGCATACCTGGAAGGTCTGGCCTTTCTAGGTTTTTTAAACTGAGCATCTGAGGAATTCAGTGAGCTCTCTCCACTGTGGCTAGACTGGAGCTCCAGTATTATCTGGCACCGCAAGACTTCTGATGCTGCCTCTAACTGTCAGGCACCTCTCCCCGCTACCTCTTCCCCAGGCAGCTCCTTCCTATCAGGCCCTCTTCTCAGCTAATTCCAGGCACATCCGCCACCCCAAACTCTCACCTCAGCTTTTTCTGTTCAGCAAAAGCTTTGCGTTTGGCAGCCTGTGCCAGCTGGTAAGTGTCTTCAGGCAGAAAGCCAGGGTAAATATGGGGCTCAACTTACATGTTTTTCTGCTCTCAAAGTTCCCAATCCTGTGGTCCCTGTGTTCCAATTACTGAGAACACTTGCCTCATGTATATTGTCTCGTTGTTTATGGCGGGGCAGGTCTAGCGCCAGTTATTCTGGCATAACTGTAAGTAGGAGTCCCTGCATCCCTGTGTTTTGGTTTGGTTTGGGTTTTTGTTTGTTTGTTTGTTTTTAAATTTGTATTGGAGTATAGTCAACTTACAATGTTGTTTTAGTTTTAGGCGTACAGCAAAGTAAATCAGTTATACGCACACATATATCCACTCTTTTTTTTAAGATTCTTTTCCCATATAGACCATTACAGAGTACTGAGTAGACTTCCTTGTGTGCTACAGCAGGTTCTTATTATTCATTTTATATTTAGTAGTGTGTATATGTAAATCCTAATCTCCCGATTTATTCTCCTCTGCTCTTGTCCCTTGGAAAACCATGTTTGTTTTCTTTATCTGTGACTCTACTTCCATTTTATAAATAAGTTCATTTGTACCCATTCTTTTTAAAGATTCCACATATAAACAATATCATGTGATATTTGTCTTTCTGTGTCTGACTTACTTCACTCATTATGAAAATTTTTAGATCCATCCATGTTACTACAAACGGCATTATTTTGTTCCTTTTGTGACTGAGTAGTATTCCATTACAGATGTGTACCACATCTTCTTTTATCCATTCTTCTGTTAATCAACATCTAGGTTGCTTCCATGTCCTAGCTATTGTAAATAGTGCTGCAATGAACACTGAGACCTGCACCTCTGTTTTAAAAAAAGTACTAGTTAGCAAATTATTTTTTAATTCAAAATCTTCCTTTTATCATGTGAATCAGCTTTGAAATTCCAAGAAAATGTAATTTTCGGTGTTCAAACAACTAAAAATAAAATAATAACACCACCTGACTTCTCTGACAGGATGATCAACACATAATAGAAATTTCCCAGATTTTTTCAATCTTGAACCCTGTTTTATCTGATTGACTGTCTTAGAACTTTGTAGTAACATCTACACATGTTTTACACATTTTCTTTGTTTAGTTAGCATTATTCTTCTCATACTATCCTATACCTACTATTCTATACCTTCTGAATTTTTTTCTTCTAGCATCCCTTTCTCATGGATACCATTTCCTCCCTAAATTTGCCCATAACCTCTACTTTACCTATAATTTTTTCAAAAAATATACACTCACTGTTTGCCAAGACTTACATATTGTAAACAACAACAAAACACATAAAAGATAAGGCCTTTGGCTCTTATGGGCCATATATATTAATACTATATAATATGTCTTAATTAAGGCTCCCCTGAAAGCAGAGCATGAGGCAAAATCTTGAATACTGGTTACTGATGGTAAATTTGGGGGTGATCCCAGGAAATACGCATAAGGGGAAGGAGAGTACATGATGGGAAAAGAGGAACAGCCAAGGTTGCTGCTATGGTATCAGGGTCTTGGCTTCTCCTGGTATCTCTGAAGTAATTACCAAAGGCCTGCTAGCCTGGTTCACTTGAAGAATGGGAGACTGAAACATTCAGTCCCTAGTTCCCATCTCCCATTGGCTGTGCTTATGCTTGGCTGAAAAAAAGCACCTGGGGCCAGAGAAAACCCTAGAAAAGAAAGTAGAAAGACCAGTGGAGATGCTAAGAAGGATCGCTGTTAGGGAGGTAAGTCTGAGCTTTCAGGGAAACGTCTATTGCAGCTGCAGTTAAAATCAGGGTGGGTTGCAGGGGTATGACATGTGGCCCTGAAGCAGCTATCACAGGTGAAAATACCTGAGCAACCACAGATAGACCCTGAAAAATATAAGTACCATAATTTAAAAACTTGGCAAAATGATAGAGGGAATGAATGGTGTGTGTGTGTGTGTGTGTGTGTGTGTGTGCATACACATGCTCAGGGATATATGTTCACTTTGGCAGTTTGGAAGGACTCTGAAAAAGTGAAAGTGTTAGTTGTTCAGTGTTCAACTCTTTGTGACCCTATGGACTTGTAGCCCACCAGGCTCCTCTGTCCATGGAATTCTCCAGGCAAGAGTATTGGAGTGGATAGCCATGCCCTTCTCCAGGGGATTTTCCTGACCCAAGGATTAAACCTGAGTCTCCCTCACTGATGGCAGATTCTTTATTGTCTGAGCCACCAGAGAAGCCCTAGGAATAAGGAAGAGGGTCAGGATATAGAAGAAGAGGATTCCAAGCAGATGAAAGCAATTGCAAAGGTCCTAAGATGGCATGAGTGTGGCTTGTTTGGGCAGCCAATGGCCAAGACCTCTTGAAAGCAGAGTAGGATGGTAAGAGATGTAGGCAGAGACAAGATTAGATCACTCAAAAGAGTCTGTGAGGCCATGGTAAGGAGTTTGAAATTTATTCTAAGTCTCTTGGAAAATCATTGGACTATTTTATGCAAGAGAACAACAAGATCTTGTTTTTGTTTTAAATGATACTGTGAGAATATAATGGTCCTTTGATTCATTCATGATAAGTATTCCTGAAGGTTTCAATGCAATTATAGTAGCTAATGCTGGAAAACTTGCCTTATTTTGGTTTTATCCTCAATTATATATAAATCACTGTCTTTGACTAAACTTCCAGTCCCTTACATTCCATGTTAATCAAATTTAATACTCATATTTCAGAGTTCATTGAGAAAGCAGCATTTGCAATTAATGGATGATAGACTGTCCCAGCACTTTCAGCAGATGAAAAGTCACTCATTGAAATAAGTGGTGAAAAAAGTCAGGGTAAAAATTCACCATTTGAATGGTAACTCACCAAGAGTATTTAGGGCTACATTCATTTCTATTGGAAAGATGGTTGATTTTAAATCTTTAAAAGTTTTATTAAATGTTAAGCTAAGAAACTCTCATATAAACTGTTTAGGCAATACTATTTGCTTTCCCCCAATCAAATTATTTTTATTGGTGTCTATCAAAAATTTTGAACTGGGACATGGAATACCCAGCTCTAACATTAATTTGTTCTGTAATGAACAATTGATCACAAAATTATCACAAAGTGTTTTTAAGAATCTATTATAATATGTAGCATACAAATGGTGTTGGGAGTGACAAGTTGCAAAAATATAAGATCTGCTCATGCCCACAAGGACCAAAAATTATACTATCTTGAATTTCATTTGAAATGTTCAGAAAATACTTGATTGACACTCTGACACAAGATAAGGTTTTTGTTGTTTTTTTCTTTAAGACTAGTCTTGGATGTAGCTCAGAAAAAAATGTGTCCTACCTAAAATCCAGTGTAAGAGTTAAAAGTGGGTTTAGTATTTTTTGAAAGCCATAAATTATTTTTTCAAAAGTTAAGCTTTTGCTGCTTAATGGAATTCTCCTATTGAAGATATACTGCCCTGTTCCTCAGATATTCCACCACTGATAACACTTGCTTAATGATCCATCTGTCTAAGGACATTTCTAATCCTAACACTTTCTCTAGAACTGCAGGAGACAGGGAAGACATTTTCATTTCCTGTGGTTACCTCTCTCCTGATTGAGTGTTAAGTGTGATTCTGGTCTGACACATTCTCTTCCTGGGCTTGAAAAAGGATAAACTCAAGTGGTCAGAATGTCCAGATCCACGTACATCATTTTTATTCTTGTTTAAGTTTCAAGTGACTTTTTTGCCTGGCAGTTTTCACTATCTTAAATATTTGTGATCCATTTTGGTTCCTTTGATTTATGTCGACATTTAAAAAGGTATAACCACTAGTGTGGGTGACTTTGCCAAACTCAGAAGGAAGATTAGTAGAGGAAATCTGTGACTAACAGGAATTCACCAATTTTATTGGTGAATTGAAATTTTCTTTATAGAAAAAGTGATATATACCCTTCTATTTGTCTACTGATCTTGATAAGTTTGAGAGGTTGTACTTCCTTTTATTTTGCTATGTACATCTTAGGACAGGAGTTATTAGATAACTATATCTAAATATATATGCTGGTAGTGGGTATGGTCATTCTATAGTTATCTGTTACTATTTGGTAAATAACCTATTTTATAGACTACTTTAAAAGAGCCAGCTTATAGCACAGTATATTACCTACTTTTCATGTTAAGGTCAAGCTCAAAAATTTCTGTATGCAAAAAGGGAAGTAGGTCAGTGCATCTTTTATAGAGATAGAATGATGGTTTGAGTTTAGGGGTATAAAGAGAAATGAAAAAGTTCACTTTCAGGAAATACATCAGGAAGCGCTTATAAAGCCAAAAAGACATAGAAATAACTCTAATGCATTTTAAATTGAGAAATCACTCACCTCTGTAACCTTTTAGCATTGTTGAGACTGAAAACCGTTATGGTATCAGATAAGATAAATTTAAGAGGAAGGAACTAAAGATCACTTGAGAAAAATCAGAAGAAAAAAGTTATTTTCCCTAAGCCTGATTGCAAAGATCTGTTGTCCTAGTTCTGTTCTCCTAACACTTACCTGAGTTAGAATGAGTTTTATGAGAGATTAAGAAGAAAGATCACTCTTCAAGTGACTCTTGGAGAAAACAATGCTAATTATATCAAAAGGAGGGGAAAAATTGGGTCTCACCCAGTGAGTAAAGAAAACACAATGAAAGCGCTACCACTTTTTCTGTAGCTCTGTTTAGAATAGACTGAAGTCTGGATTTCCAAGGGAGGCATTCCAATGATCAAGAAAACACAAAAGGATGAGGTCAGGAGAAAAGGAGAAGCTAATGAGCTAAGGGTTGGAAACAAATTTTAACAAGTGAGGATTAGGCCAATCTGTTTGCCTGAAAAGCTTGGCTGTTGGCGCCAATCACCCAGACTGAGCGTCTGTTTTATCCATGCTGTAATCGGACAAACATGAGTGCCTAAATATATTAACAAAATGATTCTGGCTGTCACATGATTTTTAAATTTCCAGTTTGAAAATGCTTAAACTTGTGATATTTATTTGACGCTATAAACTTTTTGTGGAGGGTGGGAGGCAGAGCCATTTTTCTGTTACATCTTCCAGGAAGACCTAGTGTTAACAATCATTTAGGTTTAGCATTTCAACACATGGTGCTTCCCTAGGCCCATGTGAAGACAACTGGATTCAGAAGCACTTTCTAAATTTCTATTTTGTAGGATGATGATGAGGAGAGGATATTAAGGACGACCAGGCTGCAACTTTCATGTGGGCTCCCAGTTTCAGAGGGCTATGGTCTGTATTCCAGTCATTAGAACGAAACACCTTAAGCAGAAACTTAGCTACAATGCTGATCCTATTTGGGATGGAATTAACAAAATATAGATGTAATATGCAAAATCTGCTTCCAAGTTACATTAAATGCTTGGATTCCTGGCAGTGTGGGTATAATTTACAAATGTATAATGCCATACATTTTCCTACAATGTAAAAAAGTAATTTCCAAAAGTGATTCCACGGCAAAGGCATTTTTACTGTGGAGTATGCTGGCTTTCTTTTGGCATAATGGTAAACAACATGTTCAATTATGTATCAAGAGGAAAATTGTGAAATCTTAAAGTTTTTTAGAAAGTGAATGTATAGTACTACTAATACTATATATTATACACTCAAGGAAAATAGTACCTAGAGTCAAGAACTTTTCAAATGATTTCTGTATAGTTAAATAGTTATTAAACAAAGTTTTTTGTTCAGACCCAACTCAACTGGACAGATTCTATGAGAGAAGATACAATTTGCAATAAAGGAATAAAGCATCTTTTAAATTAAAAAAAAAACACACACACTTTTAAAAGTATATCATAAATATATAAATCTGTGAAATGATACCATGGTGACTTAAAGAATGATTCCAGCAATATGACAGAAAAAGTCAGAGCTTTATTGTTCTATCACAAGCACATATATTAATAAATGATGCATATGTGTGATAGCATAATGTTTACTTTTACAAACCTGGGTTAGAAAGCAAGAAAATGATAGATGTAAGAGAGATATCGAAAATCAGATTGGTAAATTCAGGAACTGGTACTCCAGCAACCAAGAGGAAGATTGCCCAAGGTAAACCTAAAAATGCTTTAATGCTCATATGGGTATAGAAGACATACCTTTGGGCTTAGGCCAGGTTGGGGAGCTAATGCATAACACTCCATTGTAAAGTTGGGATAATGGAAGAACATCCTCTTGGTGAAGGGGGGAACAAAATTCTACCTACTGGCACAAGAAAGCAAGAAGGAAACGTGTTTATCTAGGATTTTGAGGAGAAGGTGAACTCATCTATGGGAAAAAAAAAACTCCAAGCTTGTCCAAATTTCTATTAACCATGGGTATGGACATGTCTAATCTGAGATAGCAATAATAAGACTAATCTCAGTAAAAACAAATACAAAATCATTCCAAAATAGCACTTCTGTAAGTGCAAAGACTCCACAGGAAAACAAAGAAAACACACAAAGACAAGAATATTTGTTTGTTATAATGTGTTCTCACACACACAGACAAATAGCAAGCCAGGAAGGAAAGCAGCATATACAAAATGTATGAGGATTGGGTAAGCTTTTCTTGCCCTGGTCAAACATGATAGAATAAAAACATCTGAAATAATCTGTAATACAAAATGAGTAGAATTTTTTTAAAAAGGAATAAAAATAAATTTCAAAGAATAGGACGCTTTAAGAATATATGACATATTTAGAAAAGAAATATGTATATTTAGAAATTTAAATTAAAAATTCAATTCACATAAATAAAGATTAGACAATTTGAGAGAGTATTAAGAAACTGGAAAACTAATCTAGGAAATTACCCCAATTGCCACACAGAGACATTAAAAAAAAAAAAAAAGGCACAAAACAGAGGTTAGAAACCATTAGGATAGAGGATCCAACATATGTTGAGACAGGAGTTCCAGAAGGAGGGAAAATCGAGTATGGGAAGATACCACATTCAAAGTGATAGTCCCCAATTATTTTTCAGCATTGAGAGACGATATGAATCTACAGATGTCTGAACATTAAAGACAATAAGAAAATCCTAAAAACAACCAGAGAAAAAAGACAGATTATCTATAAAGGACAAGTTAGCCTTTTAGAATGGAGAAAGGAGGATGGAATTGGAACAAGCATTTAGTTATATCTTTGACATTTTATTTCTTTAAAAAGAAATATTTGAATGTTTACCTGGAGCAAATATAAAAACATTAAGTGGAGAGAAATCTGTGTGGTAAGGATAATGTATTTGTTATATTACTTTTTAACCTATCTACCTGCCTGACATATTTCAGAATTAAAAATTAAAAGATGAAAAGGAGTACATAGTATTTATGGATAAAATACAGTTGTTTATGCCAATAGCCTATTTCTCCCCTTCCCCTGCTATTTCCACATACTAACTCCCCACGCTCAGCAGAAGTTCTAATTAGAGATAAGAGAGCTTATGCTGGTGTTCAACTTGGTAGAGGTTTAGCTACCTGAATGGTGGCAATATCATTTAGATGAGAAATAAGCAGACTGTAATCCTGAGACAGCTACCTGTTTTCATATATTTGTTTTTATTGGAACACATCCTTGCCCATTTTTTTTCCATTTTTTTTTCCCCCACCAGCTGCTTTGACTCCGCAACAGTGGAGCTGTTTAGTTTCAAGTCTAAAATATTTATTATTTAGCCATTTAAGAAAAAGTTTACCAACCTCTGACTTAAATGATGATGGTTACTGTTATTTCCCTTAAACAAATTAGCAGTATATTTTTTAAATGAAGTCACAAATCTTACATAGATTTGAAGATAATAATTAACTGATTTAAATGGTCTTAGATTTGTACACAGGGGAAATGAGGTAAAAATAAATACCAAGAAATTGTAAAATATCTTCGGGTATTTATTTAGCTGAACTTTCCACCTTCAAGATTCCCAATAATCAAGCAAAACTTGTTTGGGTAAGATGAATGTTCAAATCAGTCATCTAATCCTGAAGTACAGCCTAATACTTTTCTTGTGTATAGCACGTTTCACGTCACTAGCCAGAGTTGCATTAATTTTATATTAGCTTAGATGGCAGAGGAGGAATGTATTTGTCTGGGCCTGTACTTTTAAAAAATTCTCTTTCCTTGCATATTTTAGTTTCCCATGGAGGGCCTAGAAATACTGGCTCTTCATATAGTTAAGATGCCTGAAAATCAAGCTATACTTTTAAATATATATTATGTTTTTTGAAATGAATAACTCTTTGCTTAATCATGGCTGGAAAAAATAGCTAGATTTCTCACTTCAGTGTTTACTTAAACCTCAGGAAAATTTTTTCTTTCAATTGGAGAAAATCAGATTTTTTTTTTCATTAGAAGACTAGAGATTTTACTGATTTAATCAAGAAAAACTGTAACAATAGCTCCTTTGAAGATATAAGTTACTACTTGCCATAGATTCATCAAGGAAATTACCCTGTCATGTCCCTCCTTCAAGCCCCTTTGTCACCAGGCTCCATTTTTTCTCTCTGATCATATTACATTCTTTGAACCCTCTCTTTTCAACCAGAGCCTGCCCTGTCCCACATCACCCTTCCCATACACACACTTTTCTAGGCAGCACATGTTTTACACACCTTCCCGATGCCCAGCTCCAATCACAGAGTCCTCTAGTTGACATTCTCTGAATGAACATTGAATTAACTAATTAAAGTTTGACACATTCCTATAACCTAGATTAACCTTGCCTTTCTCTGAATCCCTATAGTTCTTAACTTTAAAAACAAACATAGAGTGCTCTGGATTATTTTCCATTTGTTGTATGTAAATAAAATACTATGTCTTCAGTAAGACTGTAAGTTCCTTCAAGGTCAGGGACAATGCTATGTGTGTCTTTTTAAAAGGCATCAAAAAGAATCAAGAGAGAGAGAGAAAACCACCATGCAGATCCTTTAGAACATGGTCAAGAACCTAGTATCTGCTTTAGTTCTCATTGGCCTTCCTTTATATGTGTGTGTATGTGTATATGTATAAATATATTCATATTTGTTTTATAAAATACTGTACTATATATTATATTTATATTTATAAAAAGTACATTTTATTATTTGCTATTAAAAAGAAACAACTGCATGATAAAAATAGTTGTTAAAAACACCACTGTACATTAGTGAGAAATAATCTGAAATCCGTGAGATGAATTTGTTAGGGTCAAAGAACTTTTTAAACACAAATCAAGAGTAGAAAGGAGCAAAAAGCAAACAA
The DNA here is from genome assembly GCF_033118175.1 of Dama dama. Classification (NCBI taxonomy): domain Eukaryota; kingdom Metazoa; phylum Chordata; class Mammalia; order Artiodactyla; family Cervidae; genus Dama; species Dama dama. The sequence goes on from NC_083713.1 coordinate 38,113,938, forward strand.
TACAGTCCCTCTCAGATTCCAAGTCCATTTTCTAAGGTGATTTATAGTCGGATTTATCTTTTAAGGGCTTACAGAAAAATTGAGCCTGAGAACAGGCAAGAGTGCATAATTGTTCTTTTTCAAGCCAGAAACTATTTTTCTTTCTCTTTGAAGGTTAAAGTCAAAATCACTGGATTTGTAACTTACAACTTAAGCTTCTTTACTATTTTTGCTGTTCTCTTTTTCGTTTTATCCATCAGATTTTCTGAGATGTTCAAATGGGTAATTTCCAAAGAATAATACTGACAGTCCCAAAGCCAGTAATACATTGTAAAATTACTTTTTTATAGAAAGCTTATAGATTTTCACAAAACTCTCGCACATTGTATTTTAAGACCATCTGCATCCCCGTTTGCTCCCTATTCCTCTTCCTCCACCCTTGCATAGAGTTCTTGGCTCAGTTTTGACTTGTAACTGCCTTACATTGTAATAACCATCAACCCACAGTGACTGTGCTTTCCAAATAAAGGAAGCTGTGTGTTTCCCAACTTTTTTCTTCTAATCAAATGTTCCGCCACTCTGTTTTGCCACTGGGGCAAGTTACCAAGGGAGGTGGGTGGTTGAAAAAGATGAAAAGATGAAAAAGATTGCAATACATGGGCTTACATTTTAGTTCATATGCCCTCCTTCCCAGGACAAAAAGAAGTATAGTCAAGAGTTTTCTTTAAAGAAAGAAGACTGGTGATACATTAATGGCAAAGCAAGTCTGTCTTCAAAGAACGGAACTGAATGAGGCACAGGCATTTTCCATGGAGTGACTCACCACTGGTTCACAGTGAAGGAAGAGCGTTGGAGGGAGAATAATGACCATAATTCAGGCTGAGACTTTTCTGAAAACAAGAACCCTATTTTTCATCTTTGAGTCTCCAATAACTTAAAAATATTTGTTGTATAAATATTTGTTGAATGATTAAATGAGTTTTATTCTCCTGGGCTTTCCTGGGCAACACCAATACTAAATTCTGTGAGTATTTAAGTGATTGTATTAGAAGAGCTGTGCTCTGTGTGTGTATCTGTACTAACATAAGGGTAGAAGGAGGAAATAAATGACTATAAATAGATATGCTTTGAAGTTGAAGCAGTTTCAACTAGAGAGTACAGATGATGATTATCATTGATTATTAATCGACATATCTATCAGAAGATGGAAAGTGAAAGTGTTAGTTGCGCCCAGTTGTGTCCGACTCTGTGCGACCCTGTGGACTGTAGTCCACCAAGCTCCTCCGTCCATGGGGATTCTCCACGCAAGAATACTGGAGTGGGTTGCCATGCCCTCCTCCAGGGGATCTTCCTGACCCAAGGATTGAACCTGGATCTTCGGCATCACAGCAAACACTCTTTACCGACTGAGCCAAAGGTGGGAATTTATACATTTATTTATGCAGTTTTTCATTAAGAATTCAGTAAATAATTCTTATGCACTTTAGCCCTGAGCTAGGTGTTGTTGAACGACACAAATATAAGTCAAATGTCCAGTTGCCTCAACAGGTGATTTCATCACACCCACCATTAGATGGCACTCAGCACCTCTGACCATCTGCAAATAGAATCCACTTCCACTGAGCTCCTGAGAGAGCAATGGCAGGTTTACTGAAGGTCCCACAGAGAGGCACAGAAAGAGTCTACTGCACCTACCACAGCTCCATTTATACTTTGCTTGACATGGTCACCTCCCACCCCGCACTCACCCCAGTCCTTATAGCCTCCCTTCAGCTTCCCTTTCCATTATCCCAGTGCACAACTTTATGCAACTTGACTCCATCTCACAACTTCTCTGGGGCAAACAGATTTTTTTTCTTGTCTCATGGAAGAGCAACTCCATTCTGTTTTTCTCAGTTTTTGGTGTCATCATTCACTGACACTGAAGGCAGGATTCTCATACAGCTTGTTCTTATCTATTTTAGTTTGGATTCTCCCAGAAGCAGATTCTGATATTCAAAGATTCTGTGTGATAGTTTATTTGGAAGGTATACCTACCTAGAAATCACTGGTAGGGGAGACAGGAAAAGGTAGGTAGACAGCTGCCATGGTCTGAATGTCTATAGTCTTCCCTCAAATTCACCAGTTGAAATTCTAACCCCCAAACATGATGATATTAGGAAGTAGGGCCTTTGGGAAATATGTAGGTCATGAGGGTGGAGCCCTCATTATTGAGACTAGTGTTGTTTATAAAAAAATTTTTAAGTATTTTATTTAAAGTATTTTATTGATGTAGTTATTTTACTTTTGACTGCACTGGGTCTTAGTTGCGGCATGTACGCTTAGTTGCTCTGCAACATGTGGGATCTTAGTTTCCTGACTAAGGATCAAATCCTCATCCCCTGCATTGGAAGGCAGATCCTTAACCACTGGACCACCAGGGAAGTCCCTGGATTAGTGTTCTTTTCAGGGCTTCCCAGGTGGTTCAGACAGTAAAGAATCCACCTGCAATGCAGGAGGCACAGTTTCAATCCCTGAATTGGGAAGATCCCCTGGAGAAGGGAATGCCAACCCACTCCAGTATTCTTGCCTAGGAAATTCCATGGACAGAGGAGACACAACTGAGAGACCCCATAGAGATCTCATGCCCCTGTTGCCTTGTGTGGACACAGTAAGCAGGTGCTGGCTATGAACTAGAAAGAGGGCTCTCATAGAACTCAACCATGCTGGTCACTTGATCTTGGACTTCCCAGCCTTCAAAACTATGTGAAATAAATTCCTGTTGTTTATAAGCCACCCAGTCTATTATATTTGGTTATAGTAGCCCAAACAGATTAAGTTGGCCACCAGTAAAATACATAGTATCAAGTTACTTCTTTGAGTAATTGGAGCTTCATCTTTCTGGGATTTCTGGCAGTCAGTGTAGAACATCCAACTCAGAATTATCTCACCAAAGGGTGAGGCATTAATACACCTGTTCCATCAGCTATTGGTTGAGGGCTGCTCCGGGTGGTGAGTATTAGTCCTCTGACATCTCTGACCTGCCATGTGTACAAGCACAGGGGACAGAGTAGATGCTGGCTGCCAAAGAACACCCTTAGACACAGAGATGGGATGCTGGGATCGGCAAGCTGAGCCCGCGTGCACACAGTGGTGACGTCTGGGGATGTGGGAGCAGGGCATTGCTGGCATCTGTACAATATCATTAGACCAAGACAAATAAATGTATTTTCCTTCTCTTAAGGAATTCCCATTCTGGTTAAGAGGATACAGCATACATATGAAGAATTATATTCCAATCCCCTATTATCTGAGGTAGTGTCTTCAGGTATATGGTGCCTGGGGACTGTCTCACCAACAGCTGTTCAGGACCCACTATATGTTGGAAACTGGGATAGTCACTGGGGATAAAGGTACATTCTCTGCCTTTAAGGGGCCTGGAGTGAGAGGAACAGAGGCAAGTGTTGTGATGCAGAAAGGCCAGCTCACTGGGATGAGGCGAGGAACAGGGACAACTTTGAGGGGCATTCTGAAGAGGAAGTGTAGCATTTAGGCTTAGACGTGGTGGAATCAGAGAAGGAAAAGATAGGAAGCCAGTGAGGGTGGCTTTGGAGGACATGAAACTGGCATAGCAGTGACGTGAGTGTGGCTCAAGTCGTCTGTAAGGTGGGCTCAGGGTGAAGTGTTCAGTACCCTTAAGATAGAGGATGAACTGTTCCCTATTTTTATTATCCCCTCTTCAATCTTAAGCAGGGCCCACTTGGATTCTAGTAGAAGTGACACATCTTCTCCTCCTTTATTTCTTATTCACCATCCAGGAGCAGATCCCTTGTTTCTGTTAGAATTATTAACAGTGATAATAGCAGCTGACAACATTTATTGAGGCTTCACTATGTGCCAGGAACCATACTAAGTTCTTCCCACGCATTCACTCATGTAATCCGTCCCCTAAACCCAAGAAGCAGATACAATCATTGAAGATAAGAAAGCTGAAACAGTTGCTTCCCCCAGATAGCACTGACTTGGGTGCTGAAGCTGAGGATTAGATACAGGAGCCCAACCCCCAAACCTGAATTCACTCAGAGAGGTTAGACTCATTCAGCTCAGGTATTCTGACTTTTCTGGTCTATTTGGCGATGGTGGAGATCAGGTGTGTTTGAATGAGGACGTGCAGGAAGGTATGCTATTCAATGCTTCTACCATCCTCTGAGAGGAATGGGTCGGGGGATGGGGGTTGCTGGGGCAGGGTTCAAGTTGATCCCAGGAGTCTTTCAGACATGATCCTCTTCATCTATATTCACCACCTCCAGCATTTTCCCATCAAGTAGAAGGAAAAAAGGAAATCCAAACGATTGCTTCATGGGGATGCACAGCACAGAAGTGTAGTTCTACCATTTTACCTTGTGTTAGCGAAGTTTAAGAGCTGCTCTGTCCTGTCAGAGACCAAAACAAATCAGGGCTTGGTCTGTAATGAAATGATATTTTGTGTCCCGCCACAAAATCCTCAGCTCCAGTGTAGTGGTATTAGAAAGTGAGGCCTTTGGGAGGTGATTAAGTCATGAGGGTGGAGCCTTCATCAATGAAATTAGTGTGTTTATAAAAGTGCCCTTTTTATTTTTCTGCCACGTGATAATACTATGAAAAATCAGTAGTCTGCAACCAGGGAGTGGATCCTCCTCAGAACTCACTTTGATCTGGCACCTCAATCTTGGACTTCCCAGCCTCCAGAAGCATGAGAGATAAATGTCTGTGGTTCATAAGCCACCCAGTCTACAATACTTTGCTTCAGCAATATGAAATGACCAAGACAAGGGCTCCTAATGTAGTGTCACCTGAGAAAGAGATTTTTCATTCTCTCTCTCCTTGGCATGCTTAAGACAGGGAGGGGTGTAACACATACCATGACAGTTTTTCGGTGGCATGACCCTTCTCAATTCAAGAGCCATGACTTTGGATTGGAGAAGTGCCATTTTAGGCCTGCCGTCTACCTTCTTGTAATATTTTTCTTCTTTTTATGCAGCAACTTCCAGAAAGTGCTGTTCCCTGGCACTTATTTGGTTTTTCTCTCATTGGAGCCTTCTAAAAGATAGAAGATAACATTATTGCTACTGAAAGTGATATCCTCACTGTATCCTGGGAAACTTATGATCCCCTGCCACCTCACATGACCCTGGAACTTGGCCCACACTGATTGAAAAAAAAAAATACTAGGGAGTAGAGGATTCTTTTTTTTTTTTTTTTCCCACTGTAAATTAAGCAAGTTATAAATTCTGCCTCAACACAGTTTTGGGGACTGTAGGAAGGTTATTATAAAAAGAGGAGGTAAAGAATTCTTAGGCATCTTTTTGACTATATGTAGTAGAAATTATTTTCTCTGGATTGGAACAGCTCCCTTGGATACTTCCTGCACTTTCATCTGGATACTGATTTATTTTTCTCTAAGTGAATTTGGGTAATGAGAAAGGTGCCTACTTGACATCTCCAGAGAATAAATCCTTCTAATTATCCACTGGGGACGAGAAGCAGAAGGGCAGTCACAAAGCAAATGCCTCCTAAAATATTTGAGAAATATGTTTCTAGTCTGAACTATGCAGAAAAATACTAAAAATTAGGAAATTACTCAGGCTGAATGACGTAGGAAAATCCTGGCCATTCTAATAGCTAGTGATAAATATATCAGTTTCTATCAGTCTGGATGGCTGGGGATGTGGGCAATTTTTTAAAAAGTAAAGACCTGAAACTGAACCACCATTCCATGTAGCTCAAGTCCCCAAGCAGACCCAGACTAGTAACAGACAGAGACATAGCATCCCCTCACCCAGAGTTCCCTACCTCCCAGCACTATTGGCAGTTGGATAATTCTTTTTTTTGTGGGAGCTGTCCTGGGTATTGCAGGATGCTCAGCAGCATCATTGGTCTCTGCCCTCTAGATGCTGAAAGCACCTTCTCCCTCTCCAAGTTGTGAAAACCAGCAATGTCTTCAGTCATTGTCAAATATCTCCTTGGGGACCAAGACACCCTCAGATGAGAACACTGACCAGGAGAAATTCTGGACTTATCACTTGAAGCCCTGGAACCCACCTACGCGCATATTGTCTGTCATCGAATTTGTCTTTAAGTCATTTCCTCCTTTTTGGGTATATTGCTTTCTGAATTTCTCAGCTGTATGCTGCTGCTGCTAAGTCACTTCAGTCGTGTCTGACCCTGTGTGACCCCATAGACGGCAGCCCACCAGGCTCCCCCGTCCCTGGGATTCTCAAGGCAAGAACACTGGAGTGGGTTGCCATTTCCTTCTTCAATGTATGTATATGTATTTACCTCAATATATTCAGATATTCTTTTTAATGCCTTCATTGCACTCTAATATAGGAATACACCATAAGTTGTTTAACCAGTAATTATGCTATTTACAATTTTCATAATTACAAGGAATGTTGCAATTTAGGTATTCCTTAAGTCAGGGGTCTCCAACATCCAGGATCTAATACCTGGTGATCTGAGGTGGAGCTGATATAATAATAATAGATATAATAGAAATAAGTGTAATGTGCTTGAATCATCCCCAAACCATCACCCATCCTGGCTCTGTAGAAAAACTCTTCTACGAAACCAGTCCCTGGTGCCAAAGAGGTTGGGGACCACTACCTTAAGTCAACAAAAGTTTTTGAATGTCTAGCATTTCTATCAAATGTAATAGATGCAGTTAAGGGAGAAAAAAAAAAAAACAAAACCATGGAACTTGCCTTCATTCCACTTATATTTCTTAAGAAAGAAAATATATAAATTGTAGATTGTGAATAGACATATATTTTTCAGTTCATGATAAATGCCATGAAAGAAATAAAAGGGTGAGACAGTGTGGAAGTTGTGAGGCCACTTTAGGTAGAGTGGTGTGGGGGGGATTTCTTTGGGTAGGGGACATTTGAGCAGAGACGTAAAAGATGAGAAGGAGCTAGCTATCTGCAGAGGTAAACCCTCTCGGCAACGGGAAAAGAAATACGAAGACCCAGAGGGTAGGAGAGGCTTGGGATGCTCAAGGAACAGAGACAGGCCAGTGTGACTGAAGCGCAGAGAGCAAGGGGGAACAGTGGGTGATAAGAGGTGTATAAGGGGGAACTGGAAAAGGCAGGACCTTGTAGACTTGTGGGAAAGAGTCTTGATCTTCACGTAAAAGCAATAGGAAACCATTTAAGGTCGCAAGAAAGGGAGTGGCATGGTCTGGTTTATGATTTAAAATATTACTCTGGCTAGAAAATGAACTTTTAAAAGGGAAGAGTTGAATTAAAGAAGCCAGCTAAGGACATATTTAATTACCTAATTGGAATTTAATGACTCCAGTGATGGTGGCAGAGATGAAGAGAAGCAAACAGATTCAAGTACAACAATCATCTTGGTGAATGAAATAGATTGTAAAGAAAAGGGGATGTGTAATGGAAGACTCCTAGATCTGGATCCCAAACAAGGGGGAGGATGCCATTTACAGAGATGGGGAAGACTGAGCAGAAGTGAGTTTGATCAAGCTAAGTATAAAGACTGCTTTTTTGAATGTATTAAATCTACTATGCATATTAGAAAGCCAATTTGAAACGGCAAGTTAGAAGTTGAACACATGAATCCAGCTAGACTTCAAGGGAAACCCGGAGACAAGAGAAATAAAATTGGGAGTCACTGGTGTACAGGTGGCACTTAAAGCCATTACACTAAAAGGAGTCACATGGGGAAAGAACTTGGGGAGAAGGGATGAAGGCAAAACACTGTGGGAGCTGTGGGACTCTCCTGAGTTTAGAGGGTGGATGAAGAGGTGGGAGTGAAGAAGACCAAGAAGAAATGTCATGGAGAGAAACTAGAGGCATGCTGTGCCCTGTAAACTGAGAAATGACCATGTGCCAGTGGAAGGGAATGACCAGTGGGCATTAAACATATATCTGTCCCTTTGTTCAAGTCTTTTCATAGCATAATTTCCTAAAAGTGAAATTGCTTGATTGAAGGCTATAAATGCAATAAAATTTTAAAAGAAATTGCCAGACTTTCTACCACAAATCTTGAATTGCGTGCAGATAAGATAATGACTCTTTTTAATGAACATTTTATTGATGAGTGACATAACACAGAAATGTAAATAACTCATAAATGTACAGCATCAGTTCTTCACAAAGTGAGCATACCCATGTACCCAGGACCTAAATGGATCGACAGAGTTGCCAACTCTTCAGAAGTCTTTCTCATGCCCTCTCAAGGTATCTGCTCTCTTGACATCTATACCATAATTAACTTCACCACTTTTTGAGCTTCATATAAAAGGAATCATACCATGTGTAACTCTTTTGTGACTTCTTTTGTTAAACATTTCATTTGTGATAGTCTCCATAACTGCTGCATGTAGTAAAAATGTGTTTATTTTATTGACATTATTTGACTCAATTTATTTGTCCACTCAAATATTGATGAACAATACACTCTTCTCAGATTTACACTATTACAAACAATACTGTCAAGAATATTCTTGTACATCTATTTTGGTGAACATCAGTTCAGTTCAGTCACTGAGTCATGTCCGACTCTTTGCAACCCCATGGATTGCAGCACGCCAGGCTTCCCTGTCCATCACCAGCTCCCAGAGCTTGCTCAAACTCATATTCATTGAGTTGGTGATGCCATCCAACCATCTCATCCTCTGTCGTCCGCTTCTCCTCCTGCCTTCAAACTTTCCCGATATCAGGGTCTTTTTCAATGAGTCAGTTCTTTGCATCAGGTGGTGAAAGTATTGGAGTTTCAGCTTCAGCATCATTCCTTCCAATGAACAGTCAGGACTGATTTCCTTTAGGATGGACTGGTTTGATCTCCTTGATGTCTAAGGGACTCTCAAGAGTCTTCTCCAACACCATGGTTCAAAAACATAAATATGAATTATTTTCAGCATGTGTTGAGGGGTAAAAGTCGCTGGTCATAGGGTATGCTTTATGTCCAAATTTATTAGATACTACAAAATTGCCTACCAACAGTATATGAGAGTTTCAGTTATCCATATCCTTGTCAAGACTTGATATTACTGACCTTCTACATTTTAGTCCTTTCAGTAGGTGTGAAGCTACTTCTCATTGTAGTTTTTCTTTCATTTCCTTGATGACTAATGAGATTAGTACAATACAAATCTTATGTATTTATTGACATTTATATATTCTCTTTTGAAACATGCCTGTGTGAGTCTGTTGCATTCTTTTCTGTTGGGTTGGTTTGTTATATTTTTCTTACCAATGTGTTGGGGTTATCTTGTATGTGAGCTCTTTGTAAGTTTTATATGTTGAAAAGAATCTTCTGCTCTGTTCTTTGCCTTTTCACTCTCTGAATGATGCCTTTGGATAAAGAGAATTTTGTACTTTTAACATAGGCCAATTTTCCAAATTATGTCTTTATTGTTAGTGCTTTCTGTGTCCCATTTTAAAAATCTTTCTCTTATGTTTTCTTCGAGGGGTTTTACAGTTCCAGGTTATATGTTTACACAAATCTTTCATCCATTTTGAGTGATTTCTGTGTGTCTGTTTTCATGTGTAGTGTGACATAGGGGTAAAGTTAAACTTTTCCTTTACAGATAGCCAAATTGATCCATTGTCATTTATTGAAAAGACCACCTTTTTCCCTCTGCACTGCAAGGTTATTTTTGTCACGAATCAGGCAATCATAATCAGGTGACATAAATGTGTAGTCCTGTTTCTGGAAATTCTATCTTGTTCTGCAGACTGTTTATTCCTGCCGCAAACCACACTGTCTTAATTAGCTTTACAATAACTCTTCCTATCTGGAAGTGGAAGGCTTCTAGCTTCGCACTTTTTTAAGTCTGTCTTAGTAACTCTTGGCTCTATGTAGTTCATATAAATTTTAGAGTCAAATTGTCATGTTCACACACACACACCTGTTAAAATTTTTATTGTGATTGCATTGAGATCAACTTGGGGGAGACATGGCACCAAGTCTTCCAATCCATGAACATGGAGTAATGAATATAATAATAATTTTAAACTCAGCAAAGGTTTTAGTCAAGGGCAGATTTTGTGAGAAAATAGTCTGTGCTGACTCTCTGACCTTTTTATCTCATTTTGTTTTGTTTTCAGTGGAAAGGAATGTTTTCTAAGGCTTAACTGATCACAGGGAAGATGCACTTGCAAAAATATCAATTAAGGTAACTCAGGAAAAGTCTGTGTGTGCTCAGTCATGTCCAGCTCTTTAGAAGCCCATGGACCATAGCCCAGCAGGCTCCTCTGTCCATTCTCCAATACTGCAGCAAGTTGCCATTCTCTTCTCAAGGGGATCTTCTCTACCCAGGGATTAAACCTGTGTCTCCTGCATTACAGGCAGATTCTTTACCACTAGTGCCACCTGAGAAGCCCCATTAGGTCGGGCTTTGAATAAACCTTTTTAATAAACTTTTAACAAACCTTTTAAAATAAACACAAGGGCTTCCCTTGTGGCTCAGCTGGTAAAAAATCCGCCTGCTATGCAGGAGACCTGGGTTCAATCTCTGGGTTGGGAAGATCCCCTGGAGAAGGGAAAGGCTACCCACTCCAGTATTCTGGCCTGGAGAATTCCATGGACTGTATAGTCCATGGGGTCACAAAGAGTCAGACACGACTGAGCAACTTTCACTTCACTTTAATAAACCAGTAAAAGGTTGGGAAATGTCACCAAAATAGAAATCAAAAGAATTGGCCTGGACCTCGTCTTTCTGGCAATAGCCAGCCAGCAGGAAGTTACAAACATTTTCAGAAAAGGAAACGTTTAACCTGTCTGCTCTTTCCTGCCTTGGAAGGTAATACACAGCTGTGCCAATCTGGCTTTTCCCCACCATTATGCCCACACACTCAGTAGACCACTCAGCTTCGTGTTTTTTCAGATGGTACTCTTTATTAATAATTAACAATGTTTCTTGTGAATCATTTCTCTAATAAAGCCAGCGTCTATAAAACAATTTATTCAGACCTTTAGTGTTCTTCAAATATTCTGGAAACATGTTTTTTGAATGCATCCAGTGCTCAGTGGATCATTTAACCCTCATATGTTGTATCAAATACACATTCCTATTTCATACAAAAGAAAAGGCTTAGGGAATATGTTACTATTATAATTTCAGCTTACAATTTTTTCCTACTGAATCTAATTGTATGTCCACCTAAAAAATTCACCAATGGTAAAAATGATTGAAAAAAAATGTTCATGATTAAATATTTAAAACAGTTATGTATAAACTGTTATTTATGATTGTATACCCCCAGAGCTTTCATATCTTTTATCTCAAAAATCAATTCTTACTATGCTTCTATTCTCAACCCAATCTCATGTAGACAATTTACTTCAACTATTTCAGGGTAAATTCTGAAAGGACTAAACATTTCACATTTTTGAATGTCAGTATACCCAATTTTTTTCCCAGATTCTCTAAATGTGCTCTACATTTCTACTTCTTGGCTAAATCTCAAGATTTCTAACAGGCTATCAACAGAAATCCAAGAATTTGTGTACAAAACTTCATGCTCCAAGATTTCCTAGGTGGATATAAATCTTTTCTCCACAGGGTTCACAAAACTCAATACAGATTTAATTATCCTTCATGCCATAGCCATAAGGATAAAAAAATGAGATGAAGTTCAGACTAAAACAAAACAAAACAATAACAACTTAAACATAACCCTCAATACAAGTATGCTCCCCAAGGTTAAAAACAAAGGCTTTTAAGTCATGTTAGAATTAATCATTTATATTACTGTGTAGGCCCAAAGTATCTGTAGTTCATATATATTACAAAATGCTTCCAATGGCTCAGTGGGTAAAGAACCCACCTAACATGCAAGAGACAGATGTGGGTTCTGTCTCCATTCAGGAAGATCCCCGGAGAAGGAAATGGCAACCTGCTCCATTATTCTTGCCTGGAAAATCTCATGGACAGAGGAGCCTGACAGGCTACAGTTCATGGGGTTGCAGTCAGACGTGACTGAGCACATCCACATATATTACAAAGCTAAATGCTACCAAAGAGTATACAGGACAATCCTTAGGAAGACACCTGGAAATTTAGAGAAATACATGTCCTGCTTTTAAAAAGACATTCTACATGGAGCCAATTAGTCAAAGAAATTTTGACACATACAATTGAAAAAGAGAGAGTATAGTTTACTTGCCCTTACAAATACAATTTTAGAGGCCAATAGATCTAATATCTCAAGATTTTCTTCTAATGTTCATGGGTGGTTCTAAGTTGTGTCTGAAATATTATGTCCAAGACCATCGTCAACATCTGTCAGGTTGCCTCATGGATTTTTAGATGTGAGTTTTGGGTAATTTTCCATTTGACAATGTAGACTGAGATGCTGTGTAGACCTTTTTGATCCAAAATTAGCAGGTGGTCATGAGCTGTCAGAATCTTCGAACATTCATTTCTGTAAGACCCAGAACCTGTCCAGTGCATCATAGGCTGCCATTTTTTCCTCTACTATAAAGCAGCTATTTTTCTAATTGAGGTGTACTCTATTTTGCACATGTTATCCTTGAAACTGTGTGCTCTTTGAGAAAGGGACATGTTTTCACTCTTCTGAAAATTAAAAAATTTTATGATCATGGCCCATGATCCCAGAAGCAGAAAGGAAATGCTGTAATTATTTATTTAGTATTGACAAAACTTAGTGCTTAAAATACAACTCTAAGCATTAATCACACATCTAATGGGCAAAAAGCAATGAGCAGTTAAAATAGTAAAAGCAGAAAATCTGCTGTCAAGAGTAATTTGGTTCAGGAAATTTACTGAATATGAAATATAATTTTTCTTGATAACCTTCTCCAGTGCCCTACTCTTACAATTTTATTTGTAATGTTTAAGAACTTCAGCATATTTTAAGCAAAGATTTAGAAAATATAAAGTTATTAAGGCAGAATTTGTAGGAGGAAGTATCTTTCAGCTTCGGGACCATTTAGCCATGAATGAAGGATTCTGAATCATCACATTCATTCTGTTTTGTTTTGTTTTTTTAATGAAGAAATTGAGCAGTATTAAGTGGCTAGCTTTAAGTCATACTATTATCTGATATTATAACCAAGACAGTACAGATCTGCTTCCCATATTCTTGAACACATGATCTTAGTAATGCCAGGGTGTTCCTGAGTCACTGCCCATGCAGCACTGGAACTCTGTTCCCCAGACCCCCACATGGTGTCTAATACAACCGTCTCTCCATTATGCCCAAATAACGTTGTGCTGTTCAGATAAATATTGCGTCGGGTAAGTCAGATATAGAGTTCTGCTAACTCATGTACACTTGTGTTCCAAATGTTTGCTCTCAAGTAGACTGTTTTTTGGGAGAAAATGAATTCCCTTACTCTCTCCTATCTCTAGGTCATTGAAAATGCCCATTCAAGAATGTTCACCTCTCCTTTTTATCAAACTATGCCTCTGTTGTAGTTAATGATCTGTTTAGAACTAGAACAAATAATTTCACAATTTGTATGGAAATACAAAAAACCTCGAATAGCCAAAGCAATCTTGAGAAAGAAGAATGGAACTGGAGGAATCAACCTGCCTGACTTCAGGCTCTACTACAAAGCCACAGTCATCAAGACAGTATGGTACTGGCACAAAGACAGAAATATAGATCAATGGAACAGAATAGAAAGCCCAGAGATAAATCCACGCACCTATGGACACCTTTTCGACAAAGGAGGCAAGAATATACAATGGAAAAAAGACAACCTCTTTAACAAGTGGTGCTGGGAAAACTGGTCAACCACTTGTAAAAGAATGAAACTAGAACACTTTCTAACACCATACACAAAAATAAACTCAAAATGGATTAAAGATCTAAATGTAAGACCAGGAACTATAAAACTCCTAGAGGAGACCATAGGCAAAACACTCTCTGACATAAATCACAGCAGGATCCTCTATGACCCACCTCCCAGAATATTGGAAATAAAAGCAAAAATAAACAAATGGGACCTAATGAAACTTAAAAGCTTTTGCACAACAAAGGAAACTATAAGCAAGGTGAAAAGACAGCCCTCAGATTGGGAGAAAGTAATAGCAAACGAAGCAACAGACAAAGGATTAATCTCAAAAATATACAAGCAACTCCTGCAGCTCAACTCCAGAAAAATAAATGACCCAATCAAAAAATGGGCCAAAGAACTAAACAGACATTTCTCCAAAGAAGACATACAGATGGCTAACAAACACATGAAAAGATGCTCAACATCACTCATTATCAGAGAAATGCAAATCAAAACCACAATGAGGTACCATTACACGCCAGTCAGGATGGCTGCTATCCAAAAGTCTATAAACAGTAAATGCTGGAGAGGGTGTGGAGAAAAGGGAACCCTCTTACACTGTTGGTGGGAATGCAAACTAGTACAGCTGCTATGGGGAACAGTGTGGAGATTTCTTAAAAAACTGGAAATAGAACTGCCATATGACCCAGCAATCCCACTTCTGGGCATACACACCGAGGAAACCAGATCTGAAAGAGACATGTGCACCCCAATGTTCATCGCAGCACTGTTTATAATAGCCAGGACATGGAAGCAACCTAGATGCCCATCAGCAGACGAATGGATAAGGAAGCTGTGGTACATATACACCATGGAATATTACTCAGCCGTTAAAAAGAATTCATTTGAATCAGTTCTAATGAGATGGATGAAACTGGAGCCCATTATACAGAGTTAAATAAGCCAGAAAGATAAAGACCAATACAGTATACTAACGCATATATATGGAATTTAAAAAGATGGTAACAATAACCCTATATGCAAAACAGAAAAAGAGACACAGATGTACAGAACAGACTTTGGGACTCTGTAGGAGAAGGCGAGGGTGGGATGTTCTGAGAGAACAGCATTGAAACAAGTATACTATCAAGGGTGAAAGAGATCACCAGCCCAGGTTGGATGCATGAGACAAGTGCTCAGGGCTGGTGCACTGGGAAGACCCAGAGGGATGGGATGGAGAGGGAGGTGGGAGCGGGGATCGGGATGGGGAACACATGTAAATCCATGGCTGATTCATGTCAATGTATGGCAAAAAACACTACAATACTGTAAAGTAAATTAGCCTCCAACTAATAAAAATAAATGAAAAAAAAAATGATCTGTTTAAGACTTGTTAAGGACCTAAAGCCTCCGTGGGTCAGTTCTTCCTCATTCCTCACTTCTCACACACTCCTCTCACTTCCTCTACTGCGCCTTCCGGTCTCCTTCTCTAAATACGTGTCCATCCCTGAATGCAACTTAAAAGTATTTCATATGATCATCATCTAGGGTTTATTTTAGCTATAATTAATTGAAAGTCAAACTAACAATGACTTAAACCATAAGGACATTTACTGTTTACCAAAACAGAAGTCTAGAAGTAGGACTATGCCTGGGAGATAGCAGTTCAAATTAGACACTAAGCTGTTTCATGGTTTCTGTGGTGGCAGAAGCCCATCTGATTACCGTCAGTCTGAGCTAAGCTAGTAATTAAAATACCTAGCTGAAATTTAAGATATGTGAGCAGAAGAAACCAGTGGGCCAATCATGTCAGAATTGGGGATGGCACATACCAACCACCTGTTAAGGTAAGCTAAAATAAAGGACTTTTACTTGAAAAAAACAACAACAACAACAACAACAACAAAAAAAAAACTAGGTCCCACAGAAATAACAGGAGACAAATTTGTTTCCTGTGAAAATCAGTGTATTGGGGAAACAATAGCCGTGACTTTAATGAGTAATTTTTATTCATTCATCTCACTTAAATTATTGCCTGCTATCTTCCAGCCAATCTAGTCTTAGGAATTCAGGATATTGATGATTAAAGGCTATCCTTGTCCTCAAGTTCTTACTCTGGCTAAGAGGGTAGACATGGAAATATTACAGTTTCATGTGGTGACTATTCTAACAGTCATATATAAAAATGATATGAAACCCAAAACAGATAGCAATTAATTCTGCCTGGGAGTGTCAGGGAAGGCACCACTGAGGGGGTGATCTTTAATCAGGAGAAGAGTTCCAAAGACCAGAAGAACATACTGGAAACACAGACTGAGTTGTATGAAAAAATACAGTATGTTCAGTAAATAATGAGGTGGTGTATGTAGCTAGAATATATTGAGCATGTGGTCAAGATTGGTGATAGAAAGTTGAATGTAAAGAATATGATCTAATTAACCTATGTTTGATGATGTTCAAGACCAGAGTAGAAGGTGATCAAGGGATTAAAAGAACAGAGAGGATGCAGGTGAACATAATTAAACTGACCAACACTGGGTATGGATATGGGGAAGGTGACATCAAATTCAGGGGAGACCCAAGGCTGCAGATGTAGGTAAGTTCAAAGAGGAGATTTGGAATGGCCAAGTTGGGGAGAAGTGACTCTGTAAGTCAGGGTCTTAGAGAAATTGTCCATGTTTATTTCACAATTCCTTTCTTCAGTTGGATTTCCCTCAAAGTAGTGCTCAGTCATGCCAGACTCTTTGCAACTGCACTGTAGCCCTCCAGGCTCCTCTGTCAATGGGAATTCCCAGGCAAGAATACAGGAGTAGGGTGCTATTTCTTACTCCAGGGGATCTTCCCAACCCAGGGATAGAACTGGAGTCTCCTGCACTGCAGGTGGATTATTTACCACTGAGACACCTGGGAAGCCTCTCCCTTGCAGTAGACCCTAAAATAAAGATTTGAGTGCAAGAAGTTTATTTGGGAGGTGATCCCAGAAAGCAGTGGCAGGAGAATGGGAGAAGTGGAGGAAAAGGAAAGAAACCAAATTATGGTGCATTATTGAGCAGGTTACCACTGTGAGCAACTGGGGCTCACTCCTTCTGGGTGATTCTAGGAGAGACCTCAGGGAACCTGTCACAGTGACCCACACTCCCTCTAGCAGTTGGAAAGCTGGGGTATTTCTTTCCCAAACTCTCTTTTGTCATTGACAGAAGAGCAGCTCCTGGTAGCAGTAACTTCGAGGCACTCCTGGTGCTAGACTAGATTCACAGGAGTTTGTCATCAGCATTAACAGTGGATCTGACAGCAGTGAGTGCCAAGGGTTAGAGCTGTTGCTTTGATAACACCTGCTGTGTTTACCCAAGATCATTTTAGAAGTTGAACTAGAGAGAAACCTGGTGAGCTGGGTACCAGAACCCTCAGTTTGGAGTTGCGTTCAACATAGAAGCTAGGAGATGAAGTAAGAGTCTATTACAAATCACAGATACACTACCACTAGCAAATAGTGACAGTGCTTGGTGAAAAAATCGGAGTCCCTACTGAAAATTCCACTAGTCAGGAGCTGCTAGGTATTATAATTGCAGGTAAGAAATACACTTCTGGCTCACATGCTTTTATAATAGTGTGTCATGAAGTCAGTAAGTCACAGGCCCACTATTTCTTTCCTGTCAGTTTATGTTAATTGATGTTAGCAAGTCAATAGAGTTGATCTTCTCAGAGCTACCAAGGACTGTGTTGTCTGTTCAGTCGAGTCTGACTCTTTGCAGCCCCATGGACTGCTCCTCTGGAGTGGGTTGCCATTTGCTTCACCAGGAAATCTTCCCGACCCAGGGATCGAACCTGTTGTCTCTTATGTCTCCTGCATTGGCAGGTGGATCCTTTACCACTAGCAGTACCTAGGAAGCCCTATCAAAAACTAGCTAGGACAAAATGGCTTTAGGATCGCCCTCTTCTCTGTGAAAGCTCATCCTCCCAGCCCCAGGGAGAGAGTACTTCCCATCAAGGAACATCATGGGGGAGTCCCTTTTGAAACGACTTCTCATATGTCTACCTGACCCTTGTTGAATTAAGAAAAGGCTTCACCTGATCTTGCTCATGGTCGCATCTGTACCCTAAAAACTGATCTCTGCTTTGATGAAGGAATCTTCTAGAAAGCAAGACCTCTGTATTTTAGTGGTCCTTCTTTAATGTCTGTTACACTCACACACACACATACATTCTCATTCTTCATTTTTCTTATCATTTGCCATTTGGCCCATCAATCCCAGATCATAGCTTTTAATAGTCTTCTAGCATTTGTTTGTTTGTTTGTTTGTTGTTTTTGTTCCCTCCAGGAAAATAACTTTCCTTCTTTAATATTCAGCTTCATTTTCTAGCATATATTGACAATCCTCATGTTCCAGAAGAGTCATTTTAATCAATGTATTATCAATGGGATTTCATAATATCAGTCCAACAGAATTCTGGCTTTTAAATACTGTTTCTAGCTACCAAAACTTCCCTTAAGTTGTCTACTTAAATTCCCAAACGAAGCATCACCATCATTTCTTCATAACTTATCACCACAGTGTGTGTGGCGCACATGTGCTCATCATGTCCAACTCCTTGCAACCCCATGGACTGTAGCCCACCAGGTGCTTCGGTCCATGGGGTTTCCCAGGCAAGAATACTGGAGTGGGTTGCCATTTCTTCCTTCAGGGCATCTTCCTAACCCAGGGACCAAACCTGCATCACCTGCGCTGCAGGTGGATTCTTTACCTGCTGAGCCACTGGGGAAGCCCCACGATGTGTGCAAATGCTTATTATTTAAATATAGTTTATTATTTAATAGAAATTTAAAGTGCACTCCCACATATTTTATCTCCCACAGTGTTGATGGATGTCAGGGAGTATACCTTTATCACTTACTTTCTAATCTTTTTGTCAACAGCAAAAGTCAATACATTTTTTTGCATTCTCCATTTTTGTAACACAGGAGGACTTCATTAAATTTTCATTTAGGTTAAGGATACAAAAGTAAGAAACATGCATTTATAATATTAATACAAAGCTGAATAAGTGACAGAAATCAGGAGAGAATGTATTATTCCACATTCTCACGACATGAGATCATGAAAATTTCTGTATCTGAAGACTCCTATTTCTCAAAGATAGCTATGTACCCTTGTAACTTAAGAATTACATATCAGTACATAACCAGAGATATTTATAGTTCAGTAATTACATTCTAATTATTAAAATGCATATCATTTCTTGCTCTACACCAAGCAACTTGCCTATATAGAAGTGATACTTGTTCTCCTTTTGATTTTTCTATTTATTTACAGAAACTGGATGGTGGACACAGGTGTTTCTTGTGGGCTGCTTGACAACCTAAATGTTAATAATGTTTGCTTTGGGATGAAAAACAAGGAGAGAATATTTAAGCTGGAAAACTGAAATTCTAATCTAGTCTAAAGTCCTGGCACCATTTCTAAAATACAAGTGAAATTCTTAATCAAATTGTATGATAAGCATTCTTAAATACGAAGCACAACATATTCTTTATTCTCAATGCTGTCCCCTGAAAGTGTGTAGTCCTTGTTTGTGGTTCTACTTCAGGAATGAAGTTGTCTGTCTCATTTACCTACCAGTCATAATAAATAATATGTGGCAGGCACACTCTCAACTGAATCTTTGAGAATGAAAATTTTTTAAAATAGCAAGGGAGAACACACAAAGTTGCAATCTCTGCACACGTGGGCACCTACATCATATCTTTAGGGGCACAGAACCCTGCTCTGTTCTGAAGTCCTGCTTGCCTTTCCCAGTCCTCGCAGCTTTATCCCACCAGGCTGCACAAGCAGTCTGTCAGTGGCCTTAGAGCTCCTCTGAGGGTCGCTGCTTATCTGAACAGCCCTTCGGAAACATATACTCTTTCTACCACCTAGGTTCATCTTTGACCTATGACTTCTTGGGACTGAGAATTACTTGCACTTTCTCATTCACTAATGTTAATCCGTAATAACCAAATTGTAGCCATATAACAACTATCCCTGGGCTTCCCTGGTGGTTCAGTGGTAAAGAATCTGCCTGCCAAGAAGGAGACTTGGGTTCAATCCCTGGGTTGGGAAGATCCCCTGGAGAAGGAAATGGCAACCCACTCCAATATTCTTGCCTGGAGAATCCCATGGACAGAGGAGCCTGGCAGGCTCCAGTTCATGGGTCACAAAAGAATCAGACATAATGATTACACAATAACAACGACAACTATACCTAACATGCTAGTATAAGAGTTTAGACGTTTAGTCATATGCAGTGGGGTGCCTGCTCCATTTCCCCTATTTTTAGAAGTATAACCTTAGAAGTGAAGGCCCAAAGCTTACAGAAATGTTAAGGATTACTTGAACATTCAAAACACATTGAATGCAGGATGGGTCCCACGCAAAAATTCATTACTATTAACTAACATAGCAGTGTTTATAATGCTTTCATTCACACTTGACAACTGTGCAGCCATTGGACCAGGCAGCATCATTCTTGGATTCACCCAAGGCCACACTTGGATTAATACAGCTTCTCAGCCTCAGCCCTTTGCAGGTTTCATTGTGGAGGCTGTCCTGCACATTGTAGGAGGTTTAGCAGCATCCCTAGTCTTCATCTTCTAGATACCAGTACCTCCCCTAAATCGTGACATTTACAACTGTCTCCAGATACTGTCAAATGTCCCCTAATGGCCAAAACTGTCCCCAGATTAGAATCACTGGATTAATGGGAAGGTAGATGGAAGCTACTCTTTTCATATAAGTAATAAAACTCACACAGAACTCCTGCAGGAAATAAACTCATGCAGAGGAAAACAGGTTGGCCTTTTTATTAGTTGCCCTAAAGACCCTCAGGCCATGTTCTAGATTGCTGCTTGGATGCTGACAGTGAAGTCCATTTTCTCAGTAAAAGGAATTGAAGGAGGAAAAAAAGCCACTGAAATGATATACGATATGTGAAAGTGAAAGTCGCTCAGTCGTGTCTGACTCTGTGACCCCATGGACTATACAGTCCATGGAATTCTCCAGGCCAGAATACTGGAGTGGGTAGCCTTTCCCTTCTCCAGGGGATCTTCCCAACCCAGGGGTCGAACCCAGGTCTCCCACATTGCAGGCGGATTCTTTACCAGCTGAGCCACCAGGGAAGCCTAATAAACTATATGGGGCAGCATGATTGTCAATTGTGGGAATATTATATTATAAATGCTTCCACATTTGTTAATAATCCACATGAGTTTTAAAACAAATGTTTGTGTAGGACACTTTCAACATGCAATGTGCTTAAAAAATTGTAAATAAATGTCCTGGTTTAAAATCCCTACTGGCTTGAAGTGAAAATGATTCTTTGGTATTGTTTTTCTAAATAAAGATACAAATCCATCAAACATAGATCTAAACTAATTAATTAATCTTTTCTTTCTTTTTTTTTAAACCAGGAAATAAGCACAGGGTTTTTCATTTCATTGAACAGTCCTTGTGAGCTTGAATGCCATCGTATCTATTGTCTTGGCCTGCAACTGTGTTTGCCAGTTAAGGTCACTTCAATGTGAACTGAACTGGAGGATTTCTGCTGTGGACTTCTACAAGAGTATCATTCCGTCACGGACATTTAAAACAGTCTCTCTTTCCACAGTCATTCCCCGTGGTCTCTTCTTCCCTCCCCTCCCCCCCACAGTCAAACATATGCTTACACTTTCAGGAAGGAAGGAAAGCTACCCAGGAGGTATAAAATGAGCGTGATTCAAATGTTTTGTCAGCTGGAGTCCTAGCCGGCAACCAATTTTCAGAAACTCTTGTACGTTATTCAAATTATCATAATATTATTCAAATAATCATAACACAGCATTGGGTCTTTGACCTATTAATTATCCTTTCATCCATTCCCTCCCTGCTGCCGAGTTAATTAGTCAGATGGTGGGGTCTCTGCTTTATGTACATTATCTCAACCACAGAAAGCCACAAAGTTGTGTCAAGAACTGCAGTTGGAGTCATCCTTTTCCGTCCTAATAATCATGTATGTAAATTATTTTTAAATCTCTTTCTTCTTGCTAATAGCCTTGCTATTCAGAGGCAAGCAGGCTTCCCTTCGTCCTTTTCCACTGTGTGCGTATAATTTTTTTTTAAGCAATGAATATTAGCCAGCCACCCAGCAGCCCAGATTGCATTCTTGCCCTAGTTTTCCCTCTCCTTGAAATAGAGGAAACCACTTCTCAGACATGTGGAATTCTCTTTATCCTGTTCTTTGTGCCCTAAAGCCATGATTGAGTGTCCTTGATTGGCATTGTCAGTGGAATATGGTCCCATTCTCTGCTATACCAACACTACTGGGCTCATCATTCAGAAATTTAATCCCCAGCAGTTCACAGAGTGGCTTCCTGAAATTCCTTTCTCATGTACCAGTAAAGCTCACCCTATGACATCAGTCTCAGTAAGTAAACATCAAGCTGCATATTTCATGTCAGAAATGACAAGAGGGTGCTAAAATATCTTTATATACCTCTAAACAAGCGGAATGGATTTTCTGTTGAACTTTTTCTTTTTTAAGAATACCAGAGTGCCTTTCAGATTGAGGAGAAGATTATTTTTCAAATGCAAGATTGAAACTAATATAGTTTTATTTTCCATGCTCAGTGAAAGTTGAGTCAGGAAGACAGAAACTACTCTAGATATTTCAAATAGAGGAAATTTAATATAATTAATGGGTTACACAATGATAGAAGAGCTGAGAAACCAAATAGGGAATGAAGGCAAACAAAAGACTAAAACAGGAAGCCACACCATTCCCAGAGAGGGGATGATGGTACTAGAATCCGAAGCCTGGCCTCCAGTGGGAGCTAGAACCATGAACCGTGGTGCTGCCCAGGAGAGTGGGAACCACAAACAAATATAGTCACTTCAGGACTAGAAATAGAAATAGAGGCTCCTTCCTTCATCCTGCAATCTAGTCTCTAACCAGGCTTCCGCTGTTGGAACTTAGCTAGAAGCCAGGTGCAAGGAAGTCTGGAAAACAGTATTTGCATGAGAAGATTGGGAAATGAACCTGAGAGCTTTTCTTGCAATGAAAGTTGAGTGAGTGCAAAGCTCGTCAGCATAACTTAAATGACAGATCCATGAAGCCCGTGTATAGATGCACATAGAATTGAGCCCTATCCATTTAGAACTCAAGCTAATTTACAAGAAGTTTACTTCAGTTTAAATAATTAAAGAGTTGGCTAAGGAGGTTAAAGGAATAAACAAAACCAACCAAGAAACCATCTATTTCAAGAATTCTGATATACCTGGGATTTTGTGGTTGATAGAATAATGACCCTAGGGAGTTCTTATCACCAAAACCTGTGATTAAGTTACTTTACATGATAGAAAGGATTTTGCACATATGATCAAGGTTACTGGCCTTGGGATGGGAACACACTCATGAATTGTCAGGTGGATCCAAGCTAATTGTATGAATCCTAAAATCTGAAATGTTCCCTGGATGCAAAGGCAGAGAGACAGTGACAGAAGAGGTATGAAAGTTGTATGCAAAGGACTCACCTGTTACGACTGGTTTGAAAATGCCAAAAGACAGCCAAGAGCCAAGGGACACAGCTAGACGTGACAAAGAAACAGATTCTGCCCACCCCACCTGCTGCCATTTATGTTTTTCCACTCCCTACTCAATCATGACTTCCATGAGCATACAGAAATGCTGGTATTTCTAACATCTTATTAAAAAAAAAAAACCTTCTTGTGACCCTAATTCTCCAGTAGTTAACTACCCTATTCCTTTGCTCCTCTTTGCAGCAAGTACCTTAAAAGAATTTGTCTACACTTGTTCTGTGTAATTCCATATTTCCTATTCTGGCTTAAACCCATTCTAACAAAGTTAACTGCCCCTGCCACCCAATGACAGTTCTTAGTCCTCTCTTCACTTAATCTAGTAGCAGCATTTGACCCAGTCAATCACTCTTTCCTCCTTGATACGCTTTTTCCCATCTGCCTTCTGGAATACCAGAAGGTATTCCCTCATAGTTCAGCTGGTAAAGAATCCGCCTGCAGTGCAGGAGATCCTGGTTCGATTCCTGGGTCAGGAAGACCCCCTGAAGACGGGATAGGCAACCCACTCCAATATTCTTAGGTTTCCCTGGTGGCTCAGCTGGTAAAGAATCTGCCTGCAATGTGGGAGACCTGGGTTCGACCCCTGGGTTGGGAAGATCCCCTGGAGAAGGGAAAGGCTACCAACTCCAGTATTTTGGCCTGGAGAATTCCACAGGCCATGGGATCACAAAGAGTCGGACACAACTGAGCCACTTTCACTTTCTGGAACACCAAGTTCTCTGCTTTCCATTTACCTCAGTGATCTCTCCTTTTGTCTCCTTCATTCCTCTTCTCCCTGACCTCTGAAGTCTGCAGGTGTGCCCCAGACTTCAGACGTCGGCTCCCTTCCTTTCACTTATTTCCTTGATGCTCTTGTTCTTCCGCATGGATTTAAATGCTGCTGATACTCTGATGATTCCCACTCCAGGATTCTCTCCAAAACTATTAACCCAGACATCTAACTGCCGATTTGCCAACTCCACTAGAATGTTTAATAGGCATCTCAGCCTAATGTGGTTAAACTGAATTCAGAACCTCCCTCCAAACCTACCTCTCACTGCAGGCTTCCCCAACTCTGTTCATGGTAACTCCATCCATCTGTTAGCTCAGGTTAAAAAAAATAATAATACTAAAAAATTTGGACTTGTCTTGTTTCCCTTTTTTAAACTCATGCCTTCAGACTCTGTCTTCAGAACACATCCAGACCTCAAAAACATTAAACAGACCTAGCAGCCAAGAACTAGTTTTTCACTAAAAGAAACCAAGAATTCCTGGAGAAATGACTGATTCTTGGGCTGAGACTGGGAATGTACAAAAGTGAACCTGGATCAACTTACTGAGCCGGAAGTGAGAAAGTATTCAAATGATGGCAGACATATGTCAGAAGAACACAGGTCCTGGCTTGAAAAGGCTCCCACTGGTGAAATCTGATATACTTTGAGCATCTGAATAAATGAGAATATGCTTTCTAATGTGGCAAAGGGAATTAAGGTTGCAGCTAGAAATGAGGTTGCTAATTAACTGACCTTAAAAGAAAGAGCTTGTCCTGGATTAGCTGGGTGGGCTAATCTAATCATACTAGCTTTCAAAACAGAAAAACCTTTCCCAGCCGTGGTCAGAAAGAGATGTGATAACAAATGAAAGATAAGAGAGATGTGATATTTCTGCCTTTGAAGATGGAGGAAGGGGACTACAAGCCAAGAAATGTTGAGAAGCATCTGGAATCAAGGAAAAGGATTCCCCTTGGGGCCTGCCGATGCTCTGGTTTTAGGACTGATTTTAAGAACGTAAAACTTCTAACCTACAGAGTTATAAGATAATAAATTTAAATTACTTTAAGCCATGAAATTTACGGTAATTTTTTTAAAGCAGCAGTAGAAAATGTATACATACCTAAAAGGACGATGACTCCCAATTCTCCATGCTGGGTTGTGCTTTTCTTTATAATCCTGAACATTACCTATGATTTTGCTATACATTTATTTGTTATTATTTGGTATTTGTCCCACTTAGTTACATAAGGCAAAGAGTTTGTCTGACTTGTTCGCTGCCATGTTCACAATACATAGAGCAGTTCCTGAAGAGAAATGATACTTCATAAATGTTGGTTAAATAAATATTTAGTTTGTGCATTCATGTTAATAAGAACAGTCATTCCTATAACTGCTTATATGCTATCAACCTGAAATAGCGTATTTAGAATGTGCCAAACACGGTTAGTTTACTCAACCTTAAACATTTTCTTTAAGAGTGACTTTCACTTTCCTGTAATAAAACACAGAATAACAATAAGTCAATGCACTCAGGGTCGATTTTTTTTTTTAGGACAACTCCCACTGATCAGCAGGAGGAACTCTTGAACCCACTTTAATAAATGGATAACATTTCACCAATTTCATCTACTGTTTAGAGAACCTCCTTCAGACATAAATCAGCTCTATGACCTAAGAACAGGGCAGGGAATTGTCAGAGTCCCTTTGCTGAGTAATTCCAGAAATGCCTTAAAGCTCAACAAAAGAAGGATCTGACATTCGAAAGCTGGAATTTACAACCTAAGGAAAAGCCCCAGTTGAGCAAAACAAAAAAAATCAAGCTGAAAGCCCCAGGAGACTGTTTTAGTCTTTGAATACAGGTCTTCAGACCTCTGCAGAAGACTTTTTCAATGAAGCAAATTAATCCACTAAAATTCAGCCTAAACTGTAACTATGACTGTAAATCATCACCTTTGTCATGATTCTTTTTACTGTTTCAGGAGGTGATCATATAAACAAACTGCTGTAGGTCTGTTTGGTTGAATGAGCAATGAAATGACATTCTCCTGAGGACTGAACAGAAACCTGTAGGTACCAATGGGAAAGAGCTCAGGTCACTTTCTGTGACCTGCAGAGTAGCATGAACACCAAGAAAGCTGAACACACTTTTAAATGAGGCAAGGTGTTTTGGAGTATAACTTTACCTAAGATGCTATCTTAGATTTCTAATAAGGATGAATTTTTCCAAGATAAAAAAGAACGATTTCCTTTTATCTGAAAACACATTATTGAGATTTATTACTTTCATCAAATGAAACAATAAAGGATTTTGATCTGTTGGTTCATCTTTAGAGTAACATACCTTGGAGTCAGAGTTTCACCTCATTAAAATCGAGACTCTACCAATTATTGATGAAAATCTATGCAAACTGTTCTGATCTAGACTGTAACTGTTGTTCATCAAAACTGCACAAAAATTAGGATACATTCTTCATTGCTGATTTGCTAAATTTTTATTTACACCCACATATAGGGTACTATGTGTATCTACTGGATAAACTCAGATGTGGGCAGGCTGGAGTTAAATTTAAAACGACTAAAAAAAATTACATGAGGCTAATTCTTGGCTTAATAAATTGAAATGTTGGGTTCTAGGGCATTGAGCAATTATAGATTTATTGGACCATTTGTCCTCATAAACAGAAGTTTTTCTTACGTAAAAATGTTTTCTACAGGGACTTCCCTGGTGGTACAGTGAATCTACCTGGCAATGCAGGGGACACGGGTTTTGATCCCAGATCCAGGAAGATTCCACACGCTGCGGAGCGACTAAGCCTGTGTGCACGGCTGCTGAGTCTGTACTCTAGGGCCCGTGAACCACAGCTGCTGAGCCCATGCGTCTCAACTTGAAACACATGTGCATAAAGCCTGTGCTCTGCAAAAAGAGAAGCCACCACATTGAGGCAACTGAACATAGCCCTGGCTCACTGCAATTAGAGAAAGCCCGTGGGCAATGAAGACCCGGTGCAACCAAAAATTAAATAAATAACTTTAAAAAAGTGTTTTCTATGAAACAATTGTACTCTCGTTAAACATGTTTCTTCACATGTCTAATTACGGTTTTATAGCTTTGAAGAATACATCTTGTATTTGTAAATCAGGTGGATACTATTTATTTAACCTTCTATCAGTGAGTTATTTTTAAAAAGAAATAGGAAACTCATTGATTTAGGCGGCATAGTTACCTGGAGAAAAAGTGTACTCCAAAGCAGATGAGATTGGAATTCAAAATGACCTTGCTAAGTTGGAGAAGCAGATAGATCCAGCAGAAAGACATGCAAACTTGATCAGCACAATGTGGGATCTAAAAAAAAAAAAAGAACCAACAAAAAAAAAAAACACAGACTCATAGATACAAGAGAACAAACGAGTGCTTGTCAGAGTGAAGGTGGCTAAGGAGAATGGATGAAATAAGTAAAGATGATTAAGAGGCACAAACTTCCAGTTATAAAATTAATAAGTCATGGGATGCAATGTACATAATAGAGAATAGAGTCAATAATGTTATAATAACTTTGTATGGTGACAGATGGTAACTAGGCTTATAGTGGTGATCATTTTGTAATGTATAAAAATATAGAATCACTATGTTGTAGACCTGAAACTAACATAACGTATAACATTAGGTTTAAGTCAATTATACCTTAATTTAAACAATAAAGAATGATAAGCACAATAATTAGTTTAGAGTAAAAAATAGAGCAAACCAGAACACATTAGAAGAACGGGACAAACTTGATAAATAGAAGTGAACTCTAAAGGGCCTTAAATTTGCTGAACTGAAGTTAAATAACAGAATAATTACTAAAATTAATTAATAAAGTAAGCATAATACATACCACAGGTCTACGTCCATATGTGGTAAAAGAATTAGAGATATAAAAGTCTGTATAAGATTCAGAGAACCAAAAGTTAGCTGTTAGGAACACAGTTTTTCAATAATGCTGTTTTCAAAAAGGAAATTTTAAAATAATTTATTGAGCATCTACTATGTGTTAAGTAATGGAAATGCAAAAGTACATTCCCATCTACTCTCAAGGAGATAAAAGTCAAACAAGAGAAATATAACTAAGCAGACAGGTAAAACAAATAAGTGTTTTGATAGAAGATAGATGATATTCAGCAATAATTTTTAAGTACAGCGTATAGTAATAAAGAAACTGAAGCATAGAGCAATAAGAAACCTGTCCAAGCTTGTAGGTGGTAGAGGCAGAAATAAAACACAGGTAATCTGATGCCACAGCCATGTTCTTAACCTCTCTATACACTGCCTCTATCTAAGGGCAAAAAAATTAAAGGTTGTAAGAAGACTTAATTAGTCACTAGTCCCTACAAGTGTCTGACATCTAATACTCAAGCTTAGGAAGCCAATTCCTACTAGGATCTATACAAAAAAAGCTAGCCAAGCTGGAACCCAAAAATAAACAGGACAATTCCAGAGGCAACATGAGACCCCACACTCATACTATCTTCCTTTGGTATCAGACATATTTCTGGAAGGTAAAATACTAATTTTGGAGAAGAGAGGAATAGGGACTTACTTTTAGTGGCCCCAAATAAAATAGAGGTAATTTATATTGTGAATGAAAATAGAAATGGATAAAACAAGAGCCTCTGCCATTGGCCCAGACCTTCTTGGGAACTCATAGGAAAATGAACCCTCTAGTTTCATGGAAGAATGGAAAGTGAGGAGGGTCAACCTCAGGGAGATTAACCGACTGGGGAGTCCATGTATAGCATACCTCTAGGAACTCTCTCAGTAACAGGAGGTGAAGGAGGTTTTGCCATCTGGATGGCTTGCATCTGTGGGCTTTGTTGGTCCTGATGCTCACGCTGCTGGCCAAGCAACTCACCCTCTGTTCCCTTAACTCTGTCTTGCTGTCTCACAGTCTGATGCCAGCCCATAGATTCTGCTTCCTTATCACATCAACATGTCTGTGGGCCTGACCACCTCAAGTCTTGGCTTTTTAGCTCCTGCTTCTTCCCTCCATAAATCTCCTTTCAATTTTTTTTTTTTTTTTACTGAAGCAGGAGCTGATTGGTCAAGCTGATCTCATCACCCTGATTTGAAGAGAGTTTTTCGTACCAGTTGACTTTGTAGGCTGTAAATTAACCTATTAAATGTCTGACTTCTATTTGAATTGGCTGTGTTTATAGTGGTTTGAGAGGTTTGTAGGTGGGCAAAATAGAATGTAAGGAAGATGGGCCTACTTGAGTCAGATGTTGGCCATTCTGCTCAAGGGATGGTTGAGGACCGTTCATCCAAACAGGAGCCAACATCTGTTGATCTTTAGGATATATGCTAAGTACATATACTGCACTTACCTCACAACAGCCTTAGGAGGTAAGTATCAGTGCCTCCACTGCAGGTGGTAAACGCACTTGTCATTGTCTGTGGCAGAACTTAGACGTCAACCACAGTGGCCTGACTCCAAAGACCTTGTTCCTTCCATAATTCCATGCTGCTTCCCATCGTTTAATCACCACACGCAAAAACAGAGAGGATACTGAGGCACTCTAAGTAACTTTTTGATCCATACTCTGGGAAGATAGTCTAGATAAAATACTTTGTTCCATAGGGAAATTTAAGAAGGTAATGAGCAACTATAATAGCATCCTCATCTTGCCAGAATCAAATGTTACTCAAATGTGAATATGTGAATCAGATGTAGGGGCTTTCCAGGTGGCACTAGTGGTGAAAAAACCACCTCCCAATGCAGGAGACAGATGCTGATTGGATCCCTGGGTTGGGAAGATCCCCTGGAGAAGTAAATGGCAACCCACTCCAGTATTCTTTCTTGGAGAACCACATGGATAGAGAGCTTGGCAGGCTATACTGCCACAGGTTCACAAAGAGTATGGACACGACTGAAGCTACTTAGCGTGCATGAACCAGATATTAGAAAAGCAAACATTTTCTTTTAATCCTTTCTTCAGGCAAATGCCCTTGTGCAATGTACATTAGCCTCAAAAGAACCCCATGAAAGAAGTTTACTTTACCATCTCCATATTCCAGATGGGAAAACTGAGGTAGTATGAAGGAAAGTATTGCCCAAGGTCACTCAGCTGGAAGCAGCAAAGCCAGGAACCAAATACAACCCACTTGGCTCCATAGCCCATGTGTGCTAAGCTCTTCTACTGTTCCAAGGTCTTCTCTGGACATGCAAAAATACTTACTTAGATGAACATGTTTTAGCTGTCCTCTGAAGAAAGGGAAAAAGTTTAGTTTTCTTAGAGGCAATTTTTGATGTTCTGCTACAATAATGAAAGAAGTATAAATCTATCATGGGCAAAAGCCTGTCAAGATTTTTTAAAGCAGCTCCATATACCAATATTTGAATTATTGTTTAAGTCTTCTGAATAACCCTTCCATCTCTTCGGGACTGACAGGTGAAGAGCTGTGAGTCAGGAGGAAGTCTGTAAACAATCCAGTATCAAGCATTAATTGTATCATTTACTCTAGAAAACATGATGATTCCTGAATGTTGAAGAGTTCTCATTGTTTCTACAACAACTTCAGCTTGCTACTGTGACTTCCTCTGTTCAAGGCGCATGCTTATGTTTACCAGAAGTAAGGTTCAGGAGGTTTAGAAATATGATATATCTGTAATGCATGTCACTTAGCCAATTCACTTATAAAGGAAAATAATGAGCAACTGACAGAAAGTAATAAGTAAAATTCCTTGAGAAATGAGCTCAGAGAAGTTCAATGTGAAACCTGCTCTGAATACAGCACACTACTAACCACAGTCGTGCATTATTCCTACACCACAACATAGGCAGCATCTGAGCCAAGACTCAGTTGCTCTGGACTAGTTCTAAATCCACCACCCAGAACAACGCTTGGCACAGCCATTTGCTGAATAAATTATAAATAAATGCTAGACCCCTCCCATTTAAAGACATAGTCAGTCTTTGATCTATTTAGCTGATCTTCTGCTGATATCAAGTAGAGCACATGATAGTTGCTTTACTGATAAAGTCAGGTTTTCTTGGGTTTTTGAGTTCTTGCTTTAGTCTTGATTTTTCTCGATAGAAGATTAATAGAAGCAAGTAACTAAACACTACCACACTGTTAATAGTCAAGGAAACAGAGATCAGTCTTATCACTTAGAATTCAGAAAAAAATGATGAATTTTTCAAATTATAGAGCAATTTTTAATCATTATTGCTCCCTCCAAATACAAATCAGTCTGATCAACAAGAGTGCAAGGTACAAGCCAAAAGCATCTAAAAACCAAGTTACAGGCAATTCAGAGACATTCTTCGTACTAAAGAAAATTTCCCAAGATGTTGTTCAGCCATTCAAATAAGCCCATACCTTCCCACAGTCCTAGTTGAAATGTCAGCAGATGCTGGTGCAGGGGAGAGACAGCTCCAAATTTACAAGAGGGGACTCTAGCTTTGTGATGCCTGTGGATCCTTCACAAACCACAGAGATAGTTAAGAAAGCAGGACCCCAAACTGCAAGCAGCAAAGCCTGCCAAACCCTGTGGGTATGGATGAAAAGAAGAGCCGCCAACAAGCACCGTCACTTCATTGTCAACCCTTCTGTCTCTCACACACGCCATGCTTGAGGGCAGGTGTTCAGGGCCACGTTCTATAAAAAGCAGGGCACACCTGCCAACATTTTTTGCCCTTTCTCTTCCTCCTACCTCTCTTTGTCCACCATCAGTTCCTTTTCTGCCTCTCCACCTCCACCTCCTCCACTCACATACCCCACCCAGTAAAATTCTTATATGAAGTGCTAGTCAAACTTTTAGAGCATCCAAAATCGGAACAGTTCAGGATGTCTGGAGGTCATGAGAATAATACTAGAAAACAAATGTGGACCAAAGAAACATGTTAGTCAAATATCTTCTGTGAGTCTCTCGGAATAAAAATACGGTAGCTGAAAAATTACTTTTGGAGTATTGTGCACCCGTTTCTAAGATGCCATAAATTGTGTGATGTGTCATCAATTTAATAGTAGCTTTTCAGGAGGCCCACATATTAATTTTGTAAGTGTGTACTTTTAATAACTGAAAAAGCATTTAAACACCCAGATAATTACAGACTAACTTCCCTCTTCAGTGTAATGACCAAAGTTTGAGTCAAAGATTTGTTCATATATGTTGTCTAAAGAGTTTTTGGATTCACACCTCCCCTTGACAGATATGCCTGGAATCATGTTGACAAGCTGTTTTGCATCACCAGGGCTCATCATTTTGGTTTCTTTAGCTCTTGAAGATTGACAGTATAATTCTGAGAGATATTGAAAATATTAGAGTTTCTTCTGCATTTCCTATTTGGTTAAACTAATAGTTTTATATTTTTCCTTCATTAAATTACACATCACTGGAAGTTAAACAGCTTTTCTTGAAAGTCAGCCTGAAGCTTTTGACAGATATGTTACTTATAAAACTTGAGCCTCTTCACAGCTCATCCTGGCATGGTGTCACCTTCAGGAGAAAAAGCAATCTTCATGTCCAGAAATAATGGAAAGCAATTTAAATCTTTACTGCAGTCTTTTAAAAATGCCCGAAGAGGCTTTTGTTTATACCACACAGAAAAATAAATTCAAATATTCTTTCTCCATGTATGTTTAGGCTCTCCTTCTCTTTCTTCTCCTCCCTCTTCTTTCTGGCTCTCTTTCTACCATCCTTAAGAAACCCTTTGCTTTTCTCAGTGTGAATTAGCCAAGCTGACTGTCTTCCTCTTACCCACTGTGAAATTGCCACTACAAAGCCCAAAAACCAAGGGGATGATCAAGAGACTTCTCCATGGCAGGAAGGAGAGTCTATGGCTTATGTTGTCTTAGCAAAGGTAGATATTCAGGGCTCGAGTAATGATTCTCCAAAACACCAAATGATGACCCTCTAACTCCCCCAGCTTTGAAGCATCTTGTTTATGCAGGACTGAGCAGCTTCTTCTGCCTTAAATTGGATTACTGGCAGTTGTCAATCTTCTGTGTAAAAATAACATACAGCCAAGTATAGTTGTTTTATGAGTATTTGAAGCAATAATTAATAAACTTAAGTTTAATTTTTAATTACTCAGTGGCTCATTTTGTACATTTTATATGTCTGCTAATAATAAGAACTACTTCAAAACTTATTGGTCTGTAGGCACCTGGCAATTTTCTCTTCTCTTCAGTTTAAAGAGCATCTAGATTTTACTATGGGCTTCCTGGGTGGCAGTAGTGGTAAAGAACCCACCTGCCAATGCAAGAGACACAAAAGACACAGGTTTGATCCCTGGGTGGAAAAGATCCCCTGGAAGAGGAAACAGAAACTCACTCCAGTATTCTTGTCTGGAGAAGCCCATGGACAGAGGAACCTGACGAGCTATGGTCCACAGTGTCTCAAAGAGTCAGACATGACTGAGACAACTTATCATGTATCGTTATTCAGTTGAGGAAAGATGACCTTTGGGATACCTTAGGTCTGTGGGTTTTATATAATATTAAGAAGAAGTTGGTTATTAAGATTATGGGATTGAATTCATTGTATTTTTCAAATTTTACCTAAAAACCATAAGGTAAGACATTTCTAATGAAATTAGTAAAACAGCTAATTTTTAATAACTCTGTGTTTTTCTCTCATTTTAAAGATTAAAGTATAATTTGCATATGGTATTATTCACTCCTTTACTGTACATTTCTGCAATTTTTGACAAACATGTTTAGTCATGTAATCACCACCTCAATCAAAATATGAAACAATCCTTATAATTTTGGCTTTTCCAGAGAGCCATATACATGGAATCACAGACTCAGTAGCCTTTAGTTTGGCTCTCTTCACTTGTCATTAGGCATTTGAGATTCATCTGCATTGTTGAGTGTATTGGTAGTATGTTCCTCTTTGTGACTGAGTAATATTCCATTGTGATGCACCACAGTCTATTTTTCAGTTCCCCGGTTGACAAATATTTGGGCTGAGCAACACTGTACTGTATGTTCCACAAAGAGTGAGGTCCATGTTAACTGAACTTTAAGTTTCTGACCTTCATTCTCATTCCATATGTCCCCATATAGCTTTTAACTGGTCAAATATAATCCTAAATAGCTATCCTCCCATATTTCTCATTTGCAATGCTTGCTTTCATTGATTATCACATGTGTATGGTTGTGAAGTGAAACAAAGTAAATAGAGAAAAGTACAGAATTTAGAATTTCACTCCCTGACTTCAAATTTAATATTGAGTAGGCTAGTTAATCTCTCTAACTCTCGGTTTCCTGATTGTAAAATTGGAATTAGCACGTCCACTCACAGTCTTGTTGTAATGATGAAATGAAGTAAAATGTCTGAAAAACTCTAGCAGAAGGCTTGGAACATAGTAAAATAATAACATTGACTCCCCCTTGCCCTTCACTCTGATTGTGTTGTTACTCTGAGATATTTGTTTATGGATTAAAAGAATTTTTTTTTCTTTGGGTGTTTTGTTTTTTTTTCCTTGTCAACTTCTCTTTCCTGTCCTACTTCAAGCAGGGAGTTGGTGACAGGGTGATAAGTGGCAGAGCAAAATATTAAAGCTTCTTGTAAGTCTTTCTCACATATTTCACTAAAAGCCACTGAGTGCCTTGGAAAAACATACAGATGGATCACCCCTCTGCTAGATAGAGTTATTTCTTTGGTTGGGGAGCAGCAGGAGAAGTGAAAGATAGATAGTGCAGGCTGAGATGAGGGAGAGAAATACATCCCTTGAAGCTCACCAGGCTGGTGGTGAAGCCCCACAGAGGAAGACCCCAAAGAGGAAGGGCACCAGGGCACACATCTAGCAAAATGGTCTTTTAGGCAGCTTTACCAAAAAATTCCTGTGCCCCAGGTTTGAGCCAGGATGCCATCTGGACCTGATGAAGCCATACAAACAAGGATGAGGGACATCTTGGCAGTATCATGTGGGTACAATGACTGGAATAATGTACACTGCACCTTCCCCCCATTCAAATCTGAGTGCTATTCAGATGTAAATTCCCAGAAACTTGGCACAATTCCAAGAGCTGAGTGTATATGTGTGTGGTGGAGTCTAACAAAGATTTCAAGTTTTTTCCCCTTTTCTGCCAACCTAATAGAAGTTGAGTCAATGAAGAAACTTTTATGTCTTGCACACCTGCACTCATAAACCAAGTATCGTTGTAATTACAGAGGTAGAATGCAGACATTACTGTCCTCTTTATTTTATGTCACATGTTTATCAAACTATCAATGAAGGAAGAAAGTAGCTATGAGGAGCACAAGTACTATCATCAGGTAAGGTGGTCATAAAGCCAATTTCTATAGAAATGACGAAACTCTTATCATCCCAAATTAGCATCTCCAGTAACCATTTCTTTATGAAAATGTATTACCAAATTATACTGCTTTAATCCCTTAGAAAAGGAACATCTCTGGGAAACATTACATTTTTTATAACAATTTCCATTTAGCCCAGGCTAACACATTGAAAGTAAGACATTCGATAATGTGTATAATTAGTTGCTTCCCTGATTATTCGCTGTCATTTCTAGTCACTATTTACTCATTGATTTGTTTGTTCATTCACTCACTCACCAAGTGCCTAGCAGGTTCCAGACACTATGGTCAACACATTAGTGTCATCTGGACATGTACAAAGTCTTTAAGTACTCTAATCTGCCCTTCCTTTATTCTTGACATGTGTCTGACCTCCATTTTCTGAGGATGAAAATCAGGCCCAGGGAACATGCCTAAGTCCCTGACAGAGTTCAAGGGTTCAGACTCCTTTCATTAGGAGAAAAGAATTCTAAATGGTGGGAGCCCCACTGTTAACCTACACTGAATTCCCAGAATCCTGCTAAAGGCACTTTCAAAAAATAGAGTTTCTGTAATAATGGAAAGACATACTAACAGTCATTCTACTTATACTGTGAGGAGTCCCTGTAACAGCACAGGCTGAGAAGTCTCTTTGGATAAATTAAGAACCATGCTGAAACAAAACCAACAATTCAAACGTTTGAAAAGAAAAATGCTGCAAATACTTGGTGATTGTTTTCTCTAAATTAAAGACCCTTTTTATTTGCTGGTTATCATGAATAATCAGAATAAGAAACTTAAAATATCTAAGGAAGAGCTCTTGTTATTTTTATAATATAAATATAAAACATATTTATATTTATATTTGAGCTTTGCACAAGTCTGATCTTTTTTTTTTTTTTTCAAGTTTTGGATTTTTTTGTAACCAAATCAAAACTGACTCTGAAATTCTCAGGCCCTTGTTTATATAACTTATACCAGAGATGGTAAGTCTGAAATGTTAGCTGTGTATAGCCAAGTAGTAGTCATTTATACAATAAACCTTCTAGATGGAAGATATAGGATGCAGAAACAAAGAGAAAATTAGTCTCACAAAAAGCAATTTAAGTTGGAATTGGCAAATACAAATGGAAAAACTTAATTCAAATTTCAAAGTTGTAAATAAGAAAATCAACACAAGAATGTTGAGAAATGGCTGAAAAAGAGACTAGACAAGGAGCACACCTCAAGGTTGGGACAAATTATTTATTATAACACACTTCCTGAAGCCCGACCCTTAGCGTAGAAAGCAATTTCTCTCTACACTCATGGTCACTCACAAGCATTCATCTAAGTAGTTGCTGGGGTGGGATCTTACTGGTAAAACAATCACAGAAACAATATAACAACGTAACTTCTCCATTCTGCTGAAACCACCAGGAAAACAAGATGGAAAGAGCCACATAGCCCTTGTTCTCGGATTCCTCACCTGTGAATCAAAAAAGTGTTGAACTTGATCGCTTCTAAACTCTATGCTTGCACTCAGCTCAAATTATTGCTATGTTAAGGCGTAAGCATATGATGAAGTAATCCTTTCTGAATTTAAGAAAAGATTCCTGAAACTCAGGATTCCTCAGTTTAGTAGTTTTATCTTTCTGGAGTCCTCTGGTCCCTTAGCCACATAATTGTGCCAACTCATCATGTTCAATATTAAATAAGTGTACCTGAAGTAAGCATCTTTAGAAAATAAGTATTTTTGACTCTGAGAAAATCCAAGGAAACTGTTTATAAAAATTTTCTGTTATAGTCCAGTGATTACATATATTTCAAGAAGAAAAAGATCTTGACTTTCTTGGGGGAAATGTCAGGAAAATTCATAAATTGCATTAATTTACATAGAAAACTATAGATTACATATGGTTCATAATAAATCTACTTTAAATATAAAGACTAAGTTTTCAAGTAAAAGAATAAACATAAACTATTAAATGCTAATCTAAGGAAACTGGAATAGCTCTAGTAATTTCGATCAAAGTAAATCTCAGAACAAGCAAGATTATCAGGGATAAAGATGGATACTACACAATAACAAAGGAACCAATTCTCCCAGAGGACATAAGAATCTTAAACGTGTATTTTCCCAGCAATAGACTTTTGTGATACACAAAGAAAAAGCCTGATATATCTGAAAGGAGAAATAGACAAATCCATAATTATAGTTGGAGATGTCAACATTCCTTTCTTGGGAACTGATAGAGCAACTAGATAGAAAACCAGTAAGAATAAACATGACCCAAACAGCACAATCAAACAACTTGATGTAATTGATATTTATAAAACATTTCACTGGACAATAGTAGAATACACATTCTTCTCAAGTGCATATGAATTATTCTCTAAGGTGCACCATGTTCTGGGCAATAACAAAATTTTAACACATTTAAAATATTAGAAATCATACAAGTTTGTTCTTAGACCACAAGAAAAATAAACAGAAAATAGTACTAGAAAGATATCTGGAAAATTCCCAACTATTTGGAAATCAAAGAAAAAGCTTCTAAATAACAGAAGGGTCAAAGAAATCTCAAGGGAAACTTTAAATGATTTTAAACTAAGTAAAAATACAAATAGCAAAATTCATGGTATGCAGCTATGCAGTGCTTAAAGGGAAATGTGCAGCATTAAATACTTATATTAGAAAGCAAAAATATCTCAAATAATTAATCTAAGCTTCCAACTTAAACTAGAAGAAAGAGTAAATGAAACCTAAATCAGGCAGAAAGGAGATTATAATAAATATGAGAACATAAATCAATGAAATTTCCCATAAGATCAGGAATAAGCCAAAGATGTCTACTTTTGCCACTGGTACAGGAGGTAAGACCAGGGAAATTAGGTAAGGAAATGAAACAAAAGTCATCTACATTTGAAAGGAAGGAAGAAATAAAACTATATATCTTTGCCAATGACATGACCTTGTCAAAGAAAGTCAAATGAATCCACTAAAATGCCATTTGAACATGTTCATCAAAGTTGCAGAACACAAGATCAATATACAAAAATCAATCATATTTCCATATACTAGCAATGAAAACTCCAAAATGAAATTAGAAAAAAAATTGCATTTATAATGCCATCGAAAAGAATAAAATACTTAGCAATGAATTTAATAAAGAAATGTGAAATTTGCACTCTGAAAAATCACAAAATGTTGTTGGGAAAAGCTAGACAAGACCTAAATAAAGGCATCCCAAGTTTATGAAAGCTTAATATTGCTAAGATGGCAATAATTCCCAAACAGATATATAGATCCAAGGCAGTTTGTATCAAAATTCCAGTTGGTATTTTGCAGATATTGAAAGGCCATCTTAAAATCACATGAAAACTCAAGGAACCTGGATTAGCCAAAACAATCCAGAGAAGGAACAACAAAGTTGGAGAACTCAGATTTCCCAATTTCAAATTTTAACACAAAGTTACAGAAGTCAAAGCTGTGCAAGAATAACCCAAACACGGTTGGTTTTCAACAAGGGTGCAAGATAATCCAGTGATAAAATAATAGTCTCTTCAACAAATGGTGCTGGGACAACTGGATAGCCTCATAGTGAAAAAAAATGAATTTCTGACACTACACACAAAAATTAATTCAAAATGGACCATATACCTAAAATGTAAGAGCTAAAACTCTAAAATTTTTCAGAAAAATATGCGAGTAAATCTACATAACTGAGTTAAGCAAGTCTTCTTAGATAGAACCATAAAAGCACAAGAAACAAAAGAAAAACATGACAAATGGACTTCATCAAAATTAAAATATTTTGTATATGAAAAGACACTATTAATAGAGTGAAAATGACAACCTATAGAATGGGAGAAAATAATTGCAAATCATGTATCTGATAAGTGTCTAGTATCCAGGATATATAAAAAACTGTTACAACTCAATAATAAAAAGAAAAACAACCCAATTAAAACTGGGCAAAAGACTTGAATAAACGTTTCTCCAAAGATGATATACAAATGACCTAACAAGCACATGAAGAGATGTTCAGCATAATTAGTCATTAAGGAAATGCAAATTAAACCAGAATGAGATATCATTTCACACCCACTAGGGTGGCTTTAATAAAAAAATCAATGAAATACTGAAACATGCTACAACTTGGATGAACCTTGAAAACTTTATGCTAAGTAAAAGAAGACAACAAAGGTCACATATAATATGATCCCTTTTATTGATATATTCAGAATAGGCAAATCCTTAGAGACAGAAAGTAGATTATAGAGTTTACCAGGGGTTAAGAGGAGGTGGAAATGGGGAGTGATTCCTTAATGAGTATGAGGTGTTTTATGGGGTGATGACAAGTATCGAAATAAGAAATAGCTGGCAGCTACACAGCATTGTGAATATACTAAATATCACTTCATTGTACTATTAAAATGGTTAACTGGATGTTGAGAATTTCACCTTAATTTTTTAAAATGAGACAAATTGCAAAGAGATACATATGGGAGGAAACCATGGAACACTCAAAACAGTATGTAAATTGTTTAGGAATACAAGCACCTCTAATTTTCAAAGTACCTGTTATAACACTTCACTTTTACAAAAGACTTATGTTAGTACCTGTTTCACTAACCAAAAGAAAACTGAAGTGGATTTTTGCTTTTAGGGAAAAAGGCAAAAAGTGAAAACAGCGTTCAGTGTTTGTTTTATGGGGAGCCATTGTAGAATGGGAGCACATCCCAAGCAGCGAGGGCGACACAGCCGAGCTCCTTCCCTGGAACTGAACTCAGCATTCAGTATCAGGCCACCAGAGCTTCAAAGTGCGGGAGTCTCTGTGCTTTATCTTGATTTATTTTGTGTATCCATTAGCGAGATGTCCTAAGGTAACTGCTTCTTCTCTTTATACCATTTCTGCTTGTGAAAGGTTTCATAGGAATGGCTCTACTGTCCAATAGTGGGAGGAAAGTGGTACATATATATTTGAGGAAAGCAGAAACTCATGAGAAAAGAAAAATGATCAAAATGAGGATAGTAGTTATCTGGAGAAGAAGGAGGAAATGTGCTCAAGTGAAGATGCATATGGTCTCTGTAATACTGCATCTCTTAAAAAGGGTGGTTATGTGCATGCTTGTGCTTACTGCATTATTCTCAGTATCTTATTGTAAGTTTGGGATATTTAAAAATAAATACAGCTTAAATAAATCAACTTTTAAACTTTAAGTATAATATAGGCTAAAAAAAATTTAATGCAAAATTTGACAAAAGTTTCATAAACTCAATACAACTGTATAACTAGCTCCCAGATCAAGAAATGTAATACCACCAGAACAGTAGTACCCAGTCCCTTGCAAAGGTTTTTCACTGTACTGACTTCCAACACCACCCACATGAAAATATTTTTAAATAATGAATACCTCAAGTGTCAGAAGGGGGTGGGGTTTGGGATAGAAACTTTCCACTTTTAGTTTTACACCTTTCTACATTGTTCGAATTTTTTTTTTTTTTTTTTTTTTTTTATAACTGTGTGGACAAACCTCAACATCTTGACTTGAAACTTTTCTACTGCTAAGTCTTGATGATTTTCATCTCTATTTCACTCTTGCTTCCCATTGCCCTTGCCACCCCCTCCCCCAAACTTGTCATCACTGTACTCTCAAAATCAGAAGTGCCTCCATTTCAGAGTCTTGTCATAGCCAATGCCTTGGTCCTGCCATTGCCTGGGTTTTTAATCTCTTCTTTTTCCAGTTCAGCAGAAGTCCAAAAGAGTCTTCTTAGCGTAAATCCTACCCCCTTGGGAAAGGAATGTATTTCAGCCTCTCTCCAAAATCACAGAACCCCATAAAAGAAAAGTGATAGGTTATATCTTCAGAAACCTAGTAGCTGATGGCCTTGCCCAATCACTTCAGATAAAATCATTGTGCCTCATTCTGAGATCTAAGGTGTTTTCTTTCTGCTAATGCTCTCCTTTAAAACTACTTTGCTTTCTGGAGAAGCCCTTTTTTAATAGAACTGCCCCATCTCTTCAACCCACTTGGGAATTCCCTTTAGGGTCCTCATTTCTCCATGTTTTCGCCTCGTCATAGAAACTGCTCATATCACTTTTCCATGCCTGATCTCTAGACATCTGATGCTTATCAGCAGTGAAAACCTGCCCCTCTGTGGTAAATACCATTCTCATCTGCTTGGCAGTGGGTTTCACATAGGGAAGCAGCAGGGAAAGCTTCTAAAAGCCACATATTCTAATGGGTTACAAAGTTAACAAGCAATGATGGGAGAACACAAGATAATCCATATTGGACAAATACATTCAGAGAGACAGGAGTGACTCAAACTGTGATACTTTGTAAAAGATGCAGGTTTTGAAAAAATAGACCAAGTTGAATAAAGAAGGCAATAAATTGCTTAGAGTTGGTAACTGGTATCTCTTAAAAACACATAAAAGCAAAAAAAAAAAAAAATTCTTGAATTTCCTACTTGAAAAGTTAAATTGTTACAAGATTATTTCATTGATTTTTGCAGTAGTGACAACAAAAATGGCATAAAGAATTCTACCTCAAAAGGTCCTGTTCAAATAAGTCAGAAAAAGACAGATATCACATGACCTCACTTATATGTGGAATCTAAAATAACCAAAGTCATTGAAACAGAGAGTAGATTGGTGATTAGGGGTTTATAAGTTGGGAGATAGTGAAGGACAAGTAAGTTCTGAGTGCTGTAGTCCATGGGGTTGCAAAGAGTCGGACATGACCTAGTGACTGAACAACAAGAATGGGTAAAGGTGATAAAAGGGGACAAAACAAACTTTCAGTTATAAGATGAGTAATTTCTGGAGATCTAAAGAATTTCGTCAAGGCTGTATATTGTCACCCTGCTTATTTAACTTATATGTAGAGTACATCATGAGAAACGCTGGGCTGGAAGAAGCACAAGCTGGAATCAAGATTGCTGGGAGAAATATCAATAACCTCAGATATGCAGATGATACCACTCTTATGGCAGAAAGTGAAGAGGAGCTAAAAAGCCTCTTGATGAAAGTGAAAGAGGAGAGTGAAAAAGTTGGCTTAAAGCTTAACATTCAGAAAACTAAGGTCATGGCATCTGGTCCCATCACTTCAAGGCAAATAGATGGGGAGACAGTGGAAACAGTGTCAGACTTTATTTTGGGGGGCTCCAAATCACTGCAGATGGTGATTGCAGCCATGAAATTAAAAGATGCTTACTCCTTGGAAGGAAAGTTATGACCAACCTAGATAGTATATTATAAATAGAGACATTACTTTGCCAACAAAGGTCCATCTAGTCAAGGCTATAGTTTTTCCAGTGGTCATGAATGGATGTGAGAGTTGGACTGTGAAGAAAGCTGAGCACTGAAGAATTGATGCTTTTGAAGTGTGGTGTTGGAGAAGACTCTTGAGAGTCCCTTGGACTGC
Organism: Dama dama; assembly: GCF_033118175.1. Taxonomy (NCBI): domain Eukaryota; kingdom Metazoa; phylum Chordata; class Mammalia; order Artiodactyla; family Cervidae; genus Dama; species Dama dama. The sequence goes on from NC_083713.1 coordinate 38,156,709, forward strand.
AAGGAGATCCAACCAGTCCATCCTAAAGGAGATCAGTCCTGGGTGTTCATTGGAAGGACTGATGCTGAAGCTGAAACTCCAGTACTTTGGCCACCTCATGCGAAGAGTTGACTCATTGGAAAAGACCCTGATGCTGGGAGGGATTGGGGGCAGGAGGAGAAGGGGGCGACAGAGGGTGAGATGGTTAGATGGCATCACCGACTTGATGGACGTGAGTTTGGGTAAATTCCGGGAGTTGGCGATGGACAGGGAGGCCTGGCGTGCTGTGATTCATGGGGTCGCAAAGAGTTGGACACGACTGAGCGACTGAACTGAATGAACAGCATGGTGACTATAGTTCCCAATACTTTATTGTACATAGTACTTGAAATTTACCAAGTTCTCACTGCACAAAAACAGGTGACTATGTGAGGTGACAGATGGTGGTGATCCTTTTGCAATATAAACTGTATCAAACCCTCACCTTGTACACCTTAAACTTACATAGTGTTATGTGTCAATCATATCCCAGTGAAGCTCGTGGGAGGGAAGACTCTTCTCAGAATCGTTTTTCCTGTCACTGAATCCTGTACCAATTGGTGTCCTCTTACTGCAAGACTTTGCATCTGTTCTGAGCCACACCATGGTGTGGACACCCTGAGGTGGGAGGGAGGACTGGTTTTCTGACGTATTCTGTGTATTTACATTTGCATGCCTGAGCATCAAACGCTCCTCAATTTGGAGATATACTGAAGGAAGACTTGGAGGATAGACCCAGAGACGTGGGGCAGGAGCCAGGGTGGGAGCACGCTGAGTAAGACTCTTGAGTCCTCCTGGTGGGAGGATCTCAGACCCGGCCAGACCACCCAGTGCTGCAAAGTCCTTCACACCTCTCCCCTAACCTAGGTCTGAACTACCATGCAGGGCAAAGGTCACAGCTTCTCCGTCACACCCGCATTCCCTGATTTGCAACACTACCCACCGCCTCTGCGTTGTCATTCAATTCAGAGAAATCCTTTCAGCAAGGCCACAAAGGTCAGCGAGACGACTGGAAGCTCTGAGGAAGGCGGAGTTCCCATTTCCTGACTTAACATCTGCCACTCAGTCTGAGGCTCCCTTTCTTCCTCTTAGCTTTAAAGAACAAAAATTATTGAATAGCCCAGGGCTAAGAGTGGTGAAAATTTTCATTACATCTTCTCTGCTATCTCTTCTCAGAATGTATTTCCTAGCCAATATTCTTGCAACAAATCATTTTTAATTTGAAAGTCACACTCCACCATAAAATGTACACAAATATTAGGAGGCTAGGCAGGGAATTGCTATGCTAAGCATATTGTAAATACAAGAACTGTTTCCCTAATGCAGAAGGAATAAATTATCAATTTATCTTCCCATGGCTGTCTCATCTGGTTATAAATGATAGCAGAGCTTTAACTAAATATAAATATTGAAGTTCATTAAACAACTAAGATTTCATCCAAAAACAAAAACAGAACCATGGAAAGCTGGGACTTCTGTCACATCTCAGTAAATACAAATAGGGTACAAATTGGTTTAAATTAAACAAAATCATATTTAAATGCTGCTTGAAAGTTGATTTAAAAGAAATAAAGTAAACCCAGCGGCTTGAATAAAGACGAAAATGACCTTCGATTTTTTTCTACTTTATTGCAACTAGGAATGAAAGTAGTTATTTCCTTCCAAATAATTGCTAAGATTCAATGGTGTTTAATTCTGCAAATTATTATTATTTGAATGCCACTTTTCATAGACTAAATTAGGAAGAAAGAAAGGTATTTTAGGGTTTACTTTCTGCGTCCTTAAGGAAACTAGTCTGAAAGATACCCCACAAGTGAATTTTAATAAAGGGAAATTACATTTCTGAGTATGACTGTGCATGTGAGTGTGTGTAATGTACATATTTGTGTTAGGAATAGGTATATATAATGGCTTTCCAGGTGGCTCAAGTGGTAAAGAATCTGCCCGCCAGTTGCTGGAGATGCAGGAGACATGGGTTCGATCCTTGGATCAGGAAGAGCTCCTGGAGAAGGAAATGGGAGCCCAATCCATTTTTCTTTCCTGGGAAATCCCATGGACAGAGGAGCCTGACAGGCTACAGTCCATGGGGTCCCAAAGAATCGGACACGACTGAGCACCCATGCATGCAGGTGTATTTAAATAAATAATCTCTGCTTCCTCCTACATATGAGTGAACTGAGATCCAGAAAAAAACCAGTGGTTCTCACACAATGTACAGTGTGGCACTCAGGTAGCCCTTTACAATGCACATTTCATCATTCAGTTTTCTCTTAGCTTCTTTTTATTTTTATTTCTACTTAACATTTAATATTTTTAATAAAAAGTGTCAAAGTCAAGTAGAAGTCATATGAAAAAAATCTAATGAACATTTGATTCAATAAGTTATAGATCCTTTGCCCTCAAGTGAATAGGACAGTGACCAAGCTTTCATGGAAGCAACAAAACCCGATTCAGAGAGACCCACATTTTAATTTGTTTTGATCATCTTAAAGATGTTTCATGTGCATACAGAGTAAGAGAGTGGGAAGAATCCTGGAGGTAGAAACTTAATCATAGCTGGAGGATCCCAGGTGAGTCGTAGCCACCCCAGGTCTCAGATTTCTTGTCAACATAATAAAAGAATGGATTGGAAAATACCAGGTGGATAATTTACCCTAAGCCTTTATGAAAGGCTGCAAAATCAACCAACAAGTATCAATTACTATTGAGAAAGAAAAACTGAAGGATCAGAGACAGAGAAGCAGTCCTGGATGTCAAGCATGAGGGATGAGGTGAGGCTATAAACAGGCAGATGAGTCAAAGCGTTGTGGAATGGATGGAGGGAGAAACTTTGGGACAGAGAACAAGAGTTCTGATTTTGTGAGGCCCTGGCCACATAGCACAGAGGGCTCATAATATTTGTACCAATTCCCACATCCTCCTTGAAACATTTGGCCAATGTAAACTGTTACAAAGTCTCCTAGTAAAAGTAGAAAACACCGACCTCAGGATCCACTAGTTCACAGTAACATGCTACCCTCATCTTTGATCATTTTGTGTATTGGTATATAACATTATCTATGTGAATTTTTTTGGTCTTTCCCAATTGGATTATAAGCAAATCACAAATAAAGGTTGTATTTTACACTAGGCAATTATTAGGGTGCTTCATAAAGCTATTTCATGATAGGCACTTAAATATTTCTTTATAAATGACTAAAGAGATGAATGAAAAGACAATTTGCAAAATATAGTTCAGTCATTCATTTATTCAAAATCCAATCATACATTTATTGTGCACCTACCCAGTGTCAATCATTGGCTTATATGCAGAGGGTAAAGAAATAAACAAGAAAATAAAAACTTCTAGCCTAAGGATCTCACTCTGTATGGAGCACATGGTCAAGCAAATACACCGTTATGATGAAATGTGACCAGGGTCATACCTGGAAGCAGTAGGAATGGAAAACTAGGAGTGTCCAGTTTCTTCCTGGGGAGACCAGATGGGGTTGTCAGGGAAAGCTTCACAGGGGAGGTAACATTTTCCTCCCTGAGTTTTGAAGAATAATTAGGAGTTTTCCAGAAGGACAAGGAATGGAAGGAATTTCGCAGTGTGTGATACAACTCATTAAGCATGTCTCTGTTCCACAATTCTTGTGTTTAAAGTGGTGAAAATGAGGTTGCAAAACAAACAACGGCCTAACTAGGAAGGGTCTTACATGCCATAATAAGAAGTTAATTGTCATTTCACAGGGCAGTGATTCCTAAACTTTTGACTTTTACAGACCAGTAAATTTCAAAGACATTTTAAGATTACCAAGTCTTTACTTGTCCAATTGAGTCCTTTTTTCCTCAAATTTACATTTACAAATACCAGCATTTCATACAGGAAAGAAATTTTTTTTAATGTCAAAAAAGTATAAAGAACATAATCCCAGCAAAGATCCTTTAAATCAGTAAATTTATTCTATGAAAAAGAAGCTCCCAATAATTGTCTTTGCTTCTCCTTTAACCTCAATACATTAAAACTTTTATCACAGATTAGTGCTTATTTAATGAGCTTGAATCTTAGAACCTCAGATATAGCTAGTGAAGAACTAATGAAAAACTTCAAGTAAGAGAATTAAGCAAACATCCTTTTTTCTAAGTAAAAATAACTCATATTTCATTGGAACCATTAGCCACGAATCTCACATGTTGTTTTTTTTTTTTAATTTCATATAATCGCCTGCTTCATTGTCTTAACAATGCAGGGACCAGGATGTCAGAGGGGCATTAACAGTGTGGTGATAGCTATATCGAGGGTGGGACACCCAAGAGACTTCATATGTGGCTTCAGGTTTCACATTTGCTGCTAAATTTCCTCACCAAGGCAAAGAAAAGCATTCCAGAAAGTCACATCAGACTCCTCAGAGAATGCTATACTTAAGTCATTCTGAAAATAATTTGAAAATTTTAAGTAATTTTTAGACTTAAATCTGGGTTATTATACTCCCAGATCAGCCTGATTTGTTTGTTGGTTTGTTCATTTATCCCATTAATTCTACAGAAGAGCCCAAGTAGCCATACTTCAAGGGACCTTGTATTTTTATGATTAATGGTGACATGTAACCCCAAATCAAAGAAATGCTAAGTGATGGATGAAATTCTAAAGCTTTACAAGTTCAGTCCACTTGGAATTCACATCAAAATGTACAGAGGCATGTCCCAGGCTCATGCTGAAACTGCTAAATTGGGCAGTAAATCTCATGAGAGTTCAGCACATGAAATCTCTGGTATTTCCTGCTTTTAATTTGTCTAGAAATACTTCAAGGATAGCTTTTCTTATCATGTTTCAGAACATGCCCTTGTAAAACAGAGACACACAGAAGAGATTAGGTTTGCGTTAATAATGTTGCTTCAAATTTGGCTCAAGAATAGTGGTTATAATAAGACCAACTCGTGTATCCCTTAACCAAAGGGAAATGGATCCCTCATCACAAATAGCAGGAAGCTATTTGGTAAGGCAATAAAAGACATTTTTAATTTAAAAAGAAAATAAAGGTATTCACAAATCCTAAGTTATATAATACAGCAGAAATTCAGAGACAGAAACACCATTTAGATAGAAGAACTAAGAAGTTAACCCCCAAAGTCACCAAGTTCTTCATATTCAGCTTACAACAATTTCATTTAAAAATCCTTCCCACCCTCTATCTTCCTTTCTCCACTTGGACACCTAAAATGTCAAATTTTATTGACTCAGAAATCCCAAAGTGGTATGTGCTCCTTTTTCTTTGTCCAGTAGTTTATTCCTTTGAAAGGAAGCATCAGTAATCTGGAAACATGCAATGAGAGACATGAGATGAGGAATGAATGACAAAGCACCTCTGCATTCATGTTGATAATGTGCTTGACTGACTAATACGATTAACTCCCATTTTTCCAAATGCTATTGGGATATAACCTGGGGTTTGGCAAACAGGTGCTGTTTTTTCTATATGTCACTGGTGCTAAGACTAACTTTGCTTACAAATTCTTTCCATCTGCCCCTCTAAATTTAGAAAAATTTTGAAAGGCAAAGTGTATTCTACCTATGCAATGGCTGTTTGGAGTTTTAAGGGAAATTTCATCTTCCCATAATTAACCACTGCTCCACCAAATCAACATGATATCTTTTATCCATAAAGTAAACACAAAGATTATTGTTCTTGATGCACTTATTCTTAGCCTGATGGCCTTCTGACACTTGAATCCCAGATTGATCAGTTCTATAGGAGGTCATTTACTTTGATTTGTTGTTGCTTTGTCGCTAAGTCTTGTCCAACTCTTTGTGACCCTGTGGACTGCAGCATGTCAAGCTTCCCTGTCCTTCACTATCTCCCAGAGTTTGCTCAAACTCAAGTCCGTTGAGTTGGTGATAATATCTAATGATCTAACACGGGTCCCATCCCGGCACAGGGAAGATCCCCTGGAGAAAGAAATGGCAAAACACTCCAATATTCTTGCCTGGGAAATTCCATGGTCAGAGGAGCCTGAGAAGCTACAGTCCATGGGGTCACAAGAGTCAGACATGATATACTGACTAAATCACCAACTCAAGAAGACTCTTGAATGATTTTTATCTTTTACAATAGGAGAGCCCACATTCAAAACTCTGTTTTGGGATGAGAAGGAAGATTGGGGATATACACACACACACACACACATACACGCATGCACATACAATTTTTCTAACAGAGTGGTACATTTGTTCTAGGCAAGCCCAGTGCTGTACTTTCTATTAGTATAATGCAAAATAATGCCTCTGGCTCCAACTCTACCACTTTTCTCTCCTACTCAACCAGGATTATGCCTATTGTTCTTACTTTGGCCCAGCTTACTCTGTATTAAGGACTGGAATTTGCCCGAGTCACAATAAATAGCCGTTTCTGGTGCTCAGAGGAACTTGTGGAGCATATTAACGTTCTGGGCTCCACCTTTCAGTGCCTTTGCTCCCTGGAGTTGAACCAAAAGGTATAACAGGTTACTTACTGAAAGTTAGACCATGGGCCTAGTTAGTTTCTTAACTGTTCTATAGAAAAGACATATGCAAGTCTCTTGTTGGCAAGACAGAAAGTGTCTCAGGGAGAGAAAGATCTAGTGGTATTCACATGAGGTAGTTTTCTGTTTCATGGGACTGGAAGCTTATACAATTTGGAAGGCCACTTTTAATAAGCATAATATAAAATTACAAACACAAAATCAGGTACATTTTAGAATGAGAGAAGCAATCACAAGAGATTTAGGGAGCCTTGAAGATTTTCTGGGAGTTCTCTTGCCAGAAATGCTCATGCAAAGGGTTTCCAGTCACCATCTGGCTGCTGCTTACCAATCCAAACATGACTGGCCCCTGCCAGTATCCTCTGTATCTCCTACAAGTGAGAGGCTCTTTATCTTCTTGTGAAGAAATCGTCAGAAATATTATATGATTGTTTTCAGGGTTTCTTGACTTTTACAAGAGTTTGAACTTGGGGGATGGGCAAACTACTTGAATTGAGAACACTGACCATCGATGTTCCTTCAGAATTTTATGAGCATACTACCTACTGTAAGAAGGATGATAGGAAAGCCCTCTTGACCAGACTGTTAACAATTGCCAAACAGATGAAGCAAAGAGATTTTGACTTCTCTACCAATATAACAACCATTTTTTAATTTAATAACCACTTTTATTGCTTAACCATCTTTTGAGAGCCAACCTTCCTGTTAGAGAGATTATAAAATTAACAATTGCTTTACACCTAGTAATATGGTTTTACTATGAGAGTCTAGTTGTGGTTTTAATCAAGTCTGGCCCTGCTACACAAATATTACCACAAAGAAGGACCTCATTGATTCTAAAAGCTAAAACCAACCATCCTACAACCAAAGTTATTGTTAATAATTCTCCCCAACTTGTAAATGGTTTATGGCTACTTATTTCCACATAGCAAATCTCTCAATTTACTTACTTTGAAATACGTTTTGCAAAGTATTTATTTCAGAAAATATACCAAGAAGCTACAATTATCAGTACCCGGGAACAACAAAAACAACAAAAAAAAACCCATCAAGATGAGTGCTGGATACAAATTACTGTAGATTTATGAAAAAGGATTGGATTTTGGAAACAAGTCTATCTGTTTGTTTATAAATTTTGGGTACATTCAAAATTGACTTTAATGAAGCTTCTTGGATTTGCCAGTGAGAGTTCCTTGGTATCATACGTGACTATGAATTCAAACATGTATCCTGGTGAATTCCTTAATTTTCATAGAAAGAAGTCTGCCAACCTTTACAACTCACACATACACAGAAACGTGGCTGAATGTTAAGCCATGTGGTTCTTCCCTTATATATACTATGACCAACTCTACCAGGTTGCCTGAGACTGACCTGGTTTTAGCACTAAAAGTCCTGCATCTCAGAAAACCCCTCGGCCTAACTAACTAAAACCAGGTACCCTTCTTACATGAAAACATGGACATGTAAAAAAATAAGTCCTCATTGCTACTAGATATAAAAAATTCAGATTGAAGCTGGGTTCTTAGCCTAGAACTTCCAAATCCTTAGAAGGTACACAGCTTCTTGAAATTGTAGTTAAAGTGTGGTGCACGTGTGCATTTTCTTTGGAAGACCTACAGTTTTTATCAGATTTTTAATGTAGTTCATCTAAAAAATTAAAGAAAGTATATCTGTGGAGGATTGCCTGGAGTGTGACCCATCATTTGTCTAGATGTTCTGTTTTGCTTCACTGCACTTTGGATGAGGCCATCAGTTATTAGGACAACCCAGAGCTGTTTGCCTCTGTAAGGAAGCTAACAAGGACATTGTTTACTATGTCATGCTGTTCCTTGTATAAGAAGCCTTGGAAGGAAATACCTGTCTTGTGTTGCTATCAAAATTCATTTTTTTCTTCTAAGTGACTTTGCTTTTTCTCTTATGGATAGATAACTGACCACATTTCCCTCTTGCTGTTGTCTTCTAGACACCTTAGAAACAAACGTGTGGTCTGCCCTTGCAAAGTATACTGTATTTCACAGTCTAGACTTTTTGTATTAAGTACACCCCTGGTTCTATTTTATGTACATGATCTTTGTCTCATATTTCTTATCTACTTTTAATATTTGTTACCCTATCAGTTAGGGCTTCCCAGGTGGCTCAGTGGTAAAGAATCCACCTTCCAATGTAGGAGACATGGGTTCAATCCCTGGGTCAGGAAGATTCCCTGGAGAAGGAAATGGCAACCCACTCTAGTATTCTTGCCTGGGAAATCCCATGGACAGAGGAGCCTGGCAGGCTACAGTTCATGGCGTCACAAAAGAGTCAGACATGACTTAGTGACTAAAAAACAATAACATTCTATCAATTAAGAATTAGGTTTGGCTATGAACTTGAGAAACTCCTTAAATAGATGACCAAACAAGGAGAGTTTTATTTTGCTCATATAACCATGACTCTTTCCTTCAGGAGATAAGGAGGTTTTCCTTTCCACAATTGTGTGCACTCGAGGTGGCTATTCTTCTCCAGCACTGAAATTCTTCTCCTCACTCCAAAAATGAAGAAGAAACACAAATATAAAAGGCACATACCATTTCTGCTTATTTTCATTAGCCAAAACTTTATCATATGACCAACCCTAGATGGAAGGAACACTGGGAAATGAGTTTGCTTTGCTGGGCCCATTGCCACATGAACAAAATCCATGTTTGATTTAGAAAGAGTAGAAAACGCACAATCAGTAGAGACCAACATAATCATCTTCTGGAATTTTATGTTATCTTTGCAAACCACCTTAAGTCTCTTTGGATCTGAAAGGTCATAATAACAAATTAGATACATCAAATTACAACAGGTTACTACAAACGTTTCTCAGATAATTTCTGATATCATGTAATCACAACTCAGATGTACGGGGTATAATTTCCTGGCTAATCTGACTTCTAAATCAAAATCTAAACACTGTTTCATTGCTATAATTTGGGGCACTCCGGCAAAATTTTATATATAGTTTCTATTCCTGGTTAATTGTCAAAGAAACAGATCCAAGTCGTCATTCATAATTGTTGTCATTATTTAGATGCTAAGTCATGTCTGAGCCTTTTTGCAACCCATGGACTCTATATGGAGTCCAACATTTGTGTTGAGTATCTGCCTTATGCCAGGCAATATGCTGAGTTCTGGAAACTTGATAGTTAAGAAGTCTATGTCAGTTCCTAGCCCGAAGAGGCACAGTTAAGTAGAAAAATCAGAGAGCAAGCCAACAGCCATGGCAGTGTGTGATAAGTGATATGGGCGCACACACAAGGCACTCTGAGAGAGTGAGGAGGGACCATAACCTGCCTGGGGTGGGAAGGACAGGGAGACATTCTGGAGGAACTACACTTGACCTGGAGGATGATTTGAATTAGCACATATCTGTGGATTTCCAGGCTGATGTGCGTAACTGGAGGGGATTTCCAGGCTGATGGGGATTTCCAGGCTAATGTGCATAAGTGAAGAGGTTGCAAATAGCTCTGAAACATGTATGACGTAACAAAGCAAGAGATGATACGGAAGTCTTCTAGATGCCAGAGGCATCATGCTCAGCTAAGGAGTTTGGATTTTACACTACAGATAATGGAGAAAGTAGGAAGGGTTTCTTTCTCTTATAGAAAAGAGTCACATCCATATAAGCAAATATTAAAAAGACTGCATTACCAGTTGTGCACTTGATGGATTAGAGACAGGAAGAGGGGATGGGAGGTTGTTACAATGGTTCAGCCAAGAGAAGCTGAGAGACTGAAGTAGGACAGTGTCTGGGGGTAGAGAAGAGGGAACAGATCTGAAAGCAATTAGGATTTAGACATCTCAGGACTCAGGACCTGATCACATAAAGCAGATAAGAGTTACTAGCAGTTTAGAGTAATCCCACCTCTGGGTTCATGACTTTCTAAACTAGGCATCTTGGTCATGATTGATCTCATTTACCAGGAAAGAGAATACAGGGTAAAAAGCCAGCACAGAAGGATGGAGTAGGGAGGAAATCTCAGAAGAGGGGTACAAAAGAGAAGAGATGAATTCCATTTTTGATGTGTTGGAGAAAACTCTGAAAAACCAATGTGGAATTGCCTAGAGGTAATCAGTATTCCATTTCTTTCTGATTTCTCCAGGAGGTTGCTATGACAATTATCCCCTCCCTTCTTTATTTCCAACCTTACCTTTTCTGTAAGCTCCTCCCCTATATCTTGGAGCTACATTCCCAGCATGGTTCCCATCTGCATCTCCAGACTCACCTCAACCATTCTTCATTCTCTCTCTCTATGCTCCAACCACACTGTACTGCCTATTGGTTCCAGGTATGCACCCCCCTGCCTCAGGGCCTTTGCACTGGCTTTACACTATAGTTGAATGCTCTCTTCATTCCTTTCTTCCTTTCACTTGGCTAGCTCTTATGTGTCCTTCCTCAAACCCATGGGTAATCCTTCTCTTATAGTCCCAGAGTATCTGTTATGCCACAGTTTGTCCAATTATAATTTGCTTAGAATTATTTAATTAATTAATATAATTATTTAATCATTATGGACTTTGGCCCCATGAGGGCTAGGGCCTTGCCTTGCATAGAGCTCAGCTAAAACATTCCTGTAGATAGGAACCAATTATCTGGTGATGCATAAGCCTGTCCCGTCTTAAAAAAAGAAAATAACTTCTTCCCAGCCCCACATTCATTTTTAGTCTCTTCCACCTATTTCTGCTTTGTTTACAACTGAGCATCTTGAAAGATGCTTTAGTGCTTTTCCTGTAAGTGCTGGTGAATCAGGCAGAGCTGGAGTTAGGCAGAGAAGGCAAGTAGAGACCAGGAAAATAAAGTATGATAGAATCCTGAACACTCCTCTAAACACAGAGTGTTCCAGATTCATGACTTTCTTAAAATTTACCATTTGTTTTTCAACCCACAGCATTCTGACCTCGTATTCCTGTCCTTTCACTGAATAGTGTTGGGCACGTGTACTTGCCGAGCTTCTCACAATGAAATATACCAATTGACTTTCAAGAATTAAGTCGATCCTTCTACAGCCTTTAATACTATGGACCTTCCATTCTTCTTCTGACTTATCCAACACCACCTCCTCCTGGATCCCTCCTCTGATATTCTCTTCTCCACTCCACTATCTTTGTTGCTTTGACCATCTAATAAATGTCAACTTCTATCTTAGTTCCTTTAGATTCTCACAGTACACTGGAGCAATCTCACATACCCTCAAGATTTGTCTGTCATTCATACAATTTCCCGTGGGAAGTTCCCATGAAGTATGGGTCCATACAGGGGTGAGGTAGGGATGAGATTAAAAAAAGGTCAAGCTTAGATAGCTTCTTGGTGAAGAAGATGGGAGTTCTTTTCTTGGGACTGAGGGGCAGGTGTGCAATAACAAGGGCAAGGGCTAAAAATACAGCAATGAGATGAAGGAGAATTAATGAAGCATCTGCCCTGGGATGGCTTCTCAGGTGGAGAAGAGGTAAAGAACTCACCTGCCAATGTAGGAAATGCAAGAAAAGCAGGTGCAGTCCCTGGGTTGGGAAGATCCCCTAGAGAAACGGAAAATGGCAACCCATTCTAGTATTTCTGCCTGGAAAATCCGAAGGACAGAGGAGCCTGCCAGGTCACATGTCAAGGAGTCACAAAGAGTCAGAAACTACTGAGTGTCTAAACCCAACTAAGCACATGTCCAGGGTTCTGTGCTATTAAGTACCACTCGAGCATGAGGAGTGAGACGTCCACTTGGCTGGCAGAGTATTCTCTGTCAGTTCCTGGGAGCTGGTGGGGCTTTGTTTGAAGAGAAGCAAGAGCTGGATTCATCAGGACTGGAGGTTTATATGCCAGGATTTGAGAGAAAACAAGGGAAAAGGAAAATGACAGTGCAGAGGAGAGGATAAGTGAGGATACAGAATATAGAGCATTAGTTGCAGAGGTGGAAATAGGAGCTAGGAAGGCACTAGAAGACAGGAGAAAATTAATGACCAAGGAATGTCTAACTCCTATCAACCTGAAGGCTGCCCTTGATGAATTTATCTCCATAAATAAAGAAAAAGGAAGAGGTAGAAATTCACTTCCCTTTCTGAATTTAGCTTGTTCTTTCTTCTTGCATGTCCTCCTTACACTGTGAGCACTGACTATTGAATCATATATACAAGCTCTCCTAATTACCATGTGACTGGGCAAGTTCTTTAACTTCTTAAGTCTATATCTTCTCAGCTGGAAACAATGTTAATAATAGTCTTTCATGCATAAGGTAGATGTGAGGATATAGTGGGTCAATACATAACAAAGTTCAGCAAGGTATCTGGTATATAGTAAACACTCAGTAAAAGTTATCTCTTAGTATAACTAACATCTGGAGAAATTAATATTTGCTAAGGATTACCTTCAGAACATAAAAAGTTGTAGACAATATTTTTGTTACAAGTTGTAGATTTTAATGAAGATTTTCTACGTTGAGAGTGTGTCCTTTACTTAATTGGCAGAATATTTGAATTGGCCATGAATCATTGCTCCAGTCTAGGTCTGAAATCTGTAATGCCCAGCTGGACTTTTACCTCAATGTTGGAGTATAGAAAGCTAGAGATTTACAAGCTAGGACAGAGACAGGCAGCAGAATTCTGAAAGCATACTTCCTTGCCCAGGGGTGACAATGTACACTCTTCATTTGTCAAATTAATGTCCCTGGCCTCCTGGCATCACTTCAGTGTGCCTTAAATTGGAGTTTTAGATGGATAAGAATTGTCTTGAGCTAACTGTTTTTGTCAATCACTGAAACCAAGAAATTTCTGAATTTGCCACATCAGCATGACATTGTATTCAGTTGTCATTCTTCATAACCCCATGAGCATGAAGACAGTTACCAGGTTGGGTTTGGGAGTCAGGCAGAGCTAGTGTCTAATTCTGGCTATGCCACTTACTGGCTTGTGATTTCAAGCAATTTACCTCATCTCTGTAAGCTTCAGGGTACTCATCTGTAAAATGGGATGATAATAATGGGTGATACTTCATAGACTTCTGGTGACTATTAATATAGAATGAAATAAAGTACACACAAATGCCTGGCACATAGTACTCAATATATGTTCACTATTACTAATGCTTATTAATTTTTATCAATCTCATTCATGTTGTTTTATCCACCTAAGTGAAACAGTGAAAAAAAAAAACACAATCAGTTGAGTTACATGATTAGTTTTACAGAAAAAGAAGTATGGGTATCAATATTAGCCCTTAAGCAAAAGACTTCAGTAATTTCTAGTGAATCATCAAAATAGAACATTATTTTAAAACCATGTGTGAATAAAATGTAAAGGCTTCATTTTACATGGCTTTACATGAATGAGGTGGTGCCATTTCCATGAGTGGGTTCCACAGTCTTTGTTGTGGTTGTGGTTGCTGCTGCTGTGGTATCAGAATTGCTGTTGATGTTCCATGTCTGCACCACCATCTTCAGGAAAATAGAACAAGAGTCCTGAGACTGAGTGGGGAGCCAGAAAACAAGTCAATTCTGTCTCTGTGCTGGGGGACAGCACTCTTTTTCTGGTCATTTTGGTTTGGCAGAGATTCCTGGGTCTCTGGGGACCAAGATTGAGCAGGACAACGTTGACTGATGAGTGCTCCAGCACTGAAGCTGTTCTTTTGGGAGCAGAGTGCCAGGCTTGCTGTCCATCTTCCCAGGCTAGACCTGGGAACTTATCCAACTTTAAAATATGAAAAGGATATTCCCAAACAGCAGTGCTTGCTGCTTAATAACTCTCAAGGACAGGCTCTTCTGCCTTGTAATTAATGATAATCTCTCTTCTTGGGGATTAAACTGCTTTCCTTTGTTCTTTCTTCCAGTAGAGATGAAGGACAGAAATCTGGGAGGGCATAAAGGAGAATGTGGAAGGGTAGCATAGCTTAACGACAGTCCATTACTTGTATTTTATACTCCTAGAAATTCTCGGATCATAATGCTTTTTTCCAAAATATAAATCTCTGGGTTTCTTAAGAATTGTTCTTAAAAAAACAATAACATTTTATGTAACAACCCTAAAGTTACTCTTCTGAAAAATTATATGCAAAATATATTCAGTGTAACTGGCAAAATGGTTACTTATAAAAAGAGCTATGGATCTCACCTAGGTATGAGATTCTGTGTATTGTTCTAAAAGATTAATCAAAATTGATCTTTGATAAGCCTAAATAATTGCTTAACTTCACTGGTATTAAATTTATAGTCAAAATTTAATGGACCAAATCACATTTGATTGCAACAGTAAAAAAAAAAAAAAAAAAGGTATTCTAAGAATCTGTTATTATCTCAGCTAAATAAAATATTTATGTAGGCTGGTTTCTGCAGAGCACAACGTTTCCATTGATGGCTGCTCCCTGTTTCTTCAAGCTCAGAAATACTCTAAGTGAGACTACTCAACACAAGCCAAAGTTCCATTCATCATGCACATTTATTTAGTTCTATGGATTTAATTTCACATTTACATTGGCTTACTATAACGAAGTAGCAGAAGTTCACCAAAAATTACTAAGACTTGGAAAAATGCTTCAACTCATAAACTAATATTTGGGCAAAATCTAGGCAATGCTTTTCTAAATAGAAGCAATGGGAATCTTTTTAATGACACCACAAAACTCAATCATCCTTATTACAAGACTTGGGAAAATTCTAGACTCAAAGCACAGAAACAATCTACCTCAGAGTTCAAACACCTCCCTTTCACTTCCCTCTTCCGGAAGAGTAAATTTAGTCCTGCAGTACTCACTGAGAGAGCTGGGCCTCCCAAGGTCAAGGTAGAACATCTGCTTGACTACTAATGGGCTATCATTCATCCTGTTCACTCTGTGTTTATCACATTTTTGCAAACTTTCAAGTGAGACTGACAGTTAAGAGAAAGGGGATTTCATGATCTTCCTCCAGAAAACTCATTGAAGTTTTGAACAAACTTTAGTGTACCAGAGATTCTTCTTTGGTTCTAAATCATTTCAGCAACAGTTTAAACCATTTCTAATAAGTCACAGTGATAACCCTGAAGACAAATAAGCCACATCCCTCCTGTTTAGATAACACCTCTCCTTTGCCTTTTTTCTTTAAGTTCAATTTAGTTTAGGAAATAAGTGCTACGGTTTCCTCTTCTAACAGGAAGATGTGATAAGTAGACTGGAAAGCGGGAGCCAACATTTCTGCGCAGATTACACATTGCCAAGGGGCATGATCACCACCTAAAAATGTTTTTGCAAAAACAAACATTTTATAAATAAAAAATTTTTAAGAGATATATGCACACACATTCCAGTTTCTCCAGAGAAACATTTATCAGTTTCTTGTCCTCTTATCCAAACACGAGTCATAGGTGTGGCAGATTGTTGTATTTGGAAGTGGTTGCAATGACATCTTCCATCCCCCTGCTTTTCTGCATGTGTCCTTGTCACTCCCCCATGGCACTTTCTTGAATCAGGGCTGGCCTGGGGGATTCACTGAGAGTCGATAGAATGAGGCAGAAGTGATGCTACATAAATTCTACTGCTGGACTTTAACAGGTCATTCAAACACACCTGGTTCTCTGGGAATTCTCATCCTTCAGATGCTCCATCAGAAGTTGCCCCTCTTAGCCACTACGCGAGAGCAAGCCCAAGCTACATGCTAAGACCACACGTAGAACCTGTGGCTAATTGTCCTGGCTGACCCCACCCTTTTAGTCCTTCCATCCCATGTACCAGGAATCTGTGTGGAGACTCCGAGTAACTCCAGGATCATTTGATCCAGTCACTCCCAACCATTCAAGTTTTCCAAAGTGAGAACCCTAACATTGTGGAGCAAAGACAAGCTGCCCCTGCTCAGACTGCTTAATTCCTGGCCAGAAGAATCTTTGGTCATATTAAAATGATTGCTATTTTATATTTTTAAGATATTTGCTACTCAGAAGTAGATAACTGGAGTAAAATACATGTGTCCTATTTCTTAGCTATAATTATAAAAGATGTGTGATTTTAATGTTGATAATGGAGGAGGCTATACATGTATGAGGGTAAGGGGTATGTGGATCATCTCTATACATCCCTCTCAATTTTGTTTTGAACCTAAAACTGTACTTTTAAAAGTGTTTGTATTATTTTGTGTTCCCTGATGGTTCAGTGGTGAAGAATCCCCCTACAGTGCAGGAGACTTAGATTCGATCCCTGTTCTGGAAGGATGCCCTGAAGAGAATGGCTACCACTCCAGAATTCTTGCCTGGAAAATCCCATGGACTGAAGAGCCTGGCAGGCTACAGTTCATGGGGTCGAAAAGAGTCAGAGATGACTGAA
Organism: Dama dama; assembly: GCF_033118175.1. Taxonomy (NCBI): domain Eukaryota; kingdom Metazoa; phylum Chordata; class Mammalia; order Artiodactyla; family Cervidae; genus Dama; species Dama dama. The sequence goes on from NC_083713.1 coordinate 38,173,525, forward strand.
GCAACTTAACATGCATGTATTATTTTAGATCTCTTTTATTTTTACCCATTACTTCATTTACATGCTCTTTTTTACTATTAAAATCTATTTTTCTTCCTTTTCAGCTGTTTGCACTTTATTTATTTAATCACAAGACTTCAGTAAACATGTAGTAGGTAGTATGTGCAGTGTTGGGCACTAGACAAACCTTCAAAAATGTGGGTCTAGGATCACTTCTGAAGTGTGGAGCTCAGTGCTGGGTCTGCTCCCACCTATATCAGGTTTAAGTTAAAAATTAATATGAGATCCCTTATGTTAAAATATAGACCATGAACAACTGGAAGCTCGAAAGTTATCCAGGCAGAAGCTGAATCAGGACCATGGACTGAGCCCATGGGCTCCCTCCCGCTGTGTGAGTTCTGGGTGTTTCTTTCCTCTTCAGTGACCACTCATCCACACTTCCTCCCCATATCGGCCAGAACTTCCTCTCGTCCAGAAGTCTGTGTGTGCGTGTGTTAAGTTGCTTCAGTCATCTCCAGCTCTTTGGGGCCCTACGGGCTGTAGCGCACCAGGCTCCTTTGCCCATGGGATTCTTCAGGCAAGAATACTGGAGTAGGTTGCCCTGCCCTCCTCCAGGGGCTCTTCCCAACCCAGTGATCGAACCCAGGTATCTTATGTCTCCTCCATTGACAGGTTCCTTACCACTAGAGTCACCTTGGAGGTCCTCCAGAAGTCACAATGTAAAGTCTTTTAGCTTAAAAAGACTTGGTTTCTCAGACTTAAGGGATCATTGAAGGCTAAGCAGAATAATAACAAAAATGTAACACCTAGAAATATTGTAGTGAAATTTTAAAGTTACAGAGAAAACTTTCAAGCTTTTCAGGAAGAAAAAAAATATCACCAAAAAAATCAGATTGGTAGCAGATTTCTTATTGGCAATGCCAAGTATAAGAAGACAGTAGAGAGGTTTATCAAAGTTCTGAAAAATTTTTTGAATCAAGAATCATATTTTAAAAGCAACTGTGGAAATGTTAAGACTGGATGATGCAAGACAAAACAGAATTCTAGAAAAAAAACATTTTTAAAGAACAGGCAAATAAAGTTATATTTTTCATTAATAAAACTTATGGTCAAACAAGAAACTTCACACAGCAAACAATAAAACTTTAGCAATATAACATAAAATATGATGGAACTGTAAGAAAAAATTAATAAATGTTCTATCATAACAAAGACTAATATACCTCTCTCAGAAATCAAAATACCAGTAGAATGATTATACATCAAAGGACATAATCAACAGAGTGAAAAGACAACCAACAGAATGGGTGAAATTTGCAGATCATGTATCTGATAATGAGTTAGTTAATATCCACAGCATATAAAAACTCATACAACTCAACAATAAAAAACCCAATGACCCAATTCTTAAAAATAGACAAATTTCTCCAAAGAATTTATAAAAATGGCCCAAAATAAGCACATAAAAAGATGACTAATCATTAGAGAAATGCAAATTAAAATCATGACAAAATATTATGTCATACCTATTACGAGCTCATTTTTTATAAAAAATGAGGGAATAATTGTTCATGAGAATTGAAATCTTTGTTCACTGTTGGTGGGAATGTAAAATGGCATAGCTATTATGGAAAACAGTATGGCAGTTCCTCAAAAAATTAAAAATAGAATTGCCATACAAACTTGCAATCCCATTTTTGGCTATACTTCCAAAATAGTTGAAAGCAGGACCTCAAAGATATATTTGAATTCCCATTTTCATAACAGCAACCCACATTATCAATAGTCAAGACTTGGAAACAATTCAGATGATCATAGAAAGATAAAAGGACAAGCAAAAAGTGGTTGATACATACCCAATAACATATTATTCAGCTTTAAAAAGGAAGGAAATTCTGACATGCAACAATATGGATGAACCTTGAGGACATAATGCTAAGTGAACCTCAGACACAAAAGGGTGAATATTGGAAGATTCCACATCTATGAGTTACTAGAATGCTCAAATCTATAAAGATGGTAAGTAGAAGGGTGGTTGCCAGGGGCTGGGAAAGAGAGGAAAAGGAAGTTACTGTTAAAGGAGTATGGAGCTTCAGGTTGGGAAGATGAAAAAGTTCTGGAGATGGATGGTGGTGATGGGTGCACAATGCTGTGAATGTGCTATCACAAGATTGTATTTTGAAATGGCGTAAATGGTACGTTTTATGTAATGTGTATCTTACCAAAATAAAAATAAAATTTTTAAAGAGAAAAAGAAGCTACAGATAAGGTTGGGAGCATACAAAAACAAAAAAGATTGCTTCGCTTCCCAGGTCATAGTCTCTGGAATTCTAGGTGGAGACACCTCACAGAGGTCTTCCCCATCACGGGCTTCCACAGTAGAGTGGAGATAACATGGAAAGTCAAGGCAGAGAGGAGCCTAAAGCAGTGTCTCCCCTAGTCCTGTGTGAGAAGTAAAAGTTCCAGAGGAGCTCATTGGACCATATTTGAATTCTCTGCAGAGCATTTATAATATGTTACTTTTCCAGTTTATCTTTCTGTGTGTTTGTCTCCCTTCCTACCAGTTGTAATCTTGCTGAGCACAGGTGGTTCACTGTTCCGAGTGTCTAGAACAGTGCTAGCCCTGCATGTGGGCTCCAGGGGTCTTTGTTGGATGAATAAACATCTCAAAAATGAATTTTTATGCATATATGCAAGCATTTCTGTAAAACAAATTCCTGGAAATGTAACTGCTGGAGCAAAGGGCCTATGCATCACACATTTTGCTTGACATTAGGGGGGTCAGTATGTTCAGACTGTGTGATAGGCTTGCAGTGGGCACTGTGTCTGGAGACATGGGTGTGTTTGGGCTCATTCATGCATCCCCAGATGGTTCCATAGTGCAACCAAAATGAAGAACTACTGTTTTAGACCAACTTCTATGTTGTCCAGCTATTCAATGCATCAAGGTTAGGCTGCACATGGTTTCCTCATAATTGCTCCAGCCAATTCATCCCTAATTATCTAATCTAGTTATTTGTGAAACCCAGAATCTTTTATTTATAAATGCTGACAATGGCATGTAAGAAGTAGGGAATGATCGTTTACAGAAATCGTGTGGCTATCTAAAGCTTAATTAATCTTCTTGAAATAAAGTTCATAACTGGTACAATGCATAAAGTTAAACACATGTCACCCATTTCGACCTTTAAGTCCTTACACAGATATGTTCATATACGAGTTATGTGTGCAACTGACACAGTCTCAGACAAAGACTTTGGGTAAAGTCTGATTGTATGGTCCATAACCTCAATTTAGTTATGGACAAAGGAACATCGTGGCATTCAGCTGATCTTTGAAATTATTTAGTGTGTGACTCCAAAGAATAAAATTTTTAAATGCCTTAGTAATGAAACAGGCCAAAGCCTTTGACTGTGTGGATCACAATAAATTGTGGAAAATTCTGAAAGAGATGGGAATACCAGACTACCTGACCTGCCTCTTGAGAAACCTATATGCAGGTCAGGAAGCAACAGTGAGAACTGGACATGGAACAACAGACTGGTTCCAAACAGGAAAAGGAGTACGTCAAGGCTGTATATCGTCACCCTGCTTATTCAACTTATATGCAGAGAACATCATGAGAAACACTGGGCTGGAAGAAGCACAAGCTGGAATCAAGATTGCTGGGAGAAATATCAATAACCTCAGATATGCAGATGACACCATCCTTATGGCAGAAAGTGAAGAAAAAATAAAGAGCCTCTTGATGAAAGTGAGAAAGGAGAGTGAAAAAGTTGGCTTAAAGCTCAACATTCAGAAAACTAAGATCATGCCATCTGGTTGCATCACTTTATGGCAAATAGATGGGGAAACAGTGGAAACAGTGTCAGACTTTATTTTGGGGGACTCCAAAATCACTGCAGATGGTGACTGCAACCATGAAATTAGAAGACACTTACTCCTCAGAAGAAATGTTATGACCAACCTAGATAGCATATTAAAAAGCAGAGACATTACTTTGCCAACAAATGTCCGTCTAGTCAAGGCTATGGTTTTTCCAGTGGTCATGTATGGATGTGAGAGTTGGACTATAAAGAAAGCTGAGCGCTGAAGAATTGAAGCTTTTGAGCTGCGGTGTTGGAGAAGACTCTTGAGAGTCCCTTGGACTGAAAGGAGATCCAACTAGTCCGTCCTAAGGGATATCAATCCTAGGTGTTCATTGGAAGGACTGATGTTGAAGCTGAAACTCCAATACTTTGGCCACCTGATGTGAAGAGCTGACTCATTTGAAAAGACCCTGATGCTGGGAAAGATTGAGGGCAGGAGGAGAAGGGGACAAGAGAGGATGAGATGGTTGGATGGCATCACGGACTCAATGGACTTGGGTTTGAATGGACTCTGGGAGTTGGTCATGGACAGGGAGGCCTGGCATCCTGCGGTTCATGGGGTTGCAAAGAGTCAGACACAACTGAGTGACTGAACTGAACTGAATGAAACAGATGAATAAATAACCAAAATGTGTTATTAATAAATTTGAAAAAATAAATAAATAAATAAATTTGAAGATGTGCAAGATATAGTGTGTGTTATCCTAGGAGAGTTAGCAAAGAAAAATGGACCAAATATAAAGTGACAAATAGACAGTGGGAACAGGGAGCCAAAATACAATTTATGAAAACTGGGATTTCCTGAAGAAGAAACTAAAACTCATAGACAGTGGCAATAGTAAAACAAAAATATGAGAAAATGTTCTTGAGGAAAGCTAGTATACACAAACACATACACACACATACACATTTATACCTAAATAAATTCTGGAAGAAAAAGTCTAGAAACAAAGGAGTAAAATCCCACAATTTTCAAGGATCCAAAATGGTATCAAGTTACACATAAAGATAAAAATCAGCTGACCTTCACACTTGGCTTCAACAAACAAGACATAATTGTACTGTAAAGCAAGAACTTACAGTTTGTCATTCATGTGTGCAGGCAATAGATTTCCCTAGATATGCAATGGTTCAGAGAATATTTCATGCAGGAACTCTTCACACACACACACACACAAATTGCTCAAAGATATACTCTCAATGACCTGAAGATTAGCAAAATTAATATTTCTGGCTTTTAACCTATAAAATTTACAGTGATCAAAAGACTGATTGTACACCCAGTTGGCAAGAATTTGATGAGAAACAGATACTCATTTCTTTATGGGAGTGTGAATTGGTCTGACCTCTTTTAGTTGTGATTGGAAATGTTGAACAACATTTGAAATGTTTATATCCTCTGGCAGCTAACAAAATACAGTCTGCATACAGGAGAATTGTCACAGCACCATCACAGAGATAGCTGGGGATACCAATAAGGATGGTGCTAATGGTGTAAAACATTTGGTAGACTGTGGAGACAATGGGAATTTCTTGACAACTAGTTTGAGGCTGAGAATTCAATTAAGGAGATACAGAAGCTACTCTTTGTTGGGAAGGACCAGAAGATACTAGTGGGCTTGGAGAGCAATGAGAAACCAAGCTTAATTGCTGCCTCTCCTTCTTGAACACCTTGAATCAGAGAGGGGACATGAAGAAAGTGAGGCTGAATTGGTGAGATGGTATCATATGGGCATCAGAGGTGAATGGATGGAGCCGTGAGATGAGGACACACAAGCATCAAAGCTGTCTCCCTCACATCCGTTTTCCTCTTTCCTAGTTCTATTCAATCACTGTGATCCCATGTTTCTTGACTGGTTCAGGATCCACTAAGCCACTGAGGACAGGGACTGCTTTAAGAATGGACACGTGGGGACTTCCCAGGTGGTCCAATGGTTAGGAATCTGCAGGGGACACAGGTTCCATCTGTGGTCCAGGAAGATCCCCACATATGATGGAGCAACTTGGCCTGAGCCCTGCAACTACTGAAGCCTTTGCTCCTTAATGAGAGAAGCCCCCACGAGGGGCAACTAGAGAAAAGCCTGCATAGCCAAGAGATTCAGCACATCCAAAAATAAATTAATTAAATAAATAATTTTTTAAAATTAAAAAAGAATGGCCACATGACCAATGACAGGAAAGAAGATGCTTGCTGGGGGCCTCTGAGAAAATTTCCCTCCCAAGAGAAACCTCTGGAAGACACCCTCAAAACTGTGTCATACTTTCCAGGAGAAAATTTTATTTTCCATTCTGAACTCTCTCATATAGTGTGAAATTTTGTTACCATATGCTTGTGCTACTTACAAAATATTTTTATGTATAGTTGTGAAATATTTATAAATATTACTGTAAAACATTTTTTTCATGGAAAAAATATACCACTTTTAATAAGAAAAAGCATGTATTCATGGAAATAAACAGTATTTTTGGTTCATGAACGTGTTAATGATGCTTTTCTCTTACTGTCTTCCAAGTTTTCTACCCTGAAAATTGAAAGTAAAAATATGGTTTTTTACATTTATATTTTCTCAAGAGTAACCAAAAGTTAGTATTCATCAAGCAGATCACATGAGAAAAACTGCAACATTCTGTAGTGGCCCATGGCTTCCATGCTTAACTTCTCAAAGCTTCCCAAAGTATATTATACCTTTGGGGATTAGGAGTCGATGGCTAGATCCATTTTCATATCAAATATAGTTTTCACTTTCAAATGCCTTAAATCCTGTACATCCAGCATGTACTGAGAGCTTCCGGTCATTTACACAGTATCCAGACGCTTCTGCCCTGCTTAAAATCTACATGGATAAAAGTTGAAGCCAACACACATTCTGCTCTTCGTTTAATTAATAATGAAGAGTTTATGTCATGATGTCTTTCTTGTTTCTTATTTGTTCATTCTTGTATAGAAAGATAAGTGTTAAAATTTTGGCCTTAAAATTTTGCAACACAAAAGCCAGCAGAGATAAAAGGCAATTGATTGAAATATTGTTTAGTTACCTCAGCATCACTGCATCTGGACTGTATAAATCCAGTAGGAACTAAAGTAACCTTTCAGTTGAGGAGAGGAAATAAACTGTTAGGTTCAAGATAGCAAAATATTTCAGTCCAGAAAGGAGACTTGAAGGAGAGCATGAAACAGGATAAGGGAGAAAGGAGATGAATAGTGATTTAATTAATTCTGTCATATTAGCTTTGGAGAGACCATTTGGAACTGAACCCAAAGCATCTGGTAAGGTACTCGAATTAAATAAACTAAAAACCAGGGGGGAAAATGTTTTTCACAAGCTTACCAAACAGCTTTGACTCACTCTTTCCGAATATCCTTTCCAAATATCACCGATTCTCATAAAAGTTATTTGTTCCTGCATGTTTGGAGGTCAATAGGGCAAATCATTTCTTGGTTACCTTGAAATAAATTGGCTTCCATATGATAAATCTTGGTTTTAAAGCTTAAAACTGTGAGTTTGGGTGTAACTAGCGCCAATATGCAGACTCAGATTCCAACTTAGATATGTGGGGATATGACGCAGGATGGAGATGAAGGAAAACATGAAGTCAGAACCCTATCCATCCCAGAAGCCGGTGCTAACATCTAACGAAGTCCCAGCACTTAACAGAGAGCTGGGCATTACAAAGATGAAAAAAGAAGGGCTAAGAAGATATAGAAAGGAAATAGAAAAACAAAAGGAGGAAATAAATGACAGAAAGGAAAGAGAGAAAAAGTAGAACAAGGGAAAGGAAGAAAAAGGGGAAAGGAAGAAAGAAGAAAAAATGAGAGGGGAGAAAAGAGGGCTACACCTCACATTGAAAGCAGAGCCATCACAGGTCATTGATTCCTGAGCTAAATTACTGATTGCTATTATTGTTGTCATTTCAGCACATTAGGTTTGGGATGCTTCATTACTCAGCAATAGATAAATGGACCCCTAAATGTGAAATCATTCTATTTTAAAATATGTTATTATATAACACACATCTCACTTTGAAAAACAAGCTTTAAGAATAGAATAGGCATCCATTTTAGATATAGCAGTGTGTACATGCCTATTCCAAATCCCCTAGGTATCCCTTCCCCCACCCTTCTCCCCTTACCCCAAAACCATAAGGACATAGAATTTTGCTCAATATTATGTGGTAGCCTAGATGGGAGTGGGTCTTGGGGGAGAAATGGATACATGTATATGTATCGTTCTTCCATGTTCACCTGAAACTATCACAACATTGTTAATTGGCTATACCTCAATACAAAATAAAAAGATTTTTTTAAAAGATAAAAACTTAAAAAAAAAAAGAATAGGCAATTTAAGCAAAAATTGAATTATGGCTCTTTCTACATATATAAAAGGTTAATTTTAATGTTTGAAGTTTTCACTACAAGCACCAAAGGCATAATTTTAATGTTTGAATTTAGTTAAATTTAATCAAGGACTCACTGATAAGGATGACCAACAAAAAAAAATTTTTTTTAAAGTGTTGGCAAAGATGTGGAGAAAATGGAATCCTTGTGCTTCGCCAGTAAAGAAGTAAAATGATTTAGCCACTGTAGTGGCTTCTCAAAAAAATAAAAAATAAAATTACCATATGATCCAGCAATTCTATTTCTGCATATATATCCAAAATAATTGAAAGCATAGCTTCAAAGAACTATTTGCACACCCACGTTGATAGCAGCATTATATGCAACAGACAAAGAATGGAAGCAACCCAAGTGTCCACTGATGGATGAATGGACAAACAAAATATGGTATATACAAAGAATGGAGTATCATTCAGCCTCATGAAGACAGGAAATATTTTACATGATACACCATGGATGAACCTCGAGGACATTACACTAAATGAAATAAGCCAGTCACTAAAAGACAACTACTGCATGATTTCACTTACATGAGGTACCTAGAGTGGTTAAGTTCATTAGAGACAGACAGTAGAATGGTGGTTGCCAGGGGTTAGGGGGAGGGAAGAATGGGGACTAGCCCTTTTATAGCTCTATGGTTTCAGAGTTTTCCCCAGTTTTATCCATTCTCTTATCATATAGATACAGTAAATGTTTATTTACACAGTAAATTCACCAGAATATTCTCCTAAATTTGCATAAGTAAAATTATTCATCAAATTTGGTGATATTATCATGAAATTTAATAATACTTAAGCCAAGAAACAGTTGGTCAAGCAAATGGGGAATCTAACACTAATTTCACTGGTTCACTAACAATAATAAAGCATCTCATAACCAGTATATTGTGGCATGTAACATCTTTTTCAAGACTAATGGCCAAGGCTGTAGTCAGTGTTTATTTCTATCAAGTTCAGTTTTTGTAGTCAATTATAATTTACTCATCTTTTATATTTCAAGTTTGTAACATATACAAATTATCTGACTCATACAGTTATGTTCATCCATTAGATGTCATCCATTAATTTTTACGGCAGAAAATTACATTTCCAAAATGTGAAACATGCTTTCCTTATCCTGTGTAGCAAATAGTTTACCTTTATCATTTTACATTGCTGAACAAATTGAAAATATCTTGCAACTACTTTGGATTATTAATTTCAAAAGAGAAAATATTTTATCAGTATTTCTATAAGGAATTTGCAATTGTAATTTCACAAGCCACACACACAAAAATGGGCTCCTTTTTTTTTTTTTTACTATTTAGAAGCAGATATGTTTGGGGAAAAGAGAAAAGTCACAGTAAAAAAAAAAATCAGTAAATTGTTTCATTAAAAAAATGCTCTTCTAATAAATAACTGATTAGAACTCAAAATTTTTCCCACTGCTTTTCACTTGTTTCAACGAAAGGGAAGTTCCCTCATACCAGAGCCACCTTCTTGACGACAGCACAGAATGACAAGATTTTGACTTAATAAGTTGCTGTTGACTTCTGCCTTCTGGCTTAATATTTGGGTATTGCACAAAAAGAAAAAAATAGAAAAGAACTGATATTCAACATTCTCCCAAGTTAAGACTACCTTTCCAGTAGGAATAATTCCTAGCTTTGTCAAGCAATTTTTTAATAATAATACTTTTTTATTGCTTATAATACCATGACCCGCATGGTTCATGTCCCAGAGCAGTGTTGTGGCTAAAAATATACCATCTTTGCAAATAAACTGAATTTCAGTTACAAAATAAATCATATTCTTGTATTTCCTGAACTATGATGAGTATGTATGAGTCCCAGTAATTCTTAAAATTTTCTTTTTCTCTCCCTTCCTATCTGTCACCATCACTGTTATTCCTGAATCTTTCTTCTAACTTCCCCCCAAAATTTCCCCTAAAATACCTCCAACCATTATGATTTTTTTTTTTTACTATTTCCAACTTATTTTCCCTCTCTTAGCCTCTCATTATATAAATTCACATTATATATAAATTGACAGTAAATTGTTCAACATCTTCCCACTGTTCCCATTTCTCTCTCTCTTTCTTTCTCTCTATGCCTGTTCTATTTTGTCTCCAAAGAGAAACTGGCAAGACAGTGTGTGGGGAGGGGGTGGGGAATGACTGAGCAGAGCTGAGTATCTCTTTTGCAGATAGGTTGTTAGTATAAGAAAGAAACTAAAAATCTGAAACACCAGTAATTTTTGCTCTGTTGCATTCTAATAGTTACAGAATTCACTGCCTTTCCAATAAAAATATAAAGCTGCTCAAAAAGACTCCAAAGTTAAAACTTTGAAGTTCTCCCTTCATCCAGATCCCAGTTTTTAAGTAACAAAAGCAGCAAAACCTAATATGCTGAAGATCCTCTCCACTTCTTTTTGAGTACCTCTGAGAGTTTAAAACCTAGAAGAAAAGAGGGTTCCTGCAACTGTTTCTTGTTCTAGACATTTCTGCCTGGGAGAGCTGCGTTGATGTTGATGTGGGTTGAAATTTTGGCCCGAAGCACCATGAAATTCCCGCCCATGATGTGAGTCCCAAAAACATCTGGGGTCTTTGCGCAACGAGTCTCTAAATCTTCATTTCCCTGTGCGGCACACACACAGGCTGCTTGTTACACACTGTGATTTAATCGGCTGCCTTTAGAAAAACAGGCACTTAGAATTCTAACATATTGGAAGCAGTGGTGGAGTTTTGAAAGTCATAGCAGGATCACGTTTAGACCCTAGGACAGCACTAAGTCCAGAGCTTTTTGTCTCTCCTTGCAGCCCATCTCTGTGCACAAACGAAACTTCTCCTCTTTCGGTCAAAAGGACACAGGATGAACTATGAGCATGAAAGCACCATTTCCTTGTCTCATGAATCAGTAAGTGACTTGGTTCCCCATTAGGTCACCATGGAACGCAGACTGTAACAGGAACACAGGAAAGCTCTAAACAGGGAGGGGAGGACGCTGTTCTGGAATATCGTTGCCAGAGTAACATAAACCTTGCGTGTTTTCACAAGGAAATGAGTCACTTGTTTCTGTTGGCTAAAACTCTGTTTTCTTTAATTTCATATTTTAGCTGTCTAATATACACTGAAAGAGCCCAGGGTTTCCAGTCTTCAGATGAAGATAACTTGTTAATTAAAAGCTCAACAGAGGGTTTGCGTGGTAATTAAACAGAGCAGGATAAAAGGAACACTCATGCAACCAGAAGAAGCACATAGCAAAGGCCAGGGCAAGAGGCCCCAACCCTTCATCAGTGCCTCTTGTGGGGCAGGGGCCAGGGGCAGGCACAACACGTTGAGATAATTCAGAAGAAAACAGCAATGAGAAATAAAACTTACCATTCTACCAAAACCAATTTGTTAAAAAAAAAAAAAAATATGGTATACTTAAAGTCAGGATGAGTTTGCTCTCAATTTTTGAAGTATTTAATTAATTAATTAGCATTATTTTAATGTTTTTCTTTCTTTGGAATGATTTAGCATTAGAAAAGTATTACAGCCGGAGTTGCAAATGCTAAGGTCCGCATGGCTTGGGCTGGCTATGGGTGACAAGAGACAAGGGAACTGTGGCATTCTAGCAAAAAAATGTGAGCAGACAACACATGTGTATGAGCCAGATTTGGCCTATGGGGTTTGAAACTGGGACCTCCATTCCAGAGTGCAAAGAAAGACAGTATTCTTCACTTTTATTGGAAGACTTGCCTTCTTTTAAATATATGCCCTGATAAAAATGTCACCATCCATTAAAAAATTTTAATTAACACAACTGTGTACATTAAGTAGTTAGTACTTGCTTTTAGGACTCAGGCATAGTGCCTCTTCAGGTTCCCAAAATTTATGGCCATTTGGTAGTACACTGGCTATATTTTTTCTCCGTTTTTTTTTTTTTTTTTTTTTGACACCTTTTTAAGCAAGTCGTCAGTACCCCTGTCTCTAATACATTAAAGCCTCTTCCTCCACCATCCCAGAATCCTATGCTCAACTGCCCACTTTACTGGAACAATTGACCTGCTAAACACTGTATCTAATGGTCCCTTGTTTCAGTCCCTATTCCCCTTGGCCTTCCCCCTGTGTTAGCCTTTATCAGAGCCACTCCTTGTTCATACCACTCTCCTTCATCAGCTTCCCCCTCAATCACTTTTAATTTCCCTCTTTATCCTTTTGTCCTTTGATGACTTCCATATCTAAATTATCCAAGTCTGATCTCGCCTCTGGACATTTTTACTTGATACCCAGTGTACCACTCCAACACAGTATTTTAAAATTCCTACTCCCCATCTTCTTCTAAAGCAGCATCTCTTCCTGACTTCATTTTTTCTGTCATTGCTCCAGCGTTCTCTCTCTGAGACAATCTCATATGCAGGATACGTCTTGATTCTTCCCTTTCCTCCCTTTCTCTTACAGATCTGATCTGTAAGTCACCAAATGTGTTGATTCTTGTAAGATCATCTATTTTGTGTCAACACCTTCCTTTCCAATTCCACAGCCACGCCCTTGTCTAGAATCTTAGTTATCTCTTCACATATAATTTATTACAACAGTTTCCTAATTGGTCTCTGCCTGCAGTCGCTCAGTGCTGCAATCCATGCTGTTCACTGCAGCTAGATATGCTTTAATGAAAAACTCCTCTGTGCAGAGTTCATCCCTTCTCAGAGCTTCCAGTGGCATCCCCTGCCTTTAAGAAGTTCAGACATCACAGTCTATTGTTAAAGGTCTCCACCTCTTACGCCCTTACTTTATCTTCCCCTTATCTCCCCATATCTAACACTAAGTCTTTCCCTCTGGTCTAATCTATGCAATGTCTTGTTCTCTCCCCCTTAATACTTCCTACCACTCAAACACAGCTCATCTTAGAAAGAATGAGCAGCCTGTTTTGTGCCTGCTTACTGCTGTGGCCCCCATCTTCTTGCTGAAGCCTTACCTGATCATACAGGCAAGCCTTGCCATATTTTTGCTCCTATTTATTTAATTTTTCATGCATTTGGGCTTTGCCCTCATCAAGAATTCCTAGCCTTCTAAAGGCAAGAAGTATGTCTCTGGTTCACATCTCCTGTAGTTACAGTGATATAGCCACAGTAGGTTTTCTATAATTATTTCATGAATAAAGATGGCAATTATCTTAATAATGTCATCCATAGCTACTAAATTGTATGCTGAGTTCAATATTTTTAATACATTTTAATGAGTGTGTTTTCAAGATTTTCATAAGTTCTTTTATAGACATCATTTGTTCATCTTTCATGCATGTCTAAAAGATTTAAGAACATTAATTAGGTGTCTAATCAATTTGTATCGTAATTAACATCATCCACATCCTTATTTGGCATCTACGTTCTTCCTTTTCCCCTTAGATACATTTTTTCTTTTCAGGGATTTTTTTTTTTTTTTTGCTTCCTCCTATATTTATATTTATATTACATATGCTTTACTAAAGCTCATTTTTATCTTTTAAACTACTATTTAATTTTTAGAATTCTAAGTCATTTAATTTAGAATTCTAATTCTAAAGTATAAAATGTATATACTGTCCTACTTTTTTAGTTCCCTTTTTTCCCAATGGGTAACTATTTTATTAACTTATTTACTCCATCTGAGAAATGTTAAGCATGTACAAGCCAATATGGCTTCTTTTTTCTACCCACTTTTCTGTATTTTTTTAAACACTTTTCAACACCTTGCTCTTCCCAATTTATAGTGTATCTTCAGTTCTATGAAGTCTTTGACATTCTTTTCAACAGCTATCTGGCCTTCCAGATAACATGATGTACCATAATTTATTGAAGCAGTTAACCACTGATAGACATTCAGGTTGTTTCCAGTCATTTACTGTTATACAAGGTAGCATGCATACTTGCACATAAACTTTTTGCAGGTATGCAATTATATGCATGGTATAACTTTTAAAAAATAGAAGTTCCACATCTAAGGTTATGTACATGTATAATTTTGACAGACATTCCAAATATAATAAATTATTTTATACTCATGATGCATTACCAGTGCCTATTTCTCCAAAGTCTTATGAATACAGTACCTTATCAAACTTTTGGGGTTTTGCCAGTTTAATAGATGAAAAACTGATCAGGGATAGATTTTTTTAAATTAACTTTATTGTGATAGAATTCATACAATAACATTAATTTTAAGTGTACAATTTGATGAGTTTTGGCAAGCATATGTAATCATGTCACCACAACCACAAATATAATACAGAGAACTTCTATCACACACAAAAATTCCCTCATGCTCCTTGATAGTCAATGCCTTACCCACTTCCCCAGCCCCTAACAACTACTCATTTGCTTTCGGTTACTACAGTTTTGTCTTTTATAGAATTTCATATAAACTTTATATAGTATATACTCTTCTTCTGTAATTTTTTCCCTTAGCAAAATTTTTCTGAACATCACCCATGCATGCATACCTATCTTTCATTCTTTTCTGTTGCAGAGTAGTAGTCCATTATAAGGATAAACTAAAATTCACTTATCTATTTACAACTAAATGGACATATTTGCTATTTTTGATTTGGAACTATTATGAAGAAAGCTGCAGTCAATATTTGAGTGTGTTTGTATTAAAATGTATTTATTTCTTTGGATAAATTACTAGAAGTGGTATTGCTGAGTTCTATGGTGTGTACTTTTAACATTATAAGAAACTGCCAAATTATTGCAGTACCATTTTTTATTCCCATCAACAAATGTGAAAGTTTCATTTGTACCATATTCTTACCAACACAAAATATTGCCAGTTTTTAACCATAGTCATTTTAGTGGATGTGTAATGGTAATTGAGGTTGTAATTTGCTTTTTCTTTATGACTAATGATGTTGAGCATCTTTTCGTGTGCTAACTTGCCATTCATATATCCTCTTTGGTGAAATGTCTATCCAAATATTTTGCCCGGTATTTATCATGTTGCTTTCCTGTTATTGAGTATAAATGGTACTCTTCAATATTCTGCTGCTACTGCTGCTAAGTCACTTCAGTCGTGTCCGACTCTGTGCTACCCCATAGACAGCAGGCCCCCCAGGCTCCCCCGTCCCTGGGATTCTCCAGGAAAGAACACTGGAGTGGGTTGCCATTTCCTTCTCCACTATATTCTAGCTAAAGTCTATTATTAGAGATATACTTTACAAATCTTTCATGACATTGTACAGGAGACAGGGAGCAAGACCATTCCCAAGAAAAAGAAATGCAAAAAGCCAAAATGGCTGTCTGAGGAGGCCTATGAAAAGAAGAGAAGCCAAAAGCAAAGGAGAAAAGGAAAGATATACCCATTTGAACACAGAGTTCCAAAGAACAGCAAGGAGAGATAAGCCTTCTTCAGTGATCTGTCCAAAGACATAGAGGAAAACAATAGACTGGGAAAGACTAGAGATCTCTTCAAGAAAATCAGAGATACCAAGCGAACATTTCATGCAAAGATATGGGCTCAATAAAGGACAGAAATGGTATGGACCTAACAGAAGCAGAAGATATTAAAAAGAGGTGGCAAGAATACACAGAAGAATTATACAAAAAAGATCTTCATGGCCTAGATAGTCACAATGGTGTGATCACTCACCTAGAGCCAGACATCCTGGAATGCAGTCAAGGGCCTCAGGAAGCATCACTATGAACAAAGCTAGTGGAGGTGATGGAATTCCAGTTGAGCTATTTCAAATCCTAAAAGATGATGCTATGAAAGTGCTGCACTCAATGTGCCATCAAATTTTGAAAATTCAGCAGTGGTCAGGAAAGAGTCAGTTTTCATTCCAATTCCAAAGAAAGGCAATCCCAAAAAATGCTCAAACTTCTGCACAATTGCACTCATCTCACACACTAGCAAAGTAATGCTCAAAATTCTCCAGTAAGGCTTCAACAACACATGAACTGTGAACTTCCATATGTTCAAGCTGGTTTTAGAAAAGGCAAAGGAACCAAAGATCAAATTGCCAACATCTGCTGGATCCATAGAAAAAGCAAAAGAGTTCCAGAAAAACATCCATTTCTGCTTTATTGACTATGTCAAAGCCTTTGACTGTGTGTATCACAATAAACTGTGGAAAATTCTGAAAAAGATGGGAATACCAGACCACCTGACCTGCCTCTTGAGAAACCTGTATGCAGGTCAGGAACCAACAGTTAGAATGGGACATGGAACAATAGACTGGTTCCAAATAGGAAAAGGAGTACATCAAGGCTGTATATTGTCACCCTGCTTATTTAACTTATATGCAAAGTACATCATGAGGCTGGATGGATGGATGAAGCTGGGCTGGTTGAAGCACAAGCTGGAATCAAGATTGCTGGGAGAAATATCAATAACCTCAGATATGCAGATGACACCACTCTCATGGCAGAAAGTGACGAAGAAATAAAGAGCCTCTTGATGAAAGTGAAAGAGAGTGAAAAAGTTGACTTAAAATTCAGAAAACTAAGATCATGGCATCTGGTCCCATCACTTCATGGCAAATAGACGGAGAAACAGTGTCAGACTTTATTTTTGGGGACTCCAAAATCACTGCAGATGGTGACTGCAGCCATGAAATTAAAAGACTCTTACTTCTTGGAAGAAAAGTTGTGACCAACCTAGACAGCATATTAGAAAGCAGAGACATTAATTTTCAACAAAGGTCCTTCTAGTCAAGGTTATGGTTTTTCCAGTAGTCATGTATGGATGTGAGAGTTGGACTATAAAGAAAGCTGAGCACCGAAGAATTGATGCTTTTGAACTGTGGTGTTGGAGAAGACTCTTGAGAGTCCCTTGGAGAGTGCAAGGAGATCCAACCAGTCCATCCTAAAGGAAATCAGTCCTGAATGTTCACTGGAAGGACTGATGTTGAAGCTGAAACTCTAATACTCTGGCTACCTGATGCGAAGAACTGACTCGCTTGAAAAGACCCTGATGCTGGGAAAGATTGAAGGCAGGAGAAGGGGACAACAGAGGATGAGATGGTTGGATGGCATCACTGACTCAATGCGCATGAGTTTGAGTAAACTCCAGGAGTTGGTGATGGACAGGGAGGCCTGGGGTGCTGCAGTCCATGGTGTCACAAAGAGTCGGACATGACTGATCAATTGAACTGAACTTACAAATCTTTCTTCCAGGCTATGGCTTTCCTTTCATTTTTTCAACAGTCTTTTGGAGGTAAAAAGATTCAAATTTTTTACTTTATTTATTGGACTTCAGTCCATTGTAACCACTTATGACTTTATGATTTGTCCTATCTAACAAATCTCTGTTACCATGATCACATAGGTTTTCACCTATATTTATTTTTCTAAAAGTTATTAGCTTAGCTTTTATATTTTGATCTATAAACCATTTTGAGTTTATTCTTGCATATGATATAAGGTAAGGGTTGTGTTTCATCTTTTTATGTTTAGATATCCATTTAGTCTAGCACAGTTTGTTGAAAAGACTATCCTCTCCCTGTTGAATTACCTTGACACTGGTCAAAAATCAAATGCCATTATATGAGAGTTTATTTCTGGACACTCCTGTGTTCCATTGCTCAGTCTGTATTTACACCAATGTTACACTGTCTTAATGACTTTACCTATGTAATAAGTCTTGAATTCAGATAGCTTTTTTTTTTCCAGATAACTTTGCTCTTCTTCAAAAGCATCTTGGGAAACCTCCCTGGTGGTCTAGTCGTTAGCACTTTGCCTTTCAATGCAGGGAATGTGGGTTCTATACCTGGTCAGGGAGCTGGGATCCCACATGCCTTGCAGCCAAAAAAAAAAAGAAAAGAAACAGAAACAATACTGTAACAAATTCAGTACTTTCTTAAAAGTGTATTGATGATTCTAGTGTATTTTTTATTTCTACATACCTGTATTACATACCTTGTCTGTTTTATAAATACTGCTGGAATTTTTATTGGGATCACATTGAAATTATATATCAATTGTGGGGAAATTAGCATCTTTACAATATTGTCTTCTAATCCATAAAGATGACTTCTCTTTAAATCAATTTTGATTTTTTATTTTCTCTCAGCAGTGTTCTGTAGATTTTTGCACAGATTTGAATATTTCTTCAAAACTTAATTCCAAATATTTCATATTTTGATGCTCTTGTAAACGACATTTAGTTTCAATTGCTTAGCAAGAATCACATAGAAATAGATTTGATCTTTTATTACCAATCTCATTGTGCATGCATGCTCAGAAACTCAGTCATGTCCAACTTTTTGCGGCTCCATGGACTGTAACCCACCAGCTTCCTCTGTCCATGGGATTTCCCAGGCAAGAATACTGGAGTGGATTGCCATTTCCTTCTCCAGCGTATTTTCCCGACCTATCTTCACTAGTCTCCTGCATTGACAGGCAGATTCTTTACCAGTAAGCCACCTGAGAAGCCCAATCTCATTGTATTGTTCAGTCACTAAGTTGTGTCCAACTCAACCGGAGCGCTCCAGGCTTTCCTGTCCTTCACTGTTTCTCAGTCTGCTCAAACTCGTGTCCATTGAGTCAGTGATGCCATCCAACCGTCTCATCCTCTGTCATCCCCTTCTCCTCCCACCTTCAATCTTTCCCAGAATCAGGGTCTTTTCCAATGAGTCAGCTCTTCGCATCATGTGGTCAAAATATTGGAGCTTCAGCTTCAGCATTAGTCCTTCCAGTGAATATACAGGGTTGATTTCCTTTCAGATTGACTGGTTTGAGCTTCTTGCTGTCCAAGGGACTCTCAAGAGTCTTCTCTAGCACCATAGTTACAAAGCATTAATTCTTTGGTGCTCAGCCTTCTTTATGGTCCAACTCTCACATCCATAAGTATTCTGAGCACATAAAGGTAAGATAAGCTAATCTACGATGTTTGGAAGTTCAGTTCAGTTCAGTCACTCAATCGTGTCCAACTCTTAGTGACCCCATGAACCACAGCATGCCAGGCCTCCCTGTCCATCATCCAACTCCCAGAGTCCACCCAAACCCATATCCATTGAGTCGGTGATGCCATCCAACCATCTCATCCTCTGTCGTCCCCTTCTCCTCCTGCCCTCAATCTTTCCCAGCATCAGGGTCTTTTCAAATGAGTCAGCTCTTCACATCAGGTGGCCAAAGTATTGGAATTTCAGCTTCAGCATCAGTTCTACCAATGGACACCCAGGACTGACCTCCGTTAGGATGGACTGGTTGGATCTCCTTTCAATCCAAGGGACTCTCAAGTGTCTTCTCCTACACCACAGTTCAAAAGCATCAATTCTTCGGCACTCAGGCTTTCTTTATAGTCCAACTCTCACATCCATACATGACCACTGGAAAAACTACAGCCTTGACTAGATGGACCTTTGTTGACAAAGTAATGTCTCTGCTTTTTAATATGCTGTCTAGGTTGGTCATAACTTTCCTTCCAAGGAGTAAGCGTCTTTTAATTTCATGGCTGCAATCACCATCTGCAGTGATCTTGGAGCCCAGAAAAATAAAGTCAGGCAGTTTCCACTGTTTCCCCATCTATTTGCCATAAAGTGATGCAACCAGATGCCATGATCTTAGTTTTCTGAATGTTGAGATGTATTAAATGAATTTTTGACTTAGGATATTTTCAACTTATGATGGATTTACTGAAATATAACCCTATCATAAATTGAGGTAGATCTGCAGAATTTTATTTTTTTAATCTGCATGTCTTTTATTTATTTTCCTTGCCATACTGTACTAGCTAATATCTCTGATATCATGTAGGGAAAAAACAGGAATAACATTTTTTGCCTCGTTCCTGCTCTGAGAGAACCTAAAAACTGTGAATTTATCTATTTCTCCTTCAAGTTCTATCAGTTTTCACTTCATGTATTTTGAAGCCCTGTTAGTAGGTGCCTGCACACTTAGATTTCTTTTCTCTTGATAAACTGACTTGTTTTCCCAAGAAATATTCCTCTTTCCCTTGTTGCTTATTGTTTCTTGTTGTAAATTCTGTTTATATTAATAAAGGCAACCAAGCTTTTTTACTTAGTGTGTTTGTATGGTATTATTTTTTCCTGTTTTTCCTTTTAACCTAGGTCTTTAAATTTATGGGTTTCTTATAAACAGCATATCACTGGATCCTGCATTTTAATACAGGGTCTGACAGTACCTATATTTTAATTGGGGTATTTAGACTGTTTACATTTACGTGATTAATAATGCAGAGGAGTTTAAATCTACTGTTTTCCAACTTGTTTCTTTCTGGTCCAGTCATTCTTTGTTTCTTCTCCCCCCCACCACACCCCCCACTAGCTCATTTTCTGTCTTCTTTTAGGTTAACTAAGTGTTTTTTTACAATTCCATTTTATCTTTACTGTTGACTAATTAGCTATATCTCTTTGTTTTATTATTTCAGTGATCGCTTTACGGTTTGAAATTTACATCTTTAACTTATCACAGTCTGCTTTTAATTAATATTGTACCCTCTGTAAATATAAGTGTAAAAACCATTCAATAGTATACTTCTATTCTGTCATAAGATGACACCACCCTTATGGCAGAAAGTGAAGAACTAAAGAGCCTCTTGATGAAAGTGAAAGAGGAGAGTTAAAAGGTTGACTTAAAGCTCAACATTCAGAAAACTAAGATCATGGCATCCTGTCCCATCACTTAATAACAAATAAATGGGGAAACAATGAAAACAGGAGGAGATTTTATTTTGGGGGGCCTCCAAAATCACTGCAGATGGTGACTGCAGCCATGAAATTAAAAGATGTTTACTCCTTGGAAGAAAAGTTATGACCAACCTAGACAGCATATTAAAAAGCAGACACATTAATTTGCCAATAAAGGTCTGTCTACTTAAGGCTATGGTTTTTCCAGTAGTCATGTATGGATGTGAGAGTTGGACTATAAAGAAAGCTGAGCACCGAAGAATTGATGCTTTTGAACTGTGGTGTTGGAGAAGACTCTTGAGAGTCCCTTGGACTGAAAGGAGATCCAACCAGTCCATCCTAAAGGAAATCAGTCCTGAATATTCATTGGAAAGACTGATGCTGAAGCTGAAATTCCAATACTTTGGCCACCTGATGTGAAGAGCTAACTCATTTAAAAAGACCCTAAAGCTGGGAAAGATTGAAGGCAGGAGGAGAAGGGCACGACAGAAGATGAGATGGTTGGATGGCATCACCGACTCAATGGGCATGCTGCTGCTGCTGCTGCTAAGTCGCTTCAGTTGTGTCCAACTCTGGGTGGCCCCGTAGACGGCAGCCCACCAGGTTCCCCCGTCCCTGGGATTCTCCAGGCAGGAACACTGGAGTGGGTTGCCATTTCCTTTTCCAGTGCAAGAAAGTGAAAAGTGAAAGTGAAGTTGCTTGGTCCTATCTGACTCTTAGCAACCCCATGGACTGCAGCCTACCAGGTTCCTCCATCCATGGGATTTTCCAGGCAAGAGTACTGGAGTGGGGTGCCATTGCCTTCTCCGCAATGGTCATGAGTTTGAGTAAACTCCGGCAGTTGGTGATGGACAGGGAGGCCTGGGGTGCTGCAGTCCATGGGATCTTGAAGAGTCAGACACAACTGAGCAACTGAACTGAATTGATTCTATCCTTCTGTTCTTTGTGTTATTTTGCCACGCCTTTTACTGCTGTTTATGGCGGACTTCAGTCCATGGGGTCGCAGAGTCAGACACGACTGAGAGACTTAGCACAACACACATGCTTTAACATGTACAATACACTGTTGGTATTTTTGCTTTAAACAGATAACTAGGTTAATGGGGATTTTAAAAGTAAGGAACATATGCTTATTAACCATTTCCAGTGCTCATCATTTCTTTGCATAGATCCACATTTCCCTCTGGTACTGTTTTCTTTTTCCCTGATGATTTAAAAAAAAACAAAAACATTTCTTGAAGTACAGATATGCTGATGAATTCTATCACCTTTTATATGTCTAAATGACATTTTTCACTTTTCATTTTGACTCATTGAAGAATTCTAGGTTGCAGATTTCTTTTCTTTTAGTACTTTAAAGATATATCTCTACTGTCTTCTGGCTTGCATAGCATCTGATAAAAATGCTTCTATCATTCCTATCTTTGTTCCTCTGTGCACAATGTGTCTGTATTCTCTGTCTGCTTTCAAGATTTTTTTTTCTTTGTCAGCAGTTTTCAACAATTTTATTATGATGTGTTTTGTCCTGGTTTTCTGTATATGTAATTGCTGGATCCATTAAGCTTTTTTGAATTTATGAGTTTGAAGTTTTCATCAATTTAGAGTTTTTAATCAATATTTTTTAAAATATCTTTTCTATCCCCACTTTTTTATGAGACTCTAATTAAATGTATAATAAACCATCAATAGTATTCTATAAATTATTGCTGCTCAGTTTTCTTTAATCTTTTTTCTTCTGTGTGTTTCATTTCAGAGAGTTTCTATTGCAATGTCTTCAAATTCACTGATCTTTTATTTTACAACTACTAATTTCATATTAACCTCATCCAAAACATTTTCTGTTTTGGATATTTAATTTTCATTTATTTGAAAACTTATAAAAAGTGCTTTATACAAATATCTTTTTTTTTTTGTCTTCTGTTTCTCTTCCTGTACTGTTTATATTTTCTTACAGAGGTGAAGTATATTTATTTGTTCAGTCACTCAGTTGTGTCCAACTCTTTGAGACCCCCATGGACTGCAGCATGCCAGGCTTCTCTGTCCTTCGTCATCTCCCAGAACTTGCTCAAACTCATGTCCATTGAGTCAGTGATGCATATTTATAGTACCTGTTTTAACATCCTTGCCTGCTAGTTCCATCATTTCTATTTGTATTGACTAATTTTTTCCAGAATGGATTATATTGTTTGCAGTTTTGCATGCCTAGTAGTTCTTTTCTGACATTATGATTTCATGTGTTTGTTGCAGGATTTCTTGTATTACTTTTAAAAATATTGTATTTTACTTTTATGCACAATTAAGTAATTTGAAATCAGTTGCATTATTTCAAGGTTTGCTTTTAAACTTTATTCAGTTCAGTTCAGTTCAGTTCAGTTGCTCAGTCGTGTCCGACTCTTTGCGACCCCATGAATCACAGCACGCCAGGCCTCCCTGTCCATCACCAACTCCCGGAGTTTACTCAAACTCATGCCCATCAAGTCAGTGATGCCATCCAGCCATCTCATCCTCTGTCGTCCCCTTCTCCTCCTGCCCCCAATCCCTCCCAGCATCAGGGTCTTTTCCAATGAGTCAACTCTTCGCATGAGGTGGCCAAAGTATTGGAGTTTCAGCTTCAGCATCAGTCCTTCCAATGAACACCCAGGACTGATCTCCTTTAGGATGGACTGGTTGGATCTCCTTGCAGTCCAAGGGACTCTCAAGAGTCTTCTCCAACACCACAGTTCAAAAGCATCAATTCTTCAGTGCTCAGCTTTCTTCACAGTCCAACTCTCACATCCATACATGACCACTGGAAAAACCATAGCCTTGACCAGACAGACCTTTGTTGGCAAAGTAACGTCTCTGCTTTTTAATATGCTATCTAGGTTGGTCATAACTTTCCTTCCAAGGAGTAAGCGTCTTTTAATTTCATGGCTGCAGTCACCATCTGCAGTGATTTTGGAGCCCAAAAAAATAAAGTCTGACACTGTTTCCACTGTCTCCCCATCTATTTGCCATGAAGTGATGGGACCAGATGCCATGATCTTAGTTTTCTGAATGTTAAGCTTTAAGCCAACTTTTTCACTCTCCTCTTTCACTTTCATCATGAGGCTTTTTAGTTCCTCTTCACTTTCTGCCATAAGGGTGGTGTCATCTGCATATCTAAGGTTATTGATATTTCTCCCGGCAATCTTGATTCCAGCTTGTGCTTTTTCCAGCCCAGCGTTTCTCATGATGTACTCTGCATGTAAGTTAAATAAGCAGGTGTCAATATACAGCCTTGACGTACTCCTTTTCTTATTTGGAACCAATCTGTTGTTCTACTTTATTAGAATAGGTTCAGATCAGACTTTAATCTAGGACCAATAAAGCTCTACTACTTAAAGTTCTCCTTCATGGATCACAGCCTTGTCATGGTTAAAGGGCTTTCATAACTCAATGAATCTATGAACTATGCTGTGGAGGCCACCCAAGATGGATGGCTCATAGTGGAGACTTCTGACAAAACGTGATCCACTAGAGGAGGAAATGGAAAACCATTCCAGTATTCTTGCCAAGAGAACCCCATGAACAGTATGACAACTGACTCCAGTGAAAGACACAATACTTGGACATTAAGTAATCTTAAGCATTTGTTGTTGTTCAGTTGTTAAGTCGTTTCTGACTCTTTATGACCCTATGGACTGTAGCCCACCAGGCTCCTCTGTCCATGGGATTCTCTAGGCAAGAGTACTGGAGTGGATTGCCACGCCCTCCTCCAGGGGATCTTCCCAACCCAGGAACCAAACCCATGTCTCTTGCTTTCCTGCATTGGCAAGTGGGTTCTTTACCACTAGTTCCACCAGGAAGCCCTATGTTTAAACTGTTGTTGTTGTTCAGTCATTCAGTAGCGTCTGACTCTTTGTGACCCCATGGACTGTAACATGCCAGGCTTCATTTTCCTTCACTATCTCTCAGAGTGTGCTCAAATTCATGCTCATTGAGTCAGTGATGCCATCTAACCATCTCGCTCTCTGTCGTCCCCTTCTCCTCCTGCCTTCAATCTTTTCCAGCTTCAGGGTCTTTTCTAAGGAGTCAGTGCTTTGCATCAGGTGGCCAAAGTATTGGAGCTTCAGCTTCAGATCAGTCCTTCCAATGAATATTCAGGGTTGATTTCCTTTAGTATTAACTAGTTTGATCTCCTTGCAGTCCAAGGGACTCTCAAGAGTCTTCAACACCACAGTTTGAAAGCATCAGTTCTTCAGTGTCAGCCTTCTTTTTCGTCCAACTCTCATGTCCATACACGACTACTGGAGAAACCATAGTTTTGACTGTATGGACCTTTATCAGCAAAGTGATGTCTCTGCTTTTTAATAATACACTGTCTAGGTTTGTCATAGCCTTTCTTCCAAGGAGCAAGCATTTTTTAATTTTGTGGCTACAGTCACCATCTGCAGTGATTTTGGAGCCCAAGAAAACAAAGTCTGTCACTATTTCCACTGTTTCCCCATGTATTAGTGATGAGTAAAATACAAAATACTCAAAAGACTCCACTGCAGATCTGTATCTCTCTGAGCCAGTACCTCCTTTGAAGTATCTGCCCCATAGTTTCCAGCCTTTAGTCTCCCTGAATTCCGTTCTCTTTTCTTTTTAAGCAGATAGCCTAGCTCTGTTAGCTTCCCTCTTTCTACACTGAAGCCAGAAAACTCTCCAGGCACAGTAAGCTAGAGTAATTATAGGTCTAATTTTTGTTTGTTAAATTTTTCTCAGGGATCACAGACTGGGCTGCTTGTTGTTAATATCTCAAAATTATTGTCTCATATATTTTATCTAGTTTTCTACTTTTTTAAGGTACAAAATTAAATCTGATCTTTCTTAGTCTGCCTTGGCCATAGTGAGAAGTTCCTATCACTGAATATTAGTTTCTCTTGCTGTAAGTGAGGTTGAGTATCTCTTCATGTGTTTAAGAAGGGGCTTTTGTATTTCTGTCTCTGAGAATGCTTTTATGTTTTTCATCCATTCTTATTGTGTTGTTGGTGCTTTCATCATTTTCAATAACATCATTTAATGCTAGAATTCTACTTCACTGATTCCTGTAGTTCTAACAACAGTTTTTTTCTTTAGTCCATTGATATTCCAATAACTCACCCTAAAATAATTTGAATGCTGCTCTACCTGTGTCTTAAAAATTCTTCATCACACTTTTATATTTGCATATTTCTACAATTCCAGTGCAAACATCAGTTACACAAACATTTTTAAAGTATGTAAGGCCCATTATATCTATTCTAGCGTTTAAAAGGAGAAAACCGAGAAAAGACACATTTTTATAACCTTTAAGAGCTTATTATATAGATTGGGAGAGAAAATTATATATATTTAAAGTTGAGAGGGGTACATAAAGCCAAAATTACAAAATGGGCTAAGATTAGTCATGGAATTCTATTGAAAAAACTGCCTCTTGAGCAAAATTTTGAGCCAAATTTAAAATCCAAATATGTTGGGAAGATGAGATAGTTAGATAGCATTACTGACTCAAAGGACATGAATTTGAATAAACTCCAGGAGATAGTGAAGGACAGGGAAGCCTGGTATTCTGCAATCCATGGGATCACAAAGAGTCAGACATGACTTAGTGACAGAACAACAACAATGTTGGGAGAAAATAGGCAAGATGGCCTCTCCAGAGTTAACTGAAAAATCAGAATAGGAAAGAGAAATGGGATGAGGAGGGAAAAGCCAGAGAGATGGTCTCTGGAGGGACTGTAGCCTTCACTCAAATCCCACTCCATACCCTGTCCATTAGAAAAAAGTGATGGTCTTGAGAAGTAGAAATTCAAAGCCATAGAGGCCTGGGGAGCTGGTCTCAGACATTTGGAGGGAAACACAGCTCTGCTTCATAAGTAGATAAGAACTACATCCACTGATTAGTAACTTGTTTATATTTTTAAAGATATTGATGCATTTTAGGGTCATATTTATTAGTTTATTGCTATCATGTTTAACTTAGGGAACATGAGGACTCAGTAACAGGTTTAATTGCTATTCCACATTTGTATAAAACTCTGATCATTCTTACTACTGATCATTAGGCTTCTCACCATAAAACTATCAAGTAATTTGTATTTTCAAGCCCCATACTTGTCAGCATTCTTCTGACCTCCTGGCTACACTGAACCAGAAGCTCTCTCCTAAGTGAGACCCTGGAAAACTTGGAGAAGACAGTTCTGCAAATCAGACTAAAGGCCCACCTGCTGATCCTCCACTGCATCTGAAGCTGTTAACTCTTAATCTCATGTTTGGGCATCTGTGGCTGCCCTTGTGAGCCCTGTGTTGATGCTCAAAGAGTATACTCTCTTTGGTTTGTATTTTCCTGGTCTTCTTCACAATGCTACCATTAGAATGTGCCTAGTTTTTACCATTAATGTCTCAAACTTCTGAAACCCTACCAGCGGAAAGGAAAACACCGCATCATTGAAGAACATCATTCACTTACGAATTGACCACAGGCCTGAGGTTTTGGATAGTTCAAGACTTGGGGTCAATCCAATGGGTAAATATGTGTTTGATCAAAAGGGTGAGAAAAAAGAAGTACACCAGTGATAGACTAGAAATATTAAAGATAACTTCCAAATTGACAAGGGAAATTAAATAATGAAAAGTAATTTGATCAAACTTATAAAAAAAGAAATAAAGGCACAACAAATTAAGCTGCAAATGTTAGTTAAAAAGGTACGATAAAACTAAGTAAATCAATTGTAACACTGAGTGTCGCCAAGTTGAATTTTTATAGTTAAAAACAGGTGCTAAATATTCAGTGGTTAGGACTGGGCGCTTTCATTGCCAGGGCCCAGGTTCAATCCCTGGTCAAGGAACTAAGATTCCACAAGCCGCACAGTGTGTCCAAAATAAAATAAAATAAAAACAGGTACTGTTACCTCAATATTCAGGAAGAAAAGCAATTTTTTAAGCTTGAGCTATATATTGCTTATAAGAAAAGTACTTTTCAGCAGTCGAATTTTTTAAAAAGGGGTAAATACAAAAGAGAGAACAAAATAATACTAGGCAATCACAAAAATAAATAGAGGAAATACTAATTTCACATAAGTTAAAATTCAGGTTCCAATTATCAAGCAAGATAAAGAGAGAACATGATAAAAGTCAAAAATCGTAAGATAAAAAATATCTTTCAAAGAGGGTAGTATTTATGGATCTATATGTACAAAGCAGAATAAAAACGAGAAAAGTCTTTAGAAGTGTCAAAAAGCCACCATAGTGGGAGATTTTTAAATAGCTCCTTTGGAAGTGGGTTGATAAGTAAGAATAAGAAGATATAAATATGAAAAAAGGGATTAAGTAATACAGTAAACACTCATTATAATGTAACTAGAAATACTTCAAATAAACAATATTCTTTTTCTTCCTGCATGCCTGTGGCATATTTACAAAATCAATTATGTAATGGCCACAAAAAAGAGGTCTCTAGCAAAAATTTTAAGAGTAGATATTTTAAGGCCATATCCCATAGTCATAATCCAATAAAATTAGAATAAATAAAAAAACATACAGAAGCAATTCTACCTACTTAGAAATTAAGACCCATAACTCCTAAATAACACTTGGAAATAAAAGTGGCTACTAAAAATGGCCTAATATAGATAGAAGAAATCCACATATTACATGTAAGCAGTCCTCTGTGAGGAGATAAGAATTCATCCTTCATCCCATCTGTCCTCATATTTATCAAAGCAGGTATACTTACTCATCTCATACGTTGGTGTGTGTCTGGGATTGATACTTACCAGTTTGTTTATTTATATTACTGGTCTGTTTTCTTAGAAGTACATCGGGGCACTTCCCTGGTGCCTCAGTGGCCAAGAATCTGCCTGTCAATGCAAGATACTGGCGTTTGACCCCTGATCCAGGAAGATCCCACATACCTCAGAGTGACTAAGCCCATGCGCCGCAATTACTGAGCCCCTGAGTGGCAGCTCCTAAAGCCCAGGCATCCTGGAACCTGTGCTCCACAACAAGCGCAACCACTGCAATAAGAAGTCCGTTCACACAACCAGAGTAGCTCCCACTCACCGCAACGAGAGAAAAGCCCACATAGCAACAAAGACCCAGCACAGCCAGAAATAAAGAAAAGCACATCAGGAATCCAAAAGCAAATTAAATTGCTGAACTTTTTAAAGAACATATAGAGCATGTGGTTAGTTTGAGTATTTTCAAATATACATTTTTATACCATTTACACATTGTTATTCACATCCATTCATAGTAAAGTATGCAAATCTTTACAACAGGATGCAAAACTGTCCAACATCAGCTATTAGTGTTTTAACACATGAGCTCCCACCTACTCAGGTTAATAGAAAGTCCTGCTGCCTCCTCCCCTTGCCCATCCACAGGTCCCCTAATGTGCTCAAACATTTCCCAGAGTTCCTTCTTTCCTAAGGGCCAGTTCTCATTCCCCTTAATAGGCTCCTGGATCTAGGACTTAGACCTCCTTCCCTGAAGCTAGAAGTATTAGAGAGAACTTTCGGAGACTTTAGAGCTTTCGGTGGAGAACTTGACCCCCTATCTTTCTGAATGTGCCTGCTTCCTTCCCTACTGCTCTCCAGGAATAACACACAGCTAGTTCTTCTTTCCAGCTCACTCATCAGGAAGAGGAAATACATGACCCTCTATTTCTCAGCAGATTCAAATGCCTGCTCCAAAGTCCTCAAGCATGTGGGCATTATGGAAGTTACATTCTCATAAGGGAGAAAGAAAATAAAGAAGTAAATTGATAATAATATAGCGGGAAGTGATAAATGCCATGAAAAATATAAAGCAGGATAGATCGATCAGGATCCAGGCAGGAAAGCAGGAGCCCAATAAACAGTGGTGCAGAATTTAATCTTGAGAATTAGTAATGGCCTAGTTAGAAATGCTTAAAGTATTCCTTTAAGCCACCAGGGAAGCCCTATTATTGAAGCCCAAGGGTCAAGGAACCATGGAATTCTAGAACTGTGGAAGAGACACAATTATTTCTGGAGATGCAATCCCCAAAGAGAAAAGGGGAGAAACCTCCAGGATTCTCCTGTCCCATCCTTTCTTCTCCCCCAATACAGTCCCCAAAGACTAATTTCTGCCTTGACCAAACTAAACTAGAAGTCAATTGGCAAAAGAGGCTGGGAGCTGTAATTTCCAAGACTCAATCTCTGCAGTCCATAAAGACCAGATGAAGATGGGAAACGGACCTGAGACGAAGGAGACAGAACTCACTTGAAAGGAGGATTTGGAGTGACAGACAATGTGTGGGGACTATTTCACAGAAGATGGTAAGGAAAAGCCTCCCTAAGGAGGTGATATTTAAACAGACACCTGAATGAAATAAGAGATTAGATCAACTGAAGATCTGGAGAGTGTACCAGTTAGAACTTTATGTGCATGTTCTGTTACTCAGCCGTGTCCGACTCTTTGCCACGCCATGGACTGTAGCCTGCCAGGTTCCTCTGTCCAAAGGATTTTTTCGGGCAAGAATACCGAAGAAGGTTGCTATTTCTTCCTCCCAGGGGATCTTCCTGACTGAGGGATCGAACATGCATCTCCTGTGTCTCCTGCATTGCAGGCAGATCCTTTACTACTGAGTCACTGGGGTTCCAGGTAGGGGAGAGGGCAAATACAAAGCCTCTGAGAAGGAAACTAGCTCAGCTTGATCAAGGAGCAGCAAGGAGGGCAGTATGGGTGGAGCAGAACAAGCACAGGGTAAACAGAAGGCTAGGAGGTGGAGTGAGAGAGGAGAGCCCAGAGCATGAAGGGCTCTCTAGATTCAAAGCTAGGAGGCTAAAGTGATGGGAAACCATGGGAATATTTAAGTAGTAGAGTGATGTGAACTGATCAACATTTTTGAGATGTTGCATTTACCTTGACATTACATGTAACCTCAGGGATCTTCCCCGGTAGTCCAGTGGTTGAGAGTCTGCCTAGAAATGGAGGGGACACAGATTCAATGCCTGGCCTAGGGAACGAAGATCCCACATGCCACAGAGCAACTATGCCTGCAGGCCACCACCCGAGAGTATGTACCACAATGAAAGATGCCACATGATGTGAGGAAGATTCCACATGATGCAACTAGGATCCAACACAGACAAATAAATAAATTTAAAAAAAATCACACAAGTCATCTTGGCTGCTGAGCGAGCATGCGCTCCCATATCTCTGCTGTGTTTCTGCCTCTGCTTCCTCTCTGGGGCAGAAGGTCCCCATCTGGGATTTGCAAATCTTGACACAGCACATTTCCACTCTGGGCATAGCAGTCTTCTTTCCAGAGCAGCTCTATCAGCACTGTCTTTTCCAACCATTCAGCTGGAAGTAGGCTTGAGGCAATGGTTCCTGAGTTGACTAGCTTGTACTGGTGCTAGGAGTCTCTAGCAATTGGGATCCAGACTATGAAAAGATCAGAAATGTTCTAACTCAAGAATACAAGCCCAACACCTGGGTATGACCTGTGAGACCATTTTCTTCCATACAGGAATTCTAGCTAAGAGGACTCACTGTTCTCTATAGTAAGCTAATTGAAGTAAAATATGAAGAAGTTTCATATGTTACAAAATTTTAGTCTCTTCCTGATTTTCTTTAACATTTAGCACTTTGTAAAAAACCATCCTTATCACTGTACAAAAATAAGCCATGGGTCAGACTTGACCTGTGGGCCTCAGTTTGCCAAACCCTGCTCTGGAGTAAAGTTCCCCAGCATACAAATCCTCCCCATAAAGCTTCCAGCAGCTTGTCTGAATATAAATGGAAAGTGAGAGATCACTAGATAGTGGGAAATGTCTTTACTGAGAGAGTCAAAAACGAAATAAAGAAATAGCAAAAAGAAGAACACACAGGGAGGAAAACCAATGCAGGGAGCAAGAAAAAAACTCACACCAAGGCACCCTGGTCCTCCTAAGAGGAACTGGTGGAATAAAAGAGGGGGAGTGTCACATACAAAGTATCCAGAACCAGAATACCATGGATTACTTAAGTTAATACGGGAGCTAGAAAACAAAGAAGCAGTGACTTGAAATTTTGAGAAAAAATGATTTCCAACCTAGAATAAATTCTTTTAACCAAGTGTGGAGACAGAACAAAATCCTTTTAGTTGCTTCAATATCTTAGGAAACAGAGGATATAATAGAGAAGCAATAGAAATCTTCAGGATGATGGCAAAATAGAATCCATGGGACTTGTTGCAGGTCATGAAACTCACCAGACTGTTTTGGAACATGAGCATATATTGGTACCGGGGTTTCCACTTTTGGGGGAGAATGAGGGTTGGATTGGTGATATGTATATAGATAACTAAGCCAACAAAAACCAAACAACTATTTAACAAGAGGAACAAGTCAAACAGGAAAGGAAATATAACAATAGTAATGACTCAGCTGTGACTAAAAATCACATTCAGAGCAATAAAAACATTGAATTTTGATCTAACTTGAAATTATGATATCATTCTATTAGGAAGATGGGGTGGGGCAGAGAAGAATTTAAAAAGGCTTAAATTTTCATCTTCAATAGTAAACAGAAAGTCAGAAAATAATGTCTAAAATAGAAAAATTAAGTAAGTAGTATAAACATGCAATTTAGAAATGTAGAGTAAATACAGAGAAATGAGCAAGGGCAGCTAAAAGGATTGAAAACAATTACTACTGGGACTGAGAATGGAGAATGGGGAGGAGATAGCTCCTTGTTATTTCTGGGTCATTATTATAAGAATTGTAGAATTATGACTTCTTAAACTAGGCACATAGACAACGTTGATGAAAATAAAAATTCACACACACAAAAGATCATGTCGGCTGCTCTCGACAGAGTTGATTGGAAGGGGCAAATGAAAGCAGGAGGACGGATGAGGGGTTATGTCTTGGCAGAAGATGGCCGTGGCCGAGATAAGATTTGACAGACTTACACTGCACTTCAGAGACTGACGCAACCACATTTGTTAATGGGTTGGCTGCGAAGGCAAAGGACACAGAGCTGTTCGAGACAAGCCCCAGAGCACTGGCAAGAGCAACACACGGAGGTACCATTTAATAAGATGCAAAATGCGTTCAAGTTGAGGAACGTCTGAAACTTCCAGCTCAAACTTGAGGAAAACAAACAAACAAACTTCCCAACACTGTATTTTAATAGTGACCAGCTTCTCTGATTTTCATAGGATTTTTTCCCTCGGGTATGAAATTCTGGAAAACTTCTCCTATGAGATTAAGCTTCCCAAGGAGCAAGGCGAATCACTTTGTCATTACGCAGAGACAACTGTGTAAATGGTGTACCCTAGGGTTGTCGGTGTTCCACCTACACAAAGCTGTCAGCCTGCCTTCCACTTTTCACCAGCCCCCTATTCAAACACTATAAAGTAAAAGCCATAATGAGTGGTGCTGATTTGCTGAAAATATATTAGTCTTTTTACTGAGCAGGTTGTTGCTCTTTTCATTTTGTTCAGCAGATTATTTTAGGATAAACTTTCTATTAAAAACCCAATAAACTAAGTGGAAACATTTAAACATACTCCAAACCAAGCTGGAATTCCATCCTCCCTAAAGGATTCGGCGTGGAGAAGAGCAGTATCTGTGGCAAATGTTCGTCTTAAGCAGCCTGCTCCAAATCCCTTTGGAGGGGCATTTTGCACTCCTCCTCTCAAACACTCTGTTTACTCCTGAATCACATCAAAAATAACCAGATGCTGAGTCTCGAGGACCAGTGAAAACCAAAGGACATAGATTTAAGTCAGACTAAGAAACAAAACCAAGTCAAAGAAGCAGTTTAGCCAGAAATCTTGTGCAGGAAAACAGGCATATGAGAAGAGAGGAGCAAAGCAATTCACAGCATCAAGGTGAGGCTCCCCAAAGCAGTATGCGCCTCCAAACGCCAAGTTGCATCACCCTTGAACAGGAATTGAAAGAAAAAGAGGTGGTACTGAGGTCAGAGCTGAGTTTCTTGGCAAACTTTGTTTTGTTTTGCCGACACGAGGGCTGTGTAGCTACTCTGGCCCCCACATGTAGAAATGCAGAGCCAGTCAACAGGCCGCATGGACAACATATATCAGCAGGTTAACAGGTACCAGCCTGCCAGGTTTTTATTACTTCTTACACAAACAATTCTAAATACCACAACTCTGGAGAAGTGATAAGCCCCAGTAGGTTGGGTTGGTTAGCATTCCTTCCCTTGCTTTCCTGGAAGCCTTTTCCATCAGCACTTTGGCTTTCTGGGCTGGGCTCCCTATCAAGTCCCTAAACTAACAAAGAGTCTTCCTTGTTCTACAATTAACTAGACAGTGTCTTTTTGTTAGGTGCTTCTCCACAGGTATATTTTTATCTCAGTTATTTGGTGAATTTTAGTGCTTGGATAGACTTTATGTCTTCCTAAATCTACTAGATCAACAGTTTGTTCTAAATTTACAAGATACAGGTAGTTAAGCAATTCACTTGATCTTGTTGTCATCATTGTATCAATGCATTGTTGTTTGTAACTGGCATATATCTTAGCCAAGGATGGGAAAAGGAGTGTGATAGGCACAACTTGTTACACACACACACACATACACTCACATGACATCCCCAATACTTGCTGAAACAAGTGAGACTCTTGTAGCAGTATTTTGCTTAAAAAAATTTTTTATTGGAGTATAATTGATTTACAATATTGTGTTAGTTTCAGTTATATAGAAAAGTGATTCAGTTATATAGAAAGAATATTTTTCAGATTCTTTCCCCTTGTAGGTTATTACAAAAGTAGTGGTATTTCAAAGACAACTTTCTATTGAAAATGAATCACTTTTATTAGAAGTCAAATAGCACAATTAATTTAGAATACTTTGATGATTAGTTTCAAATATACTAATAGTGTAAAATTAAAAGGACTAGATAGTGTCAACTGAGGTCAAACTAGGCATCCAAACACCTGAGGTAATGTGGAAGTATACATTTAAACTTACTGGGCTAAAGGATATTTGGGATGCCTTGCTAATTGACTACTTTTTGGTATCGCTTAGAAAAAACAACAAATTTCTGTAAAGCAATTATCCATCAATTAAAAAATAAATTAAAAAAAAAAGAAATAGGCTCAGATTTTTCTTTTATCAAATGGCAAAAATTCTTCCTACCAGCCTGATGGGACAGTAATAAAGATTTATGTCCAGGAAGTTAATGAACTCCATTGATTAACATTGTAGATTCCAAAATAAAGTTGGACAGTACAACCTATATAGAGCTAATTCTACTAGGGCAAAGTTTATGTAAATGACAGAAGACAGTATCCAAAAACATTAAATACATAAGTTTATGTAGACTGTGTGTGTTAGTCATTCAGTCATGTCCAACTCTTTGAGACCGCATGGACTATAGCCCCTCAGTCTCCTCTGGCAATAATACTGGAGTGCGTAGCCATTTCCTTCTCCAGGGGATCTTCCCAACCCAGGGATCAATCCTGCATCTCCTGCCTTGGCAGGTGGATTCTTTACCATCTGAGCGACCAGGGAAGCCCTTATGTAGACTACACATATATTAATAATCATTGCTCAGATTATTAAATTAACTTCATCTTTAGAGCATGGCTTCCCATGCTCTAACTGGCCAAAATCATGTAGGGATTTTAAAATACCACCAATTTCCTGATCTTATTCCAGATGGCCACGTCCAGGAGTGAAGTCTGGGTGTGTATTTTTAAAATGAGCCTCACTGAGTCTGAGCCAGGTTTGGAATCACTGACTGAAGAAGGCCAAGATAACTGGCTCATAATTTGTTGTGTCTGGTTACTTTGCCTGTCTTAAAAATCAATATACCTGTCATCTGGTGATCAGTAATGGATATGGCTGAGCCAGTCATTTATTCATGCAAAAATTTCCTAAAATGGAATCTTGGAAAGACCCATTAATGGTTCCCATCACTGAGGCATTGCAGTAAACACTGCTTTCTTGATCTTTTTCAGCATTAGCCTGCTAAATTTAATTTACTGTCAGGACATAAGGAGACTGGGCAAATTATTTTAAAGTCCATTGGATGATTTAGTATATTCTTGTTAATAATTTTGTGACTGGGTAATAGTTTGAGAACTTTATAAACCTTTCCTATTTATATTTTCCACTTTCTCCTTCCCCAGTCTACCTGTATCAACCACTCTTCCACTGCTTGTGGTTTCATCACCCAAGTAGGAATGAGGGTTTGGGGAGTGGACACAGAGTAATACCCTCTGTCTGATGTTTTCCAAAATTCTTATCCCTTAGAAGAATTTATAAGATGTGAGGAAAAGATAAAGGAGACATAATTTTGCAAGAGGAAACAGAGTAATTTAGAAGAGCAGGCAGGAGAAGGGGGCTACCTTCCAAAATATTAAAAATCTCCCAGGGCTAGAAGAGGGAGTGAGGAAGTCTTACTCCTCTGTGCAGTGCCCTAAGGATGAGTCAGAGCTCTAGTGGTAGCTTGTACACTTGATGTACCAGGTGAAGAGATCAGAGATCCCTGCCTCCTAAACAGTACCTGAAACCCAAGCATGGTAGGCAAACAGGGAATACCAGGCCTAGAGGGTCAACAGGGGCAATGTTCTGCTCGGCGTTTATCTGTGTGTCGAGAGGACCAGAAGCCAGGTGCCCTGCATCAACCCCTTGCATGGTATAAAGCCCTGTATCAATTCCTAACAAAGTAATTCCTACCAACTCCTGGCTCGAAACAGACCTTCATTGTCTTACAGTCCTGGAGGCTAGAAGTCCAAAATCAAGGTGTTGGTGGGGTCGTGTTCCCTCTGAAACCTGTAGGAGAAAACCATCCCATGCTTCTCACTTCCAGAGGCACTGGCAGTCCTTGAGTCTCCTTAGTTGTAACTGCATTATTCCAGTCTCTGACTCCATCATCACATAGCTGTCTTCTCCCTGTGTGTCTCTTCCCTCTTCTGTTAAGGACACCAGTCTGGATTAATGGTCCATCTGCCTCCAATATAACCTCATCTTAGCTAATTATATCTACAACGACTCTCTAAGTAAGGTCATATTCTGAGGTTCTGCAGGTTAAGACTTCAAAACGTATCTTTTGGGAAGAAACAATTTAATCCATAACAAACCCCAACACATCAACCTAGCCACAGGATAAGAAGGAACCCCAAGAATTCTCAGGGTGAAATTTTTTACTAACTGGTGGGATCAGGACTTCGACATCCAGCTAAGTCAACTGAAAGAAAATTAAAATAAGATAAAAATATGTCTAGCATACTTAAGACTAAAAATCACATGCACTATAATTTTCATTCAAATGTTTAATATGTATATGAAGTACTTAATATTTTAACAACCTGCTCTGTATGATAGATCTGGCACTTCTCTGCAAGAGTTCCTTAGCCCCACCCTCAGTGTTTCTATTTAAAACAGTGAAAGCATCTGTCAAATATGAAATAAATAGATAACTAAGTATATCATAGATGATTCCAACAGAAAACATATAATTTATTGCATATTAATATAACCTGATGATTTCTTTTGAAGATATCAAAACTACTTATAATAAAATCACTTCCTACTTTTATTTCTGAATCTGATGTTATTTTAAAAACCATTTCAGTCAAAGAAACTTAGCTTCATTGGGATCTTCCTGACAATTTTCAGTCAATTTTTCCATGGTTTATTTGATTTTCTTCTCCTTCAAAATGTAGATCACTGGGGAGTTGCAATCCCTCTAAAAATTCTAACTGCAGGTACAACATTTAAAGCTCATTTGATTAAAATCATTCCTTAGAACACTGGCTTTTTTAAAAGGTTAATTTCCTTCTAATGTAGGCAGATTTTTAAATCAGAATGCTAGTGCTAGCTATATTTACATCAGAAATGTCAACCAAAAATTCAGATGCTTATAACCAACTAGGAAATAATAATTACAGAACCCATGTCACTCTTAAATTTCAGCAAAAAGAAGACCTAACATATTACACAGAAACATTTTTAAAAGAAAAGAATTTGATTTAACTGACATAACATATTTAGTGACCTTGTTTCATGGATAAAAATAGGCAAAACCTTCCCCTGTGTCTTTCTCATCTTTTTGAAGAAAAAAAACATAAGGATAAAGTCAGATGTTTGCATTGTTAGGTTTGAACTCCCCTATAGGGGGCATTTAAAGCTTTTTCAGAGCCCTTGAATTCAGAATAAAAGATTTATTTTAAAAAAATTACTGTGTGTGTGTTTAGAAAAAAAATGTTTGAGCTAACATCAATCCAAGAGACACAAAGCCCCTGATCTCTTGCCATGAAGGAGTAATCACCTTTGATGTTACCGTAAAAGCTTTCCAGCTGTTCAAAAACAATTCAAGGCCATTAAACTCATTTTAAAATTGAAATTAAAAAAAAAAATTGAAGTCCTTGCTTTTGAAATCATAAACATCGATGGAAGCTATAGCGTACAAGTAGATATGAGTTTAATTTTTAATACCTGCTCAATTCATACTTACCCTACCACTGTCTTCCACATATTTTAGTATCATTATGTTAGGACTTAAAATTCTTTAGAATCACAGAAAGGCATTGAGGAAGTCATTTATTCTATTCCGTTTTCTTCAAACTTGTCTTCTTAAATTATCCTTAGATACTCAGGTTTAAGCCTTTCTAAATCATTGTGTATTTGTGTTTTCTTTTGAGGGTTCAGGGTTTTGAGGGAACCAGAACAGTATATTTTAGAAGTCTTAGAAAATTCTCTGGTTCTCACATGTTGACTAGACAGAGAAATAAAAAGAAAGGAACCCACAAAATTTGACCTTATTCTAGACAGACATTGGAAGGAATGCCAGTGCCCCAGCCTTGACCTAATTCCATTTGGTTTAAAGAAATGGAAAGGATTGAAATAGGAAATACTTAGTCCTCTCAGGGGGCAAAATCCACTCTGCTGTTAAACCGAAGAGTTCCACAAGCACTTAATCATTATAATAGTTTGGTGACCAAGGCAGTCCCTTTTAGCAAAGTAAAGAGACTCTAGAACCAAGTTTAAAAACTTTATTTGCTTCAGTCTTGCCCTGGTCATGACTACGGACTTGATTAAGTGCCTGAGTTATAGATGGAAAAAAAAAAAACACAAAAACTAAAGAAGGCATAAAGTATGAAGGAACTGGTTGTGGCTAGTGTATTGTTCATACAGTGAAGATAAATTAAGAATAATGTATATTTAGAACACTTAATTTTTAACCAAATTTTCCTCAAATGTTTTTGAAATAAAAACTTTGGGAGGGAGCATGGTTAGATAAAAATTTTTGAAAGGACTGACAGCATATTTGAAAAATGAACTTAGAATTATTCATGTATCTATTTCATAAATATGTTAGACATTAATAGCTTCTAGATATGCTGAAAATATATTCAGTGAAAGAAACCAGTCACCAAAAAAGCACAGATTTTATGATTCTGTTCATATGAAATGTCCAGAATGGACAAATCTATACAGACAGAAATTAGATTAGTGTTTGTAGGGACAGGAGGGAATGGAAAATGGGGAAAATTTGTTAGTGGCTAGAAGGTTTTATTAGGGAGTGATAGAACAGATCACACTGATGGTTGCACAACTCTGGGAATACACTAAAAAAACTGAATGGTATGCTTAAATAGGTGAATTCTATGGCATTTAAATGGTCTCAATAAATGTTTTTTTAAAAATCAGAGTCAGACACAGTCTTGAAATAGTATAATGGCATAATTAAATATTTTATGCTTAAAATGATGAAAAAAGTAATGAGATGTACTGAGAAAGGGGTGATTAATTTCAAACATAAGGCAGGAATAGGAAACACATGAGATTGATAGTCACTAAATAATCAGTTCATGGTCCTATAAAGACACTTCCCTATGATTTATTTAAATATAAACTCTACACAATGACATAATTCAGTATTTCAGAACTAATATGACACTAAAGATTCCCAGATAAAGATGGAAAATTGAACCCTGAAATTATCTCCAACTACCACAGAAACTAAAGTTAAATATATTTTTAAAAGCTAAAAAGTCATAGAGTTGAAGAAAAGAAATGTTAACAGTGGAGGAATGGTGTCAACAAATTGTTGAACTTACCAACAGCAACACTGAAAGATGAAAGACAATGCAGCAATGCTTTCAAAATTCTAAGGAACAATGATCTCTAACTTAGAGTTCTGTACCCAGCCAAGCTATCACTCAAGCCTGAAACTAGAAAAAGACATCTCAAAATTTTATTCTTGTAAATTCCTCCCCGGGAAGCTAATAAAGCATGTCCTATTAAAAGAAAAAAAAAAAAAAAGAGTAAAACAAGAAAGAGAAAAACACAAATCCAACTTAAGAGAAAGATCAAGAGATGTCCTATAATGCTAGCTGTTCAGTAAACTAAGAGAACAGCCAGTACAGATAAGAACATGAAATCCAGAATCCTAACAGAGAGTTTCTGGGAGTGGAGTGTGTCAGGATCAAAACTGATGTTATTTAACACATTTGACCACAGCAGAAAGAAATTTATAGTTTTTAAAAATAAAGATAGAAACAAAGATGATTTTTAAATGACAAAGTGATGAACCAATTATTGATTGTATAAGAAACAAAAAGTTGTGCAAGGAAGAATTTGTAATCATAATACAATTAGTGGGTGGAGAACAATGCTGATATAAATATAGTAATATAAACCTTGAATATTTACTTTGCCAAAAATTATAATTATTTTTTAAAAAGGAAGGTAAGAAAGAACAGAGGTGGGGAAAATAAGAGAACTAAATTCTTATCTTGTAAGAATTAAAAAGTCAAGTAACACTATTTATAAAAATTGAGTTAATTAGATCAACAAACACCTATAAGACCTAAATGTGGTTGCCTCTGAGTAAAGAAACTCAGAGGCGGAATATAGCAGGAGACTGCCATTTTCCATCAGAAGTCTTGAAATAGTATTTTATATTCTTAATTTTGTAAGTGTATTTATTTCATAAAAATTAATATTGGAAAAAATATATACAGCCCTGAAAATACTGGCAAGTTCAGAACATGCATAGTAAAGGGACGTGTTTTATTCTTCTTGAGGTTCCCAAGCTGAAACAGTGCCTTGAATATTTTAGGAACTCAATCAATACATACTGTTTAATAGTGACCACTCAAATGCTAGTTCAGTCGATTTGGCAGTGGGTTCCATGGCATATAATCCAGAACATAATCTTCTCTTTATCAAGAGGATCTAGAGGTCATAGCATGCTGTGCAGTCCTATGTCTTGATACTGAAAAAAAGGTTAGATGACAACTAGAGGAAAACAGGGCTGATTGTATGTACTATACAGTGTTTGCAAAATGAAATAATGCTAAGTCCATACCTTCTATTACTAGTCTAGTTCAGAGAACTGATAATATGAACCAAATATTTCTAGGTTTTTATACTTTCTATGCCCTCTAGCACTTTGTATCCTGTTTCCAAAACTTTTGAGAAGATTCTCTTCTTTCTTCAAAATCAACTGATCAAAGATGCATTTGTTAGGAAGTTATCAAAGATAACTTGGGGCAAATACATGGGGCCCATGTCACTGATACCCCACCCAAGGCAGGTATTGCCATCTAGAGAACATTGGGTAGTGGAAATGGCATGGCGTTTTCCGGGACAAGGAAGTTTTCGGGGACAAGATTGCATTAACTGGAGCAGAATTCTATGTCTTAAGTAGAAGCAGATGAAAGTGACTACCAGTATAGAAACAATGATGTTGAGACTTGGATATCCAATTGAAAAATATGAATATAATTCACTACTAGTGGGAAACTTTTTTGAACTGAGAAACAACTTAATAAATGATATAACACACAGCAAAGAAACACTGATATTGTATCCATGAAAATATTCATTTATGGGACAGTGGAAATGAAGCCAAGGTGGAAAAGAGAGAGACAGTTAAGGTGGAAGAGAAACAATTTGGTGAATTACTAGATGTAAAGATTAAGGAGAAGGCAAAAAAAAAAAAAAATAAGGAGAAGGCAGTACCATAGGTAATGACTACCAATAATAAACTTTTTAGCATTTACTATGGTGTCAGGGTGTTGTGCTAAACCTTTTCCATATATTACTTCTTAAACTCACTGAGGTAGACTTTACCATCATTGCCCCATTCTCTAGTTGAGACAATATAAAGTAATTTGCCCAGAGTACCACAACCAATAAGTTTAGATCCAAGATTCAAGCCCAATTCAATCTATCTGTTTTCTGGAATGGAGAACTTGGGAGGGGAGATTAGACATCCAAATGGAAATGACTATCAAGTAGACCAAAGAATGAAACAGATTTGTGTGTGCGTGTGTGAGAAGTCAAAGACCCTTAAAGTGATTCAGTACCATTTTGATAAAAGTATTAATTTTGAAAATGTTTGGGCTCAGAGACAAGAACAAAACCTTGAGTTAACGTCTAAAAAAAGAAAAGGGAGTCACCAAAGGAAATTTTGCAGAGATGAGGAAAGAATTCCACATTACAGAGACAAAGCCTAGAACAAATTTTTAAAGAAAGAAGATAATCAACAATTCCACATGCTCCAGAGAGACTTGATGGGGTAGTAACTGAGAAAAAAAGACAAACGGCTGGTAGAGAAGCACAGAAAAAATTATGTCAGTTGTTTGGTATGAGTGGAAACCAGATTGCAAAGCCTTAATATGAGAAGAGGTGATGAAGAAATTAACAAAATTAGTAAATATATATTATGTGTTCAGGAATTTGAAAGGTGGTTGTGTTGATGTAGTTGTGTGATAAGTCAATAAGGTGAAGTAAAGCATTATATTCCAAGATAAGAAAAAACATAGGAAAAAAGAAAAAAAAAAAAAAAAAGAAAAAACATAGGTATAGGTCAAGGCAGAGAATAGGTAGGCTTTTTTTCTTGAAGTCAGCCTTAACTGTAAAGAATATACCTCAAAACACTGAGAAAGTCATTAAGCATCTCTGCAAATGTGGTAGTCAGCCGACATATCATTCCTTCAAGATAACCCTGGGCTTCAAGCCAAGTAAAGTGAACTCTTAAGAAGATCAGTAAGAAATGATGTGCCTGACTCCCTGCTCCTCCTCCGGGAGAGACATGCTTGCCAAGAGGGGCCTTTCGAACATTCAGAAGAGGTAGCTGATTCTGCCAGCACAGGATCAAGGCCAGGAAGCTCACTCCTGGGACTGGAGCAAGGTCAGCGAGGAAACGAGTGTCAGGGGAGAGGATGGGGAACGAATCAGCTGGAACACTCAAGAGGCAGACATTTCATAGACGTTTCAGTGGGTGTTCATGTCATCCCTCAGCGAATCTCACAACAGAGTCAAGACCCAGGTGGCAATCTGTCTCCACTGAATAAGGAAGCGACTGCCTTGCCTGACAAACAGTCCTGCTATCGGTGTCCCTCATACCCACTAAACCAGTTGAAACAAAAGGATAAAAACTTGTAATCAGCCTGAGGTGCCAGTAGACACACAAGCTATTGTCTTCCAGATATTCAAACATCCAACACACCTGTGAGGTAAAAGGGGAAACAGATTTCCCCTTGATCAGTGCTAAAAGTAAAGGAACTGGGGGAAATCAAAATCTCATATTCAGAGTTCCTAGTATGACACTAGCAAAAGTGAGACAAGGATCCAACAGTCTTGCTAGAAATATTTCTCATTAGTGATGCTAATTCTCTTCTCTCTCTAATGAGTCACACCCACCCCCATGCAACCAATTTGCTTATTTGACATTTATTGTATTTTCCATTTGAATCAGATGCTACTATCTGGAGTTAAATCCTTAGGCAGTAAATATGTCTTTTCTAAGCAGGGTGGGTAAAAGTCCTCACCTTTTCTGAATGCCCAGAGCTAACAATTAACTTCCCATCTTTATGTCTACATCAAATCTGCCAAAACAAAAAATCAAAAGCATCTTCCCTTGGAACACCAGATTCAAAAGCTGAAAAGCATCTTAAGAATTAATCTCTGTGCCCTATTCTTTGGCTGGCAGGTTAAAAACTGAATTTGCATAAATTCAGAGCAGTCAGCTTTCTCTTGTTGGTGAGGATAAAAAAGGTCTTTATAAGCTGAAGGGGGAAATGTTGGCCATACTGCTACAAAGTCATGAAAAATGGTGTTAGGGTATAGTATGCAACAAAGTGCTTTAATTAGGAACCCATGGGTAATTTTTGCAGAGTTGGGGAGGGTAGGGTGCTGTGCCTCACAG
Organism: Dama dama; assembly: GCF_033118175.1. Lineage (NCBI taxonomy): Eukaryota > Metazoa > Chordata > Mammalia > Artiodactyla > Cervidae > Dama > Dama dama. Next base: position 38,217,505 of record NC_083713.1, read on the forward strand.
CATTTGAGATCTTAGTTTCCTGGACAAGAGATAGAAAAGGTGCCCCCTGCAGTGGAAGTGCATAGCCCTAACCACTCGACTACCAGCAAATTCCCTAAGGGCTAATTTTAAGACAAACTACTTAAGGGTTGATAGGAACCCAAGAAAAGCTTAAGACTACTTATCCATTAGCATATAGGCACATCTAACTCTTAGCAAGAGGGACCATTCAGAAAACTAAGATCATGGCATCTGGTCCCATCACTTCATGGCAAATAGATGGGGAAACAGTGGAAACAGTGCCTGACTTTATTTTTCTGGGCTCCAAAATCACTGCGGATGGTGATTGCAGCCATGAAATTAAAAGACGCTTGCTCCTTAGAAGAAAAGTTATGACCAACCTAGGCAGCATATTAGAAAGCAGAGACATTACTTTGCCAACAAAGGTCCGTCTAGTCAAGGCTATGGTTTTTCCAGTAGTCATGTATGGATGTGAGAGTTGGACTATAAAGAAAGCTGAACACCAAAGAATTGATGCTTTTGAACTGTGGTGTTGGAGAAGACTCTTGAGAGTCCCTTGGACTGCAAGGAGATCCAACCAGTCCATCCTAAAGGAGATCAGTCCTGGGTGTTCATTGGAGGGACTGATGCTGAAGCTGAAACTCCAATACTTTGGCCATCTGATGCAAAGAGCTGACTCATTTGAAAAGACCCTGATGCTGGGAAAGATTGAGGGCAGCAGGAGAAGGGGACGACAGAGGATGAGATGGTAGGATGGCATCACCGACTCGATGGACATGGGTTTGGGTGGACTCCGGGAGTTGGTGATGGACAGGGAGGCCTGGCATGCAGCAATTCATGGGGTCACAAAGATTCGGACACGACTGAGCAACTGAACTGAACTGAAGAGGGAAAGGGATAAGAAGGTTGAAATTCGAATGAGACATTTATCTGAAATTTATTTTGATCCTGCCCAAGCTGAGGACCCCTCCGAACTTCCAGTAAGTTCTTCTATTTTTTTAACCTACTCCCTCCAGTCAGCGTAATATATCCCAGGCTGATAGGCACCCGGATAGCCTAACACCAGCATCTGTGCTGACTGGATGATGTCATGTCATACCTCATTAAATATTTTAATATCACCCCTGAATATATCTAAAACTGTACTCATCTCTAGCATCTGGCTAGAAGTGGCCCTGGATATTCAAGACCAAATTTAGGCGGGGTAGAGAGGAATGCAAGATCTAAGATCCATGGAAGCATTTAAAATCTTGAACCAATGAGGCTTTATGTAGGTCCAAAATGGTAAGGATTTACTAATTCTAAAATCATCTTTTTTTTGAAATGTTAGGAGTCATATACTCAAATAGTAACTGCAATAACATATGATTATAGAGAGTCAGAAGTCTGTAAATCTCTGTGTAAAGGGGGATCAGTCTAAATCAAAAAGCAACTTTGAGTGTAATAAAAAATCAAAAGGAAAGTGGACAGGCAAGATCAGCATACCTTATAATTTATTTTTCACAAACAGCTCCTATAACTTTCTACAGTATTTCACTTCAGAGTTACTACCTTGTTTGTAAACACATGGAAACACATTGCAATATAGTTTGAGGTCATGGGTTCAATTTCAGATAATTCTTACAATGGTGAAAACAGTTTCCCTTATTAAGGAAAAGACCTTTATATATGACCTCACTTGCAAAGGATATAAATGGCCACTATCTATTAATAATCTGCTTTTAAATTCCATTCCATTCATATAACTGGAGAGACTATAATTTATATAAATTATAAAGAAATAATTTAAAAAGAAATAAATTCCCTCAAACATCTCTCCATGAAACTGAAAGTTCTAAAAAACCACCATTGACCCCCAGACTGAGATTTTGTTGCAAACGACACCAAGAATTTGGCAGAGGAAGCAAGCAGGGTCAGGCTGCCTGATCAGGGCTGGCAGAGAAAACTCCTATGGCTTCCACTAGAGCCTGTTTCCAAGGGCAGCTGACCACACTATGCTCTCTGCCTCCTCTGGAAGAGCCCAGACAGCACAGCTTACTCTGCCCTGAAGGGCCCAGGACTGCAATCCCAGCTGGTAAGCTCTGGGCTGCAAGGAACAGAACAGCCCACCAATAGCGGTGAAAACATAAAGGGCATTTATCATCCCGCAGAACAATCAGTCTGGAAACAGGGGCAGTTTCGCAATTGAAGCAAGATCTCCACAAAGCCACTGAGGCCCCAGATTCTTTGCATCTTTCTGTTTGTTTTACTCAGACCTTGGGTTTTGTCCTCAGGCTTTTTCTTGGGTGATGACAAAATGGCTGCCTCAGTTCCAGCGAATTCTGTCTTCACAGAGTCACTCCAAACTGCAGATGAAAGACAGATTTTCCATGCATCTCTTTTTATCTTGGAGGAAGACCTTTCTCAAGATGTCCTTGTTGAATGGCCTTCAGGTCCTTAACATCGGATTTGTGTCCATGCTCAGTTCCTAGCTGGAGGGGAGGAGAGCAATATTGGTTATTTTCTTGTCTTTCACTCTCGCCTGTCAAAGTCTGACAGCAAGATAGATGTGGTGGCTGAGCGGGCAGCAGGAGCAGCTGCAGGGTGCAACTGGGTGGACAGCCAGCAGTGTCGCTGGTGGAAAGTTAACTGCCTTTAATGGCAGCTCCGTTTAAACATAAACATTTAAAGTCTGCTTCTTTGTACTTACAATAACATCCTTTACCAGCATGCATTTCTGTTTGCACACTCAGGTAATAAATGAGGGAAGCAGAGCCACCTTCCAGATGATGATGGTATTGATGATGATTGTAAGGGCATAAGATACTGACTGGCATTTGGAAAATATTATGCTGGGTGAAATAAATCAGATAGAAAAAGATAAATACTGTATGATATCACTTACCTGTGGAATCCAAAAAATAAACAAGTGAATATAACAAAAAGAAACAGACTCACAGACAATAAGCTAGCATTTATCATTGAGGGGATGGACAAGAGGAAAAATAGGGGGATGGGATTAAGAGGTACAAACTACTGTGTATAAAATAAAGTATAAGGATATCTTATATAGCATAGGGAATATAGCCAATATTTTATAATAACTATTAATAGAGTATAATCTTTAAAATTTGTGAATCACTATGTTGTATACTTGAAGTGTATATAATATTGTATATCAGCTATACCTCAATTTTAAAAAATGAGAATTATATTTATAAGTAATGGTCAATGAAACTGGGAATTTCTGAATGGTTGTTGATTTTAGGGTTTTTTTTTTTTTAGCATTAGATATCAGTTAATTCCTTTGGGATCTTATCCAGACACTTAAACCCTATGACCCAATGTCCCAATCTGTAAAAATGGATAACATTTGAAAGTGGTGCTGCTGCTGCTTATCCACTGCAGTCATGTCTGACTCTGTCTGACCCTGTGGACTGCGGCCCACCAGGCTCCTCTGTCCAAGGAATTCTCCAGGCAAGAGTACTGGAGTGGGTTGCCATGCCCTCCTCCAGGGGATCTTCCTGACCCAGGAATCAAACCCAGGTCTTCTGTATTGCAGACAGATTCTTTACCACTGAGCCACCAAGGAAGTCTACATACATACATACATACATACACATGTATATAATGAATTCTTTTCTGATAGTTATTTCTAAACTTGGTTAAATTTTGGTTGCGTCAATTATTGGGCAGAGTTTGCCTGAGGCTTGCCTTGGGAGGGCCCCAGTTGGTCTTGGTAGAAAGGATATAACAATCACACCATTTCACTGGGCTCTGTCAATCTTTGTTAGAGTTCCCAAAGCTACAGTACTGCCTGTTAACAGTGCCACTGTACAAAAAGTTAATCAGCATTTTCAACAGGAAGACTGTGTGCTGGCGTCCATAACCCACTTTCAGGATGAAAGGTAAGTTCATAAGAGAATTCATTGGCCTGTTTTAGTAACTTTGAAGTTATTTAATACTATGAATTACTTAATTTAATTGATCAATAAGCCTATGCAAGTAAATGGCCATTAGGACATGTGACTTATCCCAAAAAGCATCCTCCCTACACTCTACCTTATCCCCACCTCACTCACAAGTATTGCTTCCTCTTCACACATATTTAAAATTATCAGTGAGCTCTTCTTCATAAGCCTGAGGTGATAGAGAGATGGGAACTATGAACTGCAGAAAATGATTTAACTGTAAATTTGTTAACCTGGGGAAATCATGAATACCTATAGTTTTCTGTTATCACAAAGGCCAAAAACAAATAGCAAAATACAAATATTTTTTGAATATATAGCAAAATAAATAGCAAAAAAAAAAAAAAGAGCAAAATCACAATAGCAAAAAACAAAACAAAAACTTTGAGTGAATGAGACTGGGTTGGGGAGAGAAAGGGGGCAGAGAGGGAAAGTGGTAAAAAGTTGGGGTTGTACTTCTCCAAGTGCAGTGCTAGGACTGAGAGCAGAAACACTGGCTTGAGATGCAGACACTGTTAGAGATGCAGACTCTTGGGCTCCACCCCAGACCTCAGCATCAGGGCTTTCATTTCAGTAAGACGCTGCGGCTGTTCCTGCAACAGGTTTAAATCTGAGAAGCACTGCTCTAGGGCAGGAGGCAGAACCTCCAAAGAATAAACCCTGGTAGGGTGCAGGTGTCTGGAGTCCTGACAGCTCGGGGAAGTGGAGTGTGTGTGTGTGTGTGTGTGTGTTTAGTCACTAAGTTGTGTCTAATTTTTCTGCAGCCCCATGGACTGCAGCTGTCAGGCTGCTCTGTGCAAAGGATTTCCCAGGCAAGAATACTGGAGTGGGTTGCCATTTCCTTTTCCAGAGGATCTTCCCAGCCCAGGGATCAAACCAGGGCTTCTGCTGAGGCTCCTGAACTGCAGGTGGATTCTCTACTGATGAGTCACTTGGAAAGCCCAGGGGAAGGGGTATGAGGGCTAAATGCTGAAAGTAAGGGAGAGATTAGGTGAATGGAACAGGCAAAGCTCAAGCAGGGGAAAAGGTACAGAAGGGTAACAGTGAAATCCTGATAATGCTACCTTTAATTAGACACTGATAATGATAGACACCGTGGTAGTGATTTTCATATATTGTTTCTAATCTCCATAACTTCATGCAGATAGGATAAGGAAGCTCAAAGAGGTTGGGCGACTTGCCTAGGCATCTAAAGCCAGCAACTGATGACCTCTTGATAGAGTCCTGGGCTTTGGAATTAGAGACTCAAGTTCAAATCCTCTGTTTGTTACTAGATGTATAACTTTGTCAAGTAAGTTCCCAATCTGTGTTTTCTGTTTCTTCCTCTGAAATTGAGGATAAAATTTATTTAGCTTCTAGAATATTATGAAGCTGAAATATTTGATATATAATGAGGTTGAAATATATATATATATATATATATATATATATATAGGCTATATATATATATATAGGCTTCCCCAGTAGCTTAGCTGATAAAGAACCCATCTACCAATGCAGGGGTATATATATATATAACTAAAAGTGCTTAGAGCTTCGCAGGTGACTCAGTGGTAAAGAATCTGCCTGCCAATGCAGAAGATACTAGTTCGATCCCTAGGTTGAAAAGATCCCCTGGAGAAGGAAGTGGAAACCCACTCCAGGATTCTTGCCGGGAGAATCTCATGGACAGAGGAGCCTGGTGGGTTACAGTCAATGTAGTCGCAAAAAAATCAGACAGAACTTAGTGACTAAACAACAACAAAAAGTGCTTATCTTTGCAAAGTATGTAATATGTCTTGATGAAAGTAAAGAGGAGAGTGGAAAAGTTGGCTTAAAACTCAACATTCAGAAAACTAAGATCATGGTATCTGGTCCCCTCACTTCATGGCAAATACATGGGGAAACAATGGAAACAGTGAGAGACTTAATTTTTTCGTGTTCCAAAATCACTGCAGATGGTTACTGCAGCCATGAAATTAACAGACACTTGCTCCTTGGAAGAAAAGCTATGACCAACACAGAGAGCATATTAAAAAGCAAAGACATTACTTTGCCAACAAAGGTCCATCTAGTCAAAGCTATGGTTTTTCCAGTAGTCATGTATGGATATGAGAGTTGGACTATAAAGAAAGCTAAGCACCAAAGAATTGATGCTTTTGAACTGTGGTGTTGGAGAAGACTCTTGAGAGTTCCTTGGACTGCAAGGAGATCCAACCAGTTAATCCTAAAGGAAATCAGTCCTGAATATTCATTGGAAAGACTGATGCTAATGCTGAAGCTCCAATACTTTGGCCACCTGATGCAAAGAGCCAACTCAAAGGAAAAGACCCTGATGCTGGGGAAGATTGAGGGCAAGAGTAGAAGGAGATGTCAGAGGATGAGATGGTTGGATGATATCACCGACGCAATGGACATGAGTTTGAGTAAACTCCGGGAGTTGGTGATGGCCAGGGAAGCCTGGCATGCTGCAGTCTGAGGGGTCGCAAAGGGTCGGACATGACCGAGTGACTGAACTGAACTGAGTAATAGTGTATGCTATTATTACTATTTCCACTAAGATGCAGGTCTCGAAAACCAAAGCAACTTCTTCACAATTTTCCCCACCTTGGCCCTGTTTCAGCAAATCTGTTTGGAACAGTGTACCGTGAGAAGTGCAAAAATGTGTGTGACTGGGTCTTGACTCTCATTCAGCGTTAAGTCTTGTAATGGATCGTCATTCACTAAGAGAACCAGTCAACTTAATAATCTGCCGTGAAACGAAAAGCATCCACCAGTAGGCGAACACAAAAAATAAACAAAGCCCACTAACAGCCCCTGCCATAAGGAAGCCTTTGCAGCCATGCAATAAACACACATGAGAGGCATGTTCTCCACGCGTGGCGTGTCATGGGAACAGAGAACAGGAAACATCATGAACTCCAGTGAAGTTAGGGAAGACGTCACAAAGTTTCTCTTCACTCCTCCATGACTTCTACAGTGATTTATTTCTCATGTTAAAAGCACAATTTTTAAAAGTTTAGAGAACACTCCAACTACATAATAAATACTTGTCAAAGATTGTATTTAACTCATTCATTAATGAAGGAACCAGTTCACCCATTCATAGGTGTTAAACCTGGTTCAAATAAGAACTGGAGAAGTAAGTGCTTATAAGCAACTTAATCAATAAGGGAATCTTAGGATAAGATTGGTTATATACAAAACTGGTTAATGTCATCCAAATTAATAAACTGTAACCCTTGGAATTATCTTTTGTCACTAGATGAAAATTATTTACATCTCTACCACATTTTCAGTGCTTCCTTGGCAGCTCAGTGGTAAGGAATCCACCTGTCAATGCAGAAGACACGAGTTCTATCCCTGGCTTGGGAAAATCTCCTGAAGAAGGAAATGGAAACCCACTCAATAATTTTGCATGGAAAATCCCGTGAACAGAGGAGCCTGGTGAGCTACAGTCTGTGGAGGTCACAAAAGTTTTGGACACGTCTTAGTGACTAAACACCACCACACTTTTATGAGTGGTCAAAGGGAGAGTTTCCTTACTCACTCTCTAAAGAATGAAAAAGAAGGAGTTAATTTTAATCATTCCATATCATTTGGACTTCCCTTTATCGGTGTTTTTTAAAATTAAATAAATATGTGTGCATGTGTGGCACGTGCTAAGTCACCTCAGTAGTTTAGAGAAATTGAGAATTATCCAGAGTCCTATTTCTGGGTATATAGCATCAGTTCTTAGGATGTTTATGGCATTCACTGAAAGAAGAAACAAACTGCTTCAGAAGCTATAAGGTATGGTGGAAAGGAGGAGTGAAAAACTTAGATCTACTCAAGTTCTGCCACGAAATGGCTGGTCATTTCCCCTCTCTGAGCCTCAACCACCTCATCTGAAAATGAGGAGGTTCATTAGATAGCCTCTTAGGGAGCAGGTCTCAAACTTCAGTGAGCATCACTCCATCCCTGGGAAAAGCTTGGTAAGATAAATAAATGAAAATGCATATTCCCAGACCTCATACCCAGAGATTCTGGATCAAAATCCAAAACCTGCTCAAGTGAGTTCCAGGATTCTGCTGGTGGTGGTGTGTGTTCATTTCACAGCAGCCCGGGAGAGACTTGGAGCTCTCTTCCAGCTTTAACCATCCAGCCCTAGGTGCTCAGAGGGCAGAACCCCTACTTTAGCAGCCCGCTGATTCTCTTGTCAAGGGTATCCATGGGGATTTCATTTATTACCTATTTCTTTTATTATCTATTTCCTTTCAGGAAAGGATTAACAAACTAGCATAGGTACAGCATATAGTAACTCCTGAAAATAATGTACTCATCGCAGAGGACTTTTATGAAAGGCTTTTAGGTTGTATATATTGTTGAGCTCCAATTTATTGTTTTACTTGTGTAAGACTTCTGAGTGGTAAATTGGTATATACATTATTACAAATGCACTATTTTCTCAGCTAATATTATGGAAGGGTTTTTTTTTTTTTTTTTTTAATCTAATGCAGCTGAGCATTTACAATTTTCTTAGAGCTTAAAATTATAAACTGTCCTGAGTGGGTTTTCTTTTCATCTTAGGTTATATTTTTAAATTGATTCTTCTAGTGTAGCCATTCAGATCATTTAAGTGTGTATTAGCAACATAAAAACATGTCTTAGGCTCAGATAAGCATATATTTGCAGCCTATAGTAAAACAAGTTTATTCATGTCATTCTCTGTTTCTGTTAAGAAGCTAACAATGACTTTCAGGGGACTTACACAAGTAGAAACAAGATTTAAATTGCCCAAGAGATCAAGGAAGCTCAGATTTTGTACCTTATATACACTAAGAACTATTTTTATGATCAAAGAAAGGAGGAGAAAATTAATATCCCACTCTGTTAGCAGAGTATATGTCAACACACACACACACACACACAAAGCCCACAGTCACACTCATCAAAAAAAAAAAAATCAGAACTCTAATTAGGGGAAAAATATGCTAATGATGAAAATTCAACTGGTATTTAAAACTTAGAAAAGCTTATTATTTTTCAGTGTGGAATTTGGGATTTCTCTTGCAGTCTAACACTTCCTGTTGTGGCTAAAACAAGAGTACTTGGAAAACCAAAATAATAAAACAAGTAAACTAGCTCTTTATCTCCTAGGGAAGAAGAAATTTCCCTAGAGGTAGGCGGATGGGAGATGAACAGACAATCTATGTGAAGATGTGAGTTATCTGCCCATCTTCCATCCACCGTATGGTGAATGATTTCAACCAACTCTATGGCTGCTTTGAGGCAATGTCCACATCCGCCACAGCTCAAGGACATCTCTGTATCTATGGTCACATAGTTCCAGCTAACAGTCAGCAAGATAAATTGCTTCAAACAGAGTCCTCATCTCACTCAGAAGGCGTCTGTCTCAAATCTTTCTTTCTATAGCACCAATCTTCCATTTATCTGGAATTCTCTTTCTCACCTGCCTCACACTGACATTATCCTCTCATACCTGGGCATGCACAGGATCTGTGGGTAAAGGAAGAACAGCTTTGCTACCTGTTTTCCTTTGTTCTCTTCACTGGAAAAAAATTCTCTTCAGTCAACTGAGAGAATTGCTCTTTGGTTGAAAGACATTTTATCTAAGAGCTTCCTAGCAGTCTTTTCAAGTAAACTTTGTGTCAAAGTACAACAAATACCAAAAAGTGAGTAAATCATAACTGTGCAGAGCAAATACACTCATATAATAGGCACTAGATCAAGAAATAGAACATCATCACCACCCTAGAATCATCTCAGTGTCCACTTTTAGTCACGAACTGAAAGAAAACCACTCTCTTACTTCCAACACCATGTATTAATTTTGCTTGTTTCTGAAATTTATACAAATGAATTCGTGTACTGCATGCTCTTCTCTGATTGTCTTCTTTAGCTCAATATAGGTTTGTGAGACTCATTCATGTTGTTTGTGTGGCTTAGCTTGTTCATTGTCAATGCTGTAGGCTACTACAAAAGTGGTCTACTCTTAACAAGCATTTGGTTTAATTCTAGTTTGGAGCTATTATGAATCACATGCTTTGAACAGTTTTGTACATATTTTTTGGTGAACGTATATGTGAAAGATATATATGTGTTTCTGAGTGTGTATGTATATAATATATATATATATATATATATATATATATTCCAGAAGTGGAATTGCTTGACCAGCTTTAGTGAAAGTGAAAGTGAAGTCGCTCAGCCGTGTCCAACTCTTTGTGATCCTGTGGACTGAAGCCCACCAGGCTCCTCCGTCCATGGGATTCTCCAGGCAAGAATACTGGAGTGGGTTGCCGTTTCCTTCTCCAGGGGATCTTCCCGACCCAGGGATTGAACCTAGGTCTGCCCGCATTGCAGGCAGACGCAGGCAGACGCTTTAACCTCTAAGCTCGCTGTCAAATACGTGACTTTCCAAAATAATTAAACGAATTTATACTCTCACTACCAACTACCTCAAAAACCTCATTTGAGTATATAGTATATATCTTTATATGGCTGGATAAAACATAAGCTGGAATCAAGATTGCTGGGAGAAATATCAATAACCTCAGGTATGCTGATGACACCACCCTCATGGAAGAAAGCAAAGAACTAAAAAGCCTCTTGATGAAAGTGAAAGAGGAGAGTGAAAAAGCTGGCTTAAAACTTAACATTCAAAAAACGAACATCACGGCATCTGGTCCCATCATTTCATGGCAAATAAATGGGTAAACAATGGAAACAGTGAGAGACTTTATTTTGGGGGGCTCCAAAATCACCAAAAATGGTGACTGCAGTCATGGAGTTAAAAGATGCTTGTTCCTTGGAAGAAAAGCTGTGACCAACCTAGACAGCATATTAAAAAGTAGACATTACTTTGCCAACAAAGGTCCATCTAGTCATAGCTATGGTTTTTCCAGTAGTCATGTATGGATATGAGAGTTGGACTATAAAGAAAGCTGAACACTGAAGAACTGATGCTTTTGAACTGTGGTGTTGGAGAAGACTCTTGAGAGTTCCTTGGACTGCAGGGAGACCCAACCAGTTAATCCTAAAGGAAATCAGTCCTGAACATTCATTGGAAGGACTGATGTTGAAGCTGAAGCTCCAATACTTTGGCCACCTGATGCAAAAAACTGACTCATTGGAAGAGACCCTGATGCTGGGAAAGAGTGAAGGCAGGAGGAGAAGGGAACAACAGAGGATGAGATGGTTGGATGGCATCACCGACTCGATGGACATGAGTTTGAGCAGGCTCCAGGGGTTGGCAATGGACAGGGAAGCCTGGCGTGCTGCAGTCCATGAAGTCATAAAGATTCGGATATGACTGAGTGACTGAACTGAACTATCACTGTGGTTTTAATTTGCATTTCCCTGAACTTCAATGAAGTTGAGCACCTTTCTATATATTTATGGAAATTCAGATATCTACCTTTATGGATTGCCTATACAATTCTTTTGTCCATTTGTTTAGGCTGCCTGCATTTTTCCTAAAGAAAAACTTAAGATAAATTTTTGTAATAAATCCTAGTTGGTTTCATGCAACTTTCCAAGTTGTATATTTAGATTTAATTGCTGTTTTGTTTAGAATTTTTGCTTCTAAATAAATGGAAAAGATTAGTTTGTAATTTCTGTTATCATAAACTTTTTATGTTCCAGTAACAGGTTTATAATGGCCTCATGAAACATAATGGAAAATGCTTTCTCTTTTCTTTTCTGTATTCTGGGAGAGTTTATAAAAAGAGTGGTATTATTTCTTTCTCAACTGCTTAGAATAATTAATCAACCTGGAGTTTTCTTTGTGGCAAGGCTTTTAATAATGGATTTGATTTCTTTAATAAAAAAGGTCCTTAATAAAAGATTTAATTGTTAAAAGTTTTAGTAATTTATTGATTTCCTTTAAATTACCTAGCTTAACAGTATAAAGTTGTCTATACTACTCTAGTTTCATTTGTTCATATGTCCATGATCTTTAATGATGTCTGCTTTTCATTCCCAATATTGATAATTTGTGTCCTCTCATTTTCATGAACAATCTTGCTAGGATTTAACAATTTAATCCATCTTTCCAAAGAACCAACTTCTAACTTTGTCGAAACTGTTTTCTGTGTTGTTTGTTTTCTATTCTGCTGATAACTTGTTTTATCTTTCTTTTATTTTATTAGATTGCTATTCTTTTCCTAGTTTCTGGAAATGAAAGCTTAGATCATTCTTTTTCTGTCTTCTTTCCTAGTATGTGACTGTATGTACTTTAGGTGCATCATAAAAATTTTGATAAATTGTATATTCCTTATCATTCAATACACAGTATTTTTTTTATTTTTATGTGTGACAACTTAGATTATTTAATTCTCATGAAGTTGGGAATTTTCTAGTTAATTGATTTCTAAGTTAATTCCACCATGGTCAGAGAACATATTCTAGTTTACCAAATCCTTAAAATCTGCTGAGGCTTGCTTGATGATGTGGCAAGTGGACGATTTTGGCAAATGTTTTATTTGCAGTTGAACAAATGACTATTCTGACATTGTATGGTACATTGTTCTGTATGAATTAGCCTAAGTTGGTTGATTCATTGTTCAGAACTTTTATAACTTCATGATTATTTTGTCTATCTAATCACCCATTAAGAAAGGTGAGCTATGGATTTGATTGCAGATTTGCCTGTTTCTTCTTTTACTTACATCAATTTTTGCTTTATACATTTTGAAACTGTGCTGTGTACAAGTGTGCTCAATCAGTCATGTCCAACACTTTGCAACCTCACAGGACTGTAGCCTGCCAGGCTCCTGTGTCCATGGAGCTTCCCAGGCAAGAATACTGGAGTGGGTTGCCATTTCCTCCTCCAGGGGATCTTCCTGACCGAGGGATCTAACCCACATCCCCTGTGTCTTCTGCATTGGCAGGCGAATTCTTTACCACAGAACCACCCAGGAATCCCCAAAACTATGTTACTAGGCAGCTACAGATATTAAATTGTGGTATCTTTTGGTACATTTATCTCTTTTTCATTATGAATTTATTTCCTTCAATCTGTTTTAACATTTCTTACTTTAAAGGCTACTTTGTCTGAAACATATCTGTCTTTTGGTTAGTGTTGATATATCTTTTTCCATCCTTTTTAAACTTTTTGTGTCCTTATAGTTAAAGCATGTGTTTTTAAAAATATTGTTGAGTTTTACTTTTATCATCTGAAATTCTTAAATTTTTGCAGTAGTATGTAACTCTTTTTTATTCAGTGTAATTATAGTAAATTAGAGTTTACAGCCACCATTTTTCTGCTGGTTTTCTATTTGCCCTGTTTTATTTTCCTTTATCTCTCCTTTCCCATTTTCTTTTAAAATAATCAAACCTGTTATTTCATTTTTTCCATGTTACCTTGTATTTATACTTTCTTTTAATATTCTTTCAGTGGTAGCCCTAGAAATTATAGCATGCATCAAAGACTTAGTAAAATAAGATTAAATTATTTATTTACAACTTCCCTTTACAACTCTAGAATTTAGAATACTTTAAGTCTATACAGCCCAGCACCTCTTACCTTGGCATTGTTATCATGTATTTTATATATATAAACCTAGCAGATATTAGTATTAATGGTTTTTACAGTCAGGATTTATTTTTACTGATATATTTACCTTTCTGTGTTCTTCATTCTTCCTTGCATTTCTGTTTTTCCATCTGAAGCCTTTTTTTTTTAAGTTAAAATTTCATTCACAAGAATTCTATTTTTCAGGGAGTATCTACTACTTAAACATGGGAAGTGAAAGAAAGATAGTCGTGTCTGACTCCTTGCGACCCCTTGGGCTGTAGCCCACCAGACTCCTCTGTTCATGGAATTTTCCAGGCAAGAATACTGAAGTAGGTTGCCATTTCCTTCTCCAGGGGAATCTTCCCAACCCAGGGATCTAACCCAGGTCTCTTGCATTGCAGGCAGATTCTTTACCATCTGAGCTGAGTTAGAGCAGCTAACACATACTACTTAAACATCTCTTTGTTGTGTTTCTCTAAAAGATGTATTATTTCAGCTTATTTTTGAAGAATTTTTTGTCAAACGTAGAATCCAGATATATATTTTTCATGACCTCAAAGATGGCATTATGTTGTTTTCTGATCTCTATCACTTCTATAAAAAGTCAGATGTAATTCTTCTGATTGTTTCTTTGGAGATAATTAGCCTATTTTTGGTGCTTTAAATTTTTTCTTATCATCTCTGGCTTTTAGCAGTTTTACTGTGATATGTCTTGGTTTGTTTTTCTCTTAATTTACCCTGTTTAGATTTTTAGGCATTTCTTAAATCCATGTATTTATCATTTTAGGAGAATTTTTGACAAATGTGTTTTCAAATATTGCTAGTGCTCTCACCTTTCTGTATATGTTCAATTGACACATATGATAGAATTTTTTTTACTCCTTTATACATGTCTATTATCCTCTTTCCTATATTTTCCTTTCTTATTTCTCTCTGTGCTACAATTTAGATAATTTTCTGCTGCCATATCTTCCAGTCAACATGGTCATCTCTTCTGCTGAAACTGTTCTTCTATGAAACCCATCTATTGAGTTAATGGTTTTTCAGTTCAGGAATTTCCTATTCAATTCCTACTTAAATGTATTCCAGCTGTTTGGCAAAATTTTAATTTTTTATATTTTTCTGTCTTTTTTCTTTAACATCCTAATCATACTTAAGATCCTTGTATGCTAACACCAATACCTGCATCACCTATAGATCTGTTTCTGTCTTCTAGTTTTTCTCTTATGATTTTGTCTCAGTGTATGTTCAGTAATTTTTTATGTAATACTAGAAAAATAAATAAATAAACATGAGGTATACATACATATATATATATATGTATATATATACTGGAGATACATATATAGAGAGATAGGTAGATAGATACATGGAAAGCTGTAGTGGGTTGTCATTTCTTTCTCCAGGGGATCTTCCAAACCCAGGGATCAAACCCTCCTTCTGGATGGGCCCCAAATTCTAATCCTTATGCTTTAGCATGGCAAGAACTGCTTCAGGAAGTTTTTTTCAGTCTTTCTATTCAATCTCTTGACCTTCTGAACTACACGTTTATATTTGTATCAAATGTATTTTGGAGAAGTCTGGCCTTAGGTCAGTCTTAGCTTTCCACTCCATTCTTATCTTAGCCACTCCCTGCCTTCTCAATAAAATCTCTCCTGGTTTTTTTTGTCCCCTGGCAAATAGCTGTCTATGGAAGGCAAGTTATGACCAATCTAGACAGCATATTAAAAAGCAGAGACATTACTTTGCCAGCAAAAGTCCATCTAGTCAAGGCTATGGTTTTTCCAATAGTCATGTGTGGATGTGAGAGTTGGACTAGAAAGAAAACTGAGCACTGAAGAATTGATGCTTTTGAACTGTGGTGTTGGAGAAGACTCTTGAGAGTCCCTTGGACTGCAAGGAGATCCAACCAGTCAATCCTAAAGGAAATCAGCCCTGAATGTTCACTGGAAGGACTGATGTTGAAGCTGAAACTCCAATACTTTGGCCACCTGATGCGAAGAACTGACTCATTGGGAAAGACCCTGAAGCTGGGAAAGATTGAATGCAGGAGGAGAAGGGGACGATAGAGGGTGAGATAGTCGGATGGCATCACCGAATCAGTAGACATGAGTTTGAGTAAACTCTGGGAGTTGGTGATGGACAAGGAGGCCTGGCGTGCTGCATTCCATGAGATAGCAAAGAATCGGACATGACTGAGTGACTGAACTGAACTGAAGAGATGGAAGGCAAATTCGTGATTCTCATCCCTGCTCCCCACAGCCAGAATCAGCAATACCCCAAGGGGGAATAGTGCAGACCAATGATTGAAATCTCTGAGGTTTCCCCCATATTTGGCAAATCCCCTCCCTCCCCATTCCTGATTGTTTCAACAGTTCTCCTGTATCCTGAAACTAACTATTTTATTTTGTTTTATCTAACTTTTCTAGTTATTTCCAGCTAAAGAGTTCTCTGCTGCAAACCACTTCCTCAGAAACAGAAGCAAAAATCCATATTGTTTTTAAACTTTGTTCTGAGTAGCCTTTGCTGTGGAAGAAAAGGGAGCTACTTGACTTCCCTGGTTTCTCAGATAGTAAAGAATCTGCCTGCAATGCATGAGACTGGGTTGGATCCCTGGGCCAGGCAGATCCTCTGGAGGAGGGAATGGCTACCCACTCCAGTCTTCTTGCCTAGAGAATTCCATGGTCAGAGGAGCCTGGCGGGCTACAGACCATGGGGTTGTACAGAGTCAGACATGACTAAAGCAGCTTAGCACGCATTGGATGCATCCTCTAAAGGTTCCTTAGGTGATGTTTTACCTATGTATCCAAGAGTCAGAATAAGTAATTTTAACCAGAATTCTTCAATAACCTGCTGAATAAATATTGACTAGCCGTTCAACTTTCCCCATGTAATAAATGAGGACATTATCTGCTCTTCTTATTTGATGGAGTAGTCATGAGAAAAAGTGTTTATTTAAGTATTTTGGAAAAGTAAATAAGGTGTATATTAGGAAAACAGTTAGTTAGTTCTACACGATCACATATGTGGTTGTCTTTTCTAACTGTTCATTGGATGAATGTCTTTCTCCCCCAACTAAACAGTTTGGGAACACTTCAAGGACAAGACCCACGTCTTGTCCATTTTATTTCCGGTGGTTTCTAGTTCAGTGTGATTCACAAAATAAGCATTGTTTTGAACAAAATACCACTTTATCCTGTGTCTGCCCATATTGAAGTATTTTGAATTACAGACAACAATGCTCATTTTGATATTTTGCAATCTATGTTGGTAAAACCTCAGCTTAGAGATTTTAATGTTTTGTACTGATTAATTTAGGGGACAATTTTTTATAGTTAGCTTTTTCTATTTCATCCTTTCAGTTAATAAAGTCTTAGAATAAGGAAATCTCAGTTGTGTAGAAGAACACTTGCTGACAACCATTAGACCAAATTACTTTTTGTGGTAATTATTAATATGTGGTAGAAATGGATCACCTCCCACAAAGATGGGGCACTTAAAGTGAAATGCTTCTGTCTGCCCTTCCACTTCCCATTCCACTGACCCTTCCTTTCATCTGAAAGCCAAGGGAATCAGTTGCTTATTTCAAAATAGTCTTGAAAATCATTTAGGCATAATTAAAGTTTGCAATATCCTGTAAGTAAGTATTATCTTCTAATATTTTCTGCCAAGAATTGAATTTGCTAGGCATGACACATTTATTGCTGGCAGTAGATGTACCAAAACGTACCAAACACCAGGGAATTAATAAATACCACAGCCCTCCTATGGAGCAAGTTGCATAAATATTTAATAGGAAATGCGTGATGAATTTCTTGCATGATTATGCAGAAAAACATTTGGGAATGGTTGCAGCTGTTCATGAACTAAGCTCAGTCTCTTTTCCCCCATCACTTTCAATCTTTATCAATCTCAATATTGTGCCTTAACTTCAGCAGTAAGTATCTCCAGTGATGAGTATTGCAGACACCTGTCAACATTTTAGGAACTATGTGACTCTTTATATATGCTGTGTATGTGCACCTGACAACTTTCAGTGGTGCATTTGAAGGAACAACCAAGAGATTTTTGGATAATAAAAGGGCCGTCAGGGAAATCTGACTTAAAAGAGAAGGTGAAAGAAGCTAAAAGAGGAACAGCTGCCGCTCCTATGTGTGTAGCAAATTTTCTCTTGCAACACCTTTACATCTGTACCTAAGCCCTGTGAAAATCTAAATTTAGGTGGGTTGTTTTTTCTTTTTTTTTTGGCAGATTTTAGTATTACAAAGATTTTATTCTTTTCATGTCTTAGAAATCCTTTATCTTCCCCAAATATGTACTTTTGCAGCAGGTAAAATATTCCTTTAACAGTTTTGAAGTTTCTGGCATATTCATAAGGTTGAAAGTTCATAACACAAAAGGAATTTTTAATTAAGCATTATAATCAGGAGACCGTTCATCAAAACTGTATGAGCGGTGAAGTCAGATCAACATATATTGAAAGTCAGTTGTTTTGGGTCCTCTGGAGCTTTAAAGGACATCTCTCTGAAAAGCCACTCTGTTTCCATTCAAACCTCCCATGCATAGCAGATCCTCAGCATCATGTTCCCAGGAAATGGAGACGTCAGGAAAACCTCAAACTCTGGAATCTTCACAGACAGAACACAATAATATCTGTCTGGAGCAGAAGCTCCAACTTGCTGCTTTTTTACAAAGGCCTGTGACCTTCTAATGAATTGCAGGTGACACAGTATCTCTGTCCCTTAAAGCAATTTAGTGCTTACTAGATGCCATTAAAGAGTTGGCACCCCATAAATTATCAAGTGATAATTATATTCTTGGCTTCAAAACAAGTAGAAAATCCTCCTTAACAACGTATTTGCCCCCCAAGTGAGGTAGTAAGATGAGTTGCACCTCTTAAAATGGTGACTTGATTTACTGCTTTCACATTTTGGAATCTATTTTGGGTAAGAACTCCTGATCAGCCTGGGCAGAGACTCTGCAATCACAAAGGGAAAATGCATCATCACTGAGTTAAATGTTTCTGTCAAGAGGAATTTTAGTCAAATTTCAGGATATAGTTACAATTCCAACATTCCAGGATGTGCACCCAGGTTAAAAAGAAAATCATGAAAAATATTAGAAAGCATTTCTTTTCCAAAAGTTAAAATCTCACCATGAAGGAAGACAGTGTATGTCCCAGCTTCCTGAGAACTGCCCACTGGGATCCAAATGTCTAATATGTGCACATTCTTTGACGAGCCCACCACTATTCAAGATGTCTCTTTCACTATTGGGGATGTTCAGCTCTGTCCTCCAAAGGCCTTAGAGGACAAACACAGAATGTCCAGAATGGCCTTGAGCCATGCAAATCAGTTCCCCTATCAGTGACTGAATGTCCATCACATTCCTTACTCATCACAGAACCTTTGTCAGTAAAATAGTCCCTTGGTGATACAGTGAGCGGACTTACCTTACCACCGCCTTCAATTTGGCCAAAGTCTAAAATCATAACCAGTTCTTGTGGAAAAAAAAAAAAAGGAAGAGAGAAAGGAAAACTCATCATATGCCAGAATCAATCCAAATGTTCGTTCCATTTATCATGATCCGTCTTTGGCTCTTTTAGAATATTTATATGCTGGCCAAAGTATGAAATTCACAGAGAGGAAAGCTAAAGAGCTTTTGCCGTTTTAAAAGAGATAACTGAAATACACTTCAGTATGACCATTAAAATACTATTTATATAGTATTAAAACTTTAATTTCACAGAAGCAGAGAACAGAATGATGGTTGCAAGGGTGGGAATGGGCAGATGTGGTCAAAGGGTACAAAATACCAGTCATGCAAGATGAATAAGTACTGGAGAGCTGATGCACAGTATGGTGACAGATTGAAATATGTCAAGAAGGTAGATTTAAGAGTTCTTACCACATATGCACACGCACACACACACAAAACCCTTCAGTTTAGGATGATAATTTAGTGTAAATCTTAATTAGAGCTCTATTATCTGTCTGCATTGTCTGGGTGGTAGAGTTCTAATTCTAATGGTCCAAAAAAGCCTTTTTCCTAATCTAGAATTATTGGTTATAGTCAATTAAAATGCCTAAAACATTTATACTAATTCACAAAGGAAAAAATAAGAAAATTGGCTTTACTTATTTTCATAAAGTTCTTTTTGTGGGTTAGTTCAATGTTACTTCTCACATGTATGGAAATTAAAAAAAAACCCACCCTTCTAAATGAATAATATTATTTAGAGCTCATTTGCAATATTTTTATATTTGGAAACTGACTCAACTCAACTCAGACTTGCTCTAAAGGAGTCCAGTTCAAAATACCCATTGGGAAGGGGCCAAAGCACAGCCACCAGCTTTCTGTTGCCTGAATCTTTTATTACATTGGCTCATTAAAACTCCTTGTTTGTATTTGCATTTTACTCTTGGGCAATTTTACAGCACAGAATAGTGATAAGCTTGCAGGCTGATCCTACTCATTATATTTAATCATAACTGCAATAAGGAAGACCATTGCATCATGCCTCTATCTCAAACACACTGCAGTGATTTTAAAATAGAATTCATACCTTACAATAGCTTTGGCACGTGCCTTCTCTCTTTCTCTCTCTCTCTTTTTTTTTTAAGATGCTCTTGAAACATGAAATAAAGAGCATACAATAAACTTGGAGAGGCCCCCATTTTTAATTAGAATGTATGATTAGAACTAGGAAAAAGCCCTGCCTGAGAGCAAACACGTGGCCAGAAAAAGAGAGAGAGAGAAGGGATGAATATAAGGAAAGGCCTAGTTAATCTTCAATGACTGCACTACAAGGCCTTATTTTAAGATATCCATCCTAGTGAGGCCAAGAAGACCTCCATGTTGTTTGGGGTTGGTCTCCTGCATATTAAGGTTTGTTATAGTTGAACACAACCAAAGCTTCAATTTCTGGCATAAGTTACTAATTTTCTTATGCTAATGAAAACCACATATCAGCTCCTTGAAATTCCCAAAAGTAGCATCAGTTTTGCCACTAATTGCAGCAGCACTGGGGTGATGGAGGAAGAAGGGGAGTGATTACAATAGCAAGAGTTGGGACAAGGCTCTTCACCTCCCTAAGTGGTCCTCTAACTGAAAACATTTGAGACTTGCCCCTCCTGGCCTTGAGTTCTCATGAATTTTAAGAAATCAGATTCTCCCAGGAGCACTGGAGCATGATGAAATAATGGAAGTCTGGCCTGGGAGATACGAGGAAGAAGGTCTGACTCAAACTTCAAACCCCAGCAGAAGGGAATTTGAGACATAACTATTTGATCTTCCGTCTCAGCCTGACAAAATATTTCTCTTCAGGGCCAAAGGCACTCATCTTGGCTTCTTCAATAACTGATACTTTATGCATGAGAATATTCTAATGAATCTGACAAGCACAAATATAATAAATTGGTTTTCCATGAAACATAATTTTTCGAACAACCAGAGGATTTGGGGATGCTAAAATTTTCCCCTAAACTTTGGGGAAATTATCACAGACTTTTTTTTTCTCCCCTGAAGCCCATCTCAGGGCTTCCTAAGCCTAGTTACCAATGCATACAAATCAGCTTTGTGCAATAAAATTTGTTCTATGGATAAAAACAGAAATGCCACAAAAAAGTTGAGGCCCCATTGCATGCCATACCTCGACTTGTGCATATTCAAAACACACATGCTCTGTGGATATTTTACTAAAATTATTTGCTGCAAAGCATGAACCAGGCAGGAAGCCGATGCACCATGAATTGATTTCAAAGTCTTATTTGTGGCTGATATGAGGTTAGAGAGCATTTCTGTTCTGGGTGGAGTGGTGAAATGAATGTTTATTGTTTAGGATTTAAAAGGTCCATTATCATGCAGACTCAGTAAGGTTCTGCCACACAAAACTGAGTGCCAGGCCAGCAGGCAACTGATTCAAGTGACAAGAGGTGAGCTGTGACAGCGCTTCCATGTTAATAAAGTATGTCCCAGCACTCAAATGAAACCTAGCACAGTGTGAGAGCAGATAACATTTACTAATCAGGTCTACTGTTAACTCTAATTACAGACTTCCCCCAACTTACAAAATAAATGGATGCCTTAGCAATAGAGCAACTTTTTTGGTTTATTGAATCCTGGATTTCTACTGAATCCTCTTATAAATGAAAGTGAGATTTGATTTTTTTTTTTTAAATCTAATCCCATTAATAGGGACTGTGAGCTAGCTCCCTATGCAAGTTTCTGCTTTTAACCTCATTTTTAGTCCTGGCTAAAGTGCCTGTCCAGGAGTCAGGAATTGTGATGTCTGGTTCTTGTTTCTCCAGACATTAGAAGTGGAGTCTTAAGTAAGATGGTTTCCTCATCTGCCTAGAAGGTGTTGGACAAGATCAGCTGATGCAACTGTGGAGGAGTCAAAGACTCCTGTTGAGAATCATATATATGTTCTGGATCCTCTCCCCAGAAAAATGCATGTACACATGTGCAGAGGACGTGTGGCAAACAATAATAGGAATAAAGCAACAGAATCCTAATCAGGAATCCTGGATCTTGAAACTTTTGAACCAGATAACCTCAGGTAACTTTAAAACCTTCTTTGAGCTTTAAAACCTTCTATGATTTTGGTTTTTTGACCAGCTTATATGTGGAGATAATGTTCTTTAGACATTAGACTTTGGTGTATTCCCGAGCTCTATTCTTGACTGACCAAGGTAGATATTTTCCCCTTTATTCAGGTCAGCTGCCTCTACACAGTATGAGCACGAAGAGATTTTGCTTTAAGCTAACATGTATTCTAGTACATCAAATATCAATCTGTACCACGATAAAATAAGCCACACTTACCTATATGAATAGATCAGAACTTCTAAGGATGTAAAGCACAGGCAGGTTGCATTCAACAAAGACGTACAGAGTGATGTCTATAACTCTGGATATAATCAGACAGTGTTACACCAACCAACTTCCATTTCCATATACTGTCTGTGCTAGTCTATGCTGTGGAGTTCTGGCTTCCACCATTTTGACATCCAAAAATAAAATATTTGACATCACACCTAAAATATTCTTTCAGTTTTTTAAATTATCATATAATGTTCTGTAAAATCCTCATGCTTATCCCTGACATTGTCTCATCCTTGATAATATAACCCTGAATTTACCCTTAGAGAATGGATATCACCAACTCTCATAGGTGAGGATCAAGCAAGATAGAGACAGGGTCAGGATGAACATGAGGCTCAGAGGTGAAATGAGGGGAAAGGATGGTTTGGTATTTGTAGCTAAGGAGTTTTTATTTCAAGATCATTGAATCTATACACTTTTCTGTCAGTCCTCTTATCAAAATATGAATTCTAGAAATTTGTTTTCAGTCTCTGTTAAGTCCATATATGTGTAAATGGATCTATATCTTCCCACTCCCCCTCAAAAACCACCCTAAGGAAATCAGCCCAGAATTACCCTGAGAAATTTAATATGCCTAGTGATGACACTCACACAAAAGATAGAGCAGTAAATATTAAGTCAATCTGTGTCTGTCCAACATTGGAGCACTTATATTAGTTCTAGTATTGATGTTACCAATCAAGAGACAGAGCAACATTGTTGTAGGAGGAAAAGATACTTATGATACATAAAATCAAATCTATCCAGAGATACTCAAGATTTCTATAAATCAAGAAGAAAAATACAGCCCACTCAGCAGAAAAATGGAAAAGATACTTAAAGACACACTTCAAAAAACAGCCAATAGCCAATAAATAAAAGACAAAATACTTCATCTCAGTCATTAAAAATACAAATTCACATCTAATTAAATACAACTATCCACTAGAAGACAAAAATGGAAAAAGTCTGACAACACCAAATGTTGCAAAGATGTGAAGCAACTGGAACTTCCACACACTGCTTACAGGAAAGCTGAAGACACCTTTGGACCTACCAATTTCATTTCCAGGCAAGGGCTCAAATGAATTGCTCACATAGGTACACCAAAAGTATGTACCAAAAAATGTGCATGGTAGCATTAGTCATGACAAGCCAACTGGAAGTATGACAAGCCAACCCAAGTATTCATCAATCATCAAATGGATAAGCATATGAGAGTATATTCGTGCAATGACATATCAAATGACAAACTGCACTTACATGCAAAATGTTAGTGAATTTCACATCATTATGTTAAGCAAAAGAGCCAGGCACAAAAGAATATAAATAGAAATCCATTTATATCAATTTCAAAACTAGGTTAAACTTTGGAATTCAAGGTGTGGTTACCTTTGGGGAAGATGGAAGGCATGGTATTGAGATGGAATTCAAGAGAGGAGTGCTTCTGTGTTTTTTCTATTTCTTAACAAGAGTCTTGGCATGGGTTTCACCCATGTAATCATTTTGTGATAACTCACTGTATACATTTCTAAGCATATCAGACTTTAGTTAAAAGATGTAGAGGCTATAGGTTTAGAGACATAGACTCATTCCCAAAGGTTTGACTCTTGGATTTCTCATTAAGAAACTGTGTGACCTTGGGCAATTTATGTGATTTCCCTGAGCCTCGATTTCTTTATCTTTAAAATGAAGACAATAATGTTTATTGGCTTTGTAATACTAAACAGAAAATTCCTGAAAATTATTTAGTCCATCAATCTTATCCATCTCCTCAGCTTACAAATGAATAAGCCAAGAGAGAAGTGATATGTTTTGGTCAGGATCCTGAGTTTAGGCTAATATTGGATAGCTCTCACAGGCAAGAGCAGCTATGTACTGTGAACTGTAAGTGAACACATAATGCCCCTTGGGTTATTTTGTTTGCTCCTTCCATGCGTGTAGAAAACACAAGACAAGGCAGAAATTTCTCCTTCACTCTGATCCTTGCTAAAGCCACAGCCCATCTGGTCTCTACAGAGTGCCTCTGAAAAGAAAAAAAAGATAACAAAATAAATCAAATAAGTAACTAATTCCCTTCCGCAAATATTTACTGAGCATAGACTATAGGCCAAAGTGTTCAACACATCAGAATTTCATCAGTAAACAAGAGACAAGTATCTGTTTTCTAATTTATTCTAGCAGACCAAGGGCAGAGAGCAAAGGAATTGGACAGTTAAAATTAACACGATTAAATAATACAGTTTTTGAAAGTAATAGGTTCTTATAAAACGTAAGCATTATTATTATTCAGATATGGTGAGGCTAAGGCTTCCCAGGTGGAGAGGTGGTAAAGAATCTGCCTGCCAATGCAGATGAAGTGAGTTCAATCCTTGAGTCAGGAAGATTCCCTGGAGTAAGAAATGGCAACCCACTCCAGTACTCTTGTTTGAAAAATTCTATGGACAGAGGAGCCTGGTGGGCTACCTCTGCATGGGGTCCCAAAGAGTCAGACACAACTGAGCACACGCGCACAAACACACAAACGGTGAGGCCAATAGATTACGGGATGCCTGCATTGAAAAGATAGTTGCTACACTCACAAATTCCAATAGGAGGGGTACACCGTCTCGTGGCAGGGGTTGGGGCACAGACACAAGGTGAAGTACCAGGATTGGTCAGGAGAGGCAAGGGGAAATGTGGGCAAGAGCCATCATCTTGGTTTCTGCAGGAAGTAACAGGTGAGACAGGCTAAACAAGTTTAGGATTGACTACTTTGAATAATTTCAGCAGGTCCGAGGGCGTAAATGGGATGATCTTGGGTGTGGGAATATTGTCCCAGAGTGTAAGAGCTGTTTCAAACAGAGAGCTGGGCCTATGGGCTCTGCATGTGTTGGGTTGTATATAAAAAATTCTTTCACAGGCCAGTCAGTTACTATATTTAGGAATCAGCTAGCCCTGGTAGGGATAGTCTCTCCAGGGTTCACAAGACACCAGATGTCAAAGCATATGAAACATACGGTTAATACAATGCTCTGAAAAACAAAGATGGCAGGGCATGGAAAATAAGAATGAGAAACTAAAGCCATCACCAAAACTAGAATACTTATCAAACACATCATGAAACAAGCATCCACACTTTTGCTGAACTACCTTTATATGTTTCCTTTTGCTTTTTTATTTTGGTTCTTAGCTGTCCATGCAGAATTAACTCTCCCATACGGGGGGGAAAAAAAAAGAGTCTTGCATAAGAAAATTCAATCACAATTTGTGATGAAGCACAATACTATAAGAGAGGGTTGTTTGTATCATCTAGGCACTTGTGTAGCATAGAAGCCATTCAGCCCGACATAAGCTTTAAGTTATCATTTTGCCAGAACAGCTATTTATATTCTCTGCACACAAATATTAATCCCATGGTTAGGTCAACACCCCTACTTCGGGATCCATGTGTAACTATAGCTCTACAAAGATGTAATAGAGAGATGACAGACCAACTTATTTTTATGTACAGTTTGCTGTACACAGTCCTAAGTAACAAATGATGAAGGCAATACAAGGATTCTGGCATCAATCTTTGGTCTCTCCTCACTGGGAAATAATTATCTTCAGTCAGTGTGGTTAAGAGAATACTTCTGACCCAGGTCTATGCTTAATCCTCTTGCCTGTCAATCATCAAGAAACAGGAGCTCCTGTGTGACCATGGTGGGGACGACTTTGGTGAACACAGGAAAGCAGGATGCGGGACAATTAAAAGTTGGCAAAGTAATAAGTGAGAGTTACGATTAATCCAAGAAATAAGTGACTAGAAAGAAAACACTTTGCAAACATTTTTAAAACCTGCCGTTTTACTCATAATCAAAGCAATCACAACCCATTCTAAGCACATAACACTTCTGAATAGATGGTGGCAGAGACTGGGGAGTTTTAAGAGGCCCCAGAGTGGTTAATGGGGGAATTAGCACAACTCAGAAAAGACATTAATTAGGTCAATCTGCAGTTTTGAAAAACTTTAGCACCTCTCCAATGCTATTATTGAAATAATGACTTCAGTTATTCAACAGTAGACAAAGATTGGGCCTTTTAAAACTGGCTTTGAAAGGGAAGTCCGAAGAAAGAACTAAGTTAGAAAAACTACAATAAGAATTAATGGAATTGTGTTTGTGAATTCTAAAAGCAGACACGTGTGAAAGAATGAAATTTTTGTAAAGAACTCTTCAACACCAATTTTACAACTAAAGGGAAGAGAATGCCCAGTGAGACTGAGACTAAAAAGAGAGATTATATGTGCAAATTCTCCAGAAAATAAATTTTACCTTGTGTAGAGAGTATGAACCTGTCAGCAGTACTTGGGAGCAAGAAGCATCCCAAAACCTGTAGATTTTTAAATGAAATTAATACTAGCACAAAGTTCCCCTCATCACAGTGAGGGGTCAAATTTTAGGTGCCACTCCTTCAAGCACTACAGGATACAAGGCGCTTATGTAATGCCTCAGAGCAGGAAAAGAAGCTGTCCCTTAATTTCATGGTGCCCAAGGCTGCTGCTGCTTTACTACTTATAATAACAAAACGTGCTCCACTACTATCTGTCAAGCAATTCTGAACCAGAAAAGGCAAAGCTGTCTTTTCAGCAGTCCCCACCAAAGACCACTGAAACCCTTTTAAGAATCCTATAATATCAGTCTATGGGGCCTCAGGTAGTAAGTGCAGAACTTTTTCCAGATAGTATGTTTTATAAACTGTGTATTACAAATTAGGCTTGATTTGTTATGCAGAGCTTTGGAATTACATAATTCAAAATGCTACTTGTTTCAAAACACAGGATACTATAACCAAAAAATTCTTCCAAATTTGAAGAATCATTCAAATTATTGCTGTTATACAACAATCATTAATCAATTATGTATCAAGAATTTATGTTCTCTTTTTTATGGAAAAGTCAATGTCTTTGGTATATGTTGCCAATCAATTGAGGATGCATTAATACCTTTTCACTTACAATGATATAAAAATCAGAAATTCATTGTTAAGAGTTAAAACTTCTTCCTCTACACAAATAATTCCTGAAAGTGATGTTAAGTAGCATGACTTAAAAAAATAAAAAGGCCAGGCATGTAACCTGATGCTGCCTGGTGGTCTAGCAGTGCGCCCTGGCCTGGGTTCGATCTTGTCTTGTTTTTCTGTGGAGGGGATGGGGTGCTTCCCTGGTGGCTCAGACACTAAAGAATCTGCCTGCAATGCAAGAAATCTGGGTTAGATCACTATGTCTGAAATATCCCCTGGAGAAGGGAATTGCTACCCACTCCAGTATTCTTGCCTGGAGAATCTCATGGACAGAGGAGCCTGACAGGCTACAGTCCATGGGGTTGCAAACAGTTGGATAGGACTGGGCAAGTAACACTTTCTCTTTTCCCTTTCTTTAAAAGGAGGAAAAAACATTGATTATTTTCCAGAATAACTGTCAAGTTACCATAAAAGTGATCCTTCATAAATGACAAGGCATGTTAACTGATTTGAGTTCCCCAGGATGGCTTTCCACTTCCTCCGTAACTATTTCAAGATTTGATACGTGGAATTCTATATATTATTATTAGTTAATCAGTCAGAGAGGTATCAGGGAAGTCTTTTAACACTTCTAGGAATGTTAGCACAATATGGAACCTAGAATCTGTAGAGAATCAGGGTTGAGGGCAAAGATATTTGACAATGTTCTTCCAGACTTACAAAAATATTGCAGTCATAAAGACTGGACAAAAGATTCTAAACTTCTTTAAAGGGACATAATTGAAGAGTTTGGTTCCTTTCTAGAAGAGGAGAGAGACTTAACACATATTTTAGAGGCACATTTAGTGTTTATTAAGGAAATTGTCAAGAGCAAGGGCTTTGTAGTCAATTTCTGTGTAGTTCCGCTTTACAAATTACACTGTGTTTAAGATAAGCAATCAGTGCCTCAGTGCTCTCTTGCTCTGGACACCCGTGCATTGAATTACATGGTCAGGCAGATATAACAGCTCAGGAATCACAAGTACCAATTCCTGAAGGGTTCTGAATTCTAGCTTAGGATTGTATGAAGATAGAAGGACTTAATGAAAATGACTAAACCACATGTAGTGTGAGAATCATGTTCCTTTTACTTTACACATTTTTATACAATTAACTGTAAATAGTAAATAAGTAATTCAGCAATCAATCTCCAACTCTTTCTCACTATGGAACTGGTGACAAATCTTTAGCAAGAGTGATGAAGAGAATAGTTCTGGCCCAGTTTGGATCCTCTTCAGAGCCTTGCGTTGCTCTCATCCTCCATTTTCCAATATGTGCTAGTCTGATGCTCAAGTTAGTTCTTGAGTTGCAGCTCTTTGTCACCCTCAGAGTTCTGTCTCTGGGGCAAACAGTATAAAATGTACTTACTTAAGTAGAGACTCATAACAATGTAGGTGAAACCAAAAAAAAGGAGAGGGAAGAAGTTGTTCCTCGTGGGACAACACCACTACCAGGCTCCAGGCCAGTAGCCCACTGACCTTGAACTTGGTTCTCTCACTCCATCTTTGATCTCAGTATGGAGAGTCTCAAGAGACAAGAAAGGGGGGTTATACTTTTGAAGTATCTTTTAAAAGTTGTATCTTGCTCTTGTCAAATCCTGCTCAGAATCTGTATTCTCTGTGAAAAGTTTGCATTCTTCTTTAAACCATAGCAATGAGAATAGTCAAGCCTCTTGAGTTAAAAAAAAAAAAAAAAATGGACACCATGATACTTTCTGTGTAACATTAATAAATATCCTCCTACAATAAATGACCATAGCAATTACCAGCAGACCATGTCTCGTCCAAAACTGTGTGGATTTCAATACTACAGAGTCAAAAGCTTATGGAGTTTTAAAAAAATATTTCAGAAAATATCCTCATGCTTGGAAATCCAAAGTTATTAGGTTCCTTCAAGTATGTAAAATTGAGGAACTCTAGGAAGACAAAAAAGAGGACCACATTCTTTCTTTCTCTGTGGACAAGGCCTATCACAAATTCCTTTTTCTCTTTCTTTTGACTGAAATCAATACTCATTACTTTGGGAGATGATCACTTTTTTCCCCCTAGTCATTAAGTATAATAACCATCTAAAGTCTAACCATGAGTTTGTCCTTTGTCAACTGCAAAAATAAGGAATCACTGGAATGAGGTACCACATCTGAGCTCTAGAAATCAATAATATTGAGGGATTAAAGGGTCCAGGAAGGATGACTGGACATCTGAAGTATTTACATCCAAGATCTTGGGCAAGAGTCTTTACTGAAAAAAGTAATTCCTCCCATAGAGCAGTGAGGAGCTTTCTACCTCTCTGTGCTGGATTGAGGTTGTTTAGCTACCTCAGATAGTCACAATATAACTAGCTGACTCGAAGACTCCATGTTGATTCAAGTTCTCATGATACTAGACGTTTGAAATTTTCAAAGGGAAATAGAAGGGAAAAAAAAGCTAATATGTAATGACTATTTGCCATGTGCCAGGCACTTTGCAAAGCGTTTTACAAACATTGTGGCACTTAATACTTACTACAAACACAGGAGCAGGGAAGACGCTCCTAACATTCCACCATAATCCAACACAGACACTGACAAATTAATTTAATGAACACTTAACCAGCCATGATGTCACACAAGTATAAATTAGCTGAACAGTAAATCACATTGTACAGGTGAGAACACAGAGGCTTAGAGAAACTAAGTACCTGCCCAAGACACACAGCTAGAAAATAGCAAAGTCAGGATTTGAACACATATATTCCTGATTCCAAAGCCCGAGATCTTTTTTTTTTTTTTGTCCCATTGTGTCTTCCTGTTAGAGTGATCAGTTCCATACCAAGAGGCTTTTTGTGACCATTAAGATGCTGGATGACAAGTTATTCGTGAAAAAAAACCACGCTGACCATTAATAACATCACCTGTGTGAACATTTTTTTTTTAATCTTTTGTACGTATCTTTTTGAAAAATAGTTTCAAGTTCTTTTCATTTTCTATTGACTAAATTCCTTGGTTCTGGCCTCACAATCTCAAAATCCATTGGTCCCCATCTTGTGCTTGTACTCCAGTCACTTGAGGCACTTAAATATCCTTGGACTTTTCTCTTTTTTTGCTCTTGCTCATACTCTGCTCAGATCAGAAATGTCCTCCAATCTTGGTCCCCAGTTGAAATCCAGTACCTCTTTTAATGGTAAATTAAAAGTTGACTCACTATAGTAGGCAGTAATTTGCTTAAAGCTCCCTAAGGGTTAACTCAGTAAGTTACAGGTTCCCACTGTTCTGCACACTCTTGCTTCTCAGCGATGGCTGAGCCAAGGCCAGCATGTCTATCAGCTCATCAGCAACAAATCAGATTCCTTCCCAAATACAGAGACTATAGTCAAATAGTACTGAACACCATACCCAAATGGTCCTGTTAAACGAGGGCTAGCAATTCGGTAGAGCTGAGCAAAAGTAGAGGGCAGCAGCAGAGACAGAGAGGGAACAGGGAAAAACACAGATAAGAGGGACTGGAAATTGCTTCCTCCAGAGTTCAGCTGCCTCAGGCCCCATTGCTCACGAAGCCTGGCGGGTATTTTCATTCATGTGATCTTCATATTCTTTCAACAACTCCTTTTTCCCTGAGTTAGCTTGAGTAGGTCTCTTCTAATGGAAAACAAAGAGCCCTGCCTAGAGATCAGGTTTCTCTGCTCTTTGTTCAGGATTTAAAATCTTCCTGGTTGGCATTCACTAACCATTTTTTATTTACACTTCAATTTCAGCACTATCCTACCTGCAATAAATGTCAATTACTCATATATCTTTCTCATCACTTTTCCTTCAGACCAAATTCATTCATCTTTATCTCCCTCAGCACCCAGTAGAATCTGGCACATATTAGATTTTAAACAAACATTTATTGAACTGGGTAATGCCTGATGATGTCAATAATCATCAACTAGGACTTGTGAAACTTCCTGTATTGTATTTTCTCGATATTTACTGGGACATTTGAAGGGGAGAAGGGTAGGTGAAGGGTAAGATGGGAAGCCAACAATTCCGTTGAACTTGATCCAACTCCTGGGAGCCTTGAGCATTGTGTGGATAGTTAAGATTACCTGGCTCAAGATGATCTAGAGTACTAACACAATTTCATCAGTCTGATGAAAACAAACCTTCATCTCACAAAATCTGTAAACTGCATCCTTGATTCCTCAAGCAGAATATGGATATTAACCTTTTTTCTTAAAAAAAAAAAAAGTCATTGTGTTTATTTTGATTCATTCAAAGAAGCCTCCCTAAAGAGTTTCATCTTGAACTTCATATACAGAGCAATCCTACAATATGTCATGAAAAAAAGCTTATAAAATTGTGGTTTTATGACAGATAACATAGCTCTGTAATATAAGTAGTATGTAGTAGTGCCCTTATCATGGTGAAATTCCTTTCTGGGAAATGTAAACCTTTGAATGATGATTAAGGGTACTGGAGAGAAGCATGCTTTGGATAAACTCCCAAGTACATCAGTTGCCTGACAGGCATTGGCATGTATCTGGATCCTACAGATCATTAGGAACAGAGTGTGCCTTAGTTCAGGGACCTTATTTGGTTTATAGCTGAGCCATTCACGGAAACTCATTCACGGATATCTCACTCTATAATATGCCTCAAGATGACCCAAAGCCATGATTTTAAGCATTAAGTAGGCTCAGCTTCTTGGGTAAAGGCTATATTCAAATGTTTGCTGGCAACACTTGAGCACAGTAATAATAATTAACATTTATCAGGTTATTATTAGATAACAGACTTTGTGTTAAGTACTTCTCATTCATTACCTCTCTAATCCTCACAGTAACTGTGTAAAAGTATCCTGTGATCAAGTCTACTTTAGAACTGAGTAAACAAGGCTTACAAAGGTAAGTAACTTGCCCAAGATCACAGTATTGAATCAGGATCAGGATTGTGAACTTCAATCAAAGCATTTGAAATCCAGCACTTGACTCTCTTTAAAAAAAAAAAGTAACATTTTATTAATAGATAAGCAGTGATAGTAAAGTCGCTCAGTTATGTCCGACTCTTTGCAACCCCATGGACTATAGATTGCCAGGCTCCTCCTTCCACGGGATTTTCCAGGCAAGAATACCGGAGTGGGTTGCCATTTACTTCTCCAGGGGATCTTCCCAATCCAGGGATCGAACCCGGTTCTCCCACGTTGCAGGCAGATCCTTTATCATCTGAGCCCCCAGGGAAGCCAACAATAAGCAGTCCATGTATGCTAAAAAATTTAAATACAAAGAAGCACATATGAAGTGATTAAAATTCTTACTATCTACATATCATTACTATAATGCTTAGAGTAAGTACTTTTAAACCCTATTCTATTTACATGCTTATTTTTATCAAAATGAGATCATACTGTCATCTAGTTCAAAAATCTGCTTTTTGAGTTAACAAGCACATCAGTAAATGTTCTACTTATCTAATTCTGAGACCATATTCAAGTTTTCCCAATGACCCAACAATGTTCTTTACAGGCAGTTTGTTTAAGTGACTGTCCATTCCAGAACGACACATTGCAACTGTTTAAATGTCTCAAGATTCTTTTAATATGAACTCCTTTAATTCTTCTTTTCTAAATGACATTAATTTGTTGAAGAGACTAGGCCAGTTATCCTAAAAAATATTCCATCTTTTGAATTTGCCTCATGGTGTCATTTAACTTGTTTCTTTATCCCTTGTTAGTTGTGAATGAGAGATCAGAGATAGTAACAAGAGTTGTAACTTCAGCCCAGAACCAATTAGAGATGTATCTTTAGATAAAATATTTAACTTTATTGAACCCCTGTTTTCTACCTGCCATGCAGCTCAAACTCAACAAATACTAGCTAGCATTAGACAGCAGTCACACCGGGGTAGTACACAGTAAATCACAATTTGTTTTTAAATCAGTTGATAATTGATTGATCATGGGTAGAAAGAGAGGCTCTGATCCATATTAACCCTTACAATAATCTGCTTGTTTAAGGCAGGTGCTTAATTTTTCAATTAATTCCACAATATTAGAATAAAAAAGACTATCTCCAATTTTTAAAGCATAGACTGAAAGAAAATCAGGAGTAGTCAGCACTAGTTGAGCTGCTGCCTATCCCCATGTATAATGGGCTATTACACAGCAACAACATATTTCAAAGGGTAAAATCATTTGAAGTACATTCTCAGACACCATGAAGTGAAATTAGAAATGACTAACAAAGAAATTTAGAAACTTTGAAAATATGTGGAAATTAAACAATACACTCCAAAATAGTCAATAGGTTAAAAGGAAAAATCTCAAAGAAGATTTCATTGGAAATCACATAAAGAGTATTTTAAGATGAATAAAAATGAAGACTCTATATATCAAAACTTATGGGATGGAGATAAAGCAACACTTAGAGGAAATTTTATCCTTGTAAAAATCTGCATTATTGAAGAAGGAAAATATGGAAGGAATAACTTAATCTTCTACTTTAAAACAGTTAAGGGGGAAAAAGAGCAAACTAAACCCCCAAAAATAAAGAAACAATAAAAGTTAGAGCAGGAATTAGTGAAATGAGAAGAGAAAAACAATAGAAACCATGATACCAAAAGCTGATTCTTTGGAAAGAACAAAATTAGCAGATTAGAGAGAATACAGATTAGAGAGAATAAGCACAAAAGAGAGAATACTCAAATCACTAAAATCAGGAAAGAAACAATGAACACTGCATTTGCAAAACTATAGAAAATGGATTAGTGATTGATTACCTAGGACCTAGGCATGACTGTGGAAAAATGAGGAGTAACTGCTATTGGGTATAAGCTTTCTTCCTGAAGTGATTAGAATGTTCTAAAACTGATTGTGGTGATGGTTGACAACTAGATGAATACACTAAAAATTATGGAATGCTTTACATATGTGAAATGTAAAATACATAAATTATATCTCAATAAAGCTGCAACTGACAGAAGGGAGGGAGAAAAGGAGAGGAGGGTTAGAAGACTTGAAAGGAACAGCTCTTTCATGGGGTTTGCTACAAAAGGCCAGTGAAACAGGAGGAAAGCTGGAGAGAACTGTGAGGTCAAGGTGTGCCTAATTGCTAAGGGAAAGTTGTTACGTATGTTTTTACCTTAAATAATGTCACAATGGGCAGTGATACAGGAGTGAGAGAGAGAGCACGCTTGCAAATAGCCAGTAGGTAATGAGATCCACTGCACAAGTAGAGAAATTGGCCTGATGTGTAAACACAACCTTGCAGGTTGACTCATCCATTGCAGTGGGGCAGGCAGAGAGTAAAGGTCATAGATGCAGAGAGATTGGAAGACTGATACTGCAGGCTTGAGGAAGTTCTTTGTGAAAGGAAAGAAAGAAAGAGAAACCAGAATGAAAGAAGCAGCAACAGGGAATCTGGGCAATGAGCCTGAGGGATCTAAATGGAAGAAACGGTACCAACAGGGACATACCAACAACCAAGACCATGGGTCTTAGTAAGCCCTCCCTGCCCACAGCTCCCTAGGGATTGCACTTCACTCAATGCAAGAACAGATACAAACACCAGAAGGCCAAGTTGCCCAGCTCTAAGTAGTCAAGCCCCAAGAGGGGGCTGAGATAATAAAGACACTGCCACAATGTGTCTCTAGCCCCATGACAGCCTGACCACACTTTACTCACCCTGGTTTTCCTGTCTGCTCATCACATCATCTACTGTCTCCCTGCCCATCCCCATTCCTGCAGGTTTTCTCTTAGATCCATCCACGTTCAAACTTCCACTTGACTTTGACATCTCTGTTATGAACTTGCCATCTAACCCCTGCCTCCCCAATCCTGCTGTCCCTTCACAGACACCTCCCTGCTCCTGGCTTCTGACCCCAGCCTGCCCCAGCCTTGATTTCCTCTTCCCAGTTTGGCTCTGAAACTTCCCAGTGATCTCACCCCACTGTGGAGTCGAGATAGGACTGTTGTGTTCTAAAAGGTCACCAGTCAATGGGGTGTTTGGAACTCAAAGAATTTCCCCATAGAAAAAAATTGTTATAAATAGTGGTATGATTCCCAGGCCAGCCCACAAAGGCCTATTTAACCAACCATGGAGCTAGCATAGCTGTCCTCAGTGGAGGGGTCCCCGAAGTCTAAAGAGGTTGACCCTGGGGGAGGGGGGATAGGCAACAGAGTGGAAGCCCCAGGCAATTTAACAGTTCCCATGGCAATGTGGAAGGGGCGAGTGCAGTGGCAAAGGAGGATGGTTCCAGGAAGAGGTTGAATGGTGTCTCAGAGGGCAACCAAGCTGAAGTGAAGGTTGCAGAGCAAGGAGCACCTCTGCCCAGAGAGGGCTCCCGGAATGGAGCTATTGCTCACTGGGAAGAATCCAGTGGCTGAGGAGCAGGGGCCAGCTCTGTAGATCTTTCCTAAGCAGAAAGACATCATAGCATCTCTCCTCTTAGTTTCAGAGTATCTGTCCTCCCACTAACCGTGTCTCGTTCTGCCCCTGGTCCTGTGAAGTTTCTGATTCTTCTCTTGCCCTTTTGTCACCCTGCTTACTGGGATGCCCCACATTGCTGTCTATCTGCATGGTGAAGCTGACTTTCCTTGGTTTGCTTGCTTTTGGGTTGAGTGAATCATTTGTTTTGACTGCCCTGTATCCACC
Source organism: Dama dama (assembly GCF_033118175.1). NCBI lineage: Eukaryota > Metazoa > Chordata > Mammalia > Artiodactyla > Cervidae > Dama > Dama dama. Next base: position 38,253,451 of record NC_083713.1, read on the forward strand.
CCCATTTCGTTTCCTTACTTTCAGTAAGTACACCATGAGCTCCTTTATGGGAATTCCTCTCTTCCTCTGATACAGACTGGGTGGTTGTACATCAAAGTGCTATGTCCTCTTCTAGCCAAGGGAACCACAAGAAAGCTTACATGCTGTACCTTCCTTTCCTCTGGATTATCTCACTCTTCAGCTTCACCTTCAATCAGAAAGTACTTTTCCAAGCCTTTCAGTGAATTGCTTTATGCTTGCATCTGCCAGATTTGCAACCAATAACTTCCAGTACATGCAGGATATCAGAGAGTATTCTGTTCATTGCTGATTCTATACTTCCTAACACGCTCCCTGAATGCTTGCCTGTCATTTGGCCCCAGTTCATGCCTCATAGGCTCTTGCAATTTCATATGTGCCCTGATTGACTGGCACTCCCAAATCACTGCTTTTGAGGACCCACCATGACCCTTGCTTGCCATTGCTCTTACCAGGAAGGTCTGGGCTAAATGTAAGCTGAGATCCATAAAATTGCTTCCCTAGACCCTGTCATGTCTTCCCTTTCAACTAACTACACATCTTAATTCTCCAGGCCACAAATCCAGGAATTCTTTGTAGGAGCTCTAGTGTGAAGCCTAGGAATCTGCATCTCTGCAAACATCCCAGGTGATCATGAGACCCAGGGTCTGGGAAGTGCTCCAGTGTGGCCGCTCTAGACATTCCACACACCCATCAGCTTTGCCCTTCACAGTGGCTGTTGCAGCTGCTACCCTGGCAGCATCCTTCTGCCACAAAATCTCAAGGCTTTCCATAAAGGTTTCTTTCACTGTTCATGGACAGTGAGATAGACACAAATAGAGACATGACAACAGGAATAACCAGTAACAGTTCCATTCTTGTGGAATAATAATCCATTGGCAAATTTTAAAGTTAGTTTTTGCCAAGTTGAATCTCAGTTAAAAAAATTTTTTTTGAGTGGTGAGGTGAGAGGAAATCTGTATATTGATAAAGTCACAGATATGCTAGCCAAACTTAGGCACACTTAACATCCATTCCCTTTTGTCATTGTTTGATTATTCAAAGGATAACACTCTTGCAGACAATGAGCTAGTAGCCATCCCAATCTACCTGACCAAGGTGAACAGTAATAAAAATTCGGAGCTTCAGATTCATAAGCATTCAGTGTATTAAAACTGCCACAGACAAGGCCTGATGTATGCTTATAAGGAAGTGCCCCCCATCAAAAGTGGGAAGAGGACCACTTCAGAGCACAGAGGATTTTCTAGCCCTTGTTCCTATCCTTCCATGCCATGGAAAACACTGGAAATGTTGGCAGCAAAACCAAGCAAATGGTCTTTCAGACTTTTGAAAAGTATTATATTCCATGTAGTCCTTAATGGTATCTAGTATTAATCAGAAAGTAGCACCCAAAGCCAACGGCTAAGTGTATTTTATGATTATTAAATGATATGACATTCTCAATATTTGGGAATAGATATTTTCATTGGGCTTGCTGGCTAAGAAGCTTGCTTTTCTTTTTTTCCCCATTTTTGTCTCTGACTTCCTATCACTCCCTTCTCAAAAAAAAAAAAAAAAAAAACTATTTGTAGTAGCTGCTCTAGTTTCTGCCCTTAGATATCTGCTCTATTTATTAACTGCTCCTCCGGTAAAGAAATTCCACTGAAATTCCTTCAGGGCCTGGCTGCCTTTCAGCTTTTCTTTGCACATTCCTACCTCTATGTATGTCACCAACTTAAATAGCTAAGCCTTCTGTGCTTTAATAAGGTCTCTCTATAATCTTATTTTTTTTTTTTTAAGAACACAGACCTAGTTTTGCTAAGTTTCTGAATACCTCAGATTGTAAAGCCTCCACAACACTCTAATTAATTTCTCTTCTGCCTCATCTGTGTCCTCACTGGTCGGCTAATAACATAAGGACCAGAACTGACCTCATTACAATAACTTCTTACATTTCTTCTTACACATCATAATCGAAATGATTCCTCCAGGCTGGTATTTGAATTACATCCTTCCCCATCCCACTTCCACCCCCAACCCCCTAGAGGTACAGTGTTAAAGATTTAAATGTGCACTCTTCATAGTTTCCAATTTTCTGGGTTCCAAATTTGGGGTACTGAATTTTTTAAAAGGTATATTCTTCTTCTTTGCTAAGTTCGTGACATGTCCAAGCATTGCACTGTCTGCATAAAAGAAAACTAAACATGGAAAAGCATGATTCTGAATTACCATCTGCCAGAATTTACCTCAGAAAGGAGGGGAAGGGGGAAGAAAACTGCAAACATCTTACTGTCTTATGACAGGGGCTTCCTTGAAAAGAAGCTTTCAGAAACTCTTCAAAGGAACTTCCCACCCTTAGGGTACAAGCTGTCTTCGGACATTGCATCTGATTGTTACCCAGATCTAGGCTTTTAAGGTGTCATCTTACGAGGCAATCTCAGAACCCTTTCCACAAATTCAAATTAGTGAAGTATTTCCTAAATGCCTCTTCTCCTTCTCTGCCCTTTCCTCTATCTCCTTTTTAAATGACTTCCAGACTCTTGATTCTTAACTGCAGCAAAAATCAGTATTGGAGCAGGGAATTTACTGGTTCTTTTTGCTGATTCCTGAGCAAGGTGAAAGTACCCTGGTCACTTGTTGAGACACCTTCAATTTCCAACCTGAGTGGCCTGACATCTCCTATTGAGCTCTTGTGCACCTTCAAGGCACTGGGCTCTGTACCAGCCATATCTGTCACCAGCTTAAACAGTAGTACATTCAATGCTCACTTGGGGTTCCAGATGGTCCTCCTTTGGTCCCTTGCGCCAGCTCCTACTGCTTTCTCCCTCCTGGAGCTGAGGTCTTCCTGTACTTGTACAGAAAATTCCCACTACCGGTGATTTTTAATGTATGAATTTGCATAGTCATAAAGCCCTATACGACTTAGCAGCACTGTGATTTTCATGCCGAATTGTGTTCTATAGTTTACGTTCAGTGCAAGCCATGTCCTAATTTATGTCACATAAAGGAAGACTGAATTTTGGGGAGAGAATTATTTAGACACTTCATCGGAAACTAAGTTATGTTTGAAGATCTCCCTACCACATTGGGCAGTGGCAGCCAGGGTTTTTGTCTCACAGCAGGATTCCCCGTCTGCTTTCAGACCAGCTCCCTTTCCTCTGAGGAGCACTTATCCTCCCCGGTGAGCCTAGTGGCAGAGCTTCACCGCTACTCTTGAGACACAGGCTCATGGTCCCATCACAGGGCGCCATCAGTCCCCCAGGCCAGGCCAATCAGAACATTTCCCTGAAAGTAATACTCAGACACTGGGTGAAAGCAGTCCTGTTGGTACCAGGTTTAGATAAAACGGGACGGTGCAGCCCTGGAGCTAGAGACAGCCATCTTTTCTGCCATGTAAAGAGGACCAAGCCACAAAATGAGGCCTAGAAGAGACGGGACTCAAAGATGAGTTCACAGCGCTTGTCCTTGGGGCTCTAAATTTCTGTGAACTATTGTGTCTTCTTGAGCTTCTTCTGTGAGTTCACCTCTGGGAGCCCCAGGTCCTTAAGATCTGTAAGATCTAATATTTCATGCTTAGGATCAGTTGGTTTCAGCCACTTGCAGTTAAAATACTGTGACTAAAACCTTTTCCCTCGTGGGCTGTGGAAATATTCTAGAGACTGCATTGTCCGTAAGGTCATTCTAAAAACAACATAAGAGAGCCCAGCTCTCATCTAATCAAGGCGAGCATGGAATAGGTTGAATACTAGTGGAGACATAAACATGTTTGTTTCCAAAGTATTCAAAGCTTCCAGGTGAAGGAGTTAATCCCAAGACCAGTGACTGAACAAAATGGCCGATACAAAAAAAGGGAAAACCAGAATGAGAGGCAGGAGATAGAGTACTGAAAATTAAGGATAGAGAAGCCAAGCTGAAAAATGAAGCTAAAACCAGCTGTGGGTTTAATTTGTAATAATAATAGTCATAATACACATACCTCACAAGAGTTATTGAAAAGACTATATGAGTTACTATGTAAAAGGGGCTTTGAGAAATACCTGAGACATAGTAAGTGCTATAAAAGTGCCAGCCATTAATTGCTATCATACCAGCTGGGTTGGAAATACTGGGGTGTGACCTGGCTGTGAAGAGAACAGGCAAGATTTTAAAATTCTTTCCCAGAAGCAGCTTATTACAGCACAAGCTGTAAGGAGAACAGTTGAATCCCAAACAAAACTAGGAAAGATCAGGCATATCTTTTCATTACCCTGCCCTACCCCAACCCCATCTTAATACTCATCACATAGCCCTACCCTACCTCAAGTGGATATTTCTGAAAAGAGTTTCAAAGTTTTTAATAGCAGGACTTCTTTGTTTCAAAGAAAATCTGAAATGCAATTTCCCTCCAATATAAAAAAGTGATAATAAGCATCCTTTTATTTTCCTCAGCATTCATTTCTAGGCTGTGTTTGGTTGGTTGACTGATTATTTTATTCATTCATTGGTTTTATAAAAATCAAGAAAAACCAGATTACCAGGGATAACTGTTGCAAATGGTACTTTTTTTTTTTTTTTTTAAAGTAGCTTACCTTGCATTCTTGGGCAATTCTTCAAGTAAATATAAATGGCAGAAGAAGTTTTATGCTGAAATCTGCACAAAAATGGTTTGTACTTGAGAAAGTATTTTTTATTATGAATTTCAGTTAAAACATATTTTAAGCAAATTCTAATCCAATGTTTGCAATACCCTTAATTTACCTATGTAATCTTATAGTAGGCAAAATTCTAACGTGGCTCCCATGATTTGCATTCCCTGTTGTACACACTCTGTAATGTAATCTCCTTCCGTTGAGAGTGGGCAGGACTTGTGACTACTATGGAACAGTACTCTTTGGGAGAGCTACATGGCTAAGACCTGAGGGTGGCACCCAGAAGCTGAGAATGACTTCAGCCAAGAGACAGCAAGAAAATGGGGATGTCAGACCTAAAACCACAGAAAGACTGAATTTTAGCGAAAAGGAAAACCACACATGGAACTTGGAAGAGAACTCTGAGCCTCAGAAGAGATCACAGTCCCAGCCACCACCTTGATTTCAGCCTTGAGAAGAGCAAAGGACCCGATTGACCCATTCCTAGATTCCTGATCCACTGTGAGATAATAATGAATTTATTCTAAGTCAGGTTTGTGTTCATTTGTTATGCAGCAATAGCAAACCAATACAAACTCTGTAGAAGACAGCATGTGCTATATATTAGAGTATGTCCACCTGGAAGTCAGGGTATTCTAGGAGACTTTCCTGAGGAAAGGAGAAATCAAAATCTTAGCAAAGCCAGAACTGGGAGAAGAAAGACTGAGAGGGGAAAAAGGCAGTGCTTATAGCCCAGGGAAGAGATAAAAAGTTAGGAACCTAACAGAGGTGTCAAAAATACCTTCTATGAGTACCCAGGAGGAAGAAAAGGATATATAACATGAAAGAGGACTACAAGTTAATAAATAACATTTATCTTTTTTATTTTGTTTATTAAAATAATACATACTCATTGAAGAAAATTTAGAAATGAGCAAAGAAAGTATAAAAGAAAATACATATTTTTCATATATTTGTAAGCACATATATTTTGTATCTTTTTTTTTCTCACCTAATTCATCAGAGTTATCCTGGGTTTATGTCATTTGCATACTGTCCTCTGCATCATTTTTAAAGACTACAGACTATTCAATTTCACAGTTTGTGCTATGATTCTTTTAGCCACTCCCCTATTGCTGAAAGCTAAAACTTAAATTTTAAAATTAATTTTTAAATATTGATTTTGAACTGGGGAGAAGTCTTCAAGCATCAAAATCTGTAGAAAATAGCATTCATTCATAGAACTTCTTGCCCTGGCATTCCACTACATTTACCACTTTAAAACCGTCCAAAATCAATCTAGTAGAGGTTCCTACTGTGTAAAATCCTGTGTTATCCTTTGAGTTTCCTCTATCCTCGGGTATTCGTTTTGTTCAAACATGCTCTGGCTTGATCCAGATTACTTGTTCTCATTGCAATTTCCTCCCCTGGGAAATCTGTTCTTTCCTGGCCTCTCTCCCTCTGTCTCCTTTGTAAACATTAAGGTATGATATGAGATTTGCTCTAAGTAATGTTTACTTTCTCCTTTAGTAAAAGGCATATTCCATCTCTGAGAAAGCCCTATTGTCCCTTTCACTAATAACTCATTCCTTGTGCACAAGTAAAATAGGAGGTACAAGCCTCTGGGCGATCCTTCCATCCTCCCACTGTATGGCTTTCATTTGTCATGTTTCCCAAGCACTCTCTTCAATTTACTTTGCAATCTCCTAGCTTGCCTCTGTCTGTGCTGTCTTATGATTATATCTGCAGAGTAGCTATAGGAACAAGTGACTAAGAGTCTTGCATTCTGGCCCACTTTTGATGGGTGACTGGCACCCCAAATGAAGAGGAGCTCCGTGAGGAAGATGCCCTGTGCTATGTTTTTGGAAGGTAATGTCCCATGGGTTTTAGAGTCAGACAGACCTGAGGTGAGGTATCTGGGGGTGAGTTTGGGTACCAGTATGTGTTAAAGGTCCTAGGTGATGCTAACTAGACTAAGCAAAGATATTCAGTAGGTTGGATTATTAAATGCATTTTCAACATATGATATTTTCAACTTATGATGGGTTGATTGGGATGTAACCACATTGTAATTTGAGGAAGATCTGTGTATGACCTGGTTTGGGTGTGGGGATAAGGCTGTTTTTATAGTCTTAGATAAGCCATGGTAGCTTTTTGATAAGCAAATGGTAGCTTTTTTTTAACCAGCTCTCTAGAGAGTGCAAATCTAGCTGAATATTAGATTCATCTGGAAAACTATTTAAAAAATGTCATATGTCTCCAGGTCCAGATACTAGAGACCTTTTCCTACAAGGGTCTGGGGTAAATCTCAGGTTTTTGTGATTTTTTTTACCTTGGGGGGCAGGTTTTCTTTTGTTTTGAAATCATTTCACATACAATTGTAAGAAATAGTAGAGAGAGATATTATGTGTCTTTTCCCAGTTCTCCCCAATGGTATCATCTTGCAAAACTATAGTACAGTATCACATCAGGGTATTGATAATGATAACAGTCAAGATACAGAACATTTTCATCAGTACAAGTTATAATCAGTAATTTGTTCTCTGTTTATATAATTTCAAGAATATGATATAAGTGAAATCATATATAATATTTGGGTTTATCACTCAGAATAATTCTCTGGAGATTCATCAATGTTGTTATGTGTGTTGTATACTAAGAGTTTGCTTCTTTTTTATTGCTGAGTAGTAGTCCATATTATTGGTGTATCATGGTTCATTTAGCAATTCACTTCTTGAAGAAATTCTAGGTTGTTTGGCAATTTGGGGTTATTACGAATAAAATAGCTATGAACATTCTTGAACAGGTATTTGTGTGAACTTAAGTTTTCATTTCTCTGGGACAAATGCTCAAGGGTACAATTACTGGGTTGTATGGTAGTTGCATGTTCAGTTTTATAAGAATTACATAGCTTCATGGTCCAAGATAGTGCTTGGTGATCACTGCCTGAATTTCAGATGACAAAAACAAGGAAGGACAAGAGGCCAAAAAGGGTCCTCTCCAGTTATGTCACTTTTCTTTATGCATCTTTCCAGAAATTATAGACAACACATCCACTATGTCTTATATCAAGCCTTTAGTTATCAGACAACACATGCATGCATGCTAAGTCACTTCAGTCATGTCTGACTCCTTGCAACTGTATGGACTGTAGCCACTCTGGCTCCGCTGTCTTCCATGGGATTCTCCAGGCGAGAATAACTGGAGTGGATTTCCATGCCCTCCTCCAGCGGACCTGCGTGACCCAGGGATCAAATCTGCATCTCTTAGGTCTTCTACATTGGCAGATGGGTTCTTTACCTCTAGTGCCACCTGGGAATCCCTTCTCTGATGATTATTACCTGCAAAAGAATCTGGGAAATATTATCACCTCTGAGTGCATTGCCACTCTAAATAAAACCATGGTCCTGTCAGAATAAGCCAGGTTATGCTGCAGGACCTAAAAATCTTAAAACCACAGAGGCTTAACACACTGAAGACTTACTTTCCTCTCCTGTTACATGACCACCCTGAATTGTTAGGACTCTGATCCATGATATCTTCACACTGAAATCCAGAACCAAGGTCAGAAACACTGACAGTCATCATAAGAGAGAGAAGAACAGGGAGGGGGAAAAGAGGAAGGGAGGAAGGGAAGGAGGGAGGGAAGGAGAAAACATGAATTTCACTCTGGGTTTAAAGTTCATATTTTATTGGCCAAAGCAAGTCACATGGTCATGTCTAACTACAAGGCAGCAGGGAGGTGGAATCTTACCATTTATCAAAAGGAAGAGAAACAGAATGTCTAGTTCATATGACTGTAAGACTTGCCACAATTAAGAGGGACGAAGAGAGCAGATGCTGGGGCAGGAAGCAGTTTCTGCCATAATTGCAATCTTTTATGTGCCTATAACCTGCTCTTATAAACTGTTTATTAGTAATCTGCTTTTGCTCTATCTCTTGTACATTGCTGACTCTAGAGTTCTAACTGTCCTTGCCTAAATATGCTATGCTACTTCATTACATAGTGTGGTGGTGGAAGTTCAGTTGTGTCTGACTCTTTGTGATCTCATGGACTGTAGTTCACCAGCTCCTCTGTCCATGGGATTTTCCAGGCAAGAATGCTGGAATGGGTTGCCCTTTCCTTCTCCAGGGCATCTTCCTGACCCAGGGATCAAACCTGGGTCTCCTGCATTGTAGGCAGTCTCCTGCATTGGCAGATGGATTCTTTACCAAATGAGCCACCAGGGAACCCTGAATTACATTGTGTGTGTGTGTGTGTGTCTGTGTGTGTGTGTATATGAAGTTTGCTCTCCCAAAAATGTCCTTGCTCCATTTAACTCCAGCCTTCTCAAGACTCAACTTAGACTTCCTGAAGCCCCAAGCCCTGTCCCACAGCATCTTACCAATGCTTACCAATAGGGATTAGGTACAGCTGTGAGTAGCAGCTCCATAGTCCTGACCTAGAAGGGCAAGTCCACTCCACAAAGTCACCAGGGACCCAGGTCCTTCTGTGTGGCACTGTCTCACTTCACATACCACCTCAAGTCGAGTCGGCTTCTTCCAGCAATTATGTCTCTACTCCAGCCAGTAGGAAGAGTGAGAGATCAAGGAATGACCCAAAACTCCTTGTGAAGATCTTTCTCATGAGTGCAAATGATACTTCCTCTTACATCCCATTCACCAAAACTTAGTCATCAAGCTATACAAGGGATTCTGGGAAAATGCACATTTTTCTGGTAAGCCTTGTGTTTGGGTCAAAACTGAGGTTCTATTACTAATGAAGAAGAGATAATATTGAGAGAGATTGAGGGGTAATAGCAGCCTCTACTACAAAGATAGACACGAGTCTATTTTTTCATCCTCCTTTGCAGTCCTTACTCAATCAAAACTTAACTTTTGAGTTCCCACTGTCCAGCAGTAAGCAAGACAAGCATGATTCCTACATTCATAAAGCTTTCAAACATTAAATGAATAACCACCCAGAGGAATATATGAGTACAACTTTTGATTAGTACAATTAAGGAAATTTTTGCTAAGAGAGAGACTAATGGAGACGGGGGTTTACATGGAAAGAGGGATCAAGCAAAGCCTTTTTAAGGAGAAGTACAGCTAGGGGAGGCCAACACAGAACTGGTTGGCCTGGGATTGGACTATTTCAGGAAGAAGGATGAATATCTGCAAAATCCTTGAGGCAAGAAGGAGCTTGGTTTATATGAAAACCAGAAGGAAGGCCACTGTAGTTGAACCTGGTGAGGGAGAAGGGGAAAGGTATGAGATGCAGCTAGAAATCTGGACGGAGGATAAATCCCAAGATTCTGCAGGTCATGCTGAGGATGTGGGGTTTTATTCTGAATACATTAGGAAGGCATTGGAGGATTTTAGGAAAAGTGACATGATTACCAGATATTAAGCACACAAAGAAGTTAGAAAATAGAAATTTCTTCTTTTTCATGTGTTAAACTTTCCCACACTTTGTGCTGCTATTTTTTATCATTCTTTGTATAATCATTTTTCTTTGAACATTTTTCCTTCTCCTATCCAGATTCACGCAGTCGTATTTGCATTCTTCTGAATTGGCCTTGTTAAAATTCATCATTGGTTTATTTTTATTCTTTTCTAGGTCCCTGGCTTTCATTTGCTATGCTCTAAAAGAGGCAAAAAAACAGAGATTCATTCAAGAGGGGGGAAAAAAAGGTTATTCAATGTTCTGCAATTTAAGACCAATCCTCAGTCTTCCTTTTTATACAACTATTTTCAGTCCTATTGTGTGATTTCACAGAGCTGATACAAACTATAAACTTCTAGATTCATCATTGCCTTGTGTATCCCCAAAGATGACATGGAAGGAAGGGTACAGTGGAATTCTTAAGGCTATTTCTTCTAGGCTTTTAGCCTTGCCATGGCTCCCAAACCCTGATTTGAGTTTAGGCCCTTGACTCTTGGCAGTGACATCCTCTGTCCTGATGGTTTCTGGGACCTCATTAGACTTCTATCTTTCTCTACAGGCCTAGGCAGGGGCCCTGATGCTGGTCTGAGGATCTTTAAGCCTTAAGTGTCTATTTGGGGGACATATTTTTATATTTTTAATATCTTTATATTTATATCTGGCCATCACAAGTTCAGGCAGTAAAAGAAAATTTTGTTAAAAGAGAGATTCAGGGGGATGGGCTGATTCAGATGGGAAAAAGGATGAAGAAAAGTCTTTTGAAGGTGGTCGGGGAAAGTGTGGCTGGGTACCCACTTCAGTAGGATAGGGGGACATACACTGATCACCTTCTTGTGTCAGCCGTCTGTTAGGTATCCAGATTCAATGATACATTGTCTGAGAGAGTCAGGGAAGGACTCACACAAAGACAGCCCTTTAACTGAGAAGTGAGGTGAGTATGATGTGGAGGGACATTCCACATCATGGGCACAAGGGTGCAGATGAGGGGGCATAGCACAGCCTGTTGTGTAACTGTAACATATGGGGGCTCTTGTAGAGAGAGCAAGAGGCAAAGCTTTGATGTGTGGAACTGAAGACCTGAACAGTATCTTGATATGGAGGGCTTTGCCTCCTGCAGGTGATAAAAATAATGAAAAGATTTTAAGCAGGATATTGAGATGAGAAACTGCACATTAGAACAAACTTCCTGAGAGGAACGTAGAAGAAAGATTTGAACGCAAGAACATGGAAGCAAGGAGGCCAGTTTTTTGAAGTAGCTTACATGAGAGCTGGTGAAAAACTAACTTGTGTAATAGTAATAAGTTTCAAGTTATTGAGGAAGACACAGCCAGGAAGTCAGAATAGACACACCTTGGGGAATAATTGGATGAGAGGTGTGAGTGACAGGCATGGGTCAAAAATGAGTTCTCTTGGTGACTGGGGTTGTGGAGTGAGGCTAATCACTAAGTTAAGCAATACAAGGAGAAGAGCAAGTCTGGTAAGAAAGATAATGGGTTCATTTTCAGACACATTGAGTCAACTGATTTGAATGGGCAGAAAGCTAGTTAACTTTAGTTTCAACCTGCTTCTATGTCATTGCTTCCTTACTAAATGTAAAGGTTAAAGGAAAGGAGATCAGCAAAAAATGAAAGAGATCAGTGAAAGAGAAACAAGGATAAGAAAAGCAATCACACGACTATAAAATTCATGCTTGGCCATTCATTTGCAGAATGTGTACAGTCCCCAAGGTAGTATTCTATAGAAATTATAAAGACCACTATGATGTATATTATATATGTGTGTTGAATATTAGTACTGTATTTCTTTTGCATTTTAACATAAGCTTATCCATGATAAGGGTATTTTCCAACATTTGCATTGTTTTTGTCATTTTTTTTTGTAGTCCATAGGATGGCTGATTGAATATTTGTATTGTATTTATATTAATAGAAAAACAATGCTAATATTCAATTCAATACAACACTAATATTCAATCAGATATCATATGGGCTACAAAAAAATGACGAAAACAAAAAATACCCTTATTATTGATTACTTATAAGATCTAATAGTCATAATCTTACCTAAGTGATTAAGCATTTCATTACATCCTGTCGTGTTGTTTCCTGGTATGACATAATATGAAATAAATCTATGAATCATTCTTACCAAAACATAACTTGAATTTAATCAAGATGTTATACTTAACTTGCAGATTATAAAGTCCATAAGTTCAAGAATAAGTTTAGATGAGACTTCCCTGATGGTATAGTGATTAAGACTCTGGGCTTCCGCTCCAGGGGGTGGGAGTTCATTCCTGGTTGAAGAACTAAGATCCCTCATGCAGTTCATGGGGTGCAGCAAAAAAAGAAGAAGAAGATGTTTAGCAGCACCAAAAAGAAAAAAATCAGAAGAATCTAGAACGTGGAACATTCGAGAAGACAACTGATCTGGTATCCTTAACAAGAGATAAAGAGAGATTGTGGAATTTTTCCAGATTTAAAAGAAACTAAAATAACATTCTGGAATGTGAAGTCAAGTGAGCCTTAGGAAGCATCACTAAGAACAAAGCTAGTGGAGGTGATGGAATTCCAGCTGAGCTATTTCCAATCCTCAAAGATGATGCTGTGAAAGAGCTGCACTCAATATGCCACTAAATCTGGAAAACTCGGCAATGGCCACAGGACTGGAAAAGGTCAGTTTTCATTCCAATCCCAAAGAAAGGCAATGCCAAAGAATGTTCAAACTACTGCACAGTTGCACTCATCTCACATGGTAGGAAAGTAATGCTCAAAATTCTCCAAGTAAGCTTCAACAGTACGTGAACTGTGAAATTCCAGATGTTCAAGCTGGATTTAGAAAAGGCAGAGGAACCAGAGATCAAATTGCCAACATCCACCGGATCATTGAAAAAGGAAGAGAGTTCCAGAAAAACATCTACTTTTGCTTTGTTAACTATGCCAAAACCTTTGATTGTGGATCACAGCAAACTGTGGAAAATTCTTCAAGAGATGGGAATACCAGACCACCTGATCTGCCTCCTGAGAAATCTGTATGCAGGTCAGGAAGCAACAGTTAGAACTGGACATGGTACAACAGACTGGTTCCAAATCAGGAAGGGAGTACATCAAGGCTGTATATTGTCACCCTGCTTATTTAACTTATATGCAGAGTACATCATGAGAAATGCCAGGCTGGATGAAGCACAAACTGGAAGAAAGATTGCCGGGAGAAATATCAATAACCTCAGATATGCAGATGATACCATCCTTATAGCAGAAAGTGAAGAAGAACTAAAGAGCTTCTTGATGAAGATAAAAGAGGAGAGTGAAAAAGTTGGCTTAAAACTCAACATTCAGAAAATTAAGATCACAGTATCCAGTCCCATCACTTCATGGCAAATAGATGGGAAAACAATGAAAACAGTGAGAGATTTTATTTCTTTGGGCTCCAAATCACTGCAGATGGTGATTGCCGTCATGAAATTAAAAGATGCTTGCTCCTTGGAAGAGAAGCGATGACCAACCTAGATAGCATATTAAAAAGCAGAGACATTACTTTACCAACAAAGGTCTATCTAGTCAAAGCTATGGTTTTTCCAGTAGTCATGTATGGATGTGAGAGTTGGACTATAAAGAAAGCTGAGTGCCAAAGAATTGATGCTTTTGAACTGTGGTGTAGGAGAAGACTCTTGAGAGTCCTTTTTAATTCAAGGAGATCCAACCAGTCAATCCTAAAGGAAATCAAGTCCTGAATATTCATTGGAAGGACTGATGCTGAAGCTGAAGCTCCAATATTTTGGCCACCTGATGCAAAGAACTGACTCATTTGAAAAGACCCTGACCCTGGGAAAGATTGAAGGCAGGAGGAGAAGGGGACAACAGAGGATGAGATGGTTGGATGGCATCACTGACTCGATGGACATGAGTTTGAGTAAGCTCTGGGAGTTGGTGATGGACAGAGAAGCCTGGGGTGCTGCAGTCCATTGGGTCACAGAGAGGTGGACATGACTGAGCGACTAAAGTGAACTGAACTGAAAATGACATGATAATCAAATGTAAGGAGTGAATTTGATTGGATTTAATTTGAAGAAGTCACTATAAAGACCATTTTGTTTTTTGTTTTTTGTTTTTTTCCAGAAGAAAAGTTTAATATAGAAAGGGAAATAGCTTTCTTATGTAACAGCAATGAATAAGTAGAATTTGAAGTTAAACACATTGCTATTTATATTAGCATCAGAAAATGAAATTCCTATGTATAAACGTGACAAAATACATACAAAATATACATGAAGAAAACTACAAAACTCTGATGAAAGTAAGTAAACAACTAATTAAATGGAAAGGTATTCCATGTTCATGGGTGAAAAGACTCAAAATTGTCATGTCAATTCTTTCCAACTTGATCTATAAATTCAACAGAATCCTAATCAAAATCAAGTTATTTTGTAGATACATAGAGGGGCAAAAGGTCCTGCTGATATTTTTTTTTTTTCTTTTTTAATTTTTATTATTATTATTTTTTTTTCCCAGTGGGTTTTGTCATACATTGATATGAATCAGCCATGGATTTACATGTATTCCCCATCCCGATCCCCCCTCCCACCTCCCTCTCCACCCGATTCCTCTGGGTCTTCCCAGTGCACCAGGCCCGAGCACTTGTCTCGTGCATCCCACCTGGGCTGGTGATCTGTTTCACCATAGATAGTATACATGCTGTTCTTTTCAAATATCCCACCCTCACATTCTCCCACAAAGTTCAAAAGTCTGTTCTGTGTTTCTGTGTCTCTTTTTCTGTTCTGCATATAGGGTTATCGTTATCACCTTTCTAAATTCCATATACATGTGTCAGTATGCTGTAATGTTCTTTATCTTTCTGGCTTACTTCACTCTGTATAATGGGCTCCAGCTTCATCCATCTCATTAGGACTGGTTCAAATGAATTCTTTTTAATGGCTGAGTAATATTCCATGGTGTATATGTACCACAGCTTCCTTATCCATTCATCTGCTGATGGGCAGCTAGGTTGCTTCCATGTCCTGGCTATTATAAACAGTGCTGCGATGAACATTGGGGTGCACGTGTCTCTTTCAGATCTGGTTTCCTCGGTGTGTATGCCCAGAAGTGGGATTGCTGGGTCATATGGCAGTTCTGTTTCCAGTTTTTTAAGAAATCTCCACACTGTTTTCCATAGCGGCTGTACTAGTTTGCATTCCCACCAACAGTGTAAGAGGGTTCCCTTTTCTCCACACCCTCTCCAGCATTTATTGCTTGTAGACTTTTGGATAGCAGCCATCCTGACTGGCGTGTAATGGTACCTCATTGTGGTTTTGATTTGCATTTCTCTAATAATGAGTGATGTTGAGCATCTTTTCATGTGTTTGTTAGCCATCTGTATGTCTTCTTTGGAGAAATGTCTGTTTAGTTCTTTGGCCCATTTTTTGATTGGGTCATTTATTTTTCTGGAATTGAGCTGCAGGAGCTACCAACGGTATTTTTCACAGAACTAGACCAAAGAATTTCACAATTTGTATGGAAATACAAAAAACCTCGAATAGCCAAAGTAATCTTGAGAAAGAAGAATGGAACTGGAGGAATCAACCTGCCTGACTTCAGACTCTACTACAAAGCCACAGTCATCAAGACAGTATGGTACTGGCACAAAGACAGAAATATAGATCAATGGAACAGAATAGAAAGCCCAGAGATAAATCCACGAACCTATGGACACCTTATTTTTGACAAAGGAGGCAAGGATATACAATGGAAAAAAGACAACCTCTTTAACAAGTGGTGCTGGGAAAACTGGTCAACCACTTGTAAAAGAATGAAACTAGAACACTTTCTAACACCATACACAAAAATAAACTCAAAATGGATTAAAGATCTAAATGTAAGACCAGAAACTATAAAACTCCTAGAGGAGAACATAGGCAAAACACTCTCCGACATAAATCAAAGCAAGATCCTCTATGACCCACCTCCCAGAATATTGGAAATAAAAGCAAAACTAAACAAATGGGACCTAATGAAACTTAAAAGCTTTTGCACTACAAAGGAAACTATAAGTAAGGTGAAAAGACAGCCCTCAGATTGGGAGAAAATAATAGCAAATGAAGAAACAGACAAAGGATTAATCTCAAAAATATAAAGACCATTTTGGAGACGAGTAGATAAATATTAATATGAACTGGAGTATCAGATGATATTCAGTTCAGTTCAGTTCATTCGCTCAGTCGTATCTGACTCTTAGGGACCCCATGGACTGCAGCACTCCAAGTTTCCCTGTCCATTACCAACTCCCGGAGCTTACTCGAACTCATGGCCATCAAGTCGGTGATGCCATCCAACCGTCTCATCCTCTGTCATCCCCCTCTCCTCCCACCTTCAATCTTTCCCAGCATCAGGGTCTTTTCCAATGAGTCAGTTATTTGCATCAGGTGGCCAAAGTATTGGAGCTTCAGCATCAGTCCTTCCAATGAACATTCATTGACTGCTTTCCTTTAGGATTGTCTGGTTTGATCTCCTTACAGTCCAAGGGACTCTCAAGAGTCTTCTCCAACACTGCAGTTCAAAAGCATCAATTCTTTGGCACTCAGCTTTCTTTATAGTCCAACTCTCACATCCATACATGATTACTGGAAAAACCGTAGCTTTGACTAGATGGACATTTGTCTGCCAAATAATCTCTCTGCTTTTTAATAGGCTGTCTAAGTTAGTCATAACTTTGCTTCCAAGGAGTAAGCGTCTTTTAATTTCATGGCTGCAGGCATCATCTGCAGTGACTTTGGAGCCCAAGAAAATAAAGTCTCTCACTGTTTCCGTTGTTTCCCCATTTATTTGCCATGAAGTGATGGAACCGGATGCCATGATCTTTGTTTTTTGAATGTTGAGTTTTAAGCCAGCTCTTTCACTCTCCTCTTTCACTTTCATCAAAAGACTCTTTATTTCCTCTTCACTTTCTGCCTTAAGGGCAGTATCATCTGCATATCTGATGTTATTGATATTTTTCTAATAGATGATATTAGAGACATTTTTAGTAAGTTTCTTAAGTGATAATGGTATTGAGGTTGATAGGAAAATATCCTTATTTTAGAAGAAGTGTATCAAAGAATTTAAAGCCTTTGTTCTTCAGAATCAGGAAACAACTCATAAGAAAAGGAGTTCAAAAGAAAGCATTCAATACAGGGAATTTGTTTAAAAGGTGTTGGAACAGTTTAAAGGGCAAAAGGACAAGGGGTCAACTCTGAGTCACAAAAGAAGCCCCTGCCAATTCAAAGGTGGTGTTACCAGAGCCTAGGAGCAGGGTTGTTTCAGTGGAAATTGGTAGGGGGTCCCCAGTGTAAGCCTGGACAATGGAGAGAGGAGCTGTTTGACAAAAATAAAGACATTGCCAAACACACTACCCAAAGTGCAGGAAGTGTGGTAGAAATGTCCTGTCTTCAACTCACTTCTCGGGACCAATCCCTAGCCAGTGTTTCTCATTGGCTCAAACCTAAACAGAACCGGGTTGCAAGGGAGTCTGGGAAATGTAGTTTGCAAGTACCAGCTCCCTGTGATACAGAGCAGGACAGAGGAAGAGCAGGAAATAGATCAAATAGACCAATAACTGGCCCAGGACAGAACTGTATTGATGCTTGCTATTTATTTTCAAATAGTTCATAAAACATAATATATAAATATAAATTTGCTTTATAAATACAAATAAGGCAAATATAATAAAGTGTTGAATCTAGGTGATATATGGTTGTTCATTATACTATTCCTTCACATGTTTTCTGTATTTTGAAATTTTTCAGAATAAGCTGGTGAAAAATCCATTCTAATACCCTGAAAGAAATACCAAGTCAAGGCCATAGGAATGGAGAGAAGAAAAACTCAAATGGATTTCACAAAGTTTCTCAGTAAATCCTTGTAACTCATATGGAAAAATGTGAGCCAGAGCAACATTTATCCTTTTTTCCACCATTTCACATTTGAGAGTTGAATTTTCTACTTGCCACTCTCCCGAGGACATATGAATATGAAAGTCATTCAGTCATGTCTGAATCTTTGCAACGCCATGGACTGTAGCCCGCCAGGCTCCTCTGTCCGTGGGGATTCTCCAGGCAAGAATACTGGAGTGGGTTGCCATCCCTCCTCCAGGAAATCTTCCCAACCCAGGGATCAAACCCAGGTCTCCCACTTTGCAGGTGGATTCTTTACCATCTGAGCCACCAGGGAAGCCCTCCCAAGGACATATCCACCATTATTCCCATGTCAGTTATAACTGCCTATCTTATTTATCATACTCAAGAAAGTTTGATTAAATGAACTGAGAATGAGTTTAATTTGATGATAATCTTTAATCTGCTGTTTTTTAAAGGAATAATTTAGTTATGAAAATCTCACATGATTGCAACACAAAGTGTATTGTGACATTAGTGTTAAGAAAGCCTCAGTTAGAAGAGTGGTATAATTATAAAGCCACGTATGTGGTTGAACACTTCTATCCAAAGTTATTGGTTAATGGATAGTTGTCAGCCTGTGTAATACACCATAGGGTCTGTCCTTGTTTGACCCTGTCCAGTTTTACATTTTTATCAATATCTTGGATAAGAATCAGAAAACAAGCAGATTGTAATTGTTGATGACATAAAACCTTGGGTGAGAGCTCATAATCCAGGAAGAACTGATCAGAATGTTGAACCAATATAAATTGACACCTAATAGAATTATGTGACCAACCTTTTACTGGAAGCCAGAATAGATAACTGATTGTGAGATGTTTTCTGTATGTAATTGGAGAGTTTGTGTTCACTCTCTGTTGTTGTCACTCATGTCCTGCATAAACTTGAGCAAGTTACTTCCTCTCTCCTGAACTGCCTCAGTTTCTACATCAGTAAGTGGTAAGAGTAATAACCAACTCATAGTGGCTTAAGGGAATCGATATATGTAAAGCATTTGAATCGTCCCTGACACAGAGTAACAGAAATGATATTAATGGTTATTAGTGATATGTGTGTCGTATGTGTGTGTGAGAGTGAGTGTAGCAATATTACCTACTAAATAGCTATGAAAATGACTTAGTAATTGATATTACACCCAATAGATCGCAGTCGTGGGACAGATTTGCCAAAGTTGTCCATGTAATTTAAGGTTTTATTTAATTAGAATCCCACTGCCTGAAATGAAGTTGATGACAGTCCTGAGTGACTCTGCACTCCTCAGAGAGCTACTGGAATAAGGGGTTGAGCTCAGGTGCCAGGGCCACAAAATACCATAAACAAATTGGTGCCTGCTTAACACAGACCTGGAACACAGGAACTGTTGACAGAATTGGAGGTGTCACTCTGTCTTTAGAAATTTAATGAGCTGTAGAATAGAATTTTGAGCTTGTTTTGTGTGTCCCCCATTGATTTCTCTAGAACCAGCGATTAAAATTACCCTGACACAGATTCTGAATCCACATAATGAAAATCTTCCTAGTGATCAGACTTGCAGGGGGCTGCTTTGTGGTAGGTTAAGATTCCTGTCCCTGCAATGATAAGGCATTATATATCAGGGTGACCACTTGGCAGGGTGTAATGGGATTCAGACCCCAGATAGGTGATTGGATTAGGTGCTTTGTGAGAATGAACCCCAGAAATCCTGAGATTTTTATCCAAGGCTATCTGAGGATTCTGGGTTTGTTTTTAATTACATCCTTAACTGCTTCCCAAGCTGCTGCCTCTTAAGCTCTTATTGGGTTTTTTTAGGCAGTAGGCCAAAGGTCTGTACTTTTTTTCCCCCACCACCAAATAGGTTAAATATTCAGTGTGCTCATTTTTAGGAAATGAAGTTGAAATGATTAAACAGGAAATATGCACTTAGCTCCTAATGTTAGCTACCTCAAGACAGAATCAATTCCTTTTCCTTTTCAAATGGAATGCTATTGGAGAGCTGTTTAGAAATCTGTTGATAGGAAAGAAATATTGATGGTGAATACAACAGGGACAGAAAATTAGAAACTTACAGATACCTTTAATGCTAAAAGTTACTTTGTCTTTCCTATCCTCAAAATCTTGAAGAAATCTTTAAGATGCTTAGCTTATTTAAGGCATAAATATGTTGGGCTAAAAGCCAATGGCACCTAGATAGAGAACCAAAGTTTTCTGTGCTAGGTCCTCTAGAGAAATTCAGAAATTTGAATCTTAAGATGTCCAAATTACTCACCATATCTGACTCCATTAATACTCAATGGGAGAGGTGGGGTGGGACAAAGAAGAGAAATCCTACTAGTTCTGGCACCTTTATATGAACAAGCTAATTGCTCAAACCCTGCATGGCCTCGGTTTTCAATCAAAAAGCATATTTTGAAGCCTGAAAAGTAGCATTCACACAGTATATGGAGTAGTGCCTCATTTCTTTCTCAATAACTGGCTCTGCTGCTTAGCCAGGGGAATGTATTCCAACTCTGACGGGAGTTGAGAGGTTTACACCAAACGGTACGAGTTTTTCAAGCTGGTCCTCTTTAACTACACCTCGGCTTATAGGTCTTACTAAATGACCAAAAATGAGGTTCAGAGTCACTACCCTCCAATCAAAGATAAAGATGGAAGCACGAATTGTCAGTTGAATATGTCATATTTTTACCCTGGGTTAGCTATTATGTTTTACTCACAGAAAATAGCTTAAATATATACATTTTAAAGGATTATTTTGAAGGCAGTAGAGATTTTTTTTTTAAATCTTGAAGTTTAATCAGACTGTTCCTTCCAAATTTTATCAAAAAGACTAGCACAGCTTCCAGAAACTAGTAATAAATTAAATTGACAGTCGGCAAGATTTTGTCTTGTAGCAGTTTAAAATATGATGTTCTCCTGTGAGAATCTGGATCCAGGACTCACATTTCTCACCTCTAAACCCAAAACTTTTTAGTTCATTACATCCTAGACCAGATATCTCAGGTTCCTATTAGAAAGTATGTTTGCCCCTAGATCCAGATGCCTTTATAAGAACTGAGAAATACTCCCTCTACTAGTATACTCAGGACATGAGATGTTTTGTTTTGTTTTGTTTCACTAGGAATTCCATCAAAGGTGAGGTAGAAACAGTCAAAAATAAGAATACAAACAATATTAACAGAAATAAGATACTTTATATCACCAAGTAGATCTGTTTTTTAAAATTTTTGTTTTCCTAAATAATGTCATACACAATCCTAAGAAGTAAGTATTTGCCATGATCTATTACAGCAAATAATTTTTCTATGGCATTATTTTTAATAGGAAAAATTTTGGAAACAGATTAGTGAACAGCAATAAAGAAATTCATCGAAACTATTTTTATCAAGTGTATGTAATAACATGAAACATTTTAGAGGCCATCTTAAAAATTCTTACCACCTCTTGAAGATTTTGCTTAAATCTTAAGGCAGTAACACTGAGAAAAAAGTGATTCCTAGTCATAAACCAGTTAGCAATGGGCCTAGTATACAGTCAGCATTTAATACCTATTAGTTAAAATTTTGATTAATTATCTTCAGCAGATACATTAGATGCAAAGAAATAAGATATTTAAAATCAGATATTTTGTAAAAATGAGTTTAATTTGCATTAAAGTCAAGTGCATAATAATGGAAAAGGATATAAATTTTCCCGTCCTTAAGGGCTGAGTCTACACAGCATTTAGCTTTTTACTTCCAGCTGCATGTTACAAACTTTCTTGTAGTCACAGGTCTATGGCAGTAGAGATTTGTTTATGAAATATATGAAAGAATCAATACATAATAGAACAAATTCTCCCCCTCCTTGAGTTGGCCTCACTAACTCATGTGAGCTGTTCATGTGGATTTACTTTTATATACGCTTTCAACAACTTCAAGAATTTCAGTTCCATAGAGGAGAATGCTGAGTCAGTCTTCTTGGCAGTAATGAGAAAAGCAAAATCTGAGAGCTAGAATTAGAAGAGGAAGGTAAAGTGCATGGCAGAACTGGAGTAGAGAGTTTTGCAATGGAATTTTTTGCAGAGAAGAAGAGAAGAGTGTTGAGAGAGAGTAGACTTCGTGTTTGGAGTTGCATATAGGTGTCTGAAAGGAAAGCAAGAATGAGATATTTGTAAAGGCAACAGCAGTCTTCATGAGTTTGGACATGAATAAAGACCCTTGTCACCACTCACTGAACCTTATCATCCACCACACAGATCAGATCATTTAATCCATCTTCTTGGCAATGCTATTGAAGAGGCACTGCTTAACCTCATTCTAGAGTGAAGATGCTGAGACATCATAGAAAGGTTTAAAAGGCAATGATGTCACAGCTAGCAAATGGCAAACACAGGATTTGAAGCCAGTAGTCTGACTCCAGGGACTATGGGCTTAAACACCATATGACACTGTCCTTGTGGCTAAATCTGTATAATTCCCTGTACTGGGGCAGGGCATGAAATAGACTCAGTTGGATATGTCAAAAAGGTTAAATCAAAGGTAAGTAAAGGTTTTTACACCCCAGCATTTCTAGTTATTCTTTATCTCTGAACTCAGAATGAGGAGAAAATAAAAATTGAGTCAAAAATTAGAAAGTGATTATTTGAAAGAAAGATGAGGAAAAAGAAAGAGAAAGAAAAGGAAGAGAGGAAGCCTCTTTCTATAAAGGTTGGTTGACAACAAAGACAAATAAATTTAATAAGCATCTGATTGCAACATTAAAGGAGGAAGATTCTAAAGATTTCCCTAAAATAGCTTAAGGCAGCAAATGGAAATCAATTTCACACTACTCAGTTTACACCCTGTAGCTGTTATTTTCATCTGCCCATGATCCATACTTCTCTTCTGAAAAGAACCTCCTTCATTTCCTTTGAGAAATTATCCTCCTCCATTCTCAGGGCAAATTCTGGTGCAACTGACTCCACACCCAGCAGGACCCATGACCCATATCTGGCGACTAAATGTTCTTCATCCCTCTGATCAGTGTGTATGGGGAGTTTTCAGCCTTGGGATTTTCATTATTATGGGAACAGGAAGGATTCTCCCTAGGGCTTGCCAGTGGATGTGCCCTGGGCTTGGTGGTGGCCATCTCATTGCACTACTGGCAAGGCCTGTCTGAAATGAAGACAACGCAGGGACCAGGAGGGAAGAAAAATGGAAAGGGACACAGATTCCTGAAGGTCTCATTTGTGTACCAGGCCCAGTGGAAACTACCAACCTTACTTTTCAATTATGTAGGCCATTCATAAAATGTTTTTAAGTTAAGTCAGTTTGATTTTGGAGACAGCAATGGCACCCCACTGCAGTACTATTGCCTGGACAATCCCATGGACAGCGGAGCCTGGTAGGCTGCAGTCCATGGGGTCGCAGAGTCGGACACGACTGAGCAACTTCACTTTCACTTTTCACTTGCATGCATTGGAGAAAGAAATGGCAACCCACTCCAGTGTTCTTGCCTGGAGAATCCCAGGGACGGGGGAGCCTGCTGGACTGCCATCTATGGGGTCGCACAGAGTGACATGACTAAAGAGACTTAGCAGCAGCAGCTTGATTTGGCCTTCTGCCACTTATAGCAGATGGAATTCAAACTAGAACACTAACATGAGACATGTAAAGTGTCCAATGATGGGCTTTCCTGGTGGCTCATTAGTAAAGAATCTGTCTGCCAATGCAGGAGACACAGTTTCGATACCTGAGTAGGAAGATCTCCTGAAGGAGGATATGGCAACCCACACCAGTATTCTTGCTGAGATAATCCCATGGACAGAGGAGCCTGGTGGGCCACAGTTCATGGGGTCACAAAAAAGTCAGACATGACTTAGTGACTAAGCGACAATAAAGCACCCAATGATAGACTCTTTATTTAATCAGATATCTTTACCCTTTTAATTTTTCATTCATAGAAGGAAATGTGTAAAACAGTAATTTCATATAGGACTTGAATCCCCCAACCTCTTTTTTCCTTTAAGTTCTAAAATGTCTTACCCATGAATTTTCCTTCCAAGACATTTTTTAGGAACCTAAGCATCATAAATCAGGTGGACTATCATATAGCATATTATATATCTACTCATATAGCTATTTTATTAAGATGCAATTAATGAGTGCAAAAGGTTAAAGATTTTCTTAAAAACTTTATATTAGAGAATTCCTTAAGCACTGCACTAGATAATTTAGGGAAATTCTTTTTAACAAATTTAATATAACCAATGGAAATCTGAAATTAAGGTATGTAGGTAGAACACTGGCCCTCAAATTTTAATGAGCATAATACTCATCTAGGAAGTTTGGTGAATTGAACATTCAGGGTTCCATTCTTAAAAATATCATTTGGAAAGTTTGGGCATGAAATCCAGAAGTCTACATCTTCATTAAGCTCTTGAGGTGATTCTGATGTAAGTAGTTTCAGACCAGTCTTGAGGAAATCTCACAGTTCTTACTGAGTTTCAAAGAAGATGCTAGTTTGTGCTTATAAATTATGGATTTATGTCTCCAAAGACAGTCGAGGATCTTTAGGATAAACATGAAAATTTTCCTAATTTTTCTTCCTGATAATCTGGTCAGCATTAAATGACATGATGCTTATGAAAGGACTTCATATAGTCAGCATGTGCCATGGGCAATTACTTTGAACATTCCTATTATAATGGAAATGAAAGACAACAGACTTAATCATCTTGGTATTTTTTTAAAGTTCAACTTTCTTCTCACTCAGTAAAGTTCAAGAAGGTTAAATACTGTCCTGGTTTTTTAGCTTTTGTCTCTCAGCTCCAAAGCTGGTAAATCTCTGGATTCAGAGGAAAATACATACTACATTTGTGGGTGCTTCTCTGATCCACTTACCAAATAACTTGTATGGCTGCAATTTTTTAATGGGCTCAGGGTAAGAAAAGGCTCTGCAACAAGTCCAGTTTGTAGTGCAAATGCTCTGGTTCTTGGACTTTAGAGGAAAAGACTAATAAACTCACTTCACACAACACCATCAGAACAAGATGCTGAACCAGATGCTGAAAATCTCTGGTAGGCTTTCATTCCTTTGTATATTTTTTACTTTAACTCTTGATCATTTTCTTCCTTCTTAGTTGGTTTAAGGTTCCAGATAGTTCATAGGCATCCCTGGCCTTTGATCACAGTACTTCTAAGGTTCTCACCCATAATGGTCACTAGATTCGGGGCTGATTATTCAGACACTGGCAAAGTTGAATGATCCATATCTTAATTAAAGGGAAACATCATTTGATTATTTAAGGAAGATCTGAATAGTTTATGAGACAAACCTTTGTGGCCCATATTTGGAAGATTTGTATTTTGCTTTTGAAGTAGCATCAAACTTTAATAATAATCCTTTTTTTAAATGTTTGTGTTGCAGACAAAAATATCTACTTATTTGGGCTTCCCTGGTGGCTCAGTGATAAAGAATCTGCCTGCCAATGCAGGCAGGAGACTCGGGTTTGATCCCTGGGTTGGGAAGATCCCCTGGAGAAGGAAATGGCAACCCGCTCCAGTATTCTTGCCTGAGAAGCCCCACGGAGGAGCTTAGAGTGCTACAGTCCATGGGGTCACAAAAGAGTTGGACATGATTTAATGACTGAAACAACAAGACAACAACCACAGCAACTGTGTGGTAGAAGCCAAAGATATGATCTCCAGATTCTTAACAGTTGTTGTACGGCTGCTGTCACGCCATGCAATTCAACAAATGGTCATCCGACAATGAGAACAAGAAGGCCTGATGACTAAAGAGATGAAAACAACTACCCCTGAAAACTCAATATATGACAAGAACCTCTCAAGGGACAGTGCAGACCTGGACTAATCATATCCCCATAAGATAACAGTCCATCTTTCAGAGAGAGAGTCTGATGAAATTGAGTTTAAAAAAAAAAAGAAAGAAAGAAAAACAGATGGTAGCTGTAGGGAAGTTTCTGAAAATCAAAGCAGAGACCCCGACTTGAAAAAATGCACCAGGACTCACAAAACAGATAAACTATTCTAAACCATAACATCTGAAACAAGCAATCTAAACTCACACTGTTTTAATGCAGCTCATTTAGATTCCTATGATCCAAGACCACTGATGAACTAATACCATGGTAACTGCATGGACTCTTATGTTAAAGACATAACACCGACATCCCTACAACTTCATTGTTTTATGAATTCTAACCAATCTCTGACAAGACCACTCTGTGGCTAACTACAGTTCCATAGACCCTATAAAATTTCCTTGATTTGACTAATCCTGAACCATCCCATGATTCCCAATGTGTGCATTCACCCTTGTCGCAATAAGCTAATAAACATAACTTTGTGTTTCTGGTGATCTAGTGGGGTATAAACCCATCACCCAGAAATGGCTGATCTGAAAGAACAGTAGAATGACCTGCTGAAGATTCAGTTACAACATCAGTTCCTGAAATGCTTCATTTTTCCTTTATAGGCTACAGTATAAGCTTTGCTTCCATGTCCAACGTGATGCTGTCTCTCCTAGAGCCAAATGCATCCAAGAATCATCAAGGGATAGAGGTAGGAGTGGCTTCTTTCAATATGATAACTACTCAGAGATTATTTGATTCCTATTCTCACAATTTTGAATTCTGTAGGTTTGAAGGACTGAAAGGAATGCCTCCACCTAGGGACACAACAATGATTCCACTGAATTGGAAGTTTGAGAATACCGCATGGCCATGTTGAGTTCCTTGTGCTGCTGTATCAACAGCCAAAGAAAAAGGTCACTTATTGACAGAGCGATTGATCCTGGTTACCAAGGGGAAGTTACGTTGCTGCTACACAGTGAGGCAGTAAGGATAATGTACATGGAACTCCAGTATTCTTTCAGGTGCCTCCTGGTATTTTCTTTTGCAACAGCAAAAGTTTTTGAAAAACTATCACAGCTAAGAAAAGTTTGACCATTAAAGACTCAGATACTTAAAGAATGAAGATTTGATCATACCACCAAGTGAAGGTCTTGGGAAAGTTGAAGTACTATTTGAGGGAAAGAAAACATGAAATGTTTAGTAAGAAAAAGAAGTTATAAGACCAATACAGACTTGTGAAACTAAGACAACTTCTTTTGTATAAGGATTAGGTGAATATATTTGTTATTGTTGTTGTATGGAAATTCAAATATGTTTAGTTGCTTTTCTATGGATGCTGAATAGCTTAAAATTTGAACTGTACCCATTTTTCAACTATTAGCTCTCAGTTCCAAACCTACCATTCTATACTCTGCTTTGGAATCCTGTCAATAAAAATCTGCAATTGTATTCTCCCTTGCCAGCTGGCTCTTTGATAGATTCTACTAATAGAGGGCACTAGAGGGAGTCAGGAAGGCAAAAGGAAGAAGAAAGGACTTCCCCTTGTTTGCTTGCCCTACCTCTCCATGTTGCTCCAACAGTCGCCCTCCCTCCTGTCAACAGCAAGTGGTTCTAGCTGTCATTTTCTGGCACTTCCAGAACCAACTTCATTACACCTACTCAAATCAGACAAGTAGTGCCACTTCTTCAGGCTTGAATTTCAACCCCTTGGGTCTCTATCCAATTTTCAGTGTTCTAATAATTCCACATTCTTCCCTTTGTTCTTCCAGCCCCAGGGTGTTAGCTCTTCCCTCCATTACTACCTCTGTTTCAATGCACTGTCTTCTATTTGCTTTTTGACTCTCTAGCAATCATTCAGCTAAGGTCTTAGATTAAATTCTCTCTGTTAAATGGCTAGCATACTTTCTTTACCTGACTAAACATTAAGGAATACAAATATAGACAGCACTGATGGCTTAAGGTGGTATTTAGCAAACAGGGTTAATTTATTTAATTAAGCTGAAAATTCCAATACTAATAGTACTCAACTATTATAAAACAGGTCAAAGGCCCTTACTCAAAGTTGTCAAGGCCAAAATTGTTTCAGAATTCAGTATATTCCAGATTTTAGTAAGGTAATAATGTATACATATTAAATTATATAATAACAACAATGGAGTATAACTAAACACTTGAGGAAATAAATAATTCCTTAAATGATTTTAGGTCAGGTTTTGCAACCAAATGAGTTACAAAGAAACAGCATCACCAGCAACAACTTATGCTTTTCAGAACTTTTAAACCAGGAGTTGTGGATAAACTATTCTGACCTGGTATTATGCAAAACTACCAAACGACTAATCAAAAGACCAATTAGGAAAAAAAAAACTAAGGATGAAAATTAAAGTGTTTTTCAGGAAAACACTGAGTAAATCTGGGTAGGGAAGTGATGTCTGACTTGAACATAAACAGAAATTACCAAAAAAGAAAGAGAAACCTTTCAAACAGATTCCTCTGGATAATATTTATTATCCCCATTTATCTGAGAGCAGATGAATCAGTTTTGTGGTGAAAGTGAAAATCTACTTTGATAGCAAACCGTAAGGAGTCTGTACTTGAAACTAGGTTAATGAAGTTGCATGTAACATTCAGACAGTGTAACTTTATCAGAGGAATTGTGACAGCAGTCTATGGAACACACGTCCTAACACGCTAATTTGTTATTTGTTATTTTATGTAGTGCAATACGTAACCAGAAAAATATGCATATATATGTATATATAAATACACTGCTGATGATTTAAATGTACCAAGCTAACTGCCAAAAGAACTCAAAAAAGAAACAAGTAAAATGATTGCTCTTGGGAAGTGGGAGTGAACACTTGGGGAAGGGGCAAAGGGATTTTTATTTAGGCATTTCTGTATTACATGATTTATAAATAGGTAATTATGTTAATTTAATAGAAGACTTTAAATTGCTCCTCTAAAATTAGTTCAGTTCAATCACTCAGTCATGTCCAACTCTTTGTGACACCATGAATCACAGCCCCCCCCAAGCCTCCCTGTCTATCACCAACGCCCAGAGTCTACTCAAACTCATGTCCATCGAGTCGGTGATGCCATCCAGCCATCTCATCCTCTGTCGTCCCCTTCTCCTCCTGCCCCCAATCCTTCCCAGCATCAGGGTCTTTTCCAATGAGTCAACTCTTTGCATGAGGTGGCCAAAGTATTGGAGTTTCAGCTTCAGCATCAGTCCTTTCAATGAACACCCAGGACTGATCTCCTTTAGGATGGACTGGTTGGATCTCCTTGCAGTCCAAGGGACTCTCAAGAGTCTTCACCAACACCACAGTTCAAAAGCAACAATTCTTCAGTGCTCAGCTTTCTTCACAGTCCAACTCTCACATCCATACATGACCACTGGAAAAACCATAGCCTTGACCAGATGGACCTTTGTTGGCAAAGTAATGTCTCTGCTTTTTAATATGCTGTCTAGGTTGGTCATAACTTTCCTTCCAAGGAGTAAGTGTCTTTTAATTTCATGGCTGCAGTCACCATCTGCAGTGATTTTTGAGCCCAAAAAAATAAAGTCTGACACTGTTTCCACTGTTTCCCATCTATTTCCCATGAGGTGATGGGACCAGATGCCATCATCTTGGTTTTCTGAATGTTGAGCTTTAACCAACTTTTTCACTCTCCTCTTTCACTTTCATCAAGAGGCTTTTTAGTTCCTCTTCACTTTCTGCCATAAGGGTGGTGTCATCTGCATATCTGAGGTTATTGATATTTCTCCCGGCAATCTTGATTCCAGCTTATGCTTCTTCCAGCCCAGCGTTTCTCATGATGTACTCTGCATATAAGTTAAATAAGCAGGTGACAATATACAGCCTTGACGTACTTCTTCTCCTATTTGGAACCAGTCTCTTGTTCCATGTCCAGTTCTTTCTTGCTTCCTGACCTGCATACAGATTTCTCAAGAGGCAGGTCAGGTGGTCTGGTATTCCCATCTCTTTTGGAATTATCCACAGTTTGTTGTGATCCACACAGTCAAAGGCTTTGGCATAATCAGTAGAGCAGAAATAGATCTTTTTCTGGAACACTCTTGCTTTTTCGATGATCCAGCAGATGTTGACAATTTGATCTCTGGTTCCTCTGCCTTTTCTAAAACCATCTTAAACATCTGAAAGTTCACGGTTCACGTATTGCTGAAGCCTGGCTTGGAGAATTTTGAGCATTCCTTTACTAGCATGTGAGATGAGTGCAACTGTGCAGTAGTTTGAGCATTCTTTGGGATTGCCTTTCTTAGGGATTAGAATGAAAACTGACCTTTTCCAGTCCAGTGACCACTGCTGAGTTTTCCAAATTTGCTGGCATATTGAGTGCAGCACTTTCACAGCATCATCTTTTAGGATTTGAAATAGCTCAACTGGAATTCCATCACCTCCACCAGCTTTGTTTGTAGTGATGCTTTCTAAGGCCCACTTGACTTCACTTTCCAGGATGTCTGGCTCTAGGTGAGTGATCACACTGTTGTGATTATCTGGGTCTTGAAGATCTTTTTTGTACAGTTCCTCTGTGTATTCTTGTCACCTCTTCTTAGTATCTTCTGCTTCTTTTAGGTCCATACAATTTCTGTCCTTTATCGAACCCATCTTTGCATGAAATGTTCCCTTGGTATTTCTAATTTTCTTGAAGAGATCTCTAGTCTTTCCCATTCTACTGTTTTCCTCTATTTCTTTGCATTGATCGCTGAGGAAGACTTTCTTATCTCTCCTTGCTATTCTTTGGAACTCTGCATTCAAATGGGAATATCTTTCCTTTTCTCCTTTGCTTTTTGCTTCTCTTCTTTTCACAGCTCTTTGTAAGGCCTCCTCAGACAACCATTTTGCTTTTTTGCATTTCTTTTCCATGGGGATGGTCTTGATCCCTGTCTCTTGTACCATGTCACGAACCTCTGTCCATAGTTCATCAGGCACTCTGTCTATCAGATCTATTCCCTTAAATCTATTTCTCACTTCCACTGTATAGGCATAAGGGATTTTATTTAGGTCATACCTGAATGGTCTAGTGGTTTTTCCCTACTTTCTTCAATTTAAGTCTGAATTTGGCAATAAGTAGTTCATGATCTGAGCCACAGTCTGCTCCCGGTCTTGTTTTTGCTGACTGTATAGAGCTTCTCCAACTTTGGCTGCAAAGAATATAATCAATCTGATTTCAGTGTTGACCTTCTGGTGATGTCCATGTGTAGAGTCTTCTCTTGTGTTGTTGGAAGAGGGTGTTTGCTCTGACCAGTGTGTTCTCTTGGCAAAACTCTATTAGCCTTTGCCCTGCTTCATTCCATACTCCAAAGCCAAATTTTCCTGTTAATTCAGGTGTTTCTTGACTTCCTACTTTTGCATTCCAGTCCCCTATAATGAAAAGGACATCTTTTTTGGGTGTTAGTTCTAAAAGGTCTTGTAGGTCTTCACAGAACCATACAACTTCAGCTTCTTCAGAATTACTGGTTGGGGCATAGACTTAGATTACCATGATATTGAATGGTTTACCTTGGAAATGAACAAAGATCATTCTGTCATTTTTGAGATTGCATTCAAGTACTGCATTTCGGACTCTTTTGTTGACCACGATGGCTACTCCATTTCTTCCTAGGGATTCCTGCCCACAGTCATAGATATAATGGTCATCTGAGTTAAATTCACCCATTCCAGTCCATTTTAGTTCGCTGATTCCTAGAATGTCGACATTCACTCTTGCCATCTCCTGTTTGACCACTTCTAATTTGCCTTGATTCATAGACCTAATATTTCAGGTTCCTATGCAATATTGCTCTTTACAGCATCGGACCTTGCTTCTATCACTAGTCACATCAACAACTGGATATTGTTTTTGCTTTGGCTCCATCCCTTCATTCTTTCTGGAGTTATTTCTCCACTGATCTCCAGTAGCATATTGGGCACCTACCGACCTGGGGAGTTCCTCTTTCAGGATCCTATCATTTTGCCTTCTCATACTGTTTATGGGGTTCTCAAGGCAAGAATACTGAAGTGGTTTTCCATTCCCTTCTCCAGTGGATCACATTTTGTCAGACCTCTCCACCGTGACCCAACTGTCTTGGCTGGCCCCACACGGCATGGCTTAGTATCATTGAGTTAGACAAGACTGTGGTCCTGTGATCAGATTGGCTAGTTTTCTTGATTATGGTTTTAGTGTGTCTGCCCTCTGATGCTCTCTCGCAACACCTACCGTCTTACTTGGGTTTCTCTTACCTTGGACGTGGGGTATCTCTTCACGGCTGCTCCAGCAAAGCGCAGCTGCTGCTCCTTACCTTGGACAAGGGTATCCCCTCATGGCTACCCCTCCTGACTCTGAACGTGGAGTAACTCCTCTCGGCCCTCTTGCGCCTGCATAGCCGCCGCTCCTTGGACTTGGGGTTGCTCCTCTCGGCCGCAGCCCCTGACCTTGGGCGTGGGGTAGCTCATCCTCTAAAATATATAGGCTTAAAGTGAAACGTGGACTTCCTGGTGGCTAAGCAATAAAGAATCCACCTGCAGGAAATGCAGGTTCAATCCCTGGGTCGGGAAGATCCCCTAGAGAAGGAAATGGCAAGCCACCGCAGTATTCTTGCCTGGGAATCCCATGACAGAGGAGACTGGCAGGCTACAGTTCAGAGTCTCAAAGACCTGGACATGACTTAGCAACTAAAAGACAAAATGAAACATGTCTCTGTAATTTGTCATGAATGAGTGGTTGATTTACAGAAAATAAATACACAGCTTTGCAATTTCTGAATAGTGATTTAAATTTTGATTCAATAAAATCAATTTAAGTCCAATTGACTCAACTGCTAATTCTAAATGAGCTAGTAAAGACATTTTTACCCCTGCTTTGCTCCCTGAAACCAACCTAAACAACAAGAAAAATGATAAAAACAGGGACCAAAACTTCATTTCCATTGAAGCTGGAAAATAATCACAGTCTCAGACCACAGACTACGAAAACCAGCTGCCAAATGACAGCAGTCTCTGGACCAAGTTGAAAGGGGTTGGGAGGGAAGACAGTAAACTGACAGATCTTGTGCAGGAGGCCAAGCTCCCCCCAAGCACCATGTGTCCCTGAAGGCCTCCATCAATGATACTTTGGATAGCACAGCAAATTCCTGGAGTTTGCCCAGAAAAGTTGCTGACACGCCAGCAGTAGGGGCTGTGGAGCTGAGTGAGAAACACCAACACGTGACATTTATACAAGAAGTCTGCCTGTGTGATTGGATGGAGAATAATGATAATAATCAATAGGACTTTGTAGCTGGTGGTCACACACAGCTTCATATATATTTATAAACACTTAGCTCTTACACTTTGACGAGAATTGTTTAGGATATCTTACAGATTTTAAACGACATATTCCTGGTAGGCTATGAGGTAGGTACTATTATTACCATCATCCCCGTGTTACAAGTGAGGACTCTGAGGCACCCAGAGGGTAAGTGACTTGCCCAGGACTGCAACTTGTAAGTGGCAGAAGCTGAATTCAAATCAGAGCAGAATGCCTCCAGAATTCATGCTCAAAACCACTACGTTATGGTGTCTCTTTGCAGAGAGATATGAAGCAAGGACGGTTGGAAAGAAGGAAGGAGGGTGGGAGGAAGCAGACATCATTACACACAAAACCCTTTGTTGTTATAAGAAGAAAGGCATCCTGCTTATAGAAGAAGGGTCCCCAGGATGACAAAAACACTAGGAAGAGACATGTTCACAGGCAGAGCCCTTCACAGAAAGCACTAGAAAGTTCTCTGAGGCTCTCAGAGGTTTCATGGACTGTAAGGTTTCTCAATAGACTGTTTCCTCAACTTAGTACCCTAGGTTGAAACTGCCTGCTGCTCTTGCTCACCCTCTGGGTCCCTCCCCTCCAAATTATTGAAGCCATAGCTAGTTATAACCAGACTATCCTCCTTCAGAGATGAGTGATAATCAGAAACAGAACTGTGTAATCAATGAGGGGGAAAGGAGCAATACAAAGACAACTGTTAGGAATCAGTAATTTTCAAAAACAGAATCAGCTTAGAATCTATGCAAATAAAGCAGCTCACAAAAAGTCAATGAAGAACACACACAAAATTCCACTGTAGAATGAGTGAAAGAGTTCTCCATTAAATAAATGAACTTAGAAGAACACAATGGTCTTCATGCAACAATAAGTCAGAGCAGAGAGCTAACATTTACCAAACAATTAAAGGCACTAAGCAAGTAATTTATACTTAAATGATTAAGATATTCATGTGAAAGTCTTAGGCAGTAGTAGAAATAATAACAAAATCACCTAGGAGGATTAAAATTTTTTTAAAGGTTATCTTTGGATTTCTCTACAGCAATGCTCAACTCCAGAAGAGGAATAGTTACACAGACCCTAGCAAAATAACTAAGAAAATCTTCATTCAGAAATAAGAACAGCAGCTATTTCCAATGTGAAAGGATTTAAGAATATAGTTCATCTGAATCTTTTTAAATAAAATTTCAAAAAGAACTTCACTAACCAAGAGATAAATAGAGAAAATGTTATGAAAGTACTGGTAGTACTCTTTAAGTTGACTCAAATGTAGATCTAAGACTAAACAATGAAGTTACAAAATAAACTGTAAATGTTATGAGACAAGGCAATATAGACATGATAATATTACTCAGTTTACAAGTTGATGAGTAGAAATTTAATCAGCTTTCATGGTAAGGGTGCATCAATTAAACTATTTGAAAACCAGTGAAGATTGTTCATCACAGTTAATAGTGATGAAAGACTTTGGGCATTCCCCTAAGATTGAGAACAAAACAAAAAAGTCTGCTTTCACGACTCCTGTGCAATATGGTGTTGAATATTCTAGCCGGAGCAATAAAGCAATGGAAAGCAACATAAGGCATAAAGATTGGAAAGGAGGAAGTATAGCTGTTTTCAGTCCAGTTCAGTTCAGTTCAGTCACTCAGTCATCTCCGATTCTTCACAACCCCATGGACCACAGCACACGAGGCCTCCCTGTCCATCACAAACTCCCGGAGTCTACCCAAACTCATCTCCATTGAGTCGGTGATGCCGTCCAGCCATCTCATCCTCTGTCATCCCCTTCTCCTCCTGCCTTCAATCTTTCCCAGCATCAGGGTCTTTTCAAATGAGTCAGCTCTTCGCATCAGGTGGTCAAAGTATTGGAATTTCAGCTTCAGCATCAGTCCTTCCAATGAACACTCAGGACTGATCTCCTTTAGGATGGACTGGTTGGATCTCCTTGTAGTCCAAGGGACTCTCAAGAGTCTTCTCCAACACCACAGTTCAAAAGCAACAATTCTTTGGTGCTCAGCTTTCTTTATAGTCCAACTCTCACATCCATACATGACAACTGGAAAAACCACAGCCTTGACTAGATGGACCTTTGTTGGTAAAGTAATGTCTCTGCTTTTTAATATGCTGCCTAGGTTGGTCATAACTTTCCTTCCAAGGAGTAAGCATCTTTTAATTTCATGGCTGCAGTTACTATCTGCGGTGATTTTGGAGCCCAAAAAAATAAAGTCAGCCACTGTTTCCACTGTTTCCCCATCTACTCCCAGTTTATAATACTCCCTCCTCAAAACTGCCAAAAAAAAACCTAAAAACTACAGAACACTGATGAGGGAATTTGAAGACATAATAAATAATTAGATATTCTGTGTTCATGGGTCAGCAGATTCAATACACAGTTCAATACATTTTTACTCAAATTTATCTATAGACTCAATGCAATTCCCAATGAAAACCCCAGGAGGCACTGGGAAGACCCAGAGGGATGGGATGGGGAAGGAGGCAGGAGGGGGGATAGGGATGGGGAACACATGTAAATCCATGGCTGATCCATGTCAATGTATGGCAAAAACCACTACAATATTGTAAAGTAATTAGCCTCCAACTAATAAAAATAAATGAAAAAAAAAATCCAGGAGACATTTTTTTTAGAAATCAACTTGTTGATTCTAAAATTTATAAGAAAAACCAAAGGTCCTGGAATAGTCAAAACAATTTCAAAAAAGAGAAGCAAAGTTGAAAGTACTCATACTATCTGATTTCAAGACTTCTTATGATGTTATTATAATCCAGAAAGTTTTATATTGGCAAAAGGATAGACACACAGATATTAGAACAGAATTGAAAGTCCAGAGTTATATGCATGTATCTTTGGTGAAATTCTGGCAAATGTGCCAAGGTAATTCAACAGAGAAAGAATAGACTTTTCAACAAATGATTCTGGACAATTGGGGATTTGTATATTTTTTTAAAATGAGACTTGAGCCATATCTCCAATCATAAACAAAAATTAATTCAAAATGAATCACAGACCTAAATGTAAAACTTAAAGCTATAAAGCTTCTAGAAGAAACTGTGAGAAAATCTTTGGAACCTTGAACTAACAAATATTTCTTAGTATACAAAAGGCCCAAACCATAAAAGAAAAAATTTGGTAAGTTGAACCCATATCTCATACTATGTACAAAGCTAACCTGAAATGAAACTTTGACCTAAATGTAAACCTAAAACTATTGACAAAGATAATTTGCTTGATGAAACTTTAGTCAGACACCTTATCCCAGCTTCATTTGTTCATTCCTTATAAAATTCCGCTTTAGTAATCTATACTGGCTTAACCACAACCCCCCACTCTCAATATCATGTCTGATCAAGTTCCTCACCTTCCAGGATCCCGGGAGTGATGTATGATCATCCTGCCTGTCTTCAGCAAGAATTCTGTTAGGTTGGTTTTGCCGGAATCTCCCTTACCTCTGACATTTCTGCTTAGTAATTTTCGACCCCCTATCCCCACTCTTGCTCTTTGATTATAAATTCCCAATTGCCATGCTGCATTTCAGAACTGAGCCCAGTTCCATTCTGAGGTCTCTTTTCCCCTCTTGCAATAGTCCTGAACAAAGTCTGTTTTTATTTTTTTAACTACTATCCAGCTACAATTTTTCTTTAACACTATAAAACTTTAAGGGAAAAAAATCTTTGTGACGTCAGGCTAGCAATGATTTCTCAAACAAGATACTGAAAGTCAAGCCATAAAAGAAAAGATGATACAGACTAGAACCCAGGTATACAATGACTCTTAAAATGCTATAATAAGAAAAACAACAGAACTCTTTTTTAAGAGAAAATTTGAGCGAACACTACCAAAAAAAGATTCAAATGGCAGACAAATATGGGAGCGTATGTTCAACATTAATAGCCATTAGGAAAATTCAAATTAGATGCTTAATAATACATCATTACACACCAATTAGAATAGCTAAAATTTTAAAAGGTGACAACACGAAGCACTGGCAATGAAGCAAAGTAATTGGATCCTTATATGTTTCTTTTGGAACTGTAAAATGATAGTCACTTCAGACAACAGTTTGACAGCTTTTTGTAAGGCTAAATATATACTCACCAATTCACTACTAGATATTTATCCAAGAGAAATGAAAACACATGTCCACACAAATGCCTGTGTGCAAATGTTTAAAGCAGCTTTATTCATAATCCCTAAGAACTAGAAACAACCCAAATGTCAATTGACCTGGGAAGGGATAAACAAATTGTGACATGTCCATACTTAACAACACGAAAGAAGAGACTACTAACACATGCAACACCATGGATGAATCTCAATATTATTGTGCTAAGTGAAAGAAGGCAGACACTAAAGATTACATAATGGATTACTCAATTTACGTGACATTCCTGAAAAGCAAAACCATAGGGATAAAAATCCGATCAGTGGCTGCCAGACCCTGCAGATGGAGTAGGGAATGTATTACAAAGGCCTACAGGGGAACTTTATAATGTCACAGAAATATGATGTGATGGAAATATTCTGCTATGTATTGATTGTGGTGGTGGTGTACACTACTGCATACATTTGTCAAAACTCAGAAGTCTGTATATAAAAAGAGTCAATTTTGCTGTATGTAAATTATACCTCAATAAATCTGATGTTCAAAAACAAATCAATTTATACAATCATGTAAATTGTAGATATAAAGAAAAATTTTAAAAATCATATAATTAATTTAAATTAGGAATTAGATGAGAGGTGTGTGGAAGGGAACAAAAACTAGTTTTCTTATTCACAGGAGGGAGGCAGTGAGTAGTGTCAAAAGTCAACAAATCCAAAAAATTAATCTTTAGTATGTTATTAAAAGCTGTAAAGTCACCACTAATGGGCTTAAAACACATTATAAATCTGCTGAGCTATCAGAAGGGAAATAGACAAACTTATTTAATTTTAAAAGCACAGATAATTTGGAAAACTATAGAATAAAGTAACAACAGCAGAAATTATAAAAGATGAGGACTAAGACCAAAAATACCTGCATAATGATATATATAAATGGGATAAAGTCACATATTAAAAGAAAAAAATTCTCAGGTAGATTAGAAAATCAAACAACTATTTATTGCGTGCCAGAGATACACTTAAAACAAGATTAAGTATTGGACACATATAGCAGGCAATTACTAAAGCAGTAATTACATTATTAATATCAAACTGTTGAATTCACAGAAAAAGCATTAAATAAGACAAATAAGTTCACTTTAAAAGAGGCAGTCTAAATGAAGATCAATTGTAAATCATTAATGCCAAATATCCTAGCATAAAAAATTCTTAAACCAAAAGCAGCAGAAGATAGAAGAAGAAATAGAAAGAGAATACAGAAGTAACAAGAAAATTCACTCATTCTCTTCACCCATGACAAATCAAGTAAACAGTAAAATATAAAGGTATAAAATCAAGTTCTATAATTCATCGTCTCTCTAAAATTTTAAACTCTGTAAAGTATAAATATATTACACTCTTCACTTTGAAAACAGTACACCATCTTTAATTACTCAGAGTATGTTCAGAAACATTTTATGTTGGACCACAAAATATTCTCAAAATATTACAACAACTAAAAATAGTACAGATTATATTCTCAAATTACAATACAAAGAATGAAGAATTAAATTTCAATACAGATAATAAAATCCCCAAATGCTTAAAAAATTAAAACTGTTTTAAAAGTTGACTTAAAGTTAATAGAAAATGAAATTGAAGGATATTTAGAAAATAATATTAATATAGACACTATGCATCAGAATCCATGTGTTATGTCTAAGAGCAATACTTTGAGGAAAAATTCAGTCTTAACCAAAATATCAAAAAAAAAGAAAAGAGTTCATATTTAGAGGAAGAGGTAAGAAAAATGAATGTGAAAATAAATGCAAGGAAAGCAGAAAAAAATAAATCAGAAAAAATCACATATGAATAATATTGAAACAAACATATCAAAATAATAAGCATAAGAATTGGTCACTTGAAACTATAAACAAAATGGATAAAATAGTAGCTTACCTCATTTTTTAAAGGATGGGTAAGGAAAGCATAAACATAAAATTTGTAGTTGTAATGAGTTAAAAGGAAATCAAAGTAATTATTAGAAAATACTTTGCATGAAAGTACACAATATACATGAAAACCCAGATAAAATAAGTTGGTCTCTAAAGAAATACAAATTACCAAACTGACCCAATAAAAGATTTTTTTCTTTTCTTTTTTTTTTTTTTTTATCGTTTTTTTTTTTTTTTTAGTTGGAGGCTAATTACTTCACAACATTTCAGTGGGTTTTGTCATACATTGATATGAATCAGCCATAGATTTACACGTATTCCCCATCCCGATCCCCCCTCCCACCTCCCTCTCCACCCGATTCCTCTGGGTCTTCCCAGTGCACCAGGCCCAAGCACTTGTCTCATGCATCCCACCTAGGCTGGTGATCTGTTTCACCATAGATAGTATACATGCTGTTCTTTTGAAATATCCCACCCTCACCTTCTCCCACAGAGTTCAAAAGTCTGTTCTGTATTTCTGTATCTCTTTTTCTGTTTTGCATATAGGGTTATCGTTACCATCTTTCTAAATTCCATATATATGTGTTAGTATACTGTAATGTTCTTTATCTTTCTGGCTTACTTCACTTTGTATAAGGGGCTCCAGCTTCATCCATCTCATTAGGACTGGTTCAAATGAATTCTTTTTAATGGCTGAGTAATATTCCATGGTGTATATGTACCACAGCTTCCTTATCCATTCATCTGCTGATGGGCAGCTAGGTTGCTTCCATGTCCTGGCTATTATAAACAGTGCTGCGATGAACATTGGGGTGCACATGTCTCTTTCAGATCTGGTTTCCTCGGTGTGTATGCCCAGAAGTGGGATTGCTGGGTCATATGGCAGTTCTATTTCCAGTTTTTTAAGAAATCTCCACACTGTTTTCCATAGTGGCTGTACTAGTTTGCATTCCCACCAACAGTGTAAGAGGGTTCCCTTTTCTCCACACCCTCTCCAGCATTTATTGCTTGTAGACTTTTGGATAGCAGCCATCCTGACTGGCGTGTAATGGTACCTCATTGTGGTTTTGATTTGCATTTCTCTAATAATGAGTGACGTTGAGCATCTTTTCATGTGTTTGTTAGCCATCTGTATGTCTTCTTTGGAGAAATGTCTGTTTAGTTCTTTGCCCCATTTTTTGATTGGGTCATTTATTTTTCTGGAATTGAGCTTCAGGAGTTGCTTGTATACTTTTGAGATTAATCCTTTGTCTGTTTCTTCATTTGCTATTATTTTCTCCCAATCTGAGGGCTGTCTTTTCACCTTACTTATAGCTTCCTTTGTAGTGCAAAAGCTTTTAAGTTTCATTAGGTCCCATTTGTTTAGTTTTGCTTTTATTTCCAATATTCTGGGAGGTGGGTCATAGAGGATCTTGCTGTGATTTATGTCGGAGAGTGTTTTGCCTATGTTCTCCTCTAGGAGTTTTATAGTTTCTGGTCTTACATTTAGATCTTTAATCCATTTTGAATTTATTTTTGTGTATGGTGTTAGAAAGTGTTCTAGTTTCATTCTTTTACAAGTGGTTGACCAGTTTTCCCAGCACCACTTGTTAAAGAGGTTGTCTTTTTTCCATTGTATATCCTTGCCTCCTTTGTCAAAAATAAGGTGTCCATAGGTTCATGGATTTATCTCTGGGCTTTCTATTCTGTTCCATTGATCTATATTTCTGTCTTTGTGCCAGTACCATACTGTCTTGATGACTGTGGCTTTGTAGTAGAGTCTGAAGTCAGGCAGGTTGATTCCTCCAGTTCCATTCTTCTTTCTCAAGATTACTTTGGCTATTCAAGGTTTTTTGTATTTCCATACAAATTGTGAAATTATTTCGTCTAGTTCTGTGAAAAATACTGTTGGTAGCTTGATAGGGATTGCATTGAATCTATAGATTGCTTTGGGTAGAATAGCCATTTTGACAATATTGATTCTTCCAATCCATGAACACGGTATGTTTCTCCATCTGTTTGTGTCCTCTTTGATTTCTTTCATCAGTGTTTTATAGTTTTCTATGTATAGGTCTTTTGTTTCTTTAGGTAGATATACTCCTAGGTATTTTATTCTTTTTGTTGCAATGGTGAATGGTATTGTTTCCTTAATTTCTCTTTCTGTTTTTTCATTGTTAGTATATAGGAATGCAAGGGATTTCTGTGTGTTAATTTTATATCCTGCAACTTTACTATATTCATTGATTAGCTCTAGTAATTTTCTGGAAGAGTCTTTAGGGTTTTCTATGTAGAGGATCATGTCATCTGCAAACAGTGAGAGTTTCACTTCTTCTTTTCCTATCTGGATTCCTTTTACTTCTTTTTCTGCTCTGATTGCTGTGGCCAAAACTTCCAACACTATGTTGAATACTAGTGGTGAGAGTGGGCACCCTTGTCTTGTTCCTGATTTCAGGGGAAATGCTTTCGGTTTTTCACCATTGAGGGTGATGCTTGCTGTGGGTTTGTCATATATAGCTTTTATTATGTTGAGGTATGTTCCTTCTATTCCTGCTTTTTGGAGAGTTTTAATCATAAATGAGTGTTGAATTTTGTCAAAGGCTTTCTCTGCATCTATTGAGATAATCATATGGTTTTTATCTTTCAATTTGTTAATGTGGTGTATTACATTGATTGATTTGTGGATATTAAAGAATCCTTGCATTCCTGGGATAAAGCCCACTTGGTCATGGTGTATGATTTTTTTAATATGTTGTTGGATTCTGTTTGCTAGAATTTTATTAAGGATTTTTGCATCTATGTTCATCAGTGATATTGGCCTGTAGTTTTCTTTTTTTGTGGCATCTTTGTCTTGTTTTGGAATTAGGGTGATGGTGGCCTCATAGAATGAGTTTGGAAGCTTACCTTCATCTGCAATTTTCTGGAAGAGTTTGAGTAAGATAGGTGTTAGCTCTTCTCTAAATTTTTGGTAGAATTCAGCTGTGAAGCCATCTGGTCCTGGGCTTTTGTTTGCTGGAAGATTTTTGATTACAGTTTCGATTTCCTTGCTTGTGATGGGTCTGTTAAGATCTTCCATTTCTTCCTGGTTCAGTTTTGGAAAGTTATACTTTTCTAAGAATTTGTCCATTTCATCCAAGTTGTCCATTTTATTGGCATAGAGCTGCTGGTAGTAGTCTCTTATGATCCTTTGTATTTCAGTGTTGTCTGTTGTGATCTCTCCATTTTCATTTCTAATTTTGTTAATTTGGTTCTTCTCTCTTTGTTTCTTAATGAGTCTTGCTAATGGTTTGTCAATTTTGTTTACTTTTTTCAAAAAAACAGCTTTTAGCTTTGTTGATTATTGCTATGGTCTCTTTAGTTTCTATTGCATTTATTTCTGCCCTGATTTTTAAGATTTCTTTCCTTCTGCTAACCCTGGGGTTCTTCATTTCTTCCTTCTCTAATTGCTTTAGGTGTAGAGTTAGGTTATTTATTTGGTTTTTTTCTTGTTTCTTGATGTAAGCCTGTAATGCTATGAACCTTCCCCTTAGCACTGCTTTCACAGTGTCCCATAGGTTTTGGGTTGTTGTGTTTTCATTTTCATTCATCTCTATACATATTTTGATTTCTTTTTTGATTTCTTCTATGATTTGTTGGTTATTCACAAGCGTGTTATTTAGCCTCCATATGTTTGAATTTTTAACAATTTTTTTCCTGTAATTGAGATCTAATCTTACTGCACTGTGGTCAGAAAAGATGACTGGAATGATTTCAATTTTTTTGAATTTTCCAAGACCAGATTTATGGCCCAGGATGTGATCTACTCTGGAGAAGGTTCCGTGTGCACTTGAGAAAAAGGTGAAGTTGATTGTTTTGGGGTGAAATGTCCTATAGATATCAATTAGGTCTAGTTGGTCCATTGTGTCATTTAAGGTTTGTGTTTCCTTGTTAATTTTCTGTTTAGTTGATCTATCCATAGTTGTGAGTGGGGTATTAAAGTCTCCCACTATTATTGTGTTACTACTAATTTCCTCTTTCATACTCGTTAGTGTTTGCCGTACATATTGCGGTGCTCCTATGTTGGGTGCATATATATTTATAATTGTTATATCTTCTTCTTGGATTGATCCTTTGATCATTATGTAGTGTCCTTCTTTGTCTCTTTTCACATCCTTTATTTGAAAGTCTATTTTATCTGATATAAGTATTGCGACTCCTGCTTTCTTTTGGTCTCCGTTTGCATGAAATATTTTTTTCCAGCCCTTCACTTTTAGTCTGTATGTGTCTCTTATTTTCAGGTGGGTCTCTTGCAGACACCGTATATAGGGGTCTTGTTTTTGTATCCATTCAGCCAATCTCTGTCTTTTGGTTGGGGCATTCAACCCATTTACATTTAGGGTAATTATTGATAGGTGTGGTCCCGTTGCCAGTTACTTTGTTGTTTTGGGTTCACGTTTATACAACCTTTCTGCATTTCCTGTCTAGAGAAGATCCTTTAGCATTTGTTGAAGAGCTGGTTTGGTGGTGCTGAATTCTCTCAGCTTTTGCTTATCTGTAAAGCTTCTGAATTCTCC
The DNA here is from genome assembly GCF_033118175.1 of Dama dama. Classification (NCBI taxonomy): domain Eukaryota; kingdom Metazoa; phylum Chordata; class Mammalia; order Artiodactyla; family Cervidae; genus Dama; species Dama dama. The sequence continues at coordinate 38,297,111 of NC_083713.1, forward strand.
TTCATATCTGAATGAGATCCTTGCTGGATACAGTAATCTAGGTTGTAGGTTATTCTCTTTCATTACTTTCAGTACGTCCTGCCATTCCCTTCTGGCCTGGAGGGTTTCTATTGATAGATCAGCTGTTATCCTTATGGGAATCCCTTTGTGTGTTATTTGTTGTTTTTCCCTTGCTGCTTTTAATATTTGTTCTTTGTGTTTGATCTTTGTTAATTTGATTAATATGTGTCTTGGGGTGTTTCGCCTTGGGTTTATCCTGTTTGGGACTCTCTGGGTTTCTTGGACTTGGGTGGCTATTTCCTTCCCCATTTTAGGGAAGTTTTCAGCTATTATCTCCTCGAGTATTTTCTCATGGCCTTTCTTTTTGTCTTCTTCTTCTGGAACTCCTATGATTTGAATGTTGGGGCGTTTCACAGTGTCCCAGCGGTCCCTGAGGTTGTCCTCATTTCTTTTGATCCTTTTTTCTTTTTCCCTCTCTGCTTCATTTATTTGCACCATTTTATTTTCTACCTCACTTATCCTATCTTCTGCCTCCGTTATTCTACTCTTGGTTCCCTCCAAAGTGTTTTTGATCTCATTCATTGCATTATTCATTTTTAATTGACTCTTTTTTATTTCTTCTAGGTCTTTATTAAACATTTCTTGTATCTTTTCAATCTTTGCTTCCAGGCTATTTATCTGTAACTCCATTTTGTTTTCAAGATTTTGGATCATTTTTATTATCATTATTCTAAATTCTTTTTCAGGTAGATTCCCTATCTCCTCCTCTTTTGTTTGACTTGGTGGGCATTTTTCATGTTCCTTTACCTGTTGGGTATTTGTTTGCCTTTTCATCTTGTTTAGATTGCTGTGTCTGGAGTGGGCCTTCTGTATTCTGGAGGTCTGTGGTTCCTTTTTATTGTGGAGGATTTCCCCAGTGGGTGGGGTTAGACGATTGGCTTATCAAGGCTTCCTGGTTAGGGAAGCTTGCGTCAGTGTTCTGGTGCGTGGAACTTGATTTCTTCTCTTTGGAGAGCAATGGAGTGCCCAGTAATGAGTTTTTGAGATGGGTCAATGTGTTAGGTGTGACCTTGGGCAGCCTGTGTGTTGACGTTCAGGGCTATGTTCCTGCGTTGCTGGAGAACTTGTGTGGTATGTCTTGCTCTAAAACTTATTGGCTCTTGGGTGGTGGTTGGTTTCAGTGTAGGTATGGAGGCTTTTGGACAGTCACTTATTACTTAAAGTTCCATGTAGTCAGGAGTTTTCTGGTGTTCTCAGGTTTTGGGCTTAAGTCTCCTGCCTCTGGATTTCGGTTTTATTCTTCCTGTAGTCTCAGGACTTCTCCAACTATACAGCACTGATAAGAAAACTTCTGGTTAATGGCGAAAAGATTCTCCCCCGTTAGGGACACCCAGAGAGGTTCACAGAGTTACATGAAGAAGAGGAGAGGGAGGAGGGAGATAGAGATGAACAGGAGGAGAAAAAGGGGGACTCCAGAGGAGAGAGACAGATCTACGCAGCTGTCTGTTCCCAGAGTGTTCTCCGTAGCCCAGTCACCTACAAAGATTCACAGAATTGGATTGGGAAGAGAAGGGGAAAGGAGGAAATAGAGGTGTTCTGAGGTAGAAAACAGAGAGTCAAGATTGGGAGAGAATAATCTTCAGTTTAAAAATAGGGCTTCTCTTCTTTTTTTTTTTTTTTTTTGTAAGGTTATAGTGTATTGAAAATGAAAATTAAGGAGTAGTAGAGGAGTACTAGAGAACTTTAGAAGAAATAAGAGAAAAAGAAAAATAGAAAATAGAAGAGAAAAAGGAAAGAAAAAAAAGAAGAAAAAAGAAAAAAAAAAGAAAGAAAAAAAATTTTTTTCCCCTAATTAAAAAAATCATAAAAATCTATGGAAATGAAAGTTAAGGAGTAATGGGGGAGTAATAGGGAATCTTAAAGGAAAATAAAAGAGAAAAAATAAAAAAGAAAAAAGAAAAAAAAGAAAAAAGTAAAATTATATCTAGAAGTTTCTCTGGAGCTGTTGCGGTCAGTGTGGGTTCGGCTCAGTTTCAGATAGCTCCTCGTTCCAGCTTACACTTCTCGATATCTACAGGCCCCTTCCGGTGTAGTCGGTGTTTTCTACAGGGATTTTAATCTGTTGCACCAGTCCCTTCTGAAGCGGTTCCCTTTGTTTATTTGGCTTCTGTTTGCTGGTCCCTTCAGAGCCTCATTTCCGCCCTGACACAGGCGGGCGGAGGTGGACTCTTATTCAGGTAGCTAGTTCCGTCGCTCTGCGGGGAGGGGCTGGCGCTGTGGGGATTGGCTGGCGCTGCGGGGACGGGCTGGCGCTGCCGGGAGGGGCTGACACTGCTTTCTCCGTCTGCGCTGCTCAGGCTCCCGGCTGTTCTATATGGAGCGCGCCCCGCGCTGCGCGAGGTTCCAGCCCTCCGGTGTTCCACAAAAGCGCGGAAGGAAAAGCTGCGCCTGCTCTCTGTGCCTTCCCCGTCAGAGCGGTCCAGGCAGCCAGGGGCTCGGTGGGCGCACTCTCCCCAGGTGTGGCGCGCCCACTCCCTTCCGCGGACCCAGTCTCAGTTTCCGCCGGCGCCAGTCGGGTGCGCGCGCCTTCTGCCCTCCGCGTCCCCAGCCCCAGTCCCCGCCCGCGCCGGTCGGGTGCCTGCGCCCTGTGTCTCGCTGTGACCTTCCCCTCCCCCCCTGCCTCCTGCCTCCTGCCTCCGGCGGGGCTGGGCCGGTCCGCAGCCTGCGAGCTCCTCTCTGGACCCTCTCGGTCTCTTTGTTCTGCGAACGGCCGGCAGTGTGTTCGGGCCGGTTAATTTACTCTCTCTCTTTTGCTCTCCCACAGTTCAAGTTGGCAACTCACAGAAGCTCCCTCCGATTGTCCTCAGGGCACTCAGGCCCGGACCCTACCCCAAGCAATGCCGCCTAAGACTCCCTTCCTGGGACGGATCTCCGTCCTTAGCTCTTTTGTCTCACTTTTTATCTTTTATATTTTGTCCTACCTCCTTTCGAATACAATGGGCTGCTTTTCTGGGCCCCTGATGACCTCAGCTAGCGATCAGAAGTTGTTTTGCGAAGTTTGCTCTGCGTTCAGTTATTCTTTTGATGAATTTGTAGGAGAGAAAGTGGTCTTCCCGTCCTACTCCTCCGCCATCTTGGCTCCTCCCCCTCTAAAAGATTTTTTTAAAACAAGCAGGCCAGTTACCTGTCAAGATATTGAGAAGGTTATCAAAGATTAACCCCTCACAAAAGCACCAGGCTCCATCAATCTCACTAATGACTGCATTCAAAACATCTAGGAACACATTATTTCAATCCTAAGTGGCCCCTGAACAAGGAGAGAGAGGTAAAGAATGACACTGACATTGAATCTGACAAATAAAGTGCAAAAACAGAAACTACAGAACAATACATAATTTATATATTGTGAGGTAATTCTATAAAACACCAAGAAATTTAATACACAATGATCAAATAGGGTTTCTTCTTTGGATGAAGGAATAGTACAAAACTGGAATATCTATTAAGCTATCATTATCACGTTAATAGGTTAATGGGTTAAAGGAAAAATTTATTTCATCATCTCAATAAATAGTGAGAAGGTATTTTGCAAAGTTGAACATCCTTCCCTGTTTTAAAAATTGTGTGTATATACACGTACATATATATATGAGTATATTATATGCATATACACAAATATATATAACATGATCATATTATATATGAATGTATATATGATTGTATGTGTATTATGTATAAATGATTATGATTATACATATCTATCATTTTATTCTTATATATACATATGTATTTTTAAACTTGTATATTCACATACATGTATATGTGCATATTGCATTTACATATATAACCAAAATCTAACACCTTACGTAATAAAGATCATTATATTTATTTCCATTACCATAAGAAACAAGATGGGTAATGGCAGTCTGTATGAGCACAAGGCTGGAGTAAGACACCAGGGGAAGCCCAGTGGCAGATGGTAGTAATGAGAACAGGATCAGAACGGGAGGGAAAACATTTCAGAGCCGGGCAGTACTTGTGTCCCTCTCAAGGACAATGTTGTAATGAGGCAGCACAGACAGTCTGGCAGGATCAAGAATTAACTACTTACAAGTGACTGAACAAATAAATAAATATCCTAAGGATGATGGAAGATAGGGTTCTCACTGATGGGCAGAGAGAATACAAATATGGAAAAGATGAAAGTAGAATGGATCCTGTGGAGCTAAATTAAAATTGGAGCTATGTGAACTCAGGGACATATCCATGTATAAAGATTTATCCCTTGATCTCCTGCTGTTTCCTCTGATAAAGTGGGAAAAGTAATATTCCAATAACTATAAGCACACTTGGTACCCAAATCCTGATTTGCAAATCACACTTTCCACTAACAGGAAGCAGGACTTGGAGAAATGGCTAATTTCAGGGAAGGGCAGGAAAGGTACAAGGTGAACCTAGGTATCATGCTGTGCCAAAAAAGTAAGAAAATATTCAATGTAACATGTCAAAAAGACATAGAAGACAGCTTAAAGGAGCTTCTAATAACCAAATTTGGACAATGTAAGTATCAAAATAGGTTAAGATAGCAATGGATTACTCTTATTGGATGAGTCCCTGAGTCCACACTGATTCAAATAAATCAATAAAGAGATAGGGAGAAAACACTTTCTTACTCTAGAAAGTCAAAAAATAAAAGAAATGATGAAATTAAAAAATCATTTGGCAGTCATCAGAGAAATAATTCAGATAAATATCAATGAGTGCTAAAACTGGTAGGTGAAAATAGAATGAAAAATGGAATATTTACTTGCTCTTAAAAGTGTCTCTTCATAATATATTTCCTAATTACAACGGAAAGAAAGAAACTTAATAATAGAGACATCTAGGAGACTCAAAGGTAAGATCATGAGTAATGGTACAAATGGACTTGGTATATCAGCTGAGTGCATGCAATGAGAATGCCATACCTCTTCTGTGATGCATAACCTGAGTCTTACAAAACAAACTGGACAAACTCACATTAAAGTCACGTTCTAAAAAACAAATGCTTCATAAATGTCAAGGACATGAAACTCAAGGATAGACAGGTTAAAGGAGACTAGATAGACATGACAAGTAAGTAACATGTTATCCTGGAATGGATCCTCTTGCTGGAAAGGACAGCAATCTTGATAAATTGATTGGTTAAGGGTTAACAATTAGATTCATGTATTGCAAAAGCAGTCTTATTTTTCCATTAGCAATCAGCAGTAACTCTAATTCTTTCATTCCTTCTATGTTTATTAGCTGACACTCTTCCCCTTATCATCTTTTAACAAGATATGCTCAATGATCATTCTTTCCCTTTAAGTTCAAGTTTTCAGAGTGAAAATTTAATGTAAAAGTCACCTTCAACGTGACAAATGATGCATGAGCTCTTTTCTCTCTCACTTTGGATTTATAATCAATTACAGTTGATACTCTTTTTAATGCTAGAATTGTCCCTTATTTGGTCAATGGGAGTCTCTTCAATCTGGCCCTTATACACTTTTGTTATAAGCCTATTGTTCTTCGAGCATTTCCTCTTGCTTTCAACAACTACAAGACATCCTAGGCTCACTTTATACTCTGAATGTCACATGACTAAGAATCAGCTATTTCTCCAAGAAGATGATTTCTTTAACCTCCAAGGTATTTATAAACGGAGATGAAGGTGTTAAGTATAACTGTTACTACTAGGGTGTCGGTGGTTCTAGACAATTTTAATGTGTAAAGTTTAATATAAAATCAGGAGTTTTATGTGTCCAATTCAGATCTAAGTGTCAGAGCTTTGCTTCCCTTAACTGCTTTAATTTTTACTTCTATATTCTCTTGTTTACATTTAAAAATATTGCTTCCTAAAAACATTAACAAATTGTCTTATTTGCTTTACCCTACTGTGTATAAAAAGTTTCAAAGCTATAATAACAATATTAATATTAACAGAAAAACCACTGGCTTAAATTTACATTTTCTTTGCAGTTCTAGTTATCTTTAGACTATCAGGCTACAAATATCATGTGTTCAGGTCAGTCACTCAATCATGTCTGACTCTTTGCGACCCCATGAGCTGCAGCACCCCAGGCCTCCCTGTTCATCACCAGCTCCCGGAGCCTGCTCAAATTCATGTCCATCGAGTCGGTGATCCTATCCAAACATCTCATCCTCTGTCGTCCCCTTCTCCTCCTGCTTTCAATTTTTCCCAGCATCAGGGTCTTTCCCAAGGAGTCAGTTTTTCACATCAGGTGGCCAAAATATTGCAGTTTCAATCTCAGCATCAGTCTTTCCAATGAATATTCATGACTGATTTCCTTTAGGATTGACTGGTTGGATCTCCTTGCAGTTCAAGGGACTCTCAAGAGTCTTCTCCAACAACACATTCAAAAGCATCAATTCTTTGGCATTCAGCTTTCTTTATGGTCCAATTCTCACATCCATAGGGTTTCCCTGGTGGCTCAGACGGTAAAGCCTCTGCTTGCAATGCAGTAGACCTGGGTTTGATCCCTGGGTCAGGAAGATCCCCTGGAGAAGGAAATGGCAACCCACTCTGGTACACTTGCCTGGAAAATTCCATGGACTGAGAAGACTGGTAGGCTATAGTCAATGGGGTCACAAAGAGTCAGACAAGACTTATGTTTCCTTCTCACATCCATACATGACTACTGGAAAAACCATAGCTTTGACTAGATGGACCTTTGCTGGTAAAGTAATATCTCTGCTTTTTAATATGCTGTCCAGGTTGGTCATAGCTTTTCTTCCAAGGAGCAAATGTCTCTTAATTTCATGTGGACAGGCACCATCTGAAGTGATTTTGGAGCCTCACAATATAAAGTCTCTCACTGTTTCCATTGTTTCCCCATCTATTTGTCATGAAGTGATGGGACCAATACCATGATCTTAGTTTTCTAAATATTGAGTTTTAAGCCAATTCTTTCACTCTCCTCTTTCACTTTCATCAAGAGGCTCTTTAGTTCTTCCTCACTTTCTGCCATAGGGGTGGTGACATCTACATATCACAGTTCATGTACTTTTGAAGCCTGGCTTGGAGAATTGTGCAAATTAATGCACAAATGTCATCAGTTCAGTCCAGTTCAGTCACTCAGTCATGTCCGACTCTTTGCGACCCCATGAACTGCAGCACCCCAGGCCTCCCTGTCCGTCACCAACTCCCGGAGTCCACCCAAATTCATGTCCATTGAGTCAGTGATGCCATCCAACCATCTCATCCTCTGTCATCCCCTTCTCCTCCTGCCTTCAATCTTTCCCAGCATCAGGGTCTTCTCAAATGAGTCAGTTCTTTACATCAGGTGGCCAAAGTATTGGAGTTTCAGCTTCAACATCAGTCCTTCCAGTGAACATTCAGGGCTGATTTCCTTTAGGATTGACTGGTTGGATCTCCTTGCAGTCCAAGGGACTCTCAAGAGTCTTCTTCAACACCACAGTTCAAAAGCATCAATTCTTCGGCACTCAGCTTTCTTTATAGTCCAACTCTCACATCCATACATGACCAATGGAAAAACCTAGCCTTGACTAGATGGACAATGTCATCAGGAAAATGCAAATCAAAACTGCAATGAGATACCACTTCATACCCATTAGAATGGTTATAATTAAAAAAAAAAAACCACCAGAAAAAAAACTTTTTAAACAAAATAATGAGAGTTGGCCAGGGAATAAAGAAATTGTAACCCTCATTCATTGCTGGTAGAAATTTAAAGTGTTCAGACTCTTTGGAAAACAGTCTCACAATTCTTCAAATATTTAAAGTTAGTGTATAATATGACCTAGGACTTCTACTCCTAGGTGTATACCCAAGAGAACATACAAAGACATGTCTATATAAAAACTTGTACATGTATGTTCATAATAGTCAAAAAGTGAAAACAACCAACTAAAGAGTGAATAAAGTGTATCATAAGGTAATATTATTATTGTTATCATTTCTTAGCAATAAAAAGGAGGATGTATTTTATAGCTACAACTTAGATGAACATTATGCTAAATGAAAGAGCAATTACAAAAGGCCACACATATTGCATGCTTCCATTTATGTGAAATGTCCAGGACAGGTTAATTTATAGATAAAAAGTAGGTTAGCAATTGCCATTGGGAGGGTTGAAGAAATGGAAGAATGGGAAGGAACTGCTAATGGGCACAGGATTTCTCTGGGGATAATGAAAATATTCTAAACTTACACTGTGGTAAGAGTTGCACCTTATTAATTTTATTGTGTATGAATTATATCTCAATAAAGATTTTTTCAATAAAAGGAAAGTTCCTTGATCTGATAAAGGATGTCTACAAGAGCATAAGATAACATCATATTTAATAGTAAAAGGCTGATTGCTTTTCTTTTGTGATCAGAAATCAAAAAAGAATGTTTGCTCAAAATACTTCTTTTCAACATTAATTAGACATCCTAGCCAGTGCCATAAGGCAAACAAATAGATGTATAAATGATAATTAGATAGATAGGTAGATAGATAAACATTGAAAGGGGAACTTCCCTGGTGATGCAGTGGATGAGAATCCACCTACCAATGCAGGAGACACAGGTCCAATCCCTGGTCTAGGAAGACTCCATATGCAGTGAAGCAACTAAGCTTGTCCGCCACAAATACTGAGCCTGTGCTCTAGAGCCCATGAGATATAGCTACTGAAGTTCATGCATCTAGAGCCTCTGCTCTGCAACAAAAGAAGCCATCTCAATGAGAAGCCTGCACACCACAGCTAGAGTGTAGCCCCTGCTCTCCACAACTAGAGAAAAGCCACAGCAACAAAGACACAGCACAACTCAAAAAAAGTAAATAAAGATTGAAAGGGAAGAAATAAAATGTCATTCTACAAAGTAGAGGCTAAAACAAATAAGTGAATCTAGCAAGATTGCTAAATGCAAAACAAATATGTAAAAAAATCAACTGTATTTCAACACATAATCAATAAGCAATTAGAAAATTAAAAGAAAAATACCATTTACAATAGCATCCATTTAAAATGAGTCACCTAGAAATACACTAAATAAAAATATGTGTAATATCTGTGCACTGAAAAATGAAAAAATAAAGATATCTAAAGAAATGGAGAGATATGCTATTCTTCTAGATTGGAAGACTCAGTATGCTTAGGATGTCATTTCTGCTCAAATTGATCTACAGATTCAGTGCAATGTCAATCAAAACACAGTGTGTTCTGTGTAGAAATTGTAAAGACCTAGAACAAACAGAACAATTTTGAAATAGAACAGAGTTGGAGAACTTGTATATCTGATCTCAATAATTTTCATGAAGTAAATTAAGACTTACTATAAAGCAAAAGGGGGCTTCGCAGGTGGCACTAGTGGTAAAGAACATGCCTGCCAATGCGGGAGACATAAAGAGACCCAGGTTCAATCCCTGGGTCAGGAAGCTCCCTTGGAGGAGGGCATGGCAACCCACTCCAGTATTCTTACCTTGGAAATCCCATAGACAGAGGCGCCTGGTGGGTTAGTTTATAGGGTTGCAAAGAGTTGGACACGACTGAAGCAACTTAGCATGCAAGCATGCATAAAGCAAAAGACAGAGTGGTACTGGCATAAGAAGAAAGGTATAAAAAAATGGACCAGAGAGTCTAGAAATAGATCCACACCTATATGGTAAGCTGATTTTTGTCAAAGATGCCAAGGGTTACCCAATATGAAGAGCATAGTCTTTTTTAAAAAGGTGCTAGATCAACTGGATATCCATTTAAACAAAATTCAATCATAATTTATCCTTCACAATATATGTACACAAGCAAAAATCTCTAAGTGGACCATAACCTTAGAGCTAAAATCATAAAATTTTTAGATGAAAACATAAAAGAGAATCTTTGTAGTGTTGTGGTAGGCAAACATTTCCTGGATAGGATGCAAAAATAATGAGAAATAAAAGAAAATCTTAATAAACTGACCCTTATTATGTTAGAACTTTTACTCTTCAAGAGATTACATTAAGCAATGAAAAGGCAAGTTACAGACTGGGAGAAAATATTTCCTGAATCTAAAATATATAGAGAAATCTTATTTCTTAATAATAATTTAAAAGTAATCCACTTTTTAAAAATGAACAGAAGATTTGAATAGTCACATCACAAAAGCAAATATATAAATGACCATCAAGCTCATGAAGAGTCAACATCATTAGTTCCAAGGAAAACGCAAATTAGAACACAGTGAGATGCTATGACACATCCAAATTAAAATGACTAAAATTAAGGACTGAAAAGGCTAAGCATCAACATGTAATTCTCATACTTTGCTGGTGGGAATGCAAAATGTTACAGCCACTTTTAAAACCCTCTGGCAGTTTCTCATAGAATGAAATATACACTTATCCATATGACCCAACAATTCAACTTCTAAATATTTACTCATGAAAAATGAAAACATAGACATGTAAACATACATAAATGCTTCCAGCACTTGGTTATTATCCACTTCAGGTAGAAGACAGAGTGACTCAAGATTAGAATATATATGATTGAGAGACAGTGACAAATGGTCTGGTTTTTTTGACCAGAGGCCAAAAACCGATCAAATGGGACCTGGGAAACCAAAAACTGAAATATTAAGTAGAATGAAGTCTAAGGTAGAGGCATGTGGGAGTGGGCACAAAGGGTGTAGATCTCTGTATCACATGTCAGCACCCACCAGATAAGATATTAACTAACCAAGTAGACAAAATGTTTTGGACTGTTGATGTCGGCCATTGACTACATGGCGCTCTCATCCCTGAAGGACCAGAGATCTGTCCTACCACCAACAGACACGTACTCCAGATATGGGTTTGCCTCTCCTGCCTGCAGGACCCCAACCAGAAACACCATCTGTAGGTTGATCGAGTGTTTGGTCCACCAGCAGAGGGTTCCACACAGACCAGAGGTCCGCTTCACAGCAGAGAGTTTGCCAGTCTTCTAAGGCTATGGGATCCACTGTTTATATCATATCCTACAACACCCACAGCAGCTGGCTTACTGGAGGGATGAGTCTTTCAAAGTCACTACAGAGTTCTTGGTCTGTACCCACAAATCGGGTAGAAACACCTGTCAGTCAAGTTCATGTTATTTTGTCTTCCACCAGCTGGTTGTAATGGATTCCCATATGACCGTACACATCAGCTAGGTGCTTCTCCAGACATAGGGTCTGGGCTTTTGCTCACACAAACTACTTGTGTGCTCTGGTCCTGCTTGTGCACATTCCCATGTCATCTCATGTTTCTGGCTCCGGGATCTTCCTGATCTTATGACTGACAGAACTCAGATCCTGAGGGACAGGTCCAAGTGCATGGTCTCTTGGTCAAACACTCCATCTCTACCAGGGCTCAATCTTACTTTCAGTAAGATGACATTTTTGACTATTTCTTTTTCATGAAGCAGTTTTACTATGCAATCTCCAATGTCTGTTTCTGTGCAGTCTTGAAACAATATGCCCAAAAGTTGAAAAAAGTCAAACTATAAACCTATTTTTTTAAAAGGTGCTGGTTCTCAGAAGTCAAGAACCACCAAAACCCTAATCTCATGATCATAATGAGAACCATATGCTCATAATCATGGCTTTGTTTTACTGTTAATTTTGTTCTTGAAATTTAAAATAAAGTTGGAGTGCAAGTATCACCAAAGATTTCCATTTCAGGGCATGATTTTTGGTTTACATCTTTATCTCTATTTTGTTTCACATATGAAAGACCCTATGATTAATACTAGCACTTCTATGTTTCATTAAAGTTGGGGCAAAAATTAAAATAAGATAGTCAAGTAACTGCCCAGTTCAACTAATTTTCAAAAATGTCAAAGCTGCCAAAACTGAATTATTGATTAGCTCCCAGCATACCCACAGAAAAGCTTAATGTTTATTAGCTAATGTATAAAACTTTAAATTCAGTATAAAGAATGGTTTCAGGCATTTAAACATGTATATATATAAATATTGTTCAAAGACATCAAACTCAGAAATCTAGTACTACCTATATTTAATTTAATTTATAATTTAAATTGAATTACTGCTCTAATAAAAATGGTACTGGACAAGCCATGAAGCCTTTCACATAAAAAGCCTTTCTTGTGGGCAGTGACTCTGAGTGATTTCTTACACATATGTACCGGTAGAGTGAATGCTGTGGTGCGTCAAACACACATTGCTGGGTTTTCTTTCTTTCTTTCAACTGCTGGGTTCAACTGCATCTCTTTGCCTGAGGCTACAAACATTAGGGAATAGAAAAGGGAACACCCCTCCTCAGCTTCCCTCCCAGCAGCCTTCAACCAAAACTGAGATAGTACTTCACTGGGATAACACTAGGATATGTGTTTTACGTCAAGTACCCAGATTTCCCCTGAGGATTAAACTCTAGTCACTCACAATGCTTGATATTGCACTCTTTCTTGTATGCCTGTCCCCACTTCTCTGTCCCAGTTCCCCAGACCCCAACTAGCGTTTCTTTCACTTAGCACAGAAACTGTGTGCACGGGAATCTTCCAGGCGTGCTTTGCATCATTTGACCCCAACACTAACTGGGACAGCAGTTGGCTAATCTGTGGCCTCTGAAGTGGTCTGTTTGAACCTAGAGGAGCACTGAATACTGTTTTGAGACCTAGAGGAGTGCTGAATACTGAACAGGCTGATGAACCCAATCTTCTCTTGGGAAATTTAAATGTGAAATACTTTGAAATAGAGTTGATCATAGAAGCAAAGACTCAGAGACATGCTTGTGTGCAGTAAGATGATAAGAGTAAGGGGTATCTTCAGCCCTTGTAGAAATCAAGAATCAAGTGTTATACTCATGTTGAGGTTTCACTTTATCATAAATGAACCTAGAATTGAAACCAGTATCTTCTGCCTTTAATTTATCTATTCAACTCCAAACATTTTCTTTTCTACAAGTCAGCAATATCTTATATAAATTTCAAGTATTTTATTCAAGTGCTATTGTATCCTTAAAATTTTTTATTCTAAGCATTTCAAAGGTTTAATAAAGTAGGTTAATCCTGGCACTTTGTCAATTACCCCAAAATGCCCTAAGCCAAACTTTTTTCATATTTTGGGACTCAGATATCATCTTCCTCTTGTAGTTGGCTTCTTTCCACATTTCTTTGTCCATTAAAAAAGTTCTTCAAAATATCAACATGTTGCTTCTGGTAAGAGGGGAGTATAATACATCTTCCTCTGCAACCACAGCCCAAGTTGTAGCTAAACCACTCTGCAATGTGGGGCTGAAAAGAGATTTTCAGGGTTGTACAAATGTTAAGATCCTTTGTAAAGCTATTTAAAAGGAAATGTGCACCCCTTCACAGCACTTTTGAACCTATTATAGATAGCAATAATGCATTAGAATTTTTAGGAATGTTTATAGCCTTATCTTGTGTTCTCCACACAGGAACTCATGAGATGAGGAGGAAAGATATGAACTTACACCTAAGGAGGAGGAAATAGAGATACAAAACAGTAACTTCAACAGGGTCCAAATGAATTGTTGGTAGAGCCAGGACTTCAGCCTCTTGGCTTGTACACTTTGTCTTCCACCACTGAAGCCGAGTTTTCTGTAGTTTAATTTATAATTGTCTAAATTATAAATAGGGCAAGGGTCACATCTTCCAATTTAGTAGCTAAAATCAATGTGATACACATGGAATGCCCCAAATAGACATTCATTTTTGACCATTTGAAATGTTTCTAATAGACCCAAAGTATGTTAAGAGTCCTTGAACAAGAAATAATCCTTGAAACACACCAATTCTGAGAGAGTGGATTTTGATTTTTTCTAAGTTAGAAGTATTCCCAAGATGAGTCTCTTCATATGTTCAATCTATTACTTTCTTTCAAAAAGTAGGAAAGCAATCTTTCATTTTGAAAATGAAACAAGCCTTGAAAAATATCTAATTCCAGCAGTACTTTTGTCCCATTTTGTGCTGTAATTTTGCTAGGTTAATGACGAGAAACTAGTATTTTTAAAGTTATATGGGCGACACTGTTTACTGTAACTATAGTTTACAGCCTATGTGTTCTATTTGAAACATAAACTTGAAGGGTTTTTTTGTTTGTTTGTTTTTTATTTCTATTCCCATTAAGCTTTGGAGAAGTAGAATGATTTCTACCATTGCTTCTTTTCAAGGAAAAAGTTTGCAAATTTAAGTAAAAGGCTTCCTCCACTCCTATTTCTTCATGTGTAACTCAGGACAGAGACTTCTAGCTGAAATGTAAGTCAGATGAACTTTATTTGTAGCTAAGCATAGAAGCTTAAAAATCTCATAATTATATCTTGTGGACCAGTTCCAAAACCAGCTTCCAAGGAGGCCATTGGAGAATCATTTCAATGTCAGGGAAGTGGGAACCCATGCTCCCTTCAACAATAGCTGAATCTCCTCATTGTTCATGGAAGTTTATTGGCAGGTGTCACTGCCTGATAGTCCCCAGATTCTCCAATATTTATTGCTGAGATGGCAACATCTCAAATTATTTCCCAGAGCCCAAAGCACTCATCTGGTAAAATCCAGATTTCTTTTCATATCAAATTTAGTCTGTGTATCTTTCTAGGCAGTGTTTCTCTTATTTCCAGCAGGTAAAGATTGCTTTCTCTTCCTCATCAAGGTCACCATTAAAATCCCTGTGGAAATTTTTGAATGTGTTTTGGGTTTGGGCTGTCAAAGCATATTCCTTGCATCACAAATCATTCTTTTTTCTTCTTTTGCATAATTCCTAGAGCTCAGAACAAGCTGCATTTTGAGCTGAGAATTCTGAAATTAACATTGATTTTCAATGTGGGCTTAGGATCCTGATAATTAAGAACAAATTCATTTGTGAGGGTTATCAGCAACCTCTGACAATATTGTTTCTTGGAAAAGGCTGATGATAGAATATTTAGATGTGAATCTGATTCATAAAATTCAGAACTTCTTGCCTTGTGTATATTTGCTTTACTTGAACACTAATATACTGGGTTGACAGAAATGAAATCTAGGGAATACTTCCTGGATTATTTAAGCAATGATTCTTGTTCAGTTGCAGACACACACGGGAGAGATCAATAAATGAATGAGCAAATAATTATATAATTAGGAGAAGTCACTTAACCCCATCACCCTTTAAGTCCATAATGTAGTATAATAAGCATGTATATAATAGTGTGTGCTAAACTTTAAGATGCCATTACAGATAGTATCTACAGTGGACATTGGTCATCTCTGTCTGTTTAGCATCCACCTTTCCTTCCTATCTTCCTAGTTTTTCTGAGGACACCTTGTATTTCAGAAGCTAAATGACTAAGATCCTCTATCCCTCTTTCTATCACAGCCAGGGTAGGGGCACATGATTAGCCTCTCCCTGGACTTTGAATGATGAGCCAGGAATAAAATTATTTTGAGAGAGTTCAAGATTATCTCAAGAGCAAAAGCGCATGAGTCAGATCATTCCCACAGTGTGATCTTCATTGCAGCTTCTGTTCCCTAGCTTTCAGATCTTGCTCACTCTCCAAGACTTGTTCTCAAGCTTCTCTTTATTTCTCTGCACCCTGATATTTTTCCGACCTTCCCCCTTTCCCTTCCCTTTCCTTCCTCTTCCTGTTTCTCCTCACTCTCCTCCCCTCACTAATGGATGTTAATATTGTCAAATACTTTTTCTGCATTTATTGAGATGATCATGTGATTTTTATCCTTCATTTTTTAAATGTGGTGCATCATATTGATTGATTTGCAGATATTGAGCCATGCTTGCATCTCTGGAATAAATCCCACTTGATCATGATTGGATCCTTTTTCTATATTGTTGAATTCAGTTTGCTAATATTTTATTGAAAATTTTTACCTCTATATTTATCAGAGATATTAACTTGAAATGTTCTTCTTTTGCCTTTGTTTGGTTTGTTTTTTATAGTATCTTTGTCTAGTTTTGATATCAGAGTAATCACAGGCTCATATAAAGAATATGGGAGTATTCCCTCTTCTTCAATTTTTTGGAATAGTTAGAGAAAGATAGATATTAGCTCTTCTTTATTTGTTTGATAAATTTACCCCATGGTGCTGTCTAATCCTGGACTTCTGTTTACTGGGAGGCTTGCTTTTTTTTTTTTTTTAATAGATTTGATTTCACTGTTATTATTATTGATCTATAATAATAATAATTATTATTATTATTATTGATCTATTCATATTATCTATTTCTTCCTGATTCCATTTTGGAAAGTTCTTTGCTTCTAGGAATTTATCCATTTCCCTTAGGCTGCCCAATTTATTTGCATGTAACTGTTCCTAGTATTCTCTAATGATTCTTTTTTTTGCTATCTCTGAGATATTGGTTGTAATTTCTCCATTTTCATTTCTTATTTTCTTTATTTGGATCTCATTTCTTTTTTCTCAACGAGCTTTGCTGAAGACATATCAATTTTATCTTTTAAAAAAACCAGTTATTGGTTTCATTGATGTTTTTCTTTTTTTCTTTCTTTTTTGGTCTCTGTTTTATTTATTTCTTTTCTTATCTTTAGTATCTCCTTTCTGGTGGCTTTGAGCTTTGTTTCTTCTTTTTTAACTCCTCTAGATGATAGATTATGTTATTTATTTGAAATTTTTCTTGTTTCTTGAGGTAGGCCTGTATCACTATAAAATTCCCTCTTAGAATTGCTTTTGCTGTATCCCACAGATTATGGAAAGTTGCATTTTTATTTTCATTTGTGTTAAGGTTTTTTCTATTTCCTCTTTGATTTTTCCATTGACCTATTGGGTTTGTTAGCATACTAAAAAGCAGAAACTTTACTTCGCCAACAAAGGTCCATCTGGTCAAAGTTATGGTTTTCCCAGTAGTTAATGTATAGATGTGAGAATTGGACTATAAAGAAAACTGAGCACCAAAGAATTGATGCTTTCAAACTGTGGTGTTGGAGAAGACTCTTGAGAGTCCCTTGGACTACAAGGAGATTCAACCAGTCCATCCTAAAGGAAATCAGTCCTGAATATTCATTGGAAGGACTGATGCTGAAGCTGAAATTCCAATACTTTGGCCACCTGATGTGAAGAGCTGACTCATTGAAAAAGAGGCTGATGCTGGGAAAGATTGAAGGCAGGAGGAGAAGGGGACGACAGAGGATGAGATGGTTGGATGGCATCACCGACTCAATGGACATGAGTTTGGGTAAACTCCAGGAGTTGGTGATGGCCAGGGAAGCCTGGCGGGCTTCTGTCCACGGGGTTGCAAAGAGTCGGACATGACTGAGTGACTGAACTGAACTGAACTGAATGAGTTCTCTACATACTCTGGATACTAAATCTTTATCAGATAAACGGTTTGAAATTTTTTTTTCCCATTCTGTGGATTGTGTTTTCCCTCTCTTGATGGTTTCTGATGCATAAAAGTTTTTAATTTCAATGGAATAAAAATCATCTATTTTTTCTTTTGTTACTTGTGCCTTTGGTGTAGTATTTAAGACCATTGCCAAGTCTAAGGTCATGAAGACTTCCACCCATGTTTTCTTCTAAGATTTTTATAATTTTAGCTCTTATATTTACATCTTTACTCTACTTTGAATTAATTTTTATATATGGAGTGAGGTAAGGGTCCAACTTTATTCTTTTGCATGTGAATATACAGTTGTCAGAGCACCATCTGTTGAAGAAACTATTTTTATTGAATGATTGACTCACTTGTAAATATCAATTGGCCATAGATCTATACGTTTGTCTCTAGACTGATAATTCTATTTCATTAATCTATATGTCTATCCCTATACCAGTATCATACTCTTTTGATTACTATAGCTTTGTAGTAAGTTTTAAAATCAGGAAATGTGAGTTATTCAATTTTGCTCTTTTTCAGTATTGTTTTAACTAGTTAGAGTCTCTTGAATTCCATATGAATTTGAGGGTTGGCTTTTCCATTTCTGGAAAAATGCTATTGAAATTTTAGTAGGTATTGCATTGAATCTATAGATTACTTTGAGTAGTATTGCCATTTTAACACTATTAAATCTTCCAATCCATGAACATGTTATGTCTCCTCTATTTATGCCTTATTTAATTTTTTTCAGCAATACTTTGTAGTTTTCAGTGTATAAATCTTTCACCTCCTTGGTTAAATTTATTCCTAAGTATTTTGTTCTTTTGAATGCTACTGTAAATGGAATTATATTCCCAATTTTTTTTTTGCATTGTTCATTACTAATGTACAGAAATACAACTGAATTGTGTGTGTTAATCTTACATCTTGGAAATTTGCTGAATTTATTTATTGGTGCTAATAGTTTAGAGGAATTTTTTAGGATTTTTTTTTACATATAAGACTGTGTCATCTATGAATGGATAATTTTACTTCTTTGCCATCTACATACCTTTTTTCATCTTCTCACCTAATTACTGTAGTTAAAATTTCCAGTACAAAGTTGAATAGAAGTAGCAAAAGCAGGTAGCCTTGTTTTATTCCTGGTCTTAGGGAGGAAACTTTCAGTCTTTCACCATTGATAGAAGTTAGCTGTGAGTATTTATAAATTTCTTTTATCATATTATAAAAGTTCTAAGAAAAAATTTTTGCAACCTAGAATTGAATACTCAGCCAAGCTCTCAGTCAAAGGTGAGAGCAGAATAAAAGACATTTTCAAACTTGTGTATTCTCAGAATATTTGCATGCATTCATCTTTTCATAGGCAGGTGCTTAAAAATGTACTACAGTGAAACAAAGAAGCAAAGTAAACAAAGGAAAGATGGAGAATCCAAAATTAGTAGATCTATCTTATTCAGGAGCCCAATAAAAGAAGTCTATAGAATGGTTTCACTCTAGAAAGTGATCAGTCTATATTTTAAGAGTGTTAAGATAAAAGGATCCCAAGAGGGAGCTTTAGGCAATTGTTGGAAATGGGGTTAAATATGAAAGCATGGTCCACAAATGAAGAAACTAGTCAAATTAAAACAAAAAGTCAGTAGCCTTAAAGAAGAATGAAATTGACTCTAAGTAATTTTTAACAAGGGAGACTTCTTTAGCAGGGAAGGCACCATAAAAAAACAGTCTGGATGACACATAACGGAGCAAACTAAACTGTAGAATAATTTTAAGTAATTGGTGGCAGAAGTCAAGCACCTTTATTTGAACTTGACAAATACAGTTCAATGGGAAAGGCACCATAAGAAACACAGTTCAGTGGAGAAGGCACCAAATAAAGTCAAGCACCTTTGTCTGAACCTGACACAAGAAATTGTCCTTAGAATGGCATCAAAGTCATGAAATGTACCATCGGGACACTTTTAAGTGACCACTCTTTACATGCTCAAGATAATGTTAAAACTGCTTATTGATTTTCGTGTTCATAAAATAAATCAAAGGAAGGTTTAATTATGGTTATAGAAGATAATGAAAATAAACAGTCTGATGAAAAGACAAAAGAAATGTTTTGAATTTTCTCTTGGACAAGCACTTTTTCCCAACTCTCTCTCAGTCAGGTTGGGGTTTTTATGGTACTGGATCGTCCAGATGTGTGGGACAAAATGTTAAGTTTACAAAGCAATGTGACAACTGATGGCATGAAATCCTAAGAAGTATATGGAAGGACTTGACAAAAGCTTTGGCTTTTTAAAAAAGAAGGATATTTTGTCATCCTTTCGGAAAGATAGAACAGGTGATAATGAGTATATTTGAGGTGGAGGGAAAGAAAGTTCCAAGAGAATTTGCCAGGTTACTCTGAATGTTCCATCACTGTTTGACTAGTTTCTAGCTTTTGCCTGAAAACCAAGAATGATATATCACATCCAATTCATTTGAAGCATAAATTTGAATCCATGAATAAGTTTTTCATTTTTGCAGACACCACACCCTCTTCCCGTCCTCCAGTTCTTTTCAATTTTGTTCCATCTGACAATTATGCCATTATGCTCCATGGAAACCATTCCGTGCATTCTTGGCATTAGCTATTGGTCTTCTTGGTATCTATAACTCCTACTAACATGAATGGGCATGACATTAGTATCAAAGAGTCGTTTAGTTTGGTGTACAACATGAGATATGCTCATAATGAATTATTTTCTGTGCATGTAAAATATGTAATTCAAAGCTTACCCAGAATATAAATAGTTCTTGAATATATTCTGTCCTTTTTGAAAAGCATTGCTGTATTTATATGCATAAATCCCATGATTCCTTCTAGTCATTTTGAACATATTATATGTGACTTCCCCAGAAAAGGAAAGTGGAGAGTTAAGCAATTATCCAATGAATGTATTTAATGGAGACAGTCAGTCTGGACCACGTAAGCAATAAAACATTTTCTCAGAATCCTTTTTTGAAACATGAATTATCAATATAGTCACCTCAACCTCTCAGTTATTTGTGTATGTGCTGCAAATTGCTCAGGATGAGGATATTAAATGGCAATATTTTGCCTATTTTCATAATAAAAGGAGAAATTAACCCTGTTTAAATAAATTTCCAGGTCTTTTGAGGTAGACATTGGCAAGTTCAATTTTTTTCAATGTAGTAAATTATGGATCATAAGCTCTATCTGAATTATGAAAATTGTGGCTCTTCCTGTAGGCTCCTTCAAATACAGCTTTGCCTAGAAGTGAATAAAAAAGAGAGTAGAGTCCTCTAGAGATTACAGAGACTTATCTTAAAAGATAACTTGCATGTAACTTGTAGTTAAGAACCTTGGGGTGCAGATTACAAATGTATAAAATACGTAAATTAGCATCTTGAATCAAAAACCAAGGTATGTTTTTTAACCAGCACTGAAATATAGAGAAGCTCTCCCTGCCACTCTTCTGCCCCCTTACAGTCACCCCTCCGGAAGCAGAAGGGAAGAACACCTTGGTTTCCCCTCTCTGCAGCCCTCCTTTGCAGTGCCAGGTAAAGGCAGCTCACAGAGTTAACTCAGCTTTCAGGTTATGTTGGAGAATAAGGAGGAAGCTGTTGAGAGCTGGATTTTGATAGCTTCTTGTTTTCTGGGACATGGTGTTGCGAGTACTGAGATGACATCAATTGTAAAAGATAAATGCAAAAACTCACGTGGCGTTAATTATAAGATAAGGCCAAGCAGATAGATATTCACTTGGGTACAGATCTACTACCTGTTTTTAGGACTAATTGCCAAAATAATGTATTAATAATTGAACAATCTCTGCAGTAATCTACTGATCTCTAAAGCACTCTTCCCAGTTTGATGGGGACTTCAGTCTTCCTCAGTGTGAGTGAGCATCTTCACTTAGCACCCCTCACATAACCCTTCCTAATACTGACCCTACAGTCCCTTAATCAGCAAATTTGCTGTATCTCCTATAGCAATTCTAACTGTTATACTGATGAGAGACTGTGTACCTTAACCTCCAAAGTTCCCTCTCTCAAAAATCCCCAATCTAAAATTCCCCATGTATATGTGGAATCCAGAAAAAATGGTACTGATGAATCTATTTGCAGGGAAGCAATGGAGACTCAGATGTAGAGAATGGATTGTAGACACAGTAGGGGAGGGATAAAGTGGGAAAAATGGAGAAACTAGCATCAACATATATATACTATTATGTGTAAAATGGATAGCTGCTGAGAAGTTGATGTATAACATAGGGATCCAGTCTGGTGCTCTGTGATGACCTACAGGGGTAGGATAGGGGAAGGAAGGTTTGGGGGAGAGGGAACATATATGTATAATTACAACAGATTCAAGTTGTTGTATGGCAGAAAGCAACACAACATTATAAAAGTTAAAAAACAAAGAATAAATAAATGAAATTCCCCATGACCCGAGAACCTCCCATTTGACATCTCCCCACCCATCGGTTCAATTTCATCTGCAGTTGGCTATCTTCGAATCTGAAGTATCTGACCCACTGCATTTTCAGCTTTTCCTTCCATCTTACTCTGTCTAGTCCATTTGGGCAGCCATTTAAAATCTGTCCTTTAAAAAAGAATCTTTCTTTTTTCCACTTACAGAAATAAAACATGCTAATGAACACCTCCTTCTTCAGGTGCACATTATCCCACAGTATGGATGTATCTGTAAAACACTGACCATTTCAGCATTGTTCATTGTTCATCTGGAATCCCTTATTTGCTATTTTGCCAACCATTATCTTCCTTCAGTAGGTGGTGTCCTGTTTTCTCTCTTTCCTGCTTCTAGGTTAATAAATACTGTTAGAGCAGCTCACAAGAAACTGTTGATAGAACCCATGTCTATATTTATGCTCTCCAAGTTCACCTGGATCATTCTTGATTTTTGGCTATCTGTTAATGACTGTCTTGTAAAATTAGGATTTGCATCTCAACAACAACTGTTCCTCACCTTCTTCACTTTCCTTGACTCCCAGGTTTCCCCTTGATCTTTCACTTTCTGGATAGATGATTAACTTTGCACTTTGTTAAAAAAGATAAAGATCCTCTATGACTCATCTCCTAGAGTAATGGAAATACTCTAAAAAACAAAAGTAAACAAGTGGGACCTGATTAACCTTAAAAGCTTTTGCACAGCAAAGGAAACTATAAGCATGGTGAAAAGACAACCCTCAGAATGGGAGAAAATAATAGCAAATGAAACAACTAAAAAAGGATTAATTTCCAAAATATACAAGCAGCTCATACAACTCAATACCAGAAAAACAACCAACCTAATCAAAAAGTGGGAAAAGACCTAAACAGACATTTCTCCAAAGAAGACATACAGATGGCTAACAAACACATGAAAAGATGCTCAACATCACTCATTATTAGAGAAATGCAAATCAAAACTATAATGAGATATCACCTGACACCAGTCAGAAAGGCCCTCATCAAAAAGTCTACAAACAATAAATGCTGGAGAGGGTGTGGAGAAAAGGGAATGGTCTTGCACTGTTGGTGGGAATGTAAATTGATACAGCCACTATAGAAGACAGTATGGGAGATTCCTTAAAAAACTAGGAATAAAACCACGATATGACCCAGCAATCCCACTCCTAGGCATATACCCTGAAAAAACCAAAACTGAAAAAGACACATGTATCCCATTGTTCACTGCAGCACTATTTACAATAGCTAAATCATGGAAGCAAACTAGATGCCCATCGACAGATGAATGGGTAAAGAATTTGTAGTATATATACACAATGGAATATTACTCAGCCTTAAAAAGAAATGCATTTGAATCAATTCTGATGAGGTGGATGAACCTAGAACCTATTACACAGAGTGAAGTAAATCAGAAAGAGAAAGATAAATATCATAATCTAATGCATATTACAGAAACTAGAAAAATGGTACTGAAGAATTTATTTACAGGGCAGCAATGGAGAAACAGACATAGAGAATAGATTTATGGACATGGGGAGAGGGGAAGAGAGGGTGAGATGTATGGAAAGAGTAACATGGAAACTTCCATTACCACATGTAAAATAGATAGCCAACGGGAATTTGCTGTATGGCTCAGAAAACTCAAACAGAAGCTCTGTATCAACCTAGAGGGGTGGGATGGGGAGGGCCATGGGAGGGAGGTTCAAAAGGTACCTATGGCTGATTCATGTTGAGGTTTGACAGAAAACAATAAAATTCTGTAAAGTAATTATCCTTCAATAAAAAGTAAATAAATTAAAAAAAATAATAAAGATCGTCTGACTTGATGTATCCCTCAGAATTCCTCATGGTGTTGCTCCTGTTTTCTTAGCAAATGCAAATCTTGCATTTACCCCAGGTGCATGCCTTGTAACTTCCCTTGAGACCTTGCCCTCCTCTCTTACCTGATCATCCACATGTTAAATAACTCTCCCATCCTCACATAGCTTGTAAGGGGTAGAGTTGGACTTCATCTCCAAGCAACCTGACTGCAGACTCTTTTGCGCTCACCACAATGCAATCCTGCCTCTAACTTATGCTACTGTCTTCTTCCTTAATCTCCCAAATTTCAGAAAGAATAACCTTTATCTAACCCTTATTTAAATTATCATTATTCACTCTTTAATCTTTTGCAATTTCCCTATGACCCCACTAGTACCCTGAAAATATTCTCCAAGATGCCCTCATTGAAAGACTTTTTTTCCTTCCTTGAATCATTTCTCAACTTCTTTAGAGGATTTGATATGGCAAAAGGACAAGAGAAAAGAATTCATATTAACTAAGTGGCTATGAGGTATCAGAACCTTTGCACACTGTCTACTCTAGTCTAATTCTTACTGTAGCTCTGTGGTATAAGCAGTAGTTCTTTTTCATGCTGAGGAAAAATAATTGCAAAACACATTCACTAGAAGATTGTTTAAATCAGAACTTATTTTAAAAGAAAAAGAGCCTCTTAAAACTCAATAACAAGATAAACCTCTCCCAATAACTTAAATGAGCAAGAGATTTGAACAGACACATCAAAGAGTGGTACATAAATAATAAAAAAAAACATGCTTTACATTATTAATCATTCAGTTCAGTTCAGTTCTGTCGCTCAGTCGTGTCTGACTCTATGCGACCCCATGAATCGCAGCACGCCAGGCCTCCCTGTCCATCACCAACTCCCCGAGTTTACTCAAACTCATGCCCATCGAGTCGGTGATGCCATCCAGCCATCTCATCCTCTGTCGTCCCCTTCTCCTCCTGCCCCCAATCCCTCCCAGCATCAGGGTCTTTTCCAATGAGTCAACTCTTCGCATGAGGTGGCCAAAGTATTGGACTTTCAGCTTCAGCATCAGTCCTTCCAATGAACACCCAGGACTGATCTCCTTTAGGATGGACTGGTTGGATCTCCTTGCAGTCCAAAGGACTCTCAAGAGTCTTCTCCAACACCACAGTTCAAAAGCCTCAATTTTTCGGCGAGGAAAACACAAATTAAAAATATTCCACACACAGTTGAATAGCCAAAATCAAGAAGATTGATAATACTAAGTGTTGACAAAGATGTGAAATAATACATACATTGCTGGTGGGAATGTAAAATGACACAGTAACTTTCAAAATAGTTTGGCAGGTTTTTTTCAAAATTAAACATACATCTACCATACAACCTGCTAACCTCACATAAGGTACTTACCAAGGAAAAGGAAGATGTATATTCACACAACTGGTGCACATATGTTCATGACAATTTTATTCATAATTGTCAAAAAATGGAAATAATTCAAATATCCACTGACTTTTTGAATACATAAATAAATTATGATATATTAAAAAAGTAAATAACTACTCAACAATAAACAGGAATGAGCTGTGATACCTCAAAGGTGTTATTCTAAATGAAAGAAGTTGGTCACAAAAGACTAGAGATATATGAAATTCTAGAAAAGCCAAATCTAACAACAGAGAAAAGGGAACTTTGCTACACTATTGGTGAGAATGTAAATTGGTGCCCCCACTATGGAAAACAGTATAGAGGGCCCTTAAAAACCTAAAAATAGAGTTACCATATGATCCAGCAATCTCATTCTTGGATGTATATCCAAAGAAAACTCTAATTCAAAAAGATACATGTATCCCAATGTTCACAGCAGCACTGTTTATCATAGCCAAGACATGGAAGCTACCTAAATGTCCATGGATAGGTGAATGGATAAAGAAGATGTGATGTATATAACAGAATACTATTTAGCCATAAAAAAGAATAAAATAATGCCATTTGTAGTAACATAGATGGACTTAGAGATCATCATACTAGGCGAAGTAAATCAGACAGAGGAAGATAAATATCATATTATATCACTTATATGTGATATCTACACTATGGTACAAATGGACTTATTTACAAAACAGAAACATATTCACAGACATAGAAAACAAGCATGACTACCAAATGGGATAGGTGAGGGAGAGATAAATTAGGAATTGGGATTAGCAGATACAAATTACTACATATAAAATAGATAAACAGAAAGGTCCTACTGTACAGCACAGGTAACTATATTCAATATCTTGTAATAACCCATAATGAAAAAGAATATATATTTATGTATGTATAACTGAAACACTTTGTTGTATCCCAGAAACTAGTACAACTTTATAAATCGATTATACAAAAAAATAAAAGCCACAACTATACTGATAAGAAGCAGATAATTTGTTTCTAGAAGCCAGTGGTGGGAGGAGGAGATTGAGCATGAAGAGGATTTGGAACAGTGAAGAAAATGTGATTATGGTAGTAGTTTGACAGCTATAAAGACATCAAAAATCATGGAAAATTCATGTCAAGCTGGTGACGGTTCAATCAGTTCAGTTCAGTCTCTCAGTCATATCTGACTCTTTGTGACCCCATGAACTGCAGCACACCAGGCTTCCCTGTCCATCACCAACTCCCGGAGCTTGCTCAAACTCATGTTCATCAAGTCAGTGATGCCATCCAACCATCTCATCCTCTGTTGTCCCCTTCTCCTCCTGCCTTCGATCTTTCCCAGCATCAGGGTCTTTTCCAAGAAGTTAGTTCTTGAGCATGAAGATTTGGGGCAGTGATGAAAATGTGACTGTGGTAGTAGTCTGACAGGTTAAAGACATCAAAAATCATGGAAAATTCATGCCAAGTTGGTGAATTTATAATAGATGTATAATATTATATATTATAATAACATGTAATCAAATAATAGTAAAATGAACATTTAAGTGTTACATTTGAAACTATATCTCAATAAAACAAATAAAAAATATAAAAGAAGGGGTGAGAAAATTTGAAAATAATTAGCAATTAGAAGGGTTACATGAACCTTAAAATGTTCCCTCTTCTCACCTTCATTGTTTCTTTCCTTCTGGTCCTTCCCTATTCTTCTACAGTCTTTTTTTCATTTCTCAACATTTTATTTCTACAACCAGTGATTAGTGAATTATATGGTGATTTTTAATCCTAGAAAGTGAGTATTACATGAGTGGGAGAAGACAGCCTTTATGGAATCATGTGCTGCAGAGTTTCTCTTGACTAAATAAGCAAAGTGCTGTTAGAGGAAGATGTGGACATAACTATGTTATCATAATGATGGCTGCCAGGAAGGTAGAGTCCAATATGATGCTCAATCACAGCAACTCTATTAGTCCTTGAGGTTGACATTAGCTTTCTCTTTCTTTCCATGGTCTTGACTTTCTATTTTAATTTCATCATCCTTAGAATACCTTTATTCTTCTTCATGAACCACCTAAATTCCTTTTGAGACAGAAAAGGAGTATAAACAAGGGAAATAGAATTGTAATAAAAATTATGATGCTTATGATAACAGGATTATTCCTACATATGTAAAGGACTATGGTGGTGTGTACTCTGCTAATACTTCTTTTCCCAAAACACAGAAGTACGCAATTAGTATTTCCCAGGGCAGTGTGTAATGGTCTGAAATTACAGGGAAAAATTGAAATATGTTCTCATTTGTTCCTTACATATATAAAAAGCTAAACTTATTGCTGTGCATCTGAAAGCAGTCTCATTTGAACCTCTAACTTGAGAAAATTTTCCATTTCTCCCCAGGAACGATAATGTCCTGCTGTGTGGGATGTATTCTGTTTGCCTCTCCAGATCCACCTTCCCTTCTCTTTTAGAGACTGTATCATTGGTCATCTTTTCCTCTGGCTTCCATTTTGATGTGGCTAAAGAGAGGTACTAGTAGGGGAGTGGAAAGGGAATAAAGTTGGGTATTTATTCCTCCAGCTTTAAGGCAAGTGAAATTTTCTTTCAAAAGTCTCATGGGTGACTCCCTCCCCACCCACAATTACAGCTACTGGTTCTAGATTCCACAGTGTACTTCTTTCCTGTCTCCTGCAGCCCTAGTAAACGAGCCTGAGAGGGCTTCACAGTCCCTTGGTGGTTTCTCCCAACCCTGCTATAATGGGTTGAATACTGGCCCCCCAAAAAGATATTAAGAGATGTCCACTTCTTAACCTCTTATTTGGAAAACTGATCTTTGCAGATGTAATTAAGTTAAGGATCTCAAAATTCAGAGATCATCCTTCACTATTTGAGTGGGCCAAAAATCCAATGACTGTCCTTATGAAAGAAATATAAAAAGCAATATGACACAGACAGAAGAGAAGAAGGCAATATGAAGAGAAGAAGAGGAGAAGGCAACACAAAAACGGAGGCAGAGATTGGAGTGATGTGGCTACAGTCGGACAAAGGTCCATTTAGTCAAAGCTATGATTTTTTCCAGTAGTCGCGTATGGATATGAGAGTTGGACCATAAAGAAAGCTGAGCACCAAAGAATTAATGTTTTTGAACTGTGGTGTTGGAGAAGACTCTTGAGAGTTCCTTAGACTGTAAGGAGATCAAACTAGTCCATCCTAAAGGAAATCAGTCCTGAATATTCATTGGAAGGACTAATGCTGAAGCTGAAACTCCAATACTTTGGCCACCTGATACAAAGAACTGACTCACTGGAAAAGACCCTGATGTTGGGAAGGATTGAAGGAAGGAGGAGAAGGGGACGCAGAGGATGAGATGGTTGGATGGCATCACAGATTTGATGGACATGAGTTTGAGCAAGATTTGTAAGTTGGTGATGGACAGGGAATCCTGGCATGCTGCAGTCCATGGGGTTGCAAAGAATCAGACATAACTGAGCAACTGAACTGAACTGAACTGGCTGCAGTCGAGGAAGCCAAGGAATGCCAATAGCCAACAGAGACTGGAAGAGGCTAGGAACAGGTTCTCCTCTAGAACCTCTGGAAGTAGTGCAGCCCAGCCAATACCTTAACTGTGGACTTCTGACCTCCAGAATGATGAGAGAATAAACTTCTGTTGTTTTAAGCCACCAGGTTAATGGTAATTTGTTATGGTAGACCTTGGAAACAAATACACCTGCCCATACCTTTGTAAAAAGACTCCCTGAAAACTCTTGCCAGTTACCCAGTTTGCATGTCTCACCTATCTCCTGACAAGGGGCTGGATATAACTGGCAATGAATGAGTGTCTCATTGTTTTATCTCTGAACTATAGGAGTGCTCTGGTGACATAAAAGCAATATTGTTATTTCCATTACTTATTTCTTTTGATTGTATTTAACCTTATACACACTGGTAACTTTCTATATAGCATGAGGTAGACCTCGATGCAAAAGGTACATTACAAAGTCCCCAAATGACCTTATTGTGGTGTTTCTCCTCTAAGAAAGTTGCATGGTAAGGATGGTAGTTTTCAAAATGTTCTATGGAATGTCCCATGCTGTGGGAGTTGATATCTGGAATAAAAGACTGTAACTTAGTTTTATGACTATGACTTTTCATATCTAATTTCCAAAACCATGATCAAGAATAGAGTCACCGGGTAACTTACTAAAACAACCCCTGTGGGAGAGATTAGGCCAAAAGTTAGTTACATGAATGCTGTTTATAGAGAGGTAAGGCCATGACACAGGCCAGGAAAAATTAATCAGAGAAGAACCCTGAGGACAGCTCTTTGGGGAGTATCTATATTTAATGTGCAAAAGGTTGAAGAAGAGGCAGAAGGGTAGTTAGAAGCATAGGAGGAAAACCTGGAGAGTGAGGAGTTTCAAGGTACTTGAAATCATGGAGTGTTTCTAAATCTCAGTCTCAGGGATTCCGAGGAACAGACACTAATAAAAGCCCATTAATTTGTAGACTTTCAGGAGAGTCCCTGGGACAAAAGCCAGATTGCAAGACAAGGCTCTGCTGACTGCTGACTACTGGGCTGGATCAACTTTCAAACAAACAAACAGCAACTATCTCAGAGCGATGGCTGTCAACACTGGCTGTACATTCTCATCCATGGGATGTTTTTAACTAACACCAACACGGGAGGCCCCTCCCAGACCAATCAAATCAGAATTGGGGGAAGGGGAGTCCAGGTAATACCGTGTTCAAAAGCTCCTGGGTTCTTCTAATGAGCATCTGAGATTGAGAATTACTGTTATGGAGGAGTCCACAAACGATAGCCCAGGCCAACATCCAGCAGCCTGACTGCTTTTATAAATAAAGGTTATTGTGAAACAGATGCACCCATTGTCAGCTGGTATATTGTCAGTAGCTGTTTTCATGCTACACAGGCAAAGTCTAGTAGTTGTAATGGAGACCACGTGGCTCACAAAGAGGAAGATATTAACTATCCAGTCCTTACAGAGAAAGTTTGAAGACTCAGTATAAGGCCCGGTTTCTCAGCTTTGGCACTGACATTTCTGACCTGATATTTCTTTGTTGTAGGGAACTGTCCTGTGTATGCTAGGAAGTATAAGAGCATCCTTGTTCTTTAACGAAGGCTAGTAGTCTTGGGGGTATATACCATATACCCCCCTCACAGCCCACTCTTCACCAAATTCAAGACCATCAAAACAGCTCCACACAATCCCAAATGTCCCAGAATGGCTCAGGTTCCTATGAGCAAACAAAATCAATTCATATTCTTGTTTTATGTGTGTTTCTGTTTAAAGACAACATTATATATATATATATATATATATATATGCATAATAATATATTATTACATAATATAATTTACATATATATGTGTATATATATATCTTGTAAATAATTATTGACATATTTCTTTATAATAAAACACTAGCCAGGATGGGTTTAACATTTTCCTGACCCTAGTTAAAATGTCTGTAAGTTTCTTTGGTTTTCAGCCTTACACAATTCAATTGTGGCAGTCACAATAGAATTTGAAGATGCACCATGGAGCAAGTGGAGAAGGAAATGGCAGCCCACTCCAGTACTCTTGCCTGGAGAATCCCAGGGACAGAGGAGCCTGGTGGGCTGCCGTCCGTGGGGTCGCACAGAGTCGGACAGGAATGAAGCAACTTAGCAGCAGCAGCAACAGCATGGAGCAAGAAGAGAAGACGATAAGTGTGATTTTTAAGGCAATTTTCAGGTCCCCTTAAATTAAAGTGAGTTTGGAATATGATTCCCCATCCATCCTGACTTCTGCTGATTGGTGAGGTCACGCCAACTCTGGACATCTCAAAAAAGTCAGAGTTTGTTCTGTGACTCTTCATGAGAGTTAAGATTCATTTAATTACAAAATAGTAGTAACTGTGCTCAGTAAAGGATAAATTCTTTTCTTCATATTTGCACATCTTCTAGAGTTTCTGTGCTGTTTGGAATTTCTCTGAAGAACTCCTATTCTCTGGGCAATCACTTTCAAACACTGTAATTTTTGTCTATGTCCAAGATCAGTATAATAATTGCAGCAATGAAATATCACATTTTAAAATTAGTAATACTAGCTAACATATATATTATTTACCAGGTAAATAATACTCAATGATATAGACTTACAAAATAAGTGATATTATAATATTCATGTGATATGAATGAAATATATATTTATTTAAATTCATTAATATCACAACTTTTAAGTAAGAAGGTATTAGCCTCATTTTTCTAGTTTTTTTGAGATATAATTGACACATACCACTGTGTAAGTTTAAGGTGTGCAGCATAATGATTTTATCTTCCCTCATTTTGTAATGAGGAAACTGAGGCACACAGAGGTTAAGTATTTTGCCAAGGGTCACATAGGAAATAAATAAAAGAACAAGGGTCCAAATCTATTTCCTAACTCCCACCCACCAAGCCATCTGCACATACAATGTAAAGAGACTGCACTGTAGTTTGAAATGATCAGCAAATATATTTTGGGTAAATTTTCTGAGTCGGTAGACATATTAACCATTTAGTAATATTTATTGGTCATAGACTTGAGTGCTGATAAAATACAAAATTTCATAGCAGCACCTGATAAGAAAGATATCTTATTTTCCACTTTTAAAAAAATGCTATCTAATTCAGACTATTTCCTTCTTTTTCTCATTAATGCAATTTGGACCAAAATTGCTATGTCATTGCTATAACATGAAAAATAAAATTGTGCCTCTGTCGTGAGGGTTTTATTGATATTATTCATGGGAAAAGACAGTCTGCCAAAGTGATAGTAACCATTTTTCATAAATATGAAGTGCATGTGTGCTAAATCACTTCAGTTGTTTCCAATTCTTTGTGACGCTATGGACGGTAGCTCGCCAGGCTCCTCTGTCCATGGGATTCTCCAGGCAAGAATACTGGAGTGGATAGCCATGCCCTCCTCCAGGAGATCTTCCCGACCCAGGGATCGAACCCGTGGCTCCTGCGACTCCTGCATTGCAGGCAGGTTCTTTACCGCTGAGCCACTTGGAGGAGCCCAAATATGAAGACACGACCCTAAAAAGACAGGAAACGCTGTAGCATGAATGGTTTAAAAAACAAAAACAATAATTTCAACCAAGACATACTCCACTTTACCATACACAAATTAAGATTATTTAAGGGCAGGAGAAGCTTTAGACTGCGACTGCCAGAGGAACTTAGAAATCACATTCTGTTTTACCCATAGCAAAATTAATCAAGTGAGGAATGGCTGCATCTGATAAAGAACTCTTATCTAGCACATGTGGCCACATATTAGCCCCAGTCCAAAGGAAAAAAGAATACAGACAAAAGCAGACAGGACTGAGGAAAAGTGCTTGGTGTTTGTTTACATTCTTCAAAATAGAAATTATCTAAGAAAAATAAAATGAGGAAACCAGGCCTGTCAGAATGTTGATATAAAAGGAAGACAACAGATCAACTTTGATAGAATAAATTTATAAAATAACTTAGCTGAATCTACAGCAGTAATGCAGGAAGCCTTAAGAAAGTATGTCCTCACATATAAAGAAATATCCCCCTGCAATATCAAAAAAGCATTTGATTTTGGGAGGAGGCTGGATGGAAAACATTTCAAAAAATGGATGTTGATCAGGTATGAGTTAAAGTGGTCACTTCTATCCTTGACTAATCTTTGTCCTTTTACATTTCCTCAAAATTTTCAGCTTCCTAATATGTGTAAGAATTAAATAAAATCTGATGGGAGACAATTAACAACACACCAGCAGAGTGGTTAATAGTGATTATTCCCCCAAAGCAATCTGACCTCATTGAACAAAGATAGTTTGCATGTGGAAGAGGGTAGAGTGGTTTTCATTACTATGTATCTTAAATACAACCTTGTTCAAATAAATCTTACTTAAATATAACTGAATCTCACTAAGCAAAAAATGAAATCTTTGGTGGGGTGGGGAGGTTTTAGGCAAAAAGTATAGCATCTTCTCTCATAGATAAACTTATATATTCCCAGTCAAATGTCTTAAGATTTTTAAGATACATATTTACACCTACAGAAGTCGGGATATCAGGAAAACATATCTGCCGTTGCATATCCTAATCAGGTAGCACAGTGGTAAAGAATCTGTCTGACAATGCAGGAGGCACAGGAGATGTGGGCTCAATCCCTAGGTTGGGAAGATGCCTGGAGAAGGAAACGGCAACCCATTCCAGTATTCTTGGCTTGGAAAATTCCATGGACAGAGGAGCCTGGTAGGCTATAGTCCACGGGGTCGCAAAGACTCAGACACCACTGAGCACACACACACACACACACACACATCCTAATCCTACAACATAATATGACATTATACTAGTATATTTAAAGTCACAGACAATCTAAAATACACCTTGTTTTCTACTTGATCCATATTTATTATTTCCTTAATTTTAAATTTTTGGAAAATATCTCTTGTATTAGATGGAAATGTGTAAGAAGTTTATGGAGGCCCTCTGTTAATTGCTAAAAGTACACTGGAAGTGTGGACTGGATTTGAAATGGGGTTATTGAGGAAGGAGAAATGCTCCCAGTGTCTGGGTCCTGTTAAAAATAGGGCAGGCTCTTCTCTGTCCGGCGGGTTTGGGTGTGGTCTGACTAGAGGCAGGAGAATGGACAAGAATAGATGACCGCACACCGTTCCTGACATACTGCGGACACTAGGAGCCTAAAAGCCCTTGGATTCGGCACTGTGGGAGTAAATGAGAGAAAAACCCTTCCGAGTTTTTATTGACCCACCAGAGCCTGAGAAGTAAACACATCCTTCATTCCTGTAGCTTTCTGCAACTGAATAACCCTAGAATAAATGGGTGGCCTCGTTTTACCCAATCAATGCATTAGTCATCATGTGCTAGAAACGATCTCAGAAATTATCCAGTCTTAGGAAGCCCTTCACAAAAGTGTGTAACTCTTAATTTTAGGAAACCAAATCTCCTGGGGACCCAGGGGAGCGTTACTATTTAAAGGATTTCTATATTGAGTCCTTTCCTTACGAAAATACTCACCCTCTGTTTTGCTTTTTTTGTTTGTCCAGAATTCTGGTTTTCCCAAAAGGAGGTGTATGAGTGAGTGTCAGTCACTCAGTCGTGTCCAACTCTTTATGACCCCATGGACGGTAGCCCACCAGGCTCCTCTGTCCATGGATTCTCCAGGCAAGAATACTGGGAGTGGGTAGCCATTCCCTTCTCCAGGAGAATCTTCCCGACCCAGGGATCAAACCCAGGTCTCCTGCATTGCAGGCGGATTCCTCACCATCTGAGACACCAGTGAAGCCCAAAATGAGGTGTATTTGTGTGATATTGTTTTAATTTTCACTACATTAAGAATTTTTTTTTAAATTCTTTAGTATTTATTAACTGTATCATTGTGTAGCTACTAAAATTATAACTGTAAAAACTATACAACTTGGGGAAATGTAAATGAAAAGTTATATGAGAAAAGTAGAACTAGAAATTGTGCATTTGCCAAAGATTCTATACTATATAAAAATTATAAATATATCTGAATTAAGACCAGAATATGCTTTTATAAGTTAAGGCTTGAGGAAATTTCCTGTGATCTGGTGGTTAAGACTTCATGCTCCCAATACAGGGGGCATTGGGTTTGATCACTAGTCAGGGAACCAAGATCCTACACATGCCCCATGGCTTGGGCAAAAAAAATTTTTTAACTTTTTAAAAATGTAATAGCTGATAACACAATGTTACAGAAAACTTACATAAACATGCTCATTAATCTCAAGATTAATTATAAAATTAACTGCACCATTTATATGTTCCACTGGCTGTTTGCTTAAAGTGAAATATTGACGCATAATGCATTGAGTAGAAACTCAGTTCAAATCCTGATTCCTCCATTCTGAAGCCTTGGGCAAGAGGCAACCTCACACAGTCTTTGTCTTCGCATCTGAAATGCAAAGATAGTAACCTACAAAGCGGGTGATTGAGACAGGATTAGGTAAGGAAACATTTAGTAAGTGGTTGACAGTGTACAAGAGCTATGAAGTGTGAAAGATCCATGGAAGTTAAATGCAAGCTGGACCTTCAGGAAGTCATAGAAAATGGCTGTTTTTCAGGCTGGATCCTGGTAAGTCAGGGGTGCCCTGATCAAACTACACTTTGCCCATTCCCCATCCATGCTAATAACCCACCAAGTAATCTTGACTCTGGGCTTCCCTGGTGGTGCAGTGGCAAAGAATTTGGCTGCCAATGCAGGGGACACAACAGACTCAGGTCTGATCCCTGGGTCAGGAAGATGCCTGGAGTAGGAAATGGCAACCCACTCCAGTATTATCACCTGGAAAATTCCTTAGCAGAGGAACCTGACTGGCTACAGTTCATGGTGTCGCAGAGTTGGACACGACTGAGCGACTGAACACACATATAATCTTGACTCCTTGCATGACATTCATTAAAGAGTGTTAACTACCCTTCAAGTACGTAAGAGACATATCTTTCAAAGAGTTGGAATATTTTAATAATTCCACAGCAGTAAACACTACTCCCATGTAATTGCATTACCCAGAAGTCGAACCTACTTCCTTCTAGACATCAGAGTGCAGATATAGTCTTTCTGAATGCTAGATTAGATTTCCTCCTCTCACTAGGCCAGACATCTCCCAAATACAGGGAAATCCATCTAAAGTATCTTGACAGCACAGGATTACTCGCATTTCATTATTGTTGCTGTGTCAATCACAATATATACCAAACACAGAAAGGCTTGACAAATACTGGATGGCTTACAATCACTGCATTCTGCAGTGTACCTGCAGGAAATGCAAATCACTAAGGTTTCCCTGAACTGGGATTTAGTCTACCAGACAAGTCTTGCCTTTGCTCTACTATCCATTAAAGTGGGAAAGTTGCAAACATAAAAAGGTTCAAGCCATCCTAGAAATGCAATTTGATAGGGAGTAATGCCCCCCATTTTGGGGGGCTCCAAAATCACTGCAGATGGTGACTGCAGCCATGAAATTAAAAGACACTCCTTGGAAGGAAAGTTATGACCAACCTAGATAGCATATTAAAAAGCAGAGACATTACTTTATCAATAAAGGTCCGTCTAGTCAAGGCTTTGGTTTTTCCAGTGGTCATGTATGGATGTGAGAGTTGGACTGTGGAGAAAGCTGAGCACCAAAAAATTGATGCTTTTGAACTATGGTGTTGGAGAAGACTCTTGAGAGTCCCTTGGACTGCAAGAAGATACAACCAGTCCATCCTAAAGGAGATCAGTCCTGGGTGTTCATTGCAAGGACTGATGCTGAAGCTGAAACTCCAATACTTTGGCCACCTCATGCAAAGAGTTGACTCATTGGAAAAGACCCTGATGCTGGGAGGGATTGGGGGCAGGAGGAGAAGGGGATGACAGAGGATGAGATGGCTGGATGGCATTACCGACTCAATGGACATGAGTTTGAGTAAATTCTGGGAGTTGGTGGTGGACGGGGAGGCCTGGTGTGCTGCGATTCATGGGGTCACAAAGAGTCGGACACGACTGAGTGACTGAACTGAATGCCCCTCCACCCCCCACCCCAACCCACCGAAGTGCAGGTGATCAACTTAGTGTCAGTCTAATAGAAAACTACCACACTGGGGTGAATTTTAGGTTCCCAATGTTGTCAACATTCCTTATCAGTAACAAAATGGAACTGAGAAAATTCTCAGTTCTGGTGTGGTTAGGAATATGACAAGATTAACACACACACACACACACACATAAATACAGGAAGAAAACTGAAAGTGTTCTTTGCAAATTAGAGATATGTATAAACAAAAAATTCTGAGAAAAGTACAAAGTAAGATTAATTAACACGTGCCCTGAAACTGAGATACCCTGCTGATGTAACAGGAGAAATAATCTAGACAAACCATTAATAAAAGGGTTTGAGATTACAATGGAGCACAAGTTCAAAGATACTGATAGAAAGAAAGTGAAGTCACTCAGTCGTATCCAACTCTTTGTGACCCCACGGATTGTAGCCCACCAGGTTCCTTCATCCATGGAATTTTCCAGGCAAGAGTATTAGAGTGGGTTGCCATTTCCTTCTCCAGAGGACCTTCCCGACCCAGCGATTGAACCCAAGTCTCCTACATTGCAGGCAGATGCTTTACTGTCTGAGCCACTAGGGAAGTGGGAAGATACTGATAAGCCCCTCCCAAATTCTTGACCATCAGAAACTATGTGAAATAATGACTGTATGTTGTTTAAACTGCTAAAGTTGAGGTACTTTGTTAAGCAGCAATATATAACAGATACAATGATTAAAACTCAGCAAAGTCCGATGCTGTAAAGAGCAGTATTGCATAGGAACGTGGAATGTTAGCTCCATGAATCAAAGCAAATTGGAAGTGGTCAGACAGGAGATGGCAAGAGTGAACATCAACATTTTAGGAATCAGCAAGCTAAAATGGACTGGAATGGGTGAATTTAACTCAGATGACCATTATATCTACTACTGTGGGCAAGAAACTCTTAGAAGAAATGGAGTAGCCATCACAGTCAACAAAAGAGTCTGAAATGCAGTACTTGGATGCAATCTCAAAAACGACAGAATGATCTCTGTTTGTTTCCAAGGCAAACCATTCAATACCATGGTAATCCAAGTCTATGCCCCAACCAGCAATGCTGAAGAAGCTGAAGTTGAATGGTTCTGTGAAGACCTACAAGACCTTATAGAACTAACACCCCCAAAAGATGTCATTTTCATTATAGGGGACTGGAATGCAAAAGTCAAAAAACACCTGGAGTAACAAATTTGACCTTGGAGTACAGAATGAAGCAAGGCAAAGGCTAATAGAGTTTTGCCAAGAGAACACACTGGTTATAGCAAACACCCTTTTCCAACAACACAAGAGAAGACTACACATGGACATCACCAGATGGTCAACACCAAAATCAGATTGATTATATCCTTTGCAGCCAAAGGTGGAGAAGCTCTATACAGTCAGCAAAAACAAGACCGGGAAATGACTGTAGCTCAGGTCATGAATTATTTATTGCCAAATTCAGATGTAAATTGAAGAAAGTAGGGAAAACCACTAGACCATTCAGGTATGACCTAAATCAAGTCCCTTATGATTATACAGGGGAAGTAACAAATAGATTCAAGGGATTAGATCTGATAGACAGAGTGCCTGATGAACTATGGATGGAGGTATGTGACATTGTACAGGAGATAGGGATCAAGACCATCCCCATGGAAAAGAAATGCAAAAAGTCAAAATGGTTGTCTGAGGAGGCCTTACAAATAGCTGTGAAAAGAAGAGAAGCAAAAGAAAATAAGAAAAGGAAAAATATTCCCATTTGAATGCAGAGTTCCAAAGAATAGCAAGGAGAGACAAGAAAGCCTTCCTCAGTGATCAGTGCAAAGAAATAGAGGATTTTTGCCATACATTAACATGAATCAGCCATGGATTTACATGTATTCCCCATCCCGATCCCCCCCTATGTATGGCAAAAACCACTACAATATTGTAATTAGCCTCCAACTAATAAAAATAAATGGGAAAAAAGAAAGAAATAGAGGAAAACAACAGAATGGGAAAGACTAGAGATCTCTTTAAGAAAACTTGCATTTCATGCAAAGATGGGCACAATAAAGGACAGAAATGGTATGGACCTAACAGAAGCAGATGTTAAGAAGAGGTGGCAAGAATACACAGAAGAACCAAACAAAAAAAGATCTTCACCATCCAGATAATCACGATGGTGTGATCACCCACCTAGAGCCAGACATCCTGTAATGTGAAGTCAAGTGGGCCTTAGGAAGCACCACTACGAACAAAGCTAGTGGAGGTGATGGAATTCCAGTTGAGCTATTTCAAGTCCTAAAACATGATGCTGTGAAAGAGCTGCACTCAATATGCCACCAAATTTGGAAAATTCAACAGTGGCCACAGGACGGGAGGAGGTCAGTTTTCATTCCAATCCCAACGAAAGGCAATCCCAAAGAATGCTCAAACTTCTGCACAATTGCACTCATCTCACATGCTAGCAAAGTAATGCTCAAAATTCTCCAAGCCAGGCTTCAACAATACATGAACTGTGAACTTCCAGATGTTCAAGCTGGATTTAGAAAAGGCAGAGGAACCAGAGATTAAATTGCCAACATCCTTTGGATCATCAAAAAAGCAAGAGACTTCCAGAAAAAAATCTATTTCTGTTTTATTGACTATGCCAAAGCCTTGGGCTATGTGGATCATGACAAACTGTGGAAAATTCTGAAAGAGATGGGTATACCAGACTACCTGACCTGCCTCTTGAGAAATCTGTATGCAGGTCAGGAAGCAACAGTTAGGACTGGACATGAAACAACAGACTGGTTCCAAATCGGGAAGGGAGAATGTCAAGGCTGTATATTGTCACCCTGCTTATTTAACTTACATGCAGAGTACATCATGAGAAACGCTGGGCTGGAGGAAGCACAAGCTGGAATCAGGATTGGCAGGTGAAATATTGATAACCTCACGTACACTAATGACAACACCCTTATGGCAGAAAGCAAAGAGCTAAAGAGCCTCTTGGTGAAAGTGAAAGAGGAGAGTGAAAAAGTTGGCTTAAAGCTCAGCATTCAGAAAACTAAGATCATAGCACCCGGTCCCATCACTTCATGGAAAATAGATGGGGAAACAATGGAAACAGTGAGAGACTTTATTTTGGGGGGCTCAAAAAATCACTGCAGATGGTGACTGCAGCCATGAAATTAAAAGACTCTTACTCCTTGGAAAAAAAGTTATGACCAACCTAGACAGCATATTAAAAAGCAGAGACATTACTTTGCCAACAAAGGTCCATCTAGTCAAGGCTATGGTTTTTCCAGTAAGCATGTATGGATGTGAGAGTTTGACTATAAAGAAAGCTGAGCACCAAAGAATTGATGCTTTTGAACTGTGGTGTTGGAGAAGACTCTTGAGAGTCCCTTGGACTGCAAGGAGATCCAACCAGTCAATCCTAAAGGAAATCAGTCTGGAATATTCATTGGAAGGACTGATATTGAAGCTGAAACTCCAAAACTTTGGCTACCTGATGCAAAGCACTGACTCATTTGAAAAGACCCTCATGCTGGGAAAGATTGAGGGCAGGAGGAGAAGGGGACGACAGAGGATGAGATGGTTAGATGGCATCACTGACTCAATGCACATGAGTTTGAGTAAACTCCAGGAGTTGGTGATGGACAGGGAGGCCTGGCATGCTGCAGTCCATGGGTTCGCAAAGAGTTAGATACAACTGAGCGACTGAAATGAACTGAACTGAACTGAAAAGTAAGCAATAACCATGGCAATTATTTAGAACTTAGACAAACAAAAGATTTTTTTTCAGGGAGGAGTGTTTCATCATTATCATCACACTGTCTTACTACCTACACCCAGAATGGACAGCTCCCATTGCTTATATATATCCTGACTCTAGATTAAGCCATTGTCATCTCTTCCCTGAAATAACTGAAGTTTCTGATTCTAATCTCCCCATTGCCATTGAGTCTATCTACCATATTGATGACAGTGTAATCTTTCTTATCTTAAATCTGACCTTGTAACTCAGACTGCAACACAGACTGTATAAAACCCCTAATAACTCCCTTATACCTACAGAATAAAGCCCAAGTGATTTACAAATTCATGTTGTCTATGCAGGAAATATTGGAAATTTCCACTCATTGCACAGTAGTATTCTAATAAGATTGTCATGATCTAGCCCCTACTTAGCCTTTTCAGCTTCAAATCTCTACTCACCTCTACATGCACTTAGAACTTGAGTCATAATGAAAGATTTGTAGTTCTCCAACACTTTTGCATAAACTTATCTTTTGTGTAGAATTTTCCAATTCTCCTTTAACTCTACTCCTACTCCATTCCAGTTGTATCCTTACGTACTTAGCGAATTCCTTCCCCCCCCCCCCATAAACTATAGCTAAAAATGTCTCTTCTTAAAGAAGCTTCATTGGACATCCTCAGTCTAAATAAAGTGCTTCCTCCTTAACCAGCTCACCACACTTGATAGCAAATATGTTTACATGTCTGTTTTTACTACTAGACTGAGAATCTCTCAAGGACAGGAACTATATTTTAATTTTCCTTTAGTTTCCTGTTGATAAACACAGTGTCAGGCCACCCTATAGGCATGTGATAAATAATGGAATGAATAAACATTGAAAATTAAAGAAACAGCAGCAGCAAAACTACCCACTATTGCAATACCCTAACTCACATACTTGTATAATTTTTACACAAGCATTTCCATATTTTTCTAGATAACAATTTTATATAAATTATCCACTTATATTCTTAGCATTAGCACAGTTTAGTGTTCTGCATTTATTAACATTTTTCATCTTGGATAGCTTCTATTATTAACTGTTCAAGTTCACTAATCTTTTCTTCTTCAGTGTCTAAACTGCTGTTAATCTTTTCAAGAATGTTTTTCACCTCAGACATTGTTTTTTATAAATAAATTAGAGACCATAACTACAAGTTAAATATATAGCATAGTATGATTATCAACTAAAATGACATTTTTCTTCCTTCCTTTCTTCCCTCTTTCCTACTTTCATTCTCCATCAGCCCATTAAAAAGAAATTTATCAGCATGAGTTCCTTTCAAATTCATTGTCAGTCTAGTTCATCACGCTAGTGTTTCTGGTGATAACGTTGGTGGCACCAGTGGTGGAAGAGGTGATTAGGGTAATGGTAGGACTAGGAGAAGGAAGAGAAAACAGAGAGAAAGGAGAAGATGAAGGGGAAGAAAAAGATGAGAGAAAGAATGGGATGAAAAAGAGAAAGAGGGGAAGGAGGAAAGAAATCTTAAAGGAAAAGTAATCTAAGTAACAAGCTAGTACTGAACAATACTTAAAAGTAGGGCTTTTAACAATACTTTAAAAATCTAGGATTTTGCCCTAGATTTTTAACTTACCATAAATAACTACCTTAGGACAATTATTTAATATCTCTGAGATTTTTTTTTAATATATAAAAGAACTAATAGTAATGAATACTTTTATAAGTGCTTACTTTTTACCAGGCATTAGTTTAAATGCTTTATATCAACTCACTTAATCCTCTCAACAATCTCCTTTCACACATTTCAAGCCAGGTAGGGGAACAGTCAGCTTTAAACCTGGGCGTCTGACTCTGAAGACTATA
Source organism: Dama dama (assembly GCF_033118175.1). NCBI lineage: Eukaryota > Metazoa > Chordata > Mammalia > Artiodactyla > Cervidae > Dama > Dama dama. The sequence goes on from NC_083713.1 coordinate 38,339,286, forward strand.
CTCTTTAATAACAATGTCTGCCTGCAAGGATTTCAGTGAGGATCAAATGAGGTAACTAATGTGTGGGGGGTTTGTAAATTAAAAAGTAATTATGGGGAAGTCCATGCCGATCCAGTGGTTAGGACTCTGCACTTTTACTGCCAAGGGCCCAAGTTCAGTCTCTGGTTGGGGAACTAAGATCTCCCAAGCCACATGGTGCTGCCAAAAGTAAATCTAAAAGTAAATATAATGTTAAAATAATTCCAAAATAATTGTGACAGCAATGATGGTGATAAAATCGAGATAACACTACAAGTCTTTAGAAAGAAAACAAAGTATTGCTGAGAATTCAACTATAATTTAGATTTGGAAAATTTACAAGTGTTAAAGAAGTTAAGAGCTTCCTTAGTGGCTCAGATGGTGAAGAATCTGCCTGCAATGTGGGAGACCCAGGTTTGATCCCTGATCAGGGAGATCCCCTGGAAAAAGAAATGGTTACCCACTCCAGCATTTCTGCCTGGAGAATTCTATGGACAGAATTCCATGGCCAGCTACAGTCCATGGGGTCACAAAGAGTTGGACACGACTGAGCTACTAACACACAAAGAAGCTAAAGATGATGCTCCCCTGTGTATTCTTTCTTCCCCAGCTTTCTAATTCCACAGTGCCCTCAAGTAAACAGAAGTAACAGAGCCTTCCACTTTGACTCACTGATCATCTATACTCAGAGAGCCCATGCTCTGGTAGATAAATATTGATAGAATTTACAGTCTTGGGCTTCTATTTTTATCAAATACTTCCATGTAGTATTGAAACACATGCTATATATTTTCAGAACTGCATTGAAAAGTGTACATGTGTGTATACATATATGCATATACATGTATAATGTATATATATATACACTGGGGTTACATCTCAGCTTTTAGAACATCATACCATCTCATTTTAAAATGTTTTTAAAAAATCTCAAAGACAGAAGAGTTGAAACTACTAAATAGTGGAGAAAGAAAAAGAGGAGGGAGGGAGGGAAGGAGAAAGGAGGAAAGAATTAGGGAAAGGCAAAAATTCTCTTCTCACTCTTTCCTGATACCTCCTCAGAAGTTCTATTAAAACACTTGAAATATCCTCTAGTTAACAGAGAGCCTTAAAATATTAGGAGCACAGCCACCCTTTCTTGACCTCTTCTGACGATGAAATCATGAAACCACAGCCTACCTCACACAGGCATCTAAACATATTGCTGCAAGGGTCAGGCTATTTTAAAAAGTGAAATTACAGTTGAAAAAAATAACCCTCAGTTGACACATGCTTAATAACATGATTTTGTTGGTCCTTGTAAAACATTTTTTAAAAATCATGTCTCTAAGTTTTATCTAAAACTTTAAAAAAAATCTGGAAAGCAAGGCATAAATATAAAAATCTATCTTTAGGAAATATTGGCCTCCACAAAAACCCACATTTCTAACCAATAGCAACTTGAGGACTGCTAGCTTATTCAGAAAGAAAACAGACCATAACGTGAATTTAAAAATTTCCCCTTCCCATTCAGCTGGCTTACTCCCTGAACTTTTGAAAATGTCTACTTATTTGGGACTTTAATATTACCAAAGGTTATATTAATACTTATCAGCAGCCTGTTTACAAATACATTCACGGGATCAGCTAGAGAATGCAAATTATGAAATCTTGATCTTTGACGACGGGGTCTAAGTCTTGACTTGCCTCTAGAGGCCAACCATTGCATACTAACGGTGCTCACTAACTTAATGAATTAATTCACTATAAATTATTTCATTCACCTTTTTGTGGAGACGATTATCTGGGCTATGGTAATAAAGAGGCGAACACTTGTTTATAGACCACTCAGCAGGGCTGATTGGGGGAATGTATGTCCCTGATGATCCACTAAGTCCTTAGTTCTACCACATTCTTGGATAGCAGCATCCATCTCCATGTATTATTGCTAAATTTAAAATTAGTAGTTTGCCATCATTGATATTATTCAATATTTACTATAACTGAGTTCCTCAGTTGTGCCCAGTTTTAGCCCTTATTAATAAATTTATCAAATATGATTTTTAATTCATGTATACTTTTTGTCTATTTCACTTCTTGAAGGAAGGTCTTTCTGAAGTTTTGCTCCTGCTGTTGGAAATATTTGTGTTCCTTTTATTGGTCTAAAATACACTGGGGCAAGGAAGGGATGTGTGGGTTGTAACATATCAGGAAGTGACTGTGTGTACACAGCCACTCTTGCAAATCAGAAAAATCACTGAATTTCTAAATTGGAAGGGACCTTTGAGTATTTAAAGAACATTTCTTATCACAAGTTCTGGAGATTGCCTCCAATGAATGTGCATGTTAATTGGATAATTGCTGTTCAGAGAGAGGTTCAGACTGGGTGCCATGGAGAGGCATTCAGTCCAACCTGGTGGTTGAAGGAAGTCATGATGGGCTGTCTTAAACAAAAAGAGTAGACCACATGAAGAAAGGTAAAAGACCCTCCAGGCAGGTGCATAAGCCAAAGTTGGTTGGAGATGTCCAACAATTTGGTGAGTTTAGAAGGCGCAGGCATGGAGGTGAGGAAAGAACTGCAAGTCACAAGGCGATGTAGTAGAGGGAAATGAATCTGGGAAAATGGGAAGGTCTAGTCAGGGAGAGAATTTTGAGCTGTGATTAAAAAAAAAAAAAAAAAAACCTGTGAACTAAGCAACGCTTCTCAAACTCCGATGGAGTATAAGGGATACATTCTATGAATTTTTAAATTTGTGTTTCACTTTGATGGAAGAAATGTTAAAGTATATTCCCACTTTAAAAAGTAGCAAAACTTCAGTTTCTTAAGACAGGACTCCACAAAATAAGGTCTTTGGATAAATACATGAGAAACATCAGGCTAGACAATGATTTATACATACCTTCCCTGAAGACTGTAAAACAATTCCCTATTCAAGACAAAACTCCATTGTACATTACGACCACTGATTCCCTTTTATCTACTCTCCTGTTTGTTTAACCCTCTAAGGACTCTAACATGCATGTCAGTTCCACTTTCACCTTGCAAAAGCTATATGACCTTTCTGTCTTAAGTGTTCAGTAAATGTGTTACAGACATCACTTAGTCACCTAGTGTGGAAGCAAATTCTCCAAGTTCTACATGAAGTCCTTCTAATGAACCTAAAACCCATTTCCAATTTACTGATGCTGTAGCACAGGGACTTTTTGTAACAAAATTTCCAATTTTATCCAACAATTATTTCAGTACTCTCTGACATTAGAACAAAGGCATTCATCAGTGCTCATTTGTTTGATTCACTTCTGATTCACTGCAATTAAAAAAGAAACAGTTTACTTTTGGTTATAAGTTAAACCAGATTGGAGAGCTTGGATGGGACAATGCATGCCTCTAAATCTTTAACTTGGGGTTGTTTCTACAAGGACATCACCCCCACCTTTCACCTTGTACAAGTTTCTTATGGCTGACCCACTCTCATTCATCATGTCTCCTCTAAGTGGTTCTCCCTGACTACTTAAAATTCCTAACCCAACTCCCACAAAGTTACTCTGCTCCCATTAGCTTGCTGGTTTCTTCAAAGAGTTTATCACAATTTATTATTGTTTTATCTCTGTCTGTCTCACTGGGCTGTATATTCCATGCAGGTGAACACCATATCCCCAGTGTCCTGCTCATAGAGGATGCTTCTTAAATGTTGGTGAAGGTATAAATATATAACTTCTCTTGAAGAAACTCATTCAATAGCTCATGCTCTCCTAAGGATCATCTTGGCACAAATTTCATAAAGAATAGCTCATGAGCTCCTGCCCCCAAATGTAATAAAGATAAAACACATTCAAAAAATTTTTCATATTAAAAAGATTATTAAGAGCAAGCTCATGTGGGCTCTTTTTTTTTTTTTTTTTTTTTTTAAGAGAAATAGCTGATCCAGGTTGAGGCATGAGCTGTACAAGAACCTAGGACAATCTTATGCTAGAAAGCAAAAAATCTATCAAAGACTATCTGTTGTTGTTCACTCATTCAGTTGTGTCTGATTCTTTGTGACTCCATGGACTGTAGCATGCCAGGCTTTCCTGTGGTTCACTGTCTCCCAGAGTTTGCTCAAACTCATGTGCACTGAGTCGATGATGCCATGCAACCATCTCCCATCTCATTCTCTGAACCCATGTCAAAGACTATTGCAATCTAGTAAAAAAAAAAAAAAAAAAAGCCAGGGTTTCCCATTGGCTGAAAAATGGGACAGCTTGAGCATAACAAGAATAATGATTGTGGTGGATTGAAACAAATCAAACATATAAAAATCCGTAAGTTCAGAATGTTGTTACTTAAAACTGTAAGCTTTGGAGTTTCTTACAGCATCAACTTATTATTCTGAAACTTGGTGAATAAGGGGAAATTTATCCTGCTCTGCCTGTACTAATTGTATTCAAGTTAACCAAGAATTGAAGAGAGAAAAATTCTTCTCCATAGACAATTTCCAACTAATAAGTACAGAAGGAATGGAAAAACTATAAAACCCACAGTTCTATAACTCCTACTGAAATAACGGATTGAGGTAACACTCATGAATGACTACTAAAACCATGGGACTTTTTAATGGAAAAATAAAACTGATACTACCTGAACTTCTGATTGATCTTAATATCACTAAAACTGAGACAGCCAGACATCATGTGTCTCTGTGGATGTGACAGACATCACACCACTATGTGTGTTTAGCACCACCTATGAATTGCTCTTTGCCCCCCCAAAAAGTGAATCTGCATGTAATTAAACCTCTGTAACTAACTTTCAACTTTACATGACACCATGAGGTTGGAATAAGCCATGGAGGAAATTCTATAGGACAAATGACTCAATTTCTTTAACAAATAAACATCAATTTAGAAAGTGAGTAGGGGTGAACTTTTATATAGTAAAAGAAGCTTAAGAGACACATCAACCAAATGTAATGTACATGCATTGTTTCATTCAGATTTAAGCCAATGAACTTTTTAAAACTGTTCTTGGGGTTCCCAAGGATACAACTTAGAGACTGAACAACAACAAGCAAATGAACTACAAAAAGTGATTTTTAGAAACTGGAGAAAAATGAGCAGGAACTGAGTAGTAGATGATCTTAACAAAGTGTAGGTCATCAACTTTGTTAGAGGGGATCATGATATTTTGTTTTTAAAAGTTCTTATTTGTTAGAGGTAGATACCAAAAGTGTTGCAGGTGAAATGATAGTGTTTGAGATTTGCTGTAAAACACTTCAGAAAAATTAAAATGTCTGTGTGTATGTGAGACAGAGAGAGTTGGAGGGAGGGAGAGAGAGAGAAACAAGAATGACAAAATGTTGATAAATGTTAGAGCTGGGTGTTAGGAACAAAGGGATCATTGGTCTAGTCTTTCTGTATATGTTTGAACAAGATCATAAACAAAATTAAATGTTGAATTTTGTTTTCAAAATGTTTTACTATGAAATACAGTAAATATACAGAAGTGTCTAGGAACCACTTAAAGAAAAGTATTGAAATATATCGTTATATGTCCATAACACAGTGCAAAACATGAACGATTGCCATCTCTGCAAGTCCCCTTCTGTCCCTCCCTGAACATCACACTCTTCTCTCTCAGAGAAAACCATTGTTATGAATTTTATGTTATAATCCCCTTGTCTTTCTTTATAGTTTTAAAAACACTACTCATGTACTTATGCTTACACAACATACTATTCAGTTATTTTTTCTGTTTTTCAACTTCACACAAATGGAATCATGCTTTATGTTGACTTACTTCTTGCGACATCAATTGCATGATGATCCGTGTTGCTGTTTTTAACTGTAGCGTATTCATTTTCAGTGCTGCAAAATGTTCCGTTGTAGGCATGTACCACAGCCTTTTTTATCCATTCTACAGGTGGCAGACATTGGCGTTATTTTCAGTATATGATGAACATTCCTGTACATTTCTCTTGGTACACAGATAGAAAAAATTCTTTGAAATGGACACTCACAAGTCAAATTACTGTTTCATCAGATACATGCAAATACATTGGGAAAAGTCAAAATGTTTTCTAAAGCAGCAGATGTACCAGTTTACATTTCTTCCAGTAAGCAGTGTTCTTGAGATATCCCCCTTTTATACATCTTCACCTACTCTTAATATTTTCAGAGTTCTTAATTTTTGCCAATCTGGTGATTGTGAAATGGTCTTACTATTTAAATTTGCACTTCCTTTATTACTTGGCTTACCCAGTGGCTCAGGGGTAAAGAATCCATCTACAATGCAGGAGCTGCAGGAGACATGGTTTCTATTCCTGGGTTGGGATGATACCCTGGAGGAGGACGTAAGCAACTCATTTCACTATTCTTGCTTGCAGAATCCCGTAGACAGAGAAGCCTGGTGGGCTACAGTCCATAGGGTCTTAAAGAGTCAGACATGGTTGAAGTGACTTAGCATGCATACACGCATGACTATCTCTTCAAGTATTATAGGGACATTTGTGTTTCCTTCTCTATGAAATAGACACATTCATTCTTTTGCTCACATTTTAACGTTTCTCTTTTTTAAGCTGATTTCAGAAAGTTCTTTATATATCCTATTAGCCTTTTATAGTTCATATGGATTGCAAATAACTATTTTGTGGCTTGCATTTTCACTTTCTTTATAGAATCCTTTGATGAATCAAATTTAATCAATTTTTGAATTTTAATCAATATAGTCAAACTGATCAATTTTGCACTCTTGGTTACCTTATTAAAGAAATATTCCCTACTTCAAGGTGATAAAAATATTTTCTATATTGTCTTCTAACAGCTTTACAGTTTTTTTTTTACATCTAGGTCTTTAATTCACTTACACTTCTTTCTTCTCCTTTTGTGAAACAGGATTCCAATTTCATTTTTCCATATGGACAGCCAGTTGACCCAAAACCATTTATTGAAAAGCTCATTCTTTCTCCACTGCTCTGCAATACTAACACAGTCATAAATCAAGTGTCTACATAATTGTGGGTGTACTGCTGGGCTCTGTAAAACAGACTGAATTTTCATCATCCAGAAAAAAGTAGAACAGTCTAAGTTTGGTCATTTCTTTTATCAACTGATGCCCAGAACCCCTGAAATTGTTCTTAATCTGTTCTCTTCCTTCAGTCACTCCTCTAAACCATTCCTAGTCCTGCTAGGCTCTTAATGCTGGTTAGTTCATGTCCATTCTCTTATCAAATACATTAAGAGGTCCCACACTGAAACAGTATAAAGAACTATTTTTAACCCCTAGCTAGACAGTGAACTACTCTACTCTTCAGACTTATTAAACTCAACAGGATCCACCATACAGCAGAAGCTCAGTAAATACTAGTTTCCCTACAGGGTTCACATGGGTTAACTGTTATTATTATTTTTTTTTAATGAGAGTGTGATTTGCCTCTTGGCATATCCAAAATATTCTCATATGAACTTATATTGTTTTTTTCAAAATGTTTAACCTAGAAATTTGTCTAAATCATATAAAGATAATAAAGGTTTCACTTCACTATTGCATTGTTTTAAGTATCTTACTAAACTTTTTGAAACGTTATCAGATAAAAATGTAACTGTTTGACAAAATCAGGCATTTCATTTCAGCTTGATTTACCTTTGGGCTATTATGAAAACAGACTCTTGGAAATCCAAAATGACAAAACAAAGTAATCAAGGTCTATTTAATAACAAATTAATTTTTCATTACCCTTTATTAGATGTGCAACCACTTCAACTTGAAGGTGTGCTTTCTTACTTATCCTATTTGTACATTTTAGTATTATCTCTTGTTGAGCTAGAATGTAAAAGTCTTCTACAGGCAGCTTCCGGGACCAATTAACTCCATTAAATTATATCCAGTTACATGGTGAACTGAACCACGGCTGTCTGGGGCTGTCTGGAGCTGTGACAATCAGGAGATGGAGAGAGGCAGAAAAGGAGAGATTGATTTTAATATGTCACCGAAGCACACTGCAACAATATGCCAGCGTGACTTTCAAAATGGCCTTAAAATATTCCAAACTTAGGGAGTTTCCTTGCTCCTGGGTGGGAGTTGACAGACTGTCTGGCAGCATTAGAAACAGGCAGAGAAAAGCTGATGTCTATATTGTGTCCTCTAATGATAACATTCTGCCTCTTTGCGACATCTCCCCCTTAGAAGGATCCGTATATTTGGTGTGAGGGTGTGCGTGCGTGCGTGTGCCTGTGTGTGTGTGTGTGTGTGTACGCGCGCGCGCGAACCCCCCGCCCCCACCCCCGCCCCCCGCGCTTTTTGCCTCCTCCTGTGCGGAGGGCAGGGTTTCACCTCTCACATCTGGGAAAACCAAACCGAAGGACACTAACCCTCCCAAGGTCAACTAGAAAATTAGGCCTGGGGAGGGGGGATGGGGGGAACCGAACCCAGGTGTCCCCACTGCAGCTTTGGGGTTGGGCACTAAATCATTTTTCTTCTCTTGTGGAAAAAAGAAAAATCACTGGGTGGGGGTAAGTGAGAGATGAATCAGATTTCTTCCTCTTTCTCCTCTTTCCTCCCCTCCTCCTAAAGGAGATTAAAAACTCATGAAAGCAAGCAAGGTGTCCACTCCGCAGTTCTTAAGCTGGGTCCCTCCAGTCTACCCCCACACTCCACCCCCAACACAAAGCGATCCGGGCTCCCAAGCTTTCGGTCCGTCCTACGCGGAGCCCGGGAGGTGAGGAGTGGTTAAAACTCAGCCCTCACCTCCAGCGGGTCCCGGATCCGCGGCGCCCAAGCCCCGCCCCCGCCGCCCTTCCCCCACGGCCTCGGCACGCCAGCCCCTCTCCCCTCTCCCAATCGGGCGCACCCACCCCAGATGCCGCCTGGCACCGAGCGCTGCCGCCGCCGCCGCAGCACTTTCCACTTGTATTGATCACCTCTCGGCCCCGCTCAGCCAGCTCGCCCGAGCGGAGCGCGGCCAGCGCGCCAGCCTTTGGCAGCCCCGGAGCAGTCGGGCTCCGGGAGGCAACTCCTTGGGAGCGCCCTGTCCGGGGTGCCCTCTGCGCTCTGCAGTGTCTTTCTCTCTGTCTGGGAGGAGAAGAAGGAGGAGGAGGAGAAGAAGGAGGAGGAGGAGGACGTCTGGTCCGGGCTGGGAGGTGGAGCAGCGGCAGCCGCCGCCGCCGCCGCCGCCGCCGCCGGAAAGGGAGAGGCAGGAGAGATCGAGACTTGGAAACCCCAAACTGCCCGCGACCCTGCACGGCAGGCTCCCTTCCAGCTTCATGGGCAAAGTGTGGAAACAGCAGATGTACCCTCAGTACGCCACCTACTACTACCCCCAGTATCTTCAAGCGAAGGTAAGGGGCGCCGGGGACTGGGGGCGCCCGGGGCGCGCGCTGCTCGGGTCCGGGAGGGGCGAGCGGCGAGCTCCCGCCGCCCCCGGTGGAGTTGATGGAAGGTTGCTAACTATAGCGCTGGCCTGGGCGCAGCCGGGCGGCGCGCTGGGCGGCTGCTGCCCGCGGAACTGAGTGCGGGGATCGGGTTACAGAAAGCCTCGGGGGGAAAGACTAGACAGGAAAGAGCCGCCGGCCCCTTCCTGGCCCGGGAGGCGGGGAGGGTCGCGGGCCGAGCGGCGCCCCTAGCCGAGCGTTGGCTGCTCGGCCGCGGGTCCCGCTGGCGGCGCAGATCTGCGACCCCGTGTCCTGGGCCTCGCCCGGCGAGCTGTAACTCTCGGCTTCCCTCGGAGTGGCGCCGAACCTCCCGCCCCCCGGGGACGCCCCTCAGTCTCCCGCGCGCGCGATGACTGGGGCTCCGGGGGGGGACGGGACTTCTCCCTCCCCGCCTCCGGCCCTGCGCGCCCGCCCCTCGCCTTGATCTTTGTGCGCTGTGGCACTTCACCTGGTTACTGATTTCTACTTTTACGCTGGTGTTTGGGGTAGGAAAGTGGCCAAAGTTCACTCAGCGTTCATTGATGTCCCTTGTAATCTTCCCTGTAGCTTCTGCAAAGGAGGGACAATGGGCAGATTTCGATGCAGAGAAAGAAGTGACTTCGTATTTAGTTTTGAAAACTGCTACCTTATATGTTTACCTACAGATCGATTTTCAGTGGTGCTTTCTCAGAAGTGGCCTTGGTACCCGCTTGAGTAACACAGCAGATGACATGTAGTCATACAAATTGCGCCTGGCTTTCTGGGGACCCTGGGTGCGTTGTTAGTTGGCCTATCTTATTTTTACTATAAGAATTTGATGCCTTCTGAACTCATTTAAAAAAAATTATTGGGTCCATGAAAAGTGAGGGTTTCACTGCTTTGGAAGTTTTTTTTCCAGTTTGGGAGGGCGAAAGTTGGATGCAAAGAATTTCGTCAGCTGTTAGCATCTCCTATCTGGACTCCTGGTGCCCTTCCAGATTACAGAAGAATCAAGTGTGGGTACAGCCTCTGAACTTTCTGTGGAAGGTTGTTATCATGCCCTGCTTGCTGGCAGAGGGCATTTCAGGCCTGGTGCAGAGAATCTCTGATTCAACCTCGATAAGCATTTCTTTCTTACAGTGTGTGTGGTCCATGTTATGTACCTACATCATCGTTCTGTATGTGTCCCTGTGGGTAAAATGACACTCGTCTGCATAGAGACCTGAAATTTCTTAGCCCTCAAGGACCTCATTTTCACCCCCTCCTCAGTAATCGCCAGAAAGCAGCAAGATGGTAGCAGTAAGGATACCCATTACTCATTTTTGTGTGGTACCCTCTGTATTTGTGTTCGGGGGACTGGTGGGTGGTACCCATATTTTGGTGAACTACATTGTAAATATAAGTTGTTTGGAGAAATTTTGAGGTGTAATCAATGCACTACCTTTTAGATATCATATATGTTTAATGCATTTGTTTAAATTATGCAGCATTGGGTACCTAAAGGACAGCCTATTCAACACTTAACTTTATGAATAATAAATAACATACACTCAGGTGAAGGAAAAAAGGCCATGTTTCTACAGGCACATTCACCTTAGTAATTTTTATGTACCATTAGTAAGTTAGAAACCAAGTACATAGCATTTAATATAGCTAATGCAATGCCATTTGGCTCTTTTCGCCCCGTAAATAATTGAAGAGAGAGACAAACGGCAAGAGCCTGCTCTAGTAATTAGGGTCGGATCCCAGAAAGCTTTAGGGCCCATTTTCTGAAAGTGTGCTTCCTACATAAAGCATTTAATATTGATTTGTGTTACAGTAAATGACAGTCTCAAAACATATCTTGCTGTTTCTACTCTGAAATCTGAAATCCTATTACTCTGAATCTCTTTGTTTCTGGAGAAAGACAGACATACTCACTTGACCTATATAACATGGTATCAAAGTTTGATAATTAAATCTAAATTCCCTGTTGTAAAGAATCTTGATTATCTCAAGAAGAGGCATCTCCTAAAATGTAAAGCGACTAGATGCAGATTTTAGGTAAGCATAATTGAGTACACATAGCTCTTTTTTTCTCTCTTATCTAGTCTATCTCTTGGTAACATGGTATTATGAATCATTAAAAAAAAAAATAGAGACCTGATTTGAACTGTAGTTAGTTTAAAAACAAGTGTTACCTAATCTACCTAAAGAGTTAATAAACTGACATCGTTATCTGTGGTCTACAGTGATGATCCTTGCCTCTGTGTGTGTTTGTGTTCTAACCCTCCTGAAATATGGGATAGGTAGCATCACTGTTTAAAGTACAGTGATGTGTTTGCTAGACAGAGTTGTTTTGAAACTTCTGTTTGGAAGCTATATCAAAAACTGAAGAATGGTGTGGTCGTTTACCAAGTGATATTTGACTTAGACTTGTGATCAAGGGATGGATGTGATTGTTTTGAATTGAGAAAGAATAAATGGGTGGGATTTCGTTTTACTCAAAAGGAATAGATACCAATGAAAATGGCACTTGAAAATCAGTTTTGTTACCATACTTTAAAAAGTTATCATATGTCAAATAATTTTTCTTATGTTAATCATCCAATCAGTCTGTTTTGAAAAATTTATTTAGTAATGTTTCTCTGTAGAAACGTATTAGTTACTTCTACATTCTATTAACAATTAGTAATCAAAAAATTATGGAGCTGTATTACAGCATGTGACCATATTTGTGTGCTTTATGCTTTGATAGCAGAAGAAAAGTAATACAGATGCAATAAACATAAAGTAAAATAGAGGATATTGTGGAAAGGCTGGACATAGGATGGAAATGAAGGACTCCAAAATTTTTATAATACTTTAGTGCAGAGTAACAGAGATTGCAAGTAACCTGATTTTACACGCTTGTTGAGTTTTTTGTATTTCTCTGTAAGGGTGGTCTTATCACAGCAGGAGTCTCTTTATCACTTGACACATCCATTCTAAGATAGAGGTTGATGTAGCTTCATAAGTATAAGCACATATTGTTTTGAAGGATTTTCTAAATTACTAAGAGACATTGTGTATTATTGAAAATAAAATTTGGTATCTACTTGTCAGATACACAGGAAACATTCTGACAATTTGATATATTTTAATTAAAATTTTGTATGTAGACCTTTTCACTTATCGTAAAGGAAACCCTTGAATTCTGTTTGTTTCAAAAATACCATGACATATATTACTACCAATACGTGTATACAAATATTTATGGGAATTGAAATACTTATTCTAGTTCTTTTGAAGAAAGGGAAGTACAAAATGTTTTTTAAAGGTTAGCTGATATTTTGTACTATCTACAAGCAGTTTGACTCATTTGTGATCTTTATTCGTAGATTGTTTTGTGTAAGAGATGATCTATACTAGAAAAATGTTTGTTTCTAAAACAAATGTTTGTTTTAAAACTTTTTGTGTAAGTGTATGCCAGAGAAGGTACCTGAACCTAGCCTAAAAATCTGAAAAATATTGAGCAATATACTTTGGTATTCTATTAATGAAACTACTAGGAAAAAAACTTTTTCTGAATTGAATTTTTGGGTACATTAATGTTTTGTTGAGTGCCTTAATTTTTCCTTAGTTTTAACCACATGAATATTGTATCAGTCTGTTTCTTTGGGAATTAGGGGTCATGATTTGATACATGGACCTACTGAGTATATTAAGGTGGATTGGAGGTACAGTGGCATGATGTTAAGACTTGGGGTGCTTTGTGTCCTGAGAAGTAACTGCGTTTGGGAAATGAATAAAGTTTGTTTAAATGCATCAGTACATTAATACAATATTTTATATGAAGAATACACTTTCTTTTCATAAGTGGCCGAGATATTGTGGCTTATCTGGAAGTAGTGTTGGAAGACTTAGGATCATGGAAATGCTAAAATGAAGATGCATTATAATGAAATATTACAGGATCCTTCCCCTTGGATAGCCATTTCTTTTGAATTTCCATAATGCCTATATTTTTTATATGTTGGGAGCCAAATCTTACACTATTAGAATGGAACAGGGAAAAGATAAGTGAAGAGGAGGAGGAAAGTAATCATTTAGTATCAGTATAACCAGATATACTTTACATATTTGGTGATCTTGGCTTCAAATTTAAATTCAGATATGGCAATTCCCATGTAATACACTTTCATGAAAAAAAATTCCAAACTTTTTGATATATTGCTTAGTCTTTGTGTTTTGCTTAATAGTTTCTTGGAACTATTAATTATCCCAGCCTACTTAATGAAGACTGAAATTTTAAGTCCTAGGTCTTTATGCTAGGCAGCAGTAACTTTTCCCCTTTCTTTTTACTAAAGAAGGATTTGCTAGAAATGAAAATTCCTTTTTTCCCCTATATTTACTTAACCAATAAAAATTATATGAGGAAGATCTAGAATGGAAGTAAAAATGATATGGACACCTAAATATCATTCATTCTTTTTAGAGATGAAGGATTTCTTATCTAGTTTGCTTTTTATTGGATTCTCAGTTCCCTAAAGTTTATTTTCCCCTAGCATGGTCTCCTTATCCTACGTTGAATCTCTTTTCAAAGGCTATCAGCTGTCCATATTTCTTATTTGATTTGCAGAACACTAGGTGCTAAGTAAATGCTTGTTACTGACTATTATATTCTGAATAACTACATGCAAAATTTTCTTAGACCAGAAAAAAATTATAGACCAAAGTCTACAAATATAATAACTCAACCTAATTTTCTAATGAAATCTCAATATAGTTTGATTTGAATTTTAATTTATCTTGTTCCTGTAATGAAAACTTTCATTTTATGAAGATCACTAAGATGAATTACATATCAATTGGTCCATGCTTAATTTATGAAATCAAAGTACCTTTTTTTTTTACAGTCTTTATTAAAGATTATGGCACCAGAAAAAAAGATCTCATAGTGTTATATCAAAGAGGGGAGTGTTACGTGTGATGAATTGGTTACTTAGCATGTGTTTGCCTCTTACTACTGGCCCCCACCAACACAATCCAAACTTTTTCTGCTTAATTTTCAAGAAAATCCTTTTTTTTTTCCCCGATATATTTCAGATGTGGTAAAAACATTTATTCATTTAATAAATAATAACTAAAATATGAACTAGCCTCAGGTTGTTCAGAATTGTAATTATCTGTGTTACTGAGTGGTGTATTACCTTAAATATGACATTTAGCTACCTAGTTTTTTATCCCATTCATTGGGATATTACAGGAACAAACAGGAACATAACTCAGTTGTTCTTAAGTGGAGGTGTTTTATTCAATGTAACTTTACTTAAAGAAAATGTAGTAATGACATGTCAGTGATTTAAATGTAGTGCCATAATATTTGGTACACAATTAAGCTGTATATTCAAAATTGAGCTTTGGGCTTGGGGATTTTATGTGGAATGAATGTAAATGTCCTGGTTTCTCTGCTGTATCATTTTAACAAGTAAGTGGTAAAACCTGGTGCCTTGGGAGAAGCAGCAGTTGGATGACACAGACGTTTACCACCCAGAGTTTGGTCCGATGATACACAGCAAAATGCCTTCTTATAGAGTGTATGTGTCAAAAACACATGCAGATTTGAGCACACACACAGATGTGAGAACAGAAACTAAGTCATTTCTTAATCAGGTGGATATGTGGGGGAAAGTATAAAGAGAGAGAATGTTGACAGCCAAGCTACCAAGCTAAACATGTATCTTACATATTGAATTCCTTATTTTTGCTTAATGCACCTAGTCTCCTTAACATAATTATATGAATATTTAACATTTTCAAACAAGCATTGGAAAAAAAAGGTATCAAAGATGGTGAGAAAGAAAAGGGGGCAAAAATCAACATCTAGACCTCCAAGAGGAGAAAATGTTCAGTCTAAAACTGAACATTCTTGTTCTCCATATATTGTCTTCTAGCTAATTCTTAAATGCATGCATTTGCCATTTTAGAGGAGGGATAACAGTCTTCTGGATGATATATGTGAAAACCTAGATTCTAAAAGAGAGATTAGATGCTAATATGAAAAATTAACTTGCTTGTAAATCTGGTACTGTGGCTTTCCTGGTGGCTCAGATGGTAAAGAATATGCCTACAATGTGGGAGACTCGGGTTCAATCCCTGGGTTGGGAAGATCCCCTGGAGAAGGGAATGACTACCCACTTCTGTATGCTTGCCTGGAGAATCCCATGGGCAGAGGAACCTGGTGGACTATATATAGTCCACGGGGTTGCAAAGAGTTGGACATGACTGATCGACTAACACTTTCACTGTAAACACACAAAATCAACGTCTTGTGGATGATTGCCTGCAATGACTCTATTCTGGAATTAGGCTAAATTTTAAGCTGGTGTTTGTGGGAAATTGCTGAGGCTCTTGAAGGGCTATAATACTAACGAAGTGATTGTATTTCCCTAGTCACCCTAGAGCACCATTGTCTGCTTTGGGTATTGGCAAAGGTAAGGGAGTGTAATATCTGGTCCCTGCTGTCCAGCTGCCAGCAAAGACAGAATAGACATATTTTAAGACATAAGCAAAGAATATTTTCAAAATAGTTCATCCAGGAAGACAGCATACCAACCAAGGGTCTGAGTGACAGGAAAGCTCTCTGATCCACATGTGGGATTAAAAACTGTCATGTGTATTGTGAGAAAAGGTAAAGTGCTAATAAAAAGTTACAACAAACCTGGGAATTTTATAGAGAAATGGGCTTTAGATTAATGAATGGAAATTTCTTAAATTGATAATCACCATTGTTTTGTATATTTTCTGCTCTGTAATCCTCTTAGGACTACTTAAGAGTTTTAAAGAATATCACTTTTTCATACTTTATCTTAACTCCTTCTCAAAGTTTCATGTTCAGTTACCTTATTTTACATTATTATGTTTCTAGTTTTATGCTTATAAATGTGCTATTAAGCCCACCTGTTAGGGTTGTGACAGGCTGGAAATATAATCCTTAAATGATGACATAATTGTGATACGGAAATTTTACTTTTATCATTTGAAGTGATGTTTATTTCTTCTAATTTGTTAGTGTGTTTGGAGTTGTTAGGTGTCACTGTGTGTCTGCAGTCTACATGATGATAATGTATTTAGTTTGAGCTGACATTTCATCAGAAAATAACAGATTTTTTATTATTCCTGATCTTTCAGGATTATAGCTTTTTATTCTCTTTATTTGGTCATTATCTAGCTTTAATTTTTTTTTAAATAAGCTCTGCAGTGGGTCTAAGTCCTTCAGGAGTCGTATTATCCTCTGGTCTCAGTGTGGGACACTGAACCCATCCTTCTAGCTACCCTTTGAACAACACGTGCTTTTGGGCTGCTGGGTTGAGGAAAAAAGAAAAAGATGGTTTCAGGAAGAGTTTTTGTGCAACAAAACAAGATGATTTCATAGATATCATGAATAATTTTTACCAATCTTGAAGAAAAAATACATCATCTTCCCAGCTCTCCCAAGTGGGTAGATCCACTTTATATGATACTGATTTTATTTTTTATAAGTTGAAAATTGCTAATTAGAATGGACAGAGTTTGATGGATACATCATGGAATTCTATGCTTTTTCTGAATTTGAGTTTTTGGGGGAGGGAAATCAAAATTGCCAAAAAAGAATTTTAGGTCATAAACCTACATTTCTATTGTACTTAAGCTCCTCAAGTGACAATATGCTAGTCCCCCATATTTAACACTTTTTAAACATGGTGATTTTGAGAGCTGTAATTGAGAGAATATTTGTGCTGAAAAACCTCTAAACCCTTCTCCGTATGTGGAATAACAGTGAAATATTTTCATAGTTTGAAATAAAATCTCATAAAATATTTGCTTACAAGGAGAAGTACATCATATCAGAAATTTGTAATGCCACCAATTTTACCTTTGTCTTCTCAGCAATAATTTAGACTCAGTACCAAACAGGCTTTTGACAAATGCAGACATTTATAGAAAGGAAAATTTGCCAGTTTTTATTTTCAGGTCTTTAACTGAAATACTCCCAAAGTCCTCTCTGCCACCTACAGAGCACAACTTTGATTAATTTCATTGTTTAAAAAATGGAAGCCTTAAGAAAAAAAGTTCCTGGTCTCAATCAGTTCTTGGGTTTTATTCTACGTTGATTATTTGCATACTTTTATTAACAACAACAGCAACACACAAAAAGAACTGGCTAGAAGAGAAACTTCTCTAACAGAAATTCTATTGCTAGGCAAATGATATTTTTGAGAACGCTATGTGATTTTTCTGTGATTGGGTATAAGAAAGAAAGAAAGAAAGAAAGAAAGTGAAGTCGCTCAGTCGTGTCCGAATCTTTGTGACCGCATGGACTGTAGCCTACCAGGCTCCTCTGTCCATGGGATTCTCCAGGCAGGAGTACTGGAGTGGGTTGCCATTTCCTTCAGGGGATCTTCCCAACTCAGGGATCTAACCGGGGTCTCCCACACTCCAGGCAGACGCTTTAATCTCTGAGCCACCAGGGAAGTATAGCTTATCTTAAAAATGAATTGCGTTTACAACAAGTTTTGTTCCAAAAAAGTTCACATATCACTTACTTAGTACTTGAAATTCATCTAGTACATTTCATATATAAATTGTTATCTTTCATTAAAGGGTTCCCAGCCAACCCATATGGGCCTGTGAAAGTAACCCACTTTATAGTTCACATATAGTTGTTATGTATTGGTCCTACCACATGTGCTTCCCAGATGGTGCTAGTGGTAAAGAACCCACCTGCCAAGGTTCCCTGGAGAAGGACATGACAACTCACTCCAGTATTCTTTCCTGGAGAATCCCATGGACAGAGAGCCTGGCAGAATGCAGTCCCTAGGGTTGCACAGAGTCTGACACAGCTGAAGGAACTTTAGCATGCACTCATGCTTTAGAACCAAATCATCATAAAGAACAATGTTTCTTGGAGGAGGAGGGTAAGTATTCAGAGTTGGAACTCCAGGTACCCCTCTTTGCCTCCTTTAAGGGGGAGTGAGAAGTTTTTCTTAACTCACCTGAGGGGCAGTGGGAAGACTCGAGCTCCCCGTAGTCCCTCCACAGGGCTTTTGAGCTTACCGGACTGGGGACTAGGTTTTAAGATGAGGAGGGACGTGTGGCTTGTGCAGTCACAAGGGGCAGGGATTTGTGGAAGTGGGAGTTGTGGGCACTGGAGCATCTTGCTGGGTTAAGCCTTGGGGGCCCTGCTCACTCCTCACTCCTGAGACTAGCTCCCCACGTACTTGTTTTCTTTTCCTCCTGGTTTCACAGATAATCTCTTGTTCTCCTTCCTCCTAGCCCACCCTCAATTTTTATAAAGCAGTCCAAGGCTAGATTCTAAGAAGTAGTGTTTTGCATCCCTAGCTCATCACTGGCTAGATTACTATAGCCTTGCCAATTTCTCTCCTCTTCTGTAGCACCGAATCAGGCAAACAGCTCTTGAGGCTGGTAACAAAAAGGAAACCAAAAGAAAAAGAAAACATCGTCCAGTGCCATCACTTCTGTTTCCACCAAGTCCTGGTCTAACAATGCTCCATAACACTTCAGTTCAGTTCAGTCGCTCAGTTGTGTCTGATTCTTTGCAACCCCATGGACTGTAGCACACCAGGCTTTCCTGTCCATCACCAACTTCCAGAGCTTACTCAAACTCATGTCCATTGATGCCATCCAACTATCTCATCCTCTGGCATCCCCTTCTCCTCCTACCTTCAATTTTTCCCAGCATCAGGGTCTTTTCAAATAAGTCGGTTTTTCACATCAGGTGGCCAAAGTGTTGGAGTTTCAGCTTCAGCATTAGTCCTTCCAATGAATATTCAGGACTGATTTCCTTCAGGATGAACTGGTTGGATCTCTTTGCTGTCCAAGGGACTCTCAAGACCACAGTTCAGAAGCATCAATTCTTTGGCGCTCAGCTTTCTTTATAGTCCAACTCTCACATCCATACATGACTACTGGAAAAACCGTAGCTTTGACTAGATGGACCAAACCTTGAGCGTCTGATAATGGCACAGTCCCATTAACCTCAGATTTTTACTGAGACTCCACCTATGGAGCACTGATTAAGAATCCTACCCTGAAAAGAGGACAAAAATGGAACCAGTCTGTGGTTAAGAAGACAACTCAGACCATGGATCCTTTGGTATTTGTTTGTGGATTGTGGCTTGACTCTGGGGTGAAGAGCTCAGCATGGTCCAAGAGCCTGCAGAGGAGGGATGAAGTCCATGGGTTTGGGCGATCTCCCAAATGTGCTTCTTCTCTCTCATCTCCTTTCCCCACACTCCCTCCTTCCTTTTCTCCTCCATTTCTGCTTCTACCTTTTCTTCCTGCACAGTGACAGTAGCCCCACTGTGCACTGACTTCTGACCAGCCAGAGGTTTGTGTGCTCCTGGTGGATCAGCTAGGGTGATGGCTGCTTCCAAGCTACTCCCACTGCATCTGCCCAAATAAGGGACCAAGTGGGTCTGACTTAATTTGGGTAAAAAAAAAAATCTTTGCTTTATAGATTATGATTAAGAATTTGCTAACTTCAGTTCCCTCTTTGAATCAGATTTTCTTTCTGATTCCTTATCCAATTTTATGTGGAAAATTTAAATAAAATTGTATTTGGTGGTGACTTGGTGGTAAAGAATTCTGCCAAGCAGGATTCAGTCCCTGGGTTGGGAAAACCCCCTGGAGAAGAGAATGGCAACTCACTCAAGTATTCTTGCCTGGGAAAGCTCATGGGCAGAGGAGCCTGGTGAGCTACAGTTCATGCAGTCGCAGAGTCAAATTCGACTTACTGGCTAAATAACAAGTGTTGTAGAAGCACAGACATGATGTAAGACTTTGAGCAAAAGAGAACATAATTAGCATAATAAAAAGTGTTTTGATGCCAAATGTATACTCCAAAGGAGATTGGAGCTTAAATATGACATAGTGAAATGGTAAGCTGCATACATTTTTTTTGTTCACCCGTAGTAAAATTTAAAATCATGTATAACCAATTTTTCAGTTTCTTAATATTTCACTAAATTATTATTTATCTAAAAAAATCACAAAAGTCTTTTTTTTTTTTTGATTGGCATGAAGGTGTGTTTCTTACTTGGTAATAGTTCCTCAGATTTTAATTTTAAAAGCAGAAATCTTAAATGTTGATTTCGACTGCTTATTTTTTAAAAGAAGAGATTATATCTTAGCATACAAATAGGATTTCAAATGACAGAGAGTGATATCTGGTGTTCTTTTCTACCCCTCTGTCTCTGTCACCAAATTCAAATTCATGTCTCAGCAATTCTGGATATTCTTCAGTGAATATCCTTTGAGCCTTCAAAATTTGATTTGACTGTGTGTTCTGAAGATAGCTCGTTCAGATAAGTACATGGTGATCGTCATCCGTGTGTCTGGGCCCTAATGAACATCTGTTTTCTAGGGCGCCACAGGAGCACCTTTCTTTGTTTCCTCTTCCTTTGCCTTTTTGATTTGAATCTAGTTAAACCCTGCAAACGGGGTTGTTTTTCAATATGCAAATACTCCTATTTCCCTTTTTGGAAAAGAAAAAAAAAAAAAAGGCGCCAGATATTTTAAACGTGAACGCATTGGGAATTTAAAAAGAGTCTGCAGGAAGCAAGCGCACAACTCTAGTTCTTCTCTTGACCACTCAGACATGGACAAAAATCACCTAGCGAAGATCATAGAGTTGGAGCTGCCTGGTGGGCAATTTAATTAAATTCAACAAACACTGAGCAGGCATTGTATTAGGCCCTGGAAGGTGCAAATATGTAAATAAGGCATGATTCCTGCCATCATAGAGCACAATGAGATCATTTTATTTACTTTCCTGTTTATTTAAAATTTTTATTTGAGGTAGAACACACACACACACACACACACACACACACACACAAAATATAGCACACACATTTTAAATATAATATGCTCATGTAACAGCTACCCAGGTCGTTGTGTGACGTTTCCAACACCCACAAAGCATCTTCATGCCCTTCTCAGTGTTATCCCCAAAGGTGTACTGCTAGCCTTACTTCTATCTTTGTAGATTGGTTTTGCCTGTTCTTGTATGTCATAAAAATGAATTCTTGGTGGCTCAGATGGTAAAGAATCCACCTGTAATGTGGGAGATCTGGGTTTGACCCCTGGTTTGGGACGATTCCCTGGAGGGAGACAAGGCAACCCACTCCAGTATTCCTGTCTGGAGAATACCCATGGACAGAGGAGCCTGGTGGGATACAATACGTGGGGCTGCAAAGAGTCAGACACGACTGAGCGACTGAGCACATTCTTTTATGTCATAAAAATGAAATCCTATAGAATACAAAAGGATGTATCCTTTTGTGTCTGGTCTCTTTAGCTCATCATTACTTTGATTTCATTCATCCATGTTGTTAAGTGTAACTGTTGATTCTTTTTTTTAATGCTGTGTAGTAGTCTATCACAGAATATATCACAATTTTTATCTGTTCTACTATTAATGGGCATTTGGATTATTTCACTGTGGAGCTATTATCAATAAAATTGCTGTAATTATTCTTGTTCATACCATTTGGTCAACATACCCATTTACTCATAAGAGAGGAACTGGTAGGTCATAGAATGTATGTGTATTCACTTAAAATGGTTGATGCTACCATTTTCTGTTCCTGTTAGCGAAGTGTGAGAAAGGTAATTATTCTACATGTCACCAACATTTGGTATTGTCAATCTTTTAAATTTTAGCCCTTCTGGTGGGTGGTATCTCAGTATGGTTTTAATTTACATTTCCCTGATGATTAATGATGTTGAGCACTTTTTCATATCTTTGTCAGTCAGTTGGATATCCTCTTTTGTGAAGTGTCTTTCAAGTATTTTGCTCACTTCTTAAACATAACAGCTTTATTAAGTATAAGTCACATAACATAAAACTCAACCTTTTTCCTCACTTTTTTATATTGGGTTGTCCTTTTTATTAGTTGTAGGTTTTTAAATAAAGTCTGGATACAAATCATTCATCAGATACACACACACACACACACACACACACACACATACACACACACATATATGTATATACACACACACATATATATACACACATGTGCGTGTGTGTGAAAGTATCTGCTCCCAATTTTCAGTTTTCTCTTTCACTATCTGATTACTATCTTTTAATAAATAGAAGTTTTTAAGTTCCATTTATGATTTATGATCATTGCTTTTTGTGTCTGTTTAAGAAATCTTTGCTTACTTTAAGGTCATGAAGATATATTCCTACATTTTCTTCCAGGATCTGTATTTTATCTTTCACATTAGGTCTTCAGTCTATTTTTAATTAATGTTTGTGTATGTGGATGAGGTCGAGATTCATTTTCCCCCGATATGTGCATGTTAGTTGCTCAGTCATGTCCGACTCTTTTTGATCCCTCGGACGGTAGCCTACCAGGCTTCTCTGTCCGTGGAATTCTCCAGGCAAGAATACTGGAGTGGGTTACCATTTCCTTCACCAGGGGATCTTCCCAACCCAGGGATCGAACTCAGGTCTCCCTCATTGCAGGCAGATTCTTTACAGTCTGGGCCACCAGGGACGTCCCCAGCGTATGAATATCTTATTGATCCAGCAGCATTTATTGAAAAGACATTTCCATTTTCTCCTTTGAATTTTAGTGCCATTTTGTAAATCAGGGGACCACATTTATGTGTTTCTTTTTCTGGACTCTTTGACTTCATATGTATTCCTGTGTCAGTACTACATGGTCTTAATTGCCAAAGCAATATATTATTGGTATATTCCTCAAGATAGACTTAAGTATTCTAGATCTTCTACCTTGTAAAATAAATTTTGGAAATTATTTTTATTAAAAAAAGAAATCTGATAGAATATTTATTGGACTTACATTAAGACTATACATCTGTATTGGAAGAACTGATACCTTCCAAACTGTAAGATATCTCTTCTCATTTATTTATAAACTTACCACTTTTAAGTAATTGACAGTAAACTAATGGAAAATTACTGTTTAGATGATTATTTCTTAAATATAATCAATGATTCCTTCAAAATCTGTTGTAAGAGAGTTGGCATAGATCCTAAGAAAATAATTCTTTTGAAGGGGGACAGAGAATATTATTCATTATCAGATAAAAATTAATTTTGAAAAGGAGTTTATAACTGAAGCTTTTCCCTTAAAAACATATGGGACATTCTTTTTGATTTCTCTTGAGTGCGTCCCAAAGTACTACTATTTCTCCTTTATATTCTTTAGTTTCCTTTCTAGGCTTCGTTTATTTGATGACATGTCATCCAGTCACCTTGTCTTATATAAGCATGATTATCATTTGAAAATTAGTTGTGTTTGGAGAATTTTTTGACATCCCCTGAGATATTATTTTTTTAATATTACCTGGATGTTGTGAAAACAAAGGCTGGGAATAGCTGTGCTTAGATACTAACTTCTGAGCAATAGCATATGCTGCTCTATGGGCTCTGCTCCTTCGAACTCTTTCTTAGATGTTCTGAAAATCTCATATGTATTTTTTTCATGCTTTATATTTAAGATTTTTAAGCTTTGATTACTGCCATCTTCAGCCAGCCAAAAACAACTACATAGAACTTTCAAAGCTTATTAGTTCTGGCTAGGTTAGCTTGGGTTGAGTAGGAGGTTGAATAGATGACTTCTGAAGTCCCTTTCAACTCTAAATTTTATGATTCTGGGAATTTATAACATCCAAGAATCACACAGTCTTAGAACTGGAAGGAACTTTAAGATAATCTGGTCCAAGCCACTCACTTTACCAATGAGGAAATCTACCCAAAGTGAAGAGACAGGAGTAGAGTTCCAGAGCTGGGGGAAGTGGGGTAGAGGGACGGGGGTGGGAATGGCAGGAGGGCCAGCCTCTCATGACTGGTCCGTGCTGTGACCTGAAGGAGGGAAGGAAGGAAGGAGGCAGGCCACACACAGCCTTAGCAATTAATTATTCCAGGAAACTTATCAGAGGTTGGGCTGGGCTGTGAATGGGGCCGGTGTCACCAGCTGGTTTCTGGTTGGAAACTAGTAGTGGTCACCCGGTCAGAGGTCACCCTGGCAGGTGGGGCCGGCCAGACTTAGGCACTGCCTTGCCCGAGCACAGCCACTTCTGCTGGTTCGCCAGAACAGTGTCCAAATCTGATTCTGCTTTGTCGTCCTGCTTCTAACCATAAAGATGCTCTGGGTACCGCTTCCATAGCTGGGCCCTGCTTATCCTCCATGGCTTCTGGCCTCTTCACAGCCTTGTTCTCCTTCTGGATTCTTCCTTTACCACATTCCTAAGAGTCTTTGTTTTCACAGTCATGGGTCTGGGGCCAAAACCCTCTCCCTTTTTTAGCATGCCTGAAGCTTTCCCACACTAGCAGGGTACACTCCAAACTACTTGATTCTTACTAAACTTTCTCTGTCCTGCCATCACTACCTGCTGTAACCTGTTTGGTCACCAAAACAACACAACCCAGGGAAGCTCTGATTAAGCATCCCCTGTGTTTGTTGAAACCAGACCCCCTCATTCACCACTCTGATGGGAACCACTTTCTTCTTAATGCCGAGCACTCCACTTTAGGCCTTATTATTTCTTTTTTTTTTTTTTCATGAGCTGTTTGAACATAGTTGACAGCCCTCTGCATTTATACAGGGTCAGGTTTCAGGAACTCTGTTTTAGTCAATTATGTGGAAAACCTCGGAGAAAGAAACCACGCAGTAGGAGGCATCCACCAGCCTGTTGTGCTCCTTGGACACAGCGGTTGCCCTCATGCTGTTTGGATCATATATTCATTTAAATACTTTAGCTGAAAAGATCATGCCTGGCTATACACCTCACTTTAGGGAGATCAAATGCCAGGGAAATTGGGATATATTAAGAAAAAAAAGAGAAGGATTTTCCCACAATTTATAAAATGTTCTCCAGTGAAAATGCCTCCTAAGTTCATTTACATATTTCTGTTTTTGACAGAAAGTCAAATTTAAAGTTGAGCCATCAGGAGAAAGGGCATGTATTAAAAAGAGTAATTAGATATTAAGAAAAATAGTTTGTGAAATAATTTCTTAGGTCAGTTGGAAAGGATGAGTTTATTTTGCCATATTAGATTTACAATTGATTTCTGAGGAATGCATGACTGAGCAAAGGTATAACTGTAGCAGCTTCTTGTGTTTGTTTTGTTTTGTTCTCACTGTGTCCGTGCTTATTGGTTTAAAGCTTTTGGTTTTCTTCCTCCAAGTGTGTGTAATCATGACCGGTGAACTCTGGAAGCCATGGCATGCACAGAAGGAAATGACCGAAAGGCCTGTGGGTGATTGAAAATCATCGTGTTGGGGCCTCTACATTGTCTGTAAGGAAAACAAGTTGTGTGTGGACCATTACTAGTTGATAAGCGTCACAGTCAAGGAAGTTTCCAGGAGGTGGGGGTGTTTAAAGATTGAAGAGAGATGTGCCTTTTAAAGACATCTCAGGGTGCTATTTTACAGAGCAGTTGACTTCTTGGGCTAGAAAGTTCTCTCAGGTGGGTTGAGTGAATCATCTTAAACAATACGTAGCAAAAAAAAAGTGTTGTTCCAGTGTATTTGGTTAATAATAATAATGTGTGTGTAGGCTTCCCTGGTGGGTCAGTGGTGAAGAACCCGCCTGCCAATGCAGGAGATGCAGGTTCAATCCCTGATTCAGGAATATCTCCTGGAAAGAATGGCAGCCCACTCCAGTATTCTTGCCTGGGAAATCCCATGGACAGAGGAGCCTGGTGGGCTACAAGTCTATGGGGTTGCCAAAGAGTGGAACATGACTTAAGGACTAAACAACAACAAATGTGTATGTGTAAATTGCTGAGTCTCTCCCAAAACAAAGCGGCAACTTTGTATTTTACTTTCCTTATTTAATTATTGCAAGGAAGATAGGTCTGCTTGACATTTTAGCAATCTTGTGCATTATTTAAGTTGAAAACACATGTATTCCATCAGAGTAACTTAAAGGAAAGTCAGGGTTCCAGTAAGCACAGAAATAATTATTATCCTTAGAAAGATGGAATTTCTTTTCTGATCCAAGTTTACTTTCTAACTAAATGTTTCTGATTTTAGTACCTTTCATCTAACTTTTCCAAAATGTAATGAAGCTTTAGAGCAAAGATCACTCACATTTTAAAAAATGTACAGGCTTATTAAGGCAGATATATCCAGTCCTGCATTAGTTATATGCTCATTGTTGGGCAGCTGATAAAATCTCATGTTTGGGATGTTTAAAATATGGGGACATGAACTGTGGTGTTGGAGAAGACTCTTGAGAGTCCCTTGGACTGCAAGGAGATCCAACCAGTCCATCCTAAAGGAGATCAGTCCTGGGTGTTCACTGGAAGGACTGATGCTGAAGCTGAAACTCCAATACTTTGGCCACCTCATGCGAGGAGTTGACTCATTGGAAAAGACCCTAATGCTGCGAGGGATTGGGGGCAGGAGGAGAAGGGGATGACAGAGGATGAGATGGTTGGATGGCATCACCGACTCGATGGACATGAGTTTGAGTAAACTCTGGGAGTTGGTGATGGACAGGGAGGCCTGGAATGCTGCGGTTCATGGGGTCGCAAAGAATCGGACACGACTGAGCGACTGAACTGAACTGAACTGAAGAGTTTACTGGTCTTATCTTTCCTCATTCCTTATTACGTGTTAACTTTCACTGAGTGGAATTTAGTGAAAATTATATAAGGTGAAAATAGTATATAGTAAGTTAATGTTATAATACAGTGTACATGTTAGGGGAAAATATGGAAAAAGTCAGAGTTTATTAGGAAAGAAAAAGCATAGTCTCATTTTGCTAACAGTAGTTTGTATGTGATCACCTTTATAAGAATGTGTTAATTCATTAATAATCAGGAAATATATCTTGGTCTTTTTTGTGCCTATTGCAATGTTTTGCGCATAGTAAGTAGTTAAATAAATGCTTATTAAATTGAATCCATGTCTTTTGTTTTCTAATATGATAAAAAGAAGTATGAAACACAGCCAGAATTCTTTAGGGATGAAATGCTCTTGTTTAAAATACACGATTAGGATAAAAGGGGGCTTTTAGTCTAAATTACCCAGATAATTTTTTTTTCAGTCTGTTGCTTTACCATTAGACTCCTTGTTCATGCCTAGAAGGCCATCACTGCTATTAAGCTAGTTTGTCACTGTCATATAAGTGGTTCATGAAGTACAGAAACAAAATATTCAAGTTAAATATAACAAATACAATGTATGTAGAAGTGAGAGGCCCATTAAAATGAAAATTTTACTCGTAACTTTTGAATAACATATGGATGGGGCATTATTATTGAAGAGCAATTAAATATTTTAAAAGGGCTATCTTTCTAAGAACTGTATTTCCTAGGATTAATTGGAGGTCTCTAAGGGCCTAGGACTGTGTCTGGACAGATTTGTGATTATAGTTGTCAGGGTTTTGACAGGAAACATATGGCATACTTAAAGTTGGTATTTAAGGGATGTTTAATAAACAAGGCTATTTACCAATGTGTTGGCAGGACTTAGGGAAACCAAAAAGGGATAATGACATATTCTGAGGCCAGCAAAAGATGGGTATTTTTACTCCACGGGGTCTGAAAGGGCTAGAGGAGGGAGCAGTTCCCAGAAGGGTACCCTGCAGAGAGACGCCTGAGAGGAGCAGTGACCTTTGGCTGAGGACCAAGGCCCACCCACGTTAGGCAGACTTGTCTCACTTTCCTCCCACTTTCAGATCTCCCATGAATCTCTCCAGTTGGAATCCACAAGAAGCCAGAGGCAGGAGAATCCCTCCAATGCAAGGCATTATGGGTCCACCTATATGGTGCAGAGTAGGATGGAGAAGGTGGCAAGGGAGCCTGAAGAATGGGGAGCAGTAAATATTTGTCAAATAAATAAAGGGCTGCTGACTACTTTTCTTAATGAATAGTTTTGTTTTTTTTTCTTTCAGTTAGCAGCGCTACTTATTGCCTTCTTAAAAAATCTTTGTTTTTCCTTGAATGAGATAAGCCATATTTAGTAGAGTGCCTACTATATACAAAACATTTTGCCAGGCCTGTTGCTATCAATAGCAGATAACTTTCTTAGAAAATTCACTACTAGTGGAGTTGTACCTTGCTTTACATAGTAATTAAATACTTTGAAACAACATGATAAAGTAATCAAAAGCACCTCATTTCAAGATAAATTTGGGAAGCTCACTCCTTAAAGCAACCCTTTGGTGCCACTCTGTCCAGTAGGACTTTCCACAACTACAGGAATCTTCTATATTGGCACTGTCTGAAGCAGTGGCCACTGGCCCCATGGAGGCTATTGAGCACCTGAAATTTGGCTTATGTGACTTGAGACATTGAATTGAAAATTTTAGCCACAGCTGGATAGTGACTTATATTGGGCAAGACAGCTTTAGTAAACTGTTAAGGAAATATAGGTTACCTGATTTAATTTTTGTATGAAATCCATTTTAAAGTAAGAAGTTGAATCTTGCATTTGTAGATTTTTTTTCTTAAGATTGCCAGCCTCCACATATAGGAACCCTGAAAATATTGGTGACCAGAATATAAAGGGAAAAGAAGTTAAATGCACCCAAGATGGAGTGGGTCCTATAGTTTTTGGCGAGTAAAAGCAAAGGTAAAAGAACCCTCTTATGTTATATAGTATATGTTTTCCAAAGGTAGGTTATATTTATTTAGACCAAATTATATTTAAAAATAGATCATTGTGCCTAGATTTCACATCATTAAAAACTCTACTTCCATTAAAAAGAAATACATTTATTTTTATGATGTAGATATTCTGTTCAGGTCAGTTCAGTTGCTCAGTCGTGTCCGACTCTTTGCAATCCCATGGACTGCAGCACACCAGGCCTCCCATTCCATCACCAACTCCTGGAGTTTACTCAAATTCATGTCCATTGAGTCGGTGATGCCATCCAACCATCTCATCCTCTTTTGTTCCCTTCTCCTCCCACCTTCAGTCTCTCCCAGCATGAGGGTCTTTTCAAATGAGTCAGTGCTTTGCATCAGGTGACCAAAGTTTTGGAGTTTCAGCTTCAGTATCAGTCCTTCCAATGAATATTCCAGACAGATTTCCTTTAGGATTGACTGGTTAGATCTCCTTGCAGTCCAAGGGACTCTCAAGAGTCTTCTCCAACACCACAGTTCAAAAGTATCAATTCTTCGACGCTCAGCTTTCTTTATAGTCCAACTCTCACATCCATACATGACTACTGGAAAAACTATAGCCTTGACTAGATGGACCTTTGTTGGCAAAGTAATGTCTCTGCTTTTTAATATGTTGGTCATATTAAATGTTGGTCTGGGTTGGTCATAACTTTTCTTCTAAGGAGTAAGTGTCTTTTAATTTCCTGGCTACACTCACCATTTGCAGTGATTTTTGAGTCCCCAAAATAAAGTCTGCCACTGTTTCCACTGTTTCCCCATCTAATTGCCATGAAGTGATGGGACCAGATGCCATGATTTAGTTTTCTGAATGTTGAGTATTAAGCCAACTTTTTCACTCTCCTCTTTCACTTTTGTCAAGAGGCTCTTTAACTTTTCGCCTTCTCCCTTAAGGGTGGTGTCATCTGCATATCTGAGGTTATTGATATTTCTCCCAGCAATCTTGATTCCAGCTTGGGCTTCATCCAGCCCAGCATTTCTCATGATGTACTCTGCATATAATTTAAATAAGCAGATGACAGTATACAGCCTTGGCATATTCCTTTCCCGATTTGGAACCAGTCTGTTGTTTCATATCCAGTTCTCACTGTTACTTCCTGACCTGCATACAGATTTCTCAAGAGGCAGGTCAGGTGGTCTGGTATTCCCATCTCTTTCAGAATTTTCCACAGTGGATCATTGTCATGATCATTGTCATGATCCACACAGTCAAAGGCTTTGGCATAGTCAATAAAGCAGAAATAGATGCTTTTCTGGAACTCTCTTGCTTTTTTGATGATCCAGTGGAGGTTGGCAATTTGATCTCTGGTTCCTCTGCCTTTTCTAAATCCAGCTTGTACATCTGGAAGTTCACGGTTCACATACTGTTGAAGCCTGGCTTGGAGAATTTTGAGCATTACTTTGCTAGCATGTGAGATGAGTGCAATTGTGCAGAAGTTTGAGCATTCTTTGAGAATGCCTTTTTTTGGGATTGGAATGAAAACTGACCTTTTCCTGTCCTGTGGCCACTGCTGAGTTTTCCAAATTTACTGGCATATTGAGTGCAGCACTTTCACAGCATCATCTTTTAGGATTTGAAATAGCTCAACTGGAATTCCATCACCTCCATTAGCTTTGTTCGTAGTGATGCTTCCTAAGGCCCACTTGACTTCGCATTCCAGGATGTCTGGCTCTCTGTGAGTGATCATACCATCCTGATTATCTGGGTTGTGAAGATCTTTTTTGTACAGTTCTTCTGTGTATTCTTGCCACCTCTTCTTAATATCTTCTGCTTCTGTTAGGTCCATACCATTTCTGTCCTTTATTGTTGTCCATCTTTGCGTGAAATGTTCCCTTGGTATCTCTGATTTTCTTGAAGAGATCTCTAGTCTTTCCCATTCTGTTGTTTTCCTCTATTTCTTTACACTGATCACTGAGGGAGGCTTTCTTATCTCTCCTTGCTGTTCTTTGGAACTCTGCATTCAAATGGGTATGTTTTTCCTTTTCTCCTTTGCTTTTCTTTTCTCTTCTTTTCAGGTATGACCTAAATCAAGTCCCTTATGATTATTTATACAGGGGAAGTGACAAATAGATTTGAGGGGTTAGATCTGATAGACAGAGTGTCTGAAGAACTATGTCACAGAGGTTTGTGACATTGTATAGGAGGCAGGGATCAAGACCATCCCCAAGAAAAAGAAATGCAAAAAGGCAAAATGGATGTCTGAGGAGGCCTTACAAATAGCTGTGAAAAGAAGAGAAGTGAAAAGCAAAGGAGATATTTTGTACCAACTTATTAATAATTGGTTCCATGCTTAGGTATTGATTACAAAGATGATATTCAAAGAAGGAAGTTAAGAATTCAGGTATGTACTCAGCTAGAAGAAAATATGACTAATGATGATATATTAAAGGTGTATAGTGTATTTTCTCCTTAAGATCTTGATAGTTAATGTCTTCATTCTTTTTTGGTTATTTCCTTGTTTTTATTGTGTATATTATATATAATATATATGTAACTTATATATTCAGCTTTATGGTGAAATCTGAGCATTCTTTTGGCATTTTAAATAAAGTTTTCTTCTTTTTAGCCTGTCTTTAGACCTTACACTAAGTGCAAAATCTGAAAAAGCATTCACTTGTAATTCATAATTATTCCATAAGGAAAAACAGATGATTACATCACAGATATGACATATTACCTGTAATGCAACTGAAAATACTTTCCAGAGCATTAAGTTCATGGATGTTTGTTTTCTGATTATTATTCTTCTACTCAGGCTGACCTTTTCCATGTTATGCTTTATTTCATTGGCCTTTAATAGGCCATAATAATTATATATGAGATTGTGCTTTTTGAAATGAATAAGATAAGGTCTGAGGTGATTATGACAAATTTTAAAAATGACTCTTACTCAAGAAACTCAAGAATGTTGAAGCATCTTTTAGAATGAAATGGCCCTTTAAATAGAAAGATGCATTTATTTTGCCTCTTTCCATTTCATTTCTGAAGTAATTTGTCAGAAACCCAATAAACAGTATAAACTAATGATATGGTATGTGCTGAAGAAAGGTGTGGTTTCATGTATGGAATATATCGCACTTTGTGACTCACCTTCCTTTAATGCAACTCACCTTCCTTTTTCAAGTTTGTGTAATAGTATCCATACTTAAGCCTCCTTTCTTTTATTCATTTAATTGAGTTCTTGAGATGATACTAACACAACAGTGAAATTTTAACGCACTTTTATGCGTGATAAAATGCATAATTGACTCATAATATTTTGGGAAATTATAAAAGATAAAATCAGCCTTTTTCCACAACATTGGTTCTGCCTGCTTATCTATTGTCATAGTAACGAGGTAAACACTAACTAATAAAACTAAATGGGCATCAAAAAAGTTTCTCCCACCATTTGCATTGAAAATGCTTCATAGTACCTTTTAACAAATATGTTATCTGGATAGGGGAAGGAAAGATTTACGTAATGGAAGAGAAGTCAAACTTTATTTGAATATAGAAAGAGAGTTGAAGGGGTAGGAATCTGTACTGCTGAGAAAAGAGTTTTCAGAGCAGACTGTTTCTGGTATTTTATGCCAATTATGTGCAGCTATTGCTTTGAATAAATTTTGCTGCCCTGCTGAGATTTCCTTTTTTACAAATCCTGGCGCAATTATAAGATGGAAGTCTGGAATGTATAAACAATGTCCTTTGAACAGTAAATGAGCCTCATTCTTATAAAACTCAAGGGTAGGAATGTACTACCTTTTATTCTATGGTTCTTTGCCTTTCCGTCCTTCTTAATCATTGCACAGAAACTCGTGTCTACTTATGAGTATACAAAAATGGGAATTTTCACTAGAAATTCTTTTAAAGTATAATTTCTATCAAACTAATAAAATCTCTCTGTTGCTATAATACAATAAACAGTAATAACTGTTCATTATAGCTGTTGATTATATATTTCTGTATCTCCAACCTTAACCCAACAAACTATAATAGATTACCTTTTTCTCTAAACCTGGAAAACAAAACACTGCCCCAAGTCAGTTTCATGGGGAGAAAAATGACACCCTTAGAGCATAACGTTAGGCTGAGTTTTCAAATGTCAGCTTGTTTTATGTGACAAAGCAATCTACACTAATCATGGCAAACAATATATCAAATCCTAAAGAGAAGTCAACTGTCACTTGGAATTAACTGAAAAAGCCTGAACTCCATTATTTTGGTGAACTTACAGACCTTATACAATGTTTACAATAAGGTTTGGAGAGTTGCCTAGCATTGGAATATATACAATTAAACAACACAGTGGAACGGCCCTTTTATGTCAGCACTGCTAAAAGACCGCCATTATACTCACATGATAGTCATTCTTGGAACTCTTAACATAAACAGGAATAGAGAACATTCATTTGTAATTCTATCCTAGTGCATGCAGGATTTTATTTTATTCACATAAGCCCCCACGGTAACTAAAGATAGCAATAATAAAGGGATCATCGAATGAGAATTATTCCTTTGACTGTCAAAGAATGTCATACTTTTGTTTGTAACTGAGCCCAAGTACTCAGGTCTTTGGACTTTTATGTAAGCTTCTATAAACAAGGGATATTGTGTTTAAATTTATTACAGAGTGAGTTTTATTTGTTTGAAGATATTTTTACACTAGAAATTAATACAAAATGCACTTCCTGGTTCCCTTTCTCAGACATTTATCAAAAATAACAAATGTAAAGATGCTGCAGAGTTTCATAGATTAAAATGAAGCCACACATAGTCTAAGTGTTTAATCCACATCTTGTTTCCTTGAAGTGAGATTAGGTCAATTTAATAGTTACAGCTGGACCAGAAGGGTTGCTGCTTCCATGCTATAGGAACCGTAAGAGCAAAAGATATATAATCAAAGCAATTTCTTGTTTTTGGGAAGTGGAATATGTAAGACATTGATTTATAGTTCTTTCCTTTAGTAATATATTTTTAATATGTGCATTGGATTTTCCCAGTAGTATTTTTTTCCTGTAGTTTTCCCTAGAATGTTTGGCATTATAATTCCGAAAATTAGTTTACGTTGAGACCAAAATAAAGCATAGCTATAATCACATGACTCGATACCGACAGGAAGATTTGATCTCAGTTTTAGGTCACTGGAGCCACTCCAACTGTTTTTGTCTCTGTTTTCCAGTCTGTTGTCTAAAATTTGGGAATTTGTTAAGCATGTTTACAGAGAGATTCGAATTGCTTGATAGAAGGTTGATCTGTTATGTGGCCAAAAGAAGGACTGTCAACTTGATATATGAAAAGTTTGCAGGGTATTTTAATGACTGAGTATCAGAGCACCCCAACATTAAAAGGTTATCTGAGATACGGTTTTTCAACAAAAAATGAAATGTTTGCCTCTCCCTAATCTTGGCCTGAAATCTGTAGTTTAGAGCCCTCAGTATAGACAACTTTTTGTCCTTTATTTTTTCTTGTAGTATAAATCCTTCTCCCGACTTTCCAAAATACCCGGCAGGCCTCCACTTATAATCAGAATAAATGAAAGGTTATATTGAGTTAGACTAAGGATTTCCCAAATGTGATTTTGACCCTATTTGGACAAGTGAACTGAATGCCTCAAGAATCCTTTAAATAACCAATGAATCAATCATAGGAGTAGACAGTTCTTGGACCAATTTATGTGTTTAAAGACACTGAGAGCAATGGTATCCACATACGCTTATGAAGTACTACTGGATTCCTTTTTTCAAGAAAATACGTTATTTCAAATGTTTCCTCTGTTCTTTACTTTTCATAATTTGAGAACAAAGTTTGGTTGTGATTATAAACTTTGAAAGTATTTCTTTCAAATTAATATTTTTCCAGAATGGGCAATCCTAATTTTATATCTCTTTCCTCTGAATGATTTTAGTTGGTAAGTCAGGTTAGTTGTTTGGAAGGACAATAATTACAACTTCCCAGAATGACCTTGATGCATTTGAATTTTGTGTATAGTGTTGCAACATAATAGTAGATTTTCGATTTTATTTCTGTTAAATAACTCACCATGCCTAGGGTTAATTGCTCTTCTGGGTTATGGCTCATGTTGAGCTGCTGCCTTTCAAGTGATCCAAAGTGACTCCCAAACACTGCTCCAGTTGTAGCTGGTAATTTAGTGGGCTGTGTTAGTCCTACTCATGGATATTGAAGACTCTTTGTCACCTTTTGACCTACTTTCCCATTTGTCAGCCTCATCAGAACAGTATGTGTTGTGATGAAAGGCTAGAGTGATATATGCAGACATGGCATTTCAGTGTGTTCCGCTTCTTTAAATTTTATATACAAATGTTAAGTTAGGCCAGGCACCAATTTGAGAAACTTCATTCTTGGAATTTAAAAGAATGATGTCTTGATTCTCATGTTGGTTTCTTGCGACATTCCCTTCCATTCTAGTGTTCATTGCCCTTACCTGGGCATATGGAGGATTCAGAGGTCAGAAGACAATAGCCGCACTCTTGGAGAGAGTGTAACACAGCTAGGTATGCGTTATACTCTGAAATTTGTAGTTTAGAACCCTCATATGTAGTATGTAATGAATAGCCCCTAACAGCCTGAGATGAGGGCTGTGGCTGGTGTGAAGGGAATGGAGAGATGGACTTAACTTCTCTTCAGGATAAGTCAGGAGAGCTCTGTGGATGGGGCAACACCTGTGCTCAGCTTTGAAAGACAACGATGATGTGTGGTGTTGGTGACAGAATAACCCTAGTGTGTTTAAGGGGACAGGAAGAGCAGTGCAGATAGTTTGGGGTCCATGCAAGAAGACAAGGCAAATGAAAAGTTCTTGCTTTTTCTTTTGGGCAGTGGGGAGCCATGAAAGGTTTTAGGCTGAGGAATGACAGCATTTCAGGGAGATTAATCCAACAGATGCAAGGTAAATGGGTTGGAGGCAAGGGGAAGTCTAAGTATAATACATATTTTTCTGTATGTATTTTAAAGTGGATTCTGTGTGGGAACTGTGTCAGAAATTTCTTGAAAACTCCTAACTGAGGTACTATATGAAAGTAAAAGTGTTAATCATTCAGTCACGTTTTACTCTTTGTGATCCCATGGACTGTAGCCCACCAGGCTCCTCTGTCCATGGGATTTTCCAGGCAAGAATACTGGAATGGGTCGCTATTTCCTCCTCCAGTGGATCTTCCTGACCCAGGGATGGAACTGGGGTCTTGTGCATTGCAGGCAGATTCTTTACTGTCTAAGCTACTAGGGAAGCCCCAGAGCACTGCCTGTATTCTTTCAAATATTCTTTCAGTTAGTGTTAAACAGCTCTTTCCACTACTGACCACAAAAATATTTAAGTACAAAATCAAATGTGCTTGTAATATGTACAAAAGCCATCTAGGCACAGTGAGTCTATGTTTTTTTCCTTAATTATTTGAATTTGGAATCCCACTTTATAAGACTAAAGTATTATGTAAATCTGTCCTGCACAGCTGCAGGTATAGGCTATGAAAGAATTCATCGTAGTAAGGTAAATTGTTTTGAACAACAATAACAAAAATAATAATGATAATGATTACAGCTAACATTTATTGAATGTTTACTATATACCAGGCACTCTTCCAAGAAGTTCATGTGTATGCAAATCACTGTTGTTAAAATATATAGCTAAGTATGAATGGATCTCATGTTAGAGTAGACAGTAGAAAAATGGGAGGAGAACAAATTGATGTGCTTGATAGATAGAACAAATTTAATCTATAAATATTGTCTTTTTTCATAAAATTGAGAAAACACCTATGTCCTAGGCCCTGTGGGAAATGAATGATGTCACTGTTTTATACTGACATTTGAAATAGTTTATAATATAGTTAATTAACATATGCTAGAAAGTAAAAATAAATTGGGTATACAGAATAATATTTGGGGAGTGTGATGTGGAGCTATTCCAAGCAGAACACCAGCTTGGATTTGTTTTTCTTTTACATCTACACCCGCACAACAGCCGCATGGATTTAAAAATATATCTGTGCAGTTTTATCATCTTGGCTCTGGAGCACTGCACTCAGTGAGAATCATAGTTATCTGCATTAGGCTTCCGATGCCGATGCAGCCTGAGCATCTTTCATTAAAAATCTTTCTGATTCCACCTTTCAGAAATGTATAGCCCCACACCCTTCATTGTTTTATCTATTCACTGTGAGGTCAACTTTTTGTCTCCTTAACTTTATCCTGTTTTTTGAAATCTCTCTTTTACTCACTTGTGGAGTTACATTAGAGAATGTGTATCTCCTATAATTATATATCTTGTGACAACACTCATGATGGTTCCCAAGAATAATTTCCGGGTTGTTTGCATAATCCTGTGACCTGATGAGAGTTAGTCATAGGGGTATCAGTAAAGTCCTGAGAGAAAACAGAAGGACCAGGTATAAATGCTGAGATAGTGACTCCCTGAAGGTAAATGCCCTGTGAAGAGGTGGGTACCAATGAGGACAGTTAGAAAACCGTGGATGGTGATTCTGGTGGATGGTTGTCTAACCTCAAAGAAGCTGGAACCTACTAGAGAAATGACAAGTTTAGAAAGTGCTGAAAGTTCTTGGGGCCCTGCAGCCCTGAACAGCTGTCAGGAGCCACATAACTTGAACGGGCAGAGTCCAAGGAAGCCTGGAGTCAGGGCTGTGGTTGCAGCAAGGACCCAGGAGATGAGAACCAGACCAGGCAAGAGCCTCTGGTTCTTTCATGTCCAAAGAGATAGAAAAAGACTCTGGTTTGGGATAAGGTTGAGAATGAGGGTAAATTTGGAAAAGAAACGGAGAATGCAATGGGAGAATGATTAATATCTCTGTAGATATCATTTATGTGTGGAATGTTTAAAAAATAATACAAAGGAGCTTATTTACAAAACAGAAATACATTTGACAGACATAGAAAACAAAATTATGGTTATCAGTGGAAAGTAGGGTGTTTGGAGGGAGACAGATAGGGATTCAGAATCAATAGATTCACACTACTATATATAAATGGATAAAAAACAAGGACCTACTGTATAGCATGGAGAACTATATTCAGTGTCTTGTAATAACCTATGATGAAAAAAGAATTTGAAAAGAATATGTTTGTGTATATGAATAACTGATTCACTGTACTATATACCTAAAACATTGTAAATTGACTATACTTCAATTAAAATAAAAGAAGGATTTAATGTGTAAACACGAGCCAGACCACGTGGCACTTGAGAAGGTGTACCTATGTCTAATTTGTATATAGTTTATTCCCTGAAATTCCTTTGCTGTTTGCTTGTAAACAGTTACCAAGCCAATCATTTTGTTTATTTTAAATGACTTTCTGAACATGCAATACTTCAGAGTGGGGACTGAGGGCATTTTAAGAAGAGTACAAAGGCATGAAAGCAAAAAACTTGTGTTCCTTGGGATGACGGTGACAGAGCATTTCCCGAGAAGTGGCATCAAACAGAGGCCATTTGTTTAAGAGTCTCCTGGGTCTGTGTTTCAGCAGGTATACATGTAATAAACCCAGTGCTGGTAAATACTGACTCTGTCCTGGGTAAGGGCAGAACTAATGCTAACAAATAATTTTTTCAATGAGTTGTTACTAAGCCAGCCCTGCTACCTCTTTTCTTGAAAAAGTTTGAATTTCTCATGACAGATACTTTAGGTGTTCAATTTTCAAAACTGAATTAATGAATAAAAGTTGGCTGAATGATTTCTTACAGTTTTTTTTAAAAGCCTTAAGGATAAAATTCTCTCCAACTTTATTGCCTAAGATAGAAGTTAATTGTATTTACTTAAAATTTATGCTATAAATTTTAACCAAAAGATCAAAATTGCATGTCCCACATGCTATATATAATACTGTTACTTCAAATGAAAGCTAATCAAAGTGATCAGAAAGTAGCTTATATGTGTTTGGTTGAAATTGCAGAAAAGAAAATAAGTTTACTTCTTTTAAAGCTATTTGTTTTTTATTGAAGTATAATTGATTTACAGTGTTGTAGGTATATGGCAAAAAAGTGGACTGAAGACAACCAACATTTCAATGCTAGACCATAAAAAAGCCAACCCACATTGTGGGCGATGGGGGTGGGGGGAGGCTGTGCATTTACTCCTCTAATCATTTTGTGACAGCCCTATAACCATGTTGGCAAAACAGTCCAAAAGCAAATCAGATAGGAACATGAATGTGTGTTCCCAGAGAGACTGTTAGTAAGCCGTTTGCAGACAAGGGTTGTGCCTTCAAATTGCTTTGAACCTCTATTATGCACATAGTGGATACATAGGAATAAAAACTTGTCGAGTGACCCAGATCCATATATAATGTCATCCCATTCTTTTTAAGAAAACAAGCACTGCATTTCCTATTCCAAGTGCACAAATTCCTATCCCCTGCCCCCATACTTTACCTTCCCTGAAATCAGAGTGCATCATCTGGTTGGTGGCATATTTAAGGGACTGTCAGCCTGTTCAAAGTCCAGTTCTTCTGGAGGGGATTTGTGGATTTTTGTTTACTTGTGATAGCCACCTGGGGACACTACCAATTGGAGCCCACTTGAAATGAAATGTGCTTGAAGCTTTGTTGTGACACCCTGGTTATACAGATCTAGTGCCAGCTGGTAGTTCAGATTCTCAGCGGAGATTTTTTTCTTCTCTTCACGCAGTCACAAACACACACATTTCCTTGCTGTGTGTTTTATTGCAGTCAGTTTGTTTCTTGTTTGCTCTTTTCCAAATAATGGAACCCCTTACTCTCCCTATTTTCTCTAGAGTTCTTCTATCAGATCCTTCATTTTTTATTTCCAAGTGGTACATAGAATAGTGATGTAGCCTGTTGTGGATGGTATCTTAGATGTGATGAAATACAATATTTGTTCAGGTTGCAGTTATCCAGCTGATCCAGGGCACTTGAAAGCCCAGACAGAGGTTCTGATTGGCTGCCAGTGGGACCAGAAACCTGATTTTGTGTAGAGGATGGTTATGAAACCTTCGTGGATCTCACAGTATGAGCTAATGATGGATGACAAGTAATAGTGTTAATTCTGCTAAGCCTGTTTGGGGTTTGGGAAACCAAGTCTCACTGTAGTGACTTCCTCATGGTTCCTTGCTGTGCTTAAGGTTCACTTTGAGACGGCACTTACGTGTTCCAGTCTAGAATTCAAGAAGTATTTTAATCAAAAGTCTTCATGTTTCTCATTAGTTCTCACTACCTACTCTTTCTTTATGATTTATGGCTAAGTTTCTACTTTGCAAACTTACTGGTCTATTGCATCTGTTTTGTATTTCTCTAGCAACTGATTCTTGCCTGTCTGTTTGCTATCATGTATGCATACTGGAACATCTTCCCAAATTGTAATCTCCACTTGTTAGCATACTTTTCATTTTCTCCTTCATGAGTGTTGCCAGCTCTTTCTTAATACTCCTCTCTTGGGTGATTCTCTTTCTCTTTGGGCAAAGAGACAGGAGGAGGAGTGTTAATATTTATTGATTGCCTTTTGTTGTCAGGTATGCTGTGAAATTATTTTATTTAATCCTGACAACAGCTTGTAACAGATAATTATCATTATCCCATTTTACATAAGAGAAGACTGAGGTTCACAGAGGTGAAGCACCTGCCCAAGGCCATACCATAGGTAAGGAGGTGAGGCAGAATTTGAAACCTGTGTCAGACTTCAGGCTATATTCATCATTTCACTTGAGGGCAGAGCTTCACATAGATTTTTTTAAAGTTTTCTTAGGCTCGTATAAGTGATTCATTCACATTAGAGATTCAGCACATACATAGAATTCGACTAAAGCAGATGCTGCATCTGATTTTGTCATAGGTGTAGGCCCTGACATTTGAAATTTGCACTTTTGGCTACTGTGTTAACATTTGAGAAATCAGATAAAAACAAAAGCCGAGGCCTCACTAATCCAATTAGCAAATTTAAAAATCTTAAAATTAGTCTGATATCTGCTTCAGTATCTCATTTTTCACATAGATAACTTGTTTAGAACTTTTCCTCTTTAATTCAAGTTTGGCCAAGCATTCGTTGCAAATAAGTAATACTTTTTGTTTACATTTAGTTATATTCTCAGACTCCCTAGAACCTACTACTATATAATTTGAGTGAATTTAATTTATAAAAGAAAATGATTAGAAACTTTTATTTTTATACTTTTTTTTCTAGAAACTTTTGTTTTTAGCGGTATGATCGACAGGCATAATGTAACTCCCTGGGAATGACAATAAATTACAATAAGATTATAATCAAAACACTTTGGGTGTGTATGTACCAAATGATAATAGTATGTGAATATGCTTTGAGCTAACACAAACTTTCCTGATAATCGTCAAAATTACCCTGAGAGGAAGGCTTTATATTAGCTAGAGGTCATTCATAATTGCTAGGTAAAGACTGAAATTCAAGTGTGTGTGTGTGTGTGTGTGTGTGTGTGTGTGTGTGTGTGTGTGTGTACACATACCTATAGCTCTACCAAGGCCTAATTTACTTATCTGTCCTCTTGTTTTCTGCTGCTTGATCAGACCTAAGCATAACTTGGGTAATCTGAACTAGGCATCTAATCTGATGGGTGCTGCAGTGAACCTTCATGATAGATGAGCAGTCTCAGGAGAAGACATTGGAGAGAAGAGAAT
This sequence comes from Dama dama, assembly GCF_033118175.1. NCBI lineage: Eukaryota > Metazoa > Chordata > Mammalia > Artiodactyla > Cervidae > Dama > Dama dama. The sequence goes on from NC_083713.1 coordinate 38,380,892, forward strand.
TCCGTCCCACAGTCCTCACACTTGGTTCCTGAGTCAAGCCTGCTTTTATGATTTCATGCTGGGATTCCTTATTCCTGATCCTGACTCTGGTCAGTATCTGACTTTTTCTCACCCTTGGACCCGGTTCCTCTCTGAAAGTAAATAATAGGGTTGCCTGACTATAGGTGTGAGGGCTGACAGGTGATGATTGAAAAAGTGGCACCTTTCATCTTTATCAAGTAAAAAAGTTGAATGAGAAATGTAGTATTGAGTTTGACAAGAATAATAATATTGGAGTTAGTCAACCATATTGGGGCCTGATTTTTTTCAGTGTAGGTGATGATGTATGTTTGTTATACAGAGATTGCATAGTTACTTTGGAGAAAATAGGAGAGACAAGACTTTGAGTTTTGAATTTCTACAGAATTGAGTCATAAGATGTTGGAAGTGCTGTTGTAGTGTTGCCATGACTATGCCAAATTCAAGTTTTGCTGTATCCCGTACTGTTGTCCTTGTTAGTGACAGGTTGATCAATTAATCAGTCTCTTTGGAAAACTTTCAAAGAAAGATTAACTCATTTGTCTTTTTATCATTATGACTGTCTGTCTGATAATAACTTTGGAACATCTTAAAAACTCTTTTGCTTCAATCCCCTTTAAAAAACTCTTGGCAAAAAGATAATTAAAGATAAATATTGACAATTATATTTGTAGTACTATGACAATTTCAACTGTAGTACTATGCTATTCTGTAAATAAGTACATTGCAGTTACTGGAAAGTTCAAACCTGATGGAAATCCTTCCTTATTGTGTATAGAAACCCACATGGTGGAATGTGACACTATTCCTATCAAATAAGATTGGTCCATTCGTGTGAGCCTTACAGGAGCAAGGATCTTTTCTTGTTCTTCACATCCCAGGATTAATGACACATTCAACAAATATTTGTTGAGTACACGAGTAAATGGGCAACTGAATGATTTTAGAGAACAAATATGACTTTTAAATAAAAAGTCTTCAAAGACACACTATTTAAAAATATCAACATCCAAAAAGCTGCAGAGAATAACGTAAGTCCATATATCTACCTTAAAATATTAATAGTTATTAAAATTTGTCACATATGGTTTATCTCCTTTTTTCTTTAATCGAAATAAAATAGTGCCTTCACTCCTTCCTTAGAGGCACCTCTCATCGTGAATTTTGAGGCTATTTTTCATGTTCATATTCTATATGTCTACTACATTTATGTGTATCAATAAAGCAACATATAGTAGAGGATTATTTTCCATTTTCTACATTTACATTTATATCTTGCTATGTGTATGATAGTGTCGCATTCTCCAATTTTGTTCACAAATTACAAGGTACATTTATGAGAACTATCCATGTTGATTACATATGTTCTGTGCTTAGTCGCTCAGTCGTGTCTGACCCTTTGCAACCCCATGGACTGTGGCCCGCCAGGCTCTTCTGTCCATGGGGATTCTCCAGGCAAGCATACTGAAGTGGGTTGCCATGCCCTCCTCCAGGGGATCTTCCCAACCCAGGTCTCCCGCATTACAAGCAGATTCTTCACCCTCTGAGCCACCAGGGAAGCCCTGGTTGCATATAGATGAATTTTATTCATTTTATTGTTTAGTAGTTTTCTGTCTTACATTGTAATTTTGTCTACCCATTTTTTGACACACAGATTGTTGCAGGTTTGTTCACTGTTCTGGAAATGTCTCCACCAGTGTCTGTCTAGGGTCCCTCTGTGTGCGTGTGTGGGAGCTTCTCGGAGGCCTGTTCCTGGCAAGGAGTGTGTGTTCTGTGTTCTGTGCTCTTTGCAAGGGCGATCTTAATTTTTTCTGACACCAGTGCAGGAGAGTACCTTTCCTCCATATTCTTTCAAACAGGCTTTAGTATTTAACTAGTAAAATATGCAAAATAGATTTTAAAGTTCATGGTAGATGGCTTAACTGTTACTGAATTCTGCGAAATTCACATTCTTTTTCACAACCTTAAAGGGGAAGGGAAAACAGCATAGTGAACGAAACACTTGTGAATGAAAAGATGGAATAGCCTTGGAATAAAATAGGAACCATTAAGTTAAAAATCCTTTGGTTGCCCTCCATTGAGGGTTTCTTTGGAACCACACTGAAGTGTGTCTCATTATCAAATGGGTGGTGACTAATCCCCTCCCAGCCTCCCACGACAGTCCTGGCTGAATAGACTCCATAATAATCATTTCTCAGTCCTAAATACTTGGTCTTGTAGCAGCCTGAACTGATGCTTTTGAGAGGCCTCTTACAAAATGCAAGTAGAAACTAATGAGAAGTTCTGGATTAAAAAGCTTAAGTGAGTAAGAATCAGCTTTTACAGTTATTGGATTAACCATCCTGACCAACCTGAACATCTTTTAGAACCTCTTTTTTTTTCTAGAAAAGATATCATCTCTTTTATGTGGAAACTACTATTAGCAGAAATGAAACCCTGGTTTTGTCAGAAAGAAAAAAAAAACTTTATGACTAATTTTATGGATCAGGTTTCTTTCTCTTAGCTCCTGACAATGGGTCCTGTTTTCTCCTCATTTCTGCAGGAGGAGCACGTTTCCTTGCCATGGTTTTTGCCTTTCATGTATAAATAGCAAGTGTTAGATGGGCTTTACCTCAAATCTCTTCCATTCGTCTCAGGTTCTCATTCTTCAACTGAAACGACCTGCTCAATCTGGCAAATGACCGTGGCTAATATGTTCTTTATCTTTTGCCCAAATTCTCCATTTCTCTTGCCAAATATTTTTATTCTTGAGAGTACGTTTCTACTTACCCAGCTCCAGAGTCTCCAAAATCTCCTGATTATGAAGTCCTCCTGGGTACCACTCACTGCCCTTGCCATCAGAAAATCAGCATTTGGTCATTTGTTCCTTTCCTGTCTCATGGCTTCCCTGGTTGCTTAGACGGTAAAAATCTGCCTGCAGTGCAAGAGACCTGGGTTTGATTCCTGGGTTGGGAAGATCCCCTGGAGAAGGGAATGGCAACCCACTCTAGTTTTCTTGCCTGGAAAATTCCGTGGACAGAGGAGCCTAGCGGTCTATAGTCCATGGGGTTGCAAAGAGTCGGCCACGACTGAGTGACTAACACTTCCTATCTCAATCTGATTGGTGTGAGATGTTAAATTATAGGTTAAAAAAGGTCTCTTCAGGGCTGTTACCTTGAGATGCCTGGACAAAAGACATGAGAAGGAGTAGAGGACAGGAGTCGTGTGCTGGCTATTGCTCTGTAGAACTTGGCTTGTTGTGAACTTAGAAAGTCTGAAGCACAAATGCTTTAGTGTCTACTTACCTGTTATCTGTGATAAATGGCACAGAACAGATTGGTTTTTCTCACCACACAGTATGCTTTCAGGCCACTTGAATACTGCCCCCATATGGATCTGGTAAACATCCAAGTTTGCATCCCTTTGGGCTAAGGAGAAGGGTGATGGGGAAGGAATCGGTGGGGGTGGAGCACAGAGAACAATAAAAATAGATGAAACAATAATACTAGCTGGTACTGTCTGTTGTTCGGGGTCATCTGCCCTGCCCCTTGCCTTTCATTGTCACAGAAAACTGAAAATTGATTGAATTTATTAAATCAAGAAGGTGACAATGGTGATTCCATTTAGCTGCCTATAAACCTGAGGGATTCTTTCACAGCTAAGCAAATAGTTATGCAGCTAATGCCTCTAAGAAAATAAGCAGCAGGTCCAAGGGAAATTAAACTCTCTCCTTTCGCCAACTCCCTTTCTATTATATTCTACGGGAAATGTGTATCTGTGAAGGATTTCTGAGTCATTTGCTGTAGGCAAATACTTGTGTGGACCTAATGGAGTATAGAGCAGTAAAAGCGGAGGTTATCACTCAGGGAGGAAGGCGGACAGTGGTGTGATGGATGTGAACTAGGGCAGGGTGTCTCTGAGGCACTTGTCACAGCCCCAAAGCTCTCACGAAGCAACACCAGCCACAGGGGCTCTCCTTCCAGAGGCAATGGAGGTCCAGTCTCTGGCCCTTCAGTGACCAATGCGCTGACTTTACAGAACTAAAAGGAAAGGGGCAGGAAGTCACACCCTCCCCCACACTCGCTTGAATTGGAATGAAGTAAGTTCTAGAACTGCAGGCAAGGTCACAGACCACTCTGCTTCCCTCTGATGTTTGTAATGCTACTATTCAGAACCCCAGGTGGCCCAGTGGTAAAAAGAATCTGCCTGCCAGTGCAGGAGATGCAAGAGATGAGGGTTTGATCCCTGGATCTGGAAGATCCCCTGAAGTAGGAAATGGCAATCCAGTCTCTTATTCTTGCCTGGAAGATTCCATGGGCAGAGGAGCCTGAAGGGCTGCAGTTCAAAGGGGTGGCAAAGAGGTGGATGTGATTAAGCAACTGAGCACACACACACAATGCCATCATTTACACTTTTATTCCTTCCATCAGAACATTGTCTTTGGTTCAGAAAAAGCACATTTTCTAAAAGAGATACTGTGAACCTTCATTGTTCATCTCACTCTGACTGTAGCCGACTGGATGAATTGCAAAAAACAAGAGGCTGCTACCTGTCTATAGACAAGTTCCATCAAGGTCATGAGAAGGGGATGGGGATGTTCATTCTTCAGGGAGCTTAGAAATCAGAGAGAAAATTCCTCCTTCCTCCCCCATCAATGTGCTTGTCATGTTAGTAAAATAAGAATAAGCTTGACCTACAAGGGCAGCCTTCAAGCAGCAAAATAGTTGTTGCTTTTCAGTCGCTAAGTCATGTCCGACTCTTTGTGACCCCATGGACTGCAGCACGCCAGCTTCCCTGTCCTTCACTGTCTCCCAGAATTTGCTCAAACTCACGTCCACTGAGTCAGTGATGCCATCTAACCATTTCATCCTCTGCCACCCTCTTCTCCTTTTGCTTTCAGTCTTTCCCAGCATCAAGATCTTTTCCAATGAGTCAACTCTTCACATAAGGTGGCCAAAGTATTGGAGCTTCCTTCAGGAGCAATATGATATTGGAGCTTCAAGGAGTTTCAAGGAGCAAAATAGCCAAAGGAAAAAAAAATTATATAAAGCATCGGTTTTCTGATGCCCTGTGTTAGGAAGAGGAGTGAGCCCTCTTGCAGCAGCAGCTCTCAGACCCCCTTCTTCTGGTATCTCTCCAGCCTGTGACCTGTGGCCAAACCCCAGTGACCTTAACCCAGACTCAGCCTCTGTGAACTGCAGTATCTTTACCAACGAGTTGTCCTTTATGGAGCCCTGGCTGTTGATCACCTTATGTCCTGGTGATATGCTGGGTGATGAGGGAGCCCTTATCTGGTCACCAATTTCTCCTTCTAGCCCTCTCATTTTCTGCCTCTCAGAGTCATTAAGTGGCCTCAACTTCTTTCTGCTCAGAAAAGCTAATGTGTCCCCAAAGTGATGATTGGAACCAGGGCATTCACCTTGGTTGCCTTGTCTCTTTCAAGGATGGAACACTTGGGGCAGGGCAGGGTCATCAGCTGCTTCAGGGAGATTCTGCCTTCTTTGGGTCCAGATATTTGTTTTAACTTATCTACAAGGTTAATGGATTTAGTTGTGTGTTAGATTGTAATTAAGGATTCGTCTCAATTAATGATGCTGGTGTAGGAGAAGCCATAAACTCTCCCATGGCTCAGCAAGCTTAGGCTTGAAATAAAAAAGTGTTTTGGGGGAAGTTCCCTTCTCCTAGTATATGCTTTTGTGCACATTGAGTTCAATCAGTATTGACGAACTGATCTCTTAGAAAGAAGATAAGTGCATTAGACTTTATCGTGTCTATCCGGTGAGTCAGTTGCTATGCTTCAAGTGTTAGTATCAGGCACTCTTCTGAAACTTTACTTTCAAAGTAATGGAAAAGTGGAATACATTATTTATTGAGAACTTTGGTCATGAAATGCCCTGATCTCTTGGGCTTCCCAGGTGGCACTAGTAGTAAAGAACCTGCCTGCCAATGCAGGAGATGTAAGAGATGTGGGTTCGATTCCTGGGTTGGGAAGATCCCCTGGAGGAAGAAATGGCAAGCCACTTCAGTATTCTTCCCTGGAGAATCCCATGGGCAGAGGAGCCTGGTGGGCTACAGTCCATAGGGTTGTAAAGAGTCAGACAACTGAAGTGACCTAGCACACACACTCTTGAAGCAATAAGGTTAACTATATAACAGTATAACATGTGAAATAATATACAAGTTGGTCCACAGTTAATAATGATTAATGAGTAGAAGAAAGAGGAGAATGTTTTAAAATAGGTCAGAAATGTAGTGCTTATGTTGGTTCATATTTTTGTTTGAAAATTTTAAAATCAGTAAATGTATCATTTTCAATTATTTGAAATATGCCATTAAGAATTATGGATTTAAGGTTTCCCATAAATGCATTTAATCTTTTAAGTATTAGTGCTATTATAAAAACTGTGGAGGATCAAGTGAAAGCATGTTAAATGGAAATCTTACAAGAAAGAAGAATGGCAGTACTTTGAGTAGTGTACTGTATATTTTTCTAAGATGAAATTAAATGTCATGTATTTGGGGAGCCCACTACCGTTTTTTTTCTTAGGGAGACAACAACCTCGTAACCCTATAGGAGGCTGAATACTTATGGTAAATTGAAATAAATATACCAGTTAGAAAGGAGACCAAGAAAGCGCGAATCTATGTGAATGGAAACTGTCTCAAGTGCCATAGACACTCTGTTAACAGGATCGTTTGGATCATGAATGCAGACCAACTGTAAGCCAAAAAAAATCTCAAAATGTAATTGCATCCTAAAGCAACTGGACATGGTGGGCATTAGGTCTTACCCCTGATCCAGCCTCTTAAAGGTGCGGCCTGAATTGCTAAGGAACTGTGTGGTGCCTCTGATGGTGGTGAGAAAAGGGTCACAGCAGCACATAAAGGCTGGGTGAGTCTAAAGTGAATGAAGCTCAAGGATCTGTCCCAGCCAGGCAGCTGTTTCTCCATGACTCTGTGCATGTAGTATCTGTCATTGGCCTTGTGCTTAAAACATTTCTCTGCAGACTTCTTTCTCTGTGTGTGTTCTGAGATCCAGGACTGCAAGATGTGGCCAACAGTTCTTTCATCCTCGCTTCTAAGGAAGCTCTAGAGATGTGGCCATGTGAAGACCTCTCCACGCTGTGTAAAGGTTCTGGTAACTTTAAATGTTAGTGAATCGGTGTATTCTTCAGTGTAATTTCATGTGTGAAACAAATTCAATGAAAAGTTTCTTGATCCACTTTTAAAATACTGATGATTTTCAGTTCAGTTCAGTCTCTCAGTCGTGTCCAACTCTTTGTAACCCCATGAATCACAGCACGCCAGGCCTCCCTGTCCATCACCAACTCCCAGAGTTTATCCAAACTCATGTCCCTCCAGCTGGTGATACCATCCAGCCATCTCATCCTCTGTCGTCCCCTTCTCCTCCTGCCCCCAATCCCTCCCAGCATCAGGGTCTTTTCCAATAAGTCAACTCTTCGCATGAGGTGGCCAAAGTATTGGAGTTTCAGCTTCAGCATTAGTCCTTGCAATGAACACCCAGGACTGATCTCCTTTAGGAGGGACTGGTTGGATCTCCTTGCAGTGTAAGGGAATCTCAAGAGTCTTCTCCAACACTATAATTCAAAAGCATCAATTTTTTGGTGCTCAGCTTTCTTCACAGTCCAACTCTCACATCCATACATGACCACTGGAAAAACCATAGCCTTGACTAGATGGACCTTTGTTGGCAAAGTAATGTCTGCTTTTTAATATGCTGTCTGGGTTGGTCATAACTTTCCTTCCAAGGAGTAAGCATCTTTTAATTTCATGGCTACAGTCACCACCTGCAGTGATTTTGGAGCCCAAAAAAATAAAGTCTGACACTGTTTCGACTGTTTCCACATCTATTTCCCATGAAGTGATGGGACCAGATGCTATGATTTTAATGGTGAATAAATGAAGGTACATGTTAATCCAGTGACAATCACTGTACCTAAGTAAATGTCCAGGGTTATGTACTATAAAAAGAGGCACCTCTACCCTGCTACCTAGTATAATATGTAGCACAGAGTCTCTGAAGCAGAGTATCAATTTAATAAATATTGGTTAAAGAAATAAATGAATTCAGACAACCAGAATTAGTTCTAAATAGGAGAGATAAGTGCCACGTGTAGCATCTAAATAAGGGGTCTGAGTAAGGTCATCAGTAGTGCTTTAGTGTGATGTTATGCAAAATTTGATGCTGTGTTTTTATTCTAAAAGATGTTTAATGTGTATTAGAGAAACCTATATTTCTTGGCAGAGTTGTTTCATATGTGTGTGTATTTGTGTGTGTTCAGTAGGTCAGTTGTGTCTGACTCTTTGTGACCCCAAGAACTGTAGCTTGCCAGGCTCCTCTTTCCATGGGATTTTCCAGGCAAGAATACTGGAGTGAGTTGCTCTTTTCCTCCTCCAGGGACCTTCTGACTCAGATATCAAACTTGCATCTCTTGCATCTCCTGTACTGGCAGGCAGATTCTTTACCACAGAGCCACCTGGGAAGCCCACATAGTTGTTTTACTCTTACGCAGTAAATTGCTCAAAAGTGGTGGGTTGCACCCAGAAGTGCCAGGAAATCATTGAGGAAGTCACATGATGTGTGAGAGCGTGACATTCAGGCCAGCGCCGATTAATGCATAGGCAGCACTGCCCACCTAGCTGATCAACTGTTGTGTGTTGCCTCTTTAGTAATCTCTGGTCTGTGCTCTGAATCATGTCTTAACGATTTCAATGTGTGTTTTTGATATTACTCAGTATTTAGCATACGTTAAAGGCGTAAAATCAATTGTGGCTATTTCTTGTGGCCATTTAGTACTGCGGGAAATGTTGTGTTTTTTCCCTTCCTGTTTGTGACAGTGAAGCTTAGGAATAAGACCATGTTCATATCAAAGCTCTGTTACTTATTTGCCGTGAAAGCCTAATATTTCTAGTATAAACTTATAATATTTCTTAGCCTCAGTTGACCTGTCTGTAAAATGGGTCTACTCTTCTCAGCCTCTGTTGAGTTACACAAAGTCCCCTTGGAACTGGACAGCTGAGGAGGGCTGGAAAGGAAGTGTAGTTGTCTTGGTTTGGCCCAGTATCTCCATTATTCTTGAGGAAATAAACCATGGAGGCCAAGGGGAGACTCAAAAGGAGGTTGGGGAAGCAAGAAGCAGCCAGGTTGGTAGAGAGGAAGTACAGGAGGCGGATTCCTGCTAGAGCTTGGTATCTTGACAGCATCTAGAAGTTAGAGTTGGTAACTTGACAGGGAGGGGCCAGACAGTCAGAATAGAAAAATCAGAAACAACTCAAAGCGACTTCAGCTCCCGTTTGGTATAGAAACAAACAGTCCTACATTTTTTAGTATCGCCTGAGGTTTGCTATTAAGACAGAACATGATAGCTAATGTTCAAATTACGCTCAATATATTGTGAATTATAAAGAGAATTTTAAATTATGCGCAGGATATTGTGTTTAAGAAAATTCAGAAAATCTAAAATAGGACCTAGAAAAATTTTCATTAAAAGAGTCAATATTAAAATCTATAGTGTATCTTATTTAAAGTCTGAATTGTCTAGATTGAAAAGAACAACAAAATTTACCAGGAATACATTTGCAAAAAACTCCAGTCAGATGGAGATGACCTTTCATTCACATTTTAGCTTTGTGACACTGAATTTAGCAACAATTTCCTCATCTTTCAAATGGAAATAAAATTACTGCCCCCTTAGAGATGGTAAGAGGTTTAAAATCAGATAACCCTTAGCACTTAGCACAGTACCTAACACAAAGTCTGTGCTAAATAGAGGTTAGCTTTTATGATTGGTGTAATTACTACAGATGTTACAATCACTGTTTTACTAGTTCAAGATTCTATTTCTTGAAACTACTAAGACTCACTTCTTTTACATTAGCTGGAATTCTGTGCTTTGTACTCCCTTGCTTGGCCTGGATTTCCTGTTCTTTCATTGATTTTTCCAAACATTGTATTGATACTAGATAAATCAATGCCATTAAAAGCTTGGGAAAAGAGCTTATATTACATTGTGCGTGCTGGTTATAATTTTCCTTCTGCTTTCTTTTCTTGTCTTGGCTGGATGTTGGATATTTCTTTGGTGTTGTCTCCAGGCATGTTCATAGTTTTCCTTCCCAAGCTTAAGTAATACCTATATGACACTGCAGTTTGTCAGCCAAAATCCATGTACTAAAGTGTGTTCAGGTTAGTCTCTGTTCATCCTGCAACTGTATTTCTCTTCTTCCTTTGTCTCCCTCTTTCTGGTTATAATACTTCTTTTGGTTTAACAGAATGTCACAAGAACATTCTAAAAATGACACTGTGCTTTATCTACTTCTTGCGACATAACTGTAACTTGAGTGAATTTGTTTACAACAGAGAGAAGGCTTATGATATTTCTAAACAAACAAAAGTAACAGCCTTTACTGTTTCTTATATGCCATTCTTGGACTTCCCCAATGGCTCTGAGGTTAAAGAATCCGGCTGCAGTTCAGGATATCCCTGAAGATCCGGGAAGATTCCCCTGGAGGAGGAAATGGCAACCAACTCTAGTATTTTGCCCTCCAAATCCCATGCACAGAGGAGCCTGGTGGGCTACAGTCCAAAGGGTTGCAAAAAGTCTGACACAACTGAGCATGCACACATATATGCCATTCATAAAGCAGAAGCTTAAGTAGAAAAGGCCGAGTCTTTAATTGAAGTTAAAACAAAAAGTTTGAGTTTCAGTCAACATCAGATACTAGTCTTTATCTTGACAAGAGGCTTTGAACACTTTGGAAAGATAGCTCTGATTAAACATTTGTTGGCACATACAGAGTGGCATTCCAGGATCACGATCTGTGCTGTAACTTTGTATACCTGAAGTGTATTTTCAGAGAAACAAGAGCTACAGGGGGTGGCTGGGGTTTAATTGCTGAGGAGGATAAGAGACAAATATTTGACTGATGAATATAATATTTGACTGACGGGTATTCAAATAACTATTATCCTAAATGTACTAGAAAATTAAATAAACGAGAACTTTTCCATCTCATGAGTAATTTTCCCTAAAGGAATTTTAATTCCTTACTTCTGAGTGATATTTTTAAAATGTAAATCTGATCCATCACCACCACTCTCCTCCCAATACTGCCTAAAATCCTCAGTGACTTTTGGATGTGCTTAGAAGACAGTCCACTCTGTTTGGTGGAACCAGCACATCTTAGAGGAGCTGGCCCACTGAGTGCCTGTTTCACCAGCTTCCTGACAATCCTTCACTTTTGCAAATGCTCCACACTCCCTCCTGCCTCAGAACCTCCCAGAACACTTCCCCTTTTGGAATTCTCTCTCTTCCATTCTTTACAGGGTTGATTCTTTCTCCCCCTTCACTTCTCATTGTAACAGTTGCTTTCTGAGAGCAGGCTTCCCTGGTTCCCAATTTAAATTAGAGCCTCAAAGTTGCCATCTTCCATGGCTTCCTGTTCTTTCCCCTTATGGCTCATGCCACAGTGTAATGGTGTATTTATTTGTGTGTTTCTTTACCATCCATCTCACAATTAGATTGTAAACCTCATGAAGACAAGAATTCTGTTTTCTTCACAGTACATGGTACCTAGCCCAGTGTCTGGCAGATAGTGAGCCCTGGATAACTGTGAGCTGAATTGATAAATATGTAGGACTGCAAGAGAAGGATAAATCATTGAAATGGTTTGCATGGGTCATCTTGGCCTCTTTTCTACCTCTAGTTTGCTGTAAACATTCTACCTCTCATGAGATTCTCTTAAAGAAACCTTTATAAAATTATTTTAATTTGAGTATCAATGACGCAGATGTTTATGGAGTTACTGGCCGGGTGCTTCTACACACAAAGGTAAATTAGATGTAGCTTCTATGTTAACAGAATTCATAATATAAGCAGAGAGATAAACACTTATCTAGCTCTTTGGTGGCAATATGGGGAGGGTTCCCAAGGGTTTGTGTCTTGGGGAATTGTGGAGAGGATGGAAAAGACTTTCATAAAGGAGGTGACATTGAAGCTCACTGAGTTTCAGTGAGCTTCAGTTTCAGAAGAAGTAGAATGTTTATAGGTGGAGAATGTTGAAAGGCTCTTCTTGATGGGAGAACTAAAACGAGCTAAGGCAGAAAGCATCAAAGTCCATGCTGTGAGAGGTGCTGTATGGAGAAGGGTGAGTATTGGAGGAGAGCAGCAGGAAATGAGGCTGGAAGCATAGATTGGGCATCGGTCCTGGATCATTGGGGTGATTTTGCTAAGAGGTTTGGATATCATTCTGTAGGCCATAACGGGCTATAAAATGTTTAAAGCAGGTGAGTGAGAGAGCAGATCTGTATTTTAGAAACATAATACTTCTTTCTGAAGACCTTTTCAAGAGAGGTGTTGCAGGAGAGGGATGACAGTGCGAAGCTGAGTGGGTGGAAAGGAGCAGAAGAGGACGATGAATAATAACCAGGTTTGCAGAAGCTAGGTTATAAGGGGAGGGAAAATAATGATGGGATCTCTTTTTTAAATGTTTCTTTTAAAAAAATTATGAAAGTATCTCATGCTTAATAGAACTTGGAAAATGCAGAAATTTATAAAAAAAGAAAGCAAAGATTATAATATGCTTGTGGAAGGGAAAGCAGAGTTAAGGGAAAATGTTCTTTCTCATCCCACCCCCTCCTTCCCCCACGGTGTCTACAAGTCTCTTCTCTCATCTGGGTCTCCATTCGTTCCCTGCAAATAGGTTAATCAGTACCATTTTTCCAGATTCCATTTATATGCATTAATATTCAAATTTGCTTTTATTCAGGTTTATGCATGTGATTCTCACTGAACTTTTCATACTTTATAATTAAAAAAATAATAAATTATGTGGAAATTATGGAAAGATGATTTTTCAAGATAATGTGGCATTAAAAGTTTCATTTTCCTATTTTGTTTGATGGGTTGAATTTAAATAGATTTGAAACTCACCACTAAAGAAACTGAGGTTTATTTAGTACAAAAAAGATATTTGTACTAAAGATATTATTGATTTTTTACATTTTAATTCAAATGTTGGTCGCACTGTCCATTTTAAAGAAAATAGTTTTTGAATGGATTTTGGACCTTCTGCTCTTTATTCTATTTATCAAGCAATAAGAACTATGAAGACACTAGAAGTTGAATACTGTCAGGAAGTTAATCTCTCAGGTATTTTGAGCACAGAAACCAACATCCACAGGGCAAACGATTAAATCAGTTTTGACATAAATAAATTTAAAGATCCCAACTACTTCTTTAGCAGTTCATTCAGTGTCAAGAAAAGAAGCACACATTATGAATTTTTTCCTCTAGTTTTACACATTTAGTTGAGTTCTTTTTGTTTTGTTTTTTTTACCCCCCTCTTAACAAAAATTGGTCACAGTAAGGCATTTAAGGCAGGTCAACTTGAATTTCAAAATATTGTCTTGGGAACTACTTCAGTCTTTATCTTTGTCTTCCTGTTTATTTATAGACTGGAAAAGGAAGACAGCCTTTCCTGCTTTTTCAGTTTCCTAATGATGATATCTCAGTTTGTACTGAATTAATCCAGAGGAAGAAGGCATTCTTTCTATATCTACAAAAGAAACCAGCTCTGTAAAAAGCTGGAGTCAGGGCTGTCAAATTCAAGTGGTTTAGCAATCTCCACCTTTTTACTTTATTTAAAAGTTAACACAACTTTCTAAAAAATTCTTAGCCCTAAGATATATTAAAGATAATATTAATGTATTAAAAAATTGTAAGAATTGACAATATTGTAAAAGGAAATAAAGATAGTAAGCTGTAGTAAAAGTAACTTTGTTGACATTTCACTACTGATTGTGATATAAAATTTTGTTACTTTTGGCATGAAACTAAACTTAATAGAGCCTGTGTTCTGATTACCCTTTTAAAAAAATATTTTACATTCATTCATTCAGCAGACAATTTCTAAGAGTGCTGAATGTTAAGAATTCAGAGATAAGTAAGACCTAGCTCTTGCTTTCGCAGAACTCATAGTCTCGGGGGAAGGAGATGGTTTAATCTTCTCCATGGTTATCAAGGGCATCATCCCAACCATTGTCAAAGCCACTGTAGCCTCTCTTGACCCCCCAGAGTGTTCAAGAGAGCCGGGCTCCAGTATATGTGGATTTTTGGAGTCTTCGAGTACCATCTAGCAAGCTAGTTAGCAGTAATGGGAAGAGTGGGCCAAGGCTCCGTCATTAATCCATTCATTCACAAGCATAAGTGGTTGTCTGTGGCAGGAATGTCCTGTCCTACGTGCTAGCACTATCCAAATGGAAAGCACACTGCTGTCCTCAAGGAGCTGCGACACAACTGGGGAAATGAGCAAGTCAACATGCAAAGTCAACACAAGTCCAGTGTGATGGGATCAGTAACTGTAGACTTACATGGACATAACAGTAGAGTCATCTAGAGTCAGGGCTGTGGATTCAACAACCCTGTTGCACTTCCCTCCAGCAGCTACATCTCTCAGCTTCTTTTGTAGTAAGGATGGAGCCCTGTGACTGAAGTGTGGTAAGCAGAAGTGATATATACCACATCTTGGCCTGGGTATAAAATCTTTACACTCTTCCTTCTCTTTCTGAGATGACCTTGGTGATCAGGTGTAGATGATGGCAGACAGAAGGGATCTGGAGGTAAACAATGCCCCTCCCAAATAATACTGGACTGTAATATAAATGAAAAATAGATTTTCATTGTGTTAAAGTGCTAAAGTTTGAAGGTTATTTTTTATAGTAGTTAATCTCTACTGATTAATGTACTCTCTGTCCACAGTCAGGATACTTCCCCCTAATAAGTGTTAGTGAGGAAGGGGAGGAAGAGTGTCCCAGGAGGAGCATGCCAGGGGAAGGAAGAAAGCTTGGAACTTTCAGGAAACAGTAAGTAGTTTGGTGTGGTCAGGGGTGTAATGGAAGTGAACGGCAGTGTTTATGGATGGGGCTGGAAAGGAAAGTCAAAGACCGATCCTGGAAAATTTTGTGGGCCCAGCTAAGGGGGGAGAACTACTGAGACCTGAGGGAAAGCAGCCTCAGGGATAGAGTATGCGATGGGGTATTCAGGCAGTACAAAGGAGCTGACCTAGATTTGGAAAATAGTTTAGTAATAGAAATAGTTTCTCACAATAGAGATAATTTTTAGTCATGGTCATGCTTGGTGGGCTTTCCCACATGTTGTTCAATTGCTAAGTCATCTCTGACTCTTTGTGACACCTTGGACTGCAGCACACCAGGCTTCCCTGTCCTCCACTATCTCCCAGAGTTCGCTCAAACTCGTGTGTTGAGTCGGTGATGCTATCTAACCATCTCATCCTCTGCTGCCCTCTTTGCCTTTAGCCTTCAGTGTTTCCCAGCATCAGGGCCTTTTCAAATGAGTCTACTCTGCATCAGGTGGCCAGAGTATTGGAGCTTCAGCTTCAGCTTCAGCATCAGTCCTTCTAATGAATATTCAGGGTTGATTTCCTTTAGGATTGACTGGTTTGATCTCCTTGCAGTCCAGGGGACTCTCCAAGAAGTGATTAAAAAGCATCAGTTCTTTGGCTTTCAGGCTTCTTTATGATCCAGCTCTCACATCCATATATGATTACTGGAAAAACCATAGCTTTGACTATATGAACTTTTGTTAGCACAGTGATGTCTTTGCTTTTTAATACACTGTCTAGGTTGGTCATACCTTTCCTTCCAAGGAGCATGGTCTCTAAATGTCTGTGATTATAGACCCCTCCACTGATGCTAATGGGGGCATGGACATTGATAGATGTCCAAGTGACAGAACTAGGGATGTTTAGCCTGAAGGAGAGAGAACTTGGAGAGACCATAATCATTGCCTGCAGCAGGTGGAAGAGGGTTATACTTGACTGAGTAGCCCCAAAGTCTACTTAAGACAGATAGTGGATGGGTATGGAGACAGATTTGGGTTCAGTACAAGGAAGAACTTTTTGCTATAATTGCCTGAAAATCAGTCATTCAGTCCTAGAGAAGATGGCAGTAAGTCTTATGGACAGAAAGGATTGGAATAAACTGGCTTCACAGCTTGGAGGTTTGCCGTGCAGGTCGTTCAACTGTTGGGTAAGACTGGGATGAGATACCTTTTGAAGTCTTTGCATAGTCTCATATTCTGTGATATTGATCTGAAATTTAAAATTTTGCCCTGATTTTAAGGTTGAGGAAATGTATGATATAAGGTTTTAAAAAACTTCCAAAGAGAGAGAGAAAACTCTTATGTGCACAAATGTCTTTACCCAGAGCTAACCATTTGGCAGTTAATACATACTTTTTGTTGGGGCTGATGAATAGGCATTTTGTCTGCTTCACATGGCTAAATGACCTTGCCTAGATATCACTGAATGGTATCTCCATTAGAATGTCAGCCCCCAACAACAAGGCAGTGGGATGAAGGAAAAGGCAGATACTATCTTCCTCTGAGATATTGGGAAAGTTTCCCTTAAATCCTTTATTTATCAAAGCCAGAAAGCTCAGCTGTTCCTCTGAACCTGTCAGGCTTTCTCTCATTGCTGCCTCTGAACTGATGGATGGGGATTGATGGATCTTGCTTACCACATATGCATTGTAGCAAGACACAACTTTATTTAAAATACCATTAAGATGCAAACACTTTATAGCTACTCTGAAGGCCTTCTCTTACAACATGAATTATTCAAACAGCTCTTTAATAACTGCATTGATTTCCACAGTTAAGAGCAGATCAGATTCTGGAATCTGCTCAATGCCACTTAAATGTTTATAGATGTTAGGGTTGACAAAGATCTTTTAGATGCTGATAATTCCTTTCACTAGATTGGAATGCTAGAGATTTGGCATTATTAATAATGGTCTGTGTTTATTTTTAATAAATCAAGGAATATTGTAACAGCAGCCATTTAAGGTCTTCATTCTTATTCCATTTTGTTCCCAGGGTCATTGCCTAAAAATCTAGTTATGCTAAAAATCTGACCCAAAACTTTTACATTTATATTGATCAGAAACCTTTTTGTTTCTTTTGTAAAGATCAATATATTAAACATGTCTTAACCTGCTTGTATTGATGCATGTATTTAAAAATCTATGAATATTTATTGTGATAAAATCCAGTAAGATTGTAGCTTCTCAGATGCTTTTAGTACCCTATGAAAGAGGGGCAAATTAACTAATATGAGAAGAAATTATAGGTGAAGCCAAAATTAGATCTTTTGTTCTTTTCAATTGTCCCCTTACTTGGAAGTTTCTGGGAAGATGATTTCCATAGTGTTTTAGTCTGTGTGGACTGCCATAACAAAATACTATAGACTGGTTAGGTTAAAAACCAGAAGTTTATTTTCTCACAGCTCTTGGAGGCTGCAAGTCAGAGGTCAGGGTGCTAACGTGGTTGTGTTCTGGCAAGACCTGTTTTCTTTGTAAAATTTATTGTATTGAAGGATAGATGATTTA
Source organism: Dama dama (assembly GCF_033118175.1). Lineage (NCBI taxonomy): Eukaryota > Metazoa > Chordata > Mammalia > Artiodactyla > Cervidae > Dama > Dama dama. The sequence goes on from NC_083713.1 coordinate 38,398,314, forward strand.
CAACATTGTGTTAGTCTCTAGTGTGCAGCAAAGTGATTGAGTTTTATATGTATATTTTTTCATATTCTTTTCCATTATGGCTTATTGTAGGATATTGAATATAGTTCCCTGTATTATACAGTAGGACTTTGTTGTTTATCAACTTTCTATGTGATAGTTTGTACCTGTTAATCACAAACTTCCAATTCATTCCTCCCCAACCTCCTTCCCCCATGGCAACCACAAATCTGTTCTCTATGTCTGTAAGTTTATTTCTATTTTGTAGATAAGTTCGTTTGTGTCATATTTTTAGAATACACATATAAGTGATATTGTATGATATTTGTCTTTCTCTTTCTGGCTTGTTTAGTATGTTAATCTCTAGATCCATTCATGTTACTGCAAATGGTGTTATTTTATTCTTTTATATGGTAGAGTAATATTCCATCTTATACATGTACCACATCTTCTTTACCTGTTTATCTGTCAGTGGACATTTAGTTTGTTTCCATGACTTGGTTATTGTGAGTAGTTAGAGTTCTTCTCTTGATTTGCAGGCGACTGCCGCCTTGCTGTGTACTCTCACGGTCAATCCTTGGTGCTCACAAGGCACAGAGACTAAAGCCACCAATTCTATTGGCTTAAGATTCTACCTTTATAACCTCATTTAACCTTAATTTCTTCCTAAAAACTCTGTCTCCAAATACTGCTACACTGGAAGTTAGGACTTCTGTATAAGAATTTGGGAGGACAAAATTCACTCCACACCACATTGGCAGTGAACTCTGGAGTCAGACTGCTTGTGTTTAAATGTGACCTGGAGCAACCTACTTACTCTGGTCTGTTTCTCAGTTTTGTATAAACTGAGAATAAAGAGTAATGTTTTCAAGGTTTTATCATGTTGAATAAATGAGTTAAAACATACAAAGTACTTAGTGCATGGCATATATGAAATATTCAATAAATGTTAATTATTATTATTGAATATCAAACTATGTATTTATGTCTTAGCTAATAAGACTTTTGTGATTTCATATATGTATTCTCCAAGTATTTGTGTTTATATATCAAATGATTACTAGCACTGGAAATTCAGAGCCTGCCTTAAAAATTTTCCTTCTGAAATTTGGTGGGTACTTAATTGTAAGAGGATAAAGTATATCTTATTTTATAAAGTGCTTATAAAGAAATTGTTCTCATCAGTGTTGATCTAGTCACCCCCCTTCTCCCTATCTTATCCTGTCTCCCAGTGCTAGAGAATGCTCTCCAGACAGACTCTGGACCTTCTCTGTCTATAACCTAAAGTTTTCAGGATGACATTGTACACAAATAGCAAGGGCAGAGTAACTTTCCTAGTGACAGAAAGAGGAATTCTCTCCTTTGCCTATTTTTCCACTTAACCCTTTTACACATACTCGCGCGCGTGCACATACACACACACACACACACACATTCACTTTCCTACTTGTACAGTAAAAAGCAGAGTATATGGTTGCATATCTTATTGCTGTGGAAATCAAGATACTTTATCCATAACAGGAAATTCAATAATCTTTGGACTACCCAAAGGGAGTTTTGGGTGAAAGCATCCTCATTTAGTTATTGTCTTGGAAAGCTAAGTATGACAACTTACCAGTAGCTCTATAGGTAAGATATGGTTGCCTGATTCGTTGGCTAATATTCCATTTCTTGTGTTAGACTGAACACTGACTGGAATTTGAATTGAATTAAAAGGGTAGAGAAAGTGCACTTAACTGATGCTCAAATAATAAATTATTTTTCAAGATTTGCAACACATGCCATCAGACAGTCTACAATCCTTCCTGGCTCTTTCTGGAGCTGTGTTTTCTGTCAGCATCAGTCATTTCTATTTGGCAGGCAGGCTTAAACAAAAGAAGGAGAAGAAGCAAGACAGACCGTGCCCATGAATTCTCTTTGGCCCCTTCCTCCCTAGCCGTTCACCTTTCCTGCCTTCTGAGTCTGCGTTGCAGGCGTTGGACCTACGGCTCCCCTCCCTCTCCTGTTTTGAGTACATGAACAAGTCACAGATACTTTACACTTATAAACGTTTCATTCTAAACAGTTGTACTTCTGAGTCAAATTATAAGACTTTCACTAAAATTAGGAAACCTCAGAGTCTTTTTATATCTGAGCTCTTGCTTCAAAAAAGTAAAAGTGAAATATTTATGTAGTGCAATTTGTAGCTGCTGTAGGATGCGCAGTTTAAGTAATCTGTCCTTGTAATACTTTTCAGTGTTAAGATGGCCAGTCCTACTAGTTATTGAATGCAGTAAAAAATAAAATCAGCATGGTGTGGGCATGTACCATTTGCATGCAAATTAAGGCTTTTATAAATTATTTTTCATTTGTATTGGGATGCAACTATTTTGCAAACTGTGGGCAAATATATTGTCAAGAAACAGACCCTTTGGGGAAAAAAGTGAACTTTCACACCCATCTCTGTACTATAGAATTAATTTGAATGGATCGCAGACCCATATGTAAACTCAGAACCATAAATCTTCTGGAAGACATGGGAGGATATCTCTATGACCTCAAAGTAGACAAAGATTTCTTGGAAACTACACAAAAAGCACATTGTCAGCTTTAAAAACTGATTAATTGGACACTATCAAAATTAAACATTTTTGTTTGCCAAAATATACCTTGAAGAAAATGAATGGACAGGTACCACCTGGTAAAATAGTCACAATACATGTATCTGACAAAGGACTTAAATCCGAAATACATAGAGAATTTTTACAAATCCATGAGAAACTGCCAACTCAAAGACTGAACAGGTACTGCACAAATAAAGATATATGGATGGCCAATATGCTCAGAAAAGATGATTGACATTATTAGACATCAGGGAAATGCAAATTATAGCCACAATGAGATGCCATTTCACATCCACTAGAGTAGCTGAAATATAAGAGAATGCCAATGACAAATGTTGGGGAGGACATGGAGAACCTGCAGTTCTCAGTCAACAGTGGGAGTATAAAATGGTCTAACCACATTGGAGAGCTGTTGGACAGTTTCTTAAAATGCTAAACAGTTTAGCATTTTAATGCTAGCAGTTCCACTTCTTAGGTATTTACCAATGAGAAATAAAAATATATTCCTACAGAAAGAATTGCATAAGAGTCTTTATAGCAGTCGTATTCATAAAGCCAGACATTAGAAACAATCCAAATGTCCATGGAAAATGGATAAACAAATTCCTTTATAATGGGATACTACTCATCAATAAAAAAGAACAAACTACCAATTTAAGCAACCACACTGGTGAATCTCAAAAATAGTTTGAATGAAAGAAACCTGATGCAAAAAAAAAAAAAAAAGCCTTTTTTCTATGATTTCATTTACATGAAATCCAAGGTAAATCTAACTTATGTTGATAGACTTCAGAAAGTGGATGGAGAGGGAGGTTAACAGGAGAGGGGCATGGTGGAACTTCTGAGAGATGGAAATGACCTAAGTCGTGTTTTGAGTGGTGGTTACACAACTGTATACAGTTGTCAGAATTCATGGACTAAACATTTAAGATCTGTGTATTATATCTCAATCTTGTTTAAAAAAAAAAAAAAACAAGACTCTGTCTTCCTCTGTCAAAACGTTTGCAGACTGATGAATAATCCAAGATGGGATCCTAGAGAATGTGAGAAAATGTTATATGTGAGATTCTTGGAAGAAGAAGACATTGGCTGCCTCCCATGTGTACAAATATGTCTGTGCTATCTGAACCCCTCAAAAGAATGTTAGAGAAGAGGTCTTGGAGTCAGCAACCTACTGAGGTAATGGAAAGCACAGCTTCAGTACCAGCAGATGCTAGGGGCATCACTAAGAAGGCCATTTTAGAGTGAACGCATGTTGGTGAGGTGGGTAGGGGTGGGTTGTAGGGGGTTTTGCTAGCAGTAAAGGTGGCAACTCTCATGCTTCCCCTAGAGGAGAAGGTGGTAAGTGGAGATCCTTGCAAGGATACTTCTGATGTTCCTCGGCTTGGGAATAACTGACCAAAAGAACAGTCAGTCGATGTTGAAGATGGAGCTAAGGTGGAAGACTCTAAAGTCAGGGATGCTGGATTGGTTTAGGTGTCAGAATTGTACGTAGACATGGTTTTTGAGGCCAGGCCTTTTGGGTCCCATCTCAGGGAGGAAGCTGGATCCATTTGGTCAATTTTCGTGATGGAGAAGGAGAATTCCTTTATGTTCCCAGGTACTGGAAAGCATTGATCCTCCAAAGATTGCCTTTTGTCTGCATAAACAATAGGCTTTATATAACTTGATACCCCTATGGAGTCCCTTCAAATGATCTCAAAGAGTATTCCTGACTTCTGAATGCTTTGAATGCTGCTGAAAAGCAAAAAGGACTTGCTGGGGAGTCAGAAAGGACATCAGCATCAAAGTCACTTCTCTTCCTGCAATGGTAGGAACAGCAGGGCCCTAAGGCATTTCTTATTTCTTGTCCAGGTCCTGTCAAAAATCTCAGCTGATCACAGGAGGAAAAGTGGTATGAACAGGGTGATTCTCCTGCATTTTTGGAGTCAGGCTCTTGAAAACTGGTTTAGAGAAATTTATCATTAACCCCTTATATGGAGAATTATAGAATATGGCTATAATTGGAAATTTGTTTTAGAAAAACTGTTAAGTATGACTTGAGTCCCTTAATAATCAGTGCCTCTGATTTTTCCTGAATGACAGAAATACATATTGCATGTGATGCAGACTGTTCTTTCCTATCTGTACTTCTCACAGTTTGAATACTTCTTATGTTGCATGCATTAACGATTAAAAAATGTCACAAGACAACATCCATCAAACACTTGGGAGGTTGACTCAGAAGGAAGCATCATATTCATAAACTGCATGTGTTCTTATGGTTATAGACATTTCAAGATTCCTTTGTTGGCCATAAAATTGGTCATGTTTCAACATCTGTAACTCCTGTGCATATAGGAGATGAAGATTCTGTGTCGTGAGTACTGACTTGGGGTGTTGGCATTTCTGACAGAACTTGCAATTTTTCAGATTGACCGAGGCATTGGGTAGACTTTGAATTGTGGATTGTATTCTGTTCTTGCTAATTGTGCCATACTGGGAGCAATTGCTAGAGAAATAACAGTTCATGCTTTGCACCTCTCCCCTCCTCAGAGGACCTTTAGGAGGGCTCAGATGGGAGCCACAAACTAGACAAAAAACGAAGGTAGCAGTGGTGGAACTAAATCAATGTCACTAAGGGTAACCATGAAGGTCAAATTGACGGCCTTTAGGATAGTAGTCGCCGGTAGGCTGTTGTAGTTTTATGTAATTTTTTTTTTTTCACCTTGAACATCACTCAGGGTTCAGTCTGAGTGGATCGTGAAAGCTAAAGCAGGTTTTACCTTGGAAAGTGTCCCCTTTAACATTTTAGACTTCTCTAGCTACCCAGGTTTTTTTTTTTCATGTCATTCATATTTATTTTACCTATTAAAAATATTTTCCCAGCATCATTTCATTCCAGGGAAACGAAGCAGTCTTCTACAATCGAATAAGATTAATGTGCAAACTTAGCACTTATCTACTTATGTTTTGTAATGATTTAAAGTTCTTATCTCATTGTCGAATAAAATATTCATGGTAAAAAAGGAAAGACAAGAAATAGAGTGGGAGGAGGGGTGAGATTCTAGGATGTACTTCAAAGACAGACAACCCGGCTGCTTAATTTCAGTTAATCTGGCTACTTTTCTTCATTATCCTTTTCAGTTGAAAGGCTTCAGCTGAGGATTCTTTTGCTAAAATCATTCTCTCAGATCAGTGTAAAAATGTATGCTGTAGTTTTCCAGGAACCCATTACTCTGTTAGCGCCTTTCTTTTACTTTCTTTTTGTTCAGTGGTGGTAATAATCATGAGACCAGTGTAGCAGGAGGCCTCGGGGATGAGCTTTGTGTTTGGGTGAGCCTTTTCCATGGTAGTAATACCTTCAGAGACACTCTCGTTCAGTCATATTTGAGCTTGGGTGAAAATGGTCAACTATAATCCCAAGTTATTTCTTTTGTTCAGAATAAAAAATAAGGAAACAAATTTGGTAGTAAAATATGGAAGAGATAAATAAATCATAAATCAACCGAAAGCTGCATCGCTGAAGACAACAGTGATGCATTTTTCCTGTGACATGGGAATTTAGTCAGGGTTGGTAACTCCAAGTGCTTGCAGCTGAGGTGGGGCATTGGGCTATATTTCAGCTGGTGGCTTCAGTGGACTGGAAAGTTGTGAAGCCTTCACTTTCTAAGAGCAGGTGCTTCTTGCTTTGTTCTTATTCTTTCTTCTCCACCTGAGTAGCTTGCCCTTTCTCATGGGACCATCTTCTCAAGGTGGTTGTACTTATCTCACATGGTGGCTGTCTTCCAGAAGGAAAGGTGGAAACTGCCAAAAACAGCATCACTTCCACCACATTTTATTGGTCAAAGCAAGTTACCTGTCAGCCCACATTCCAAGTGAATTGAGAGAGACTGCACTTCTTGATGGGAGGAGCGACTCTTGAGTACAGGAGGGCGAGGAATTGATGGTGGCTGTTTGGAGATTATTGGCCAAGGTTATTTACTGACGTCAATTAAACAGAAGGCACAGTTTTAGAAAAATTGCCAATTTTGTTTGTTCCAGTAAGGTGGACTGCTGCGATGGTTAGAAACCTTTCTTGATGGATTGTTTCATAGAGGTGACTTTATAAATCCAATAATGTTGATCAGAACTCCTTCCCCACTTCATATCCTTCTCAATTTATCAATGCTTAATTAAGTCATAACTTGACTATGTGACGGAACATTTATTTTCATGCTATAACTAAACCTCAGAATGCTGTAATGAATGCATTCTTGGTTCTTAGGAAATTTGGACAAAGAAGTTCAATTTGGTCTGGATCTGAAAATAATTCTAGATTTAGATTTCCCATTATTGTACTTCAGTGGACCATATGACTCTTCTTGTTTTTCCTCTTACTTCTTGGAGGGAAAAGTATATGTCCATTTTCTCATAGCCAGAGGTGATCTTAAAAATAAGTGCTTTTTGTAGAAGAAAAACTAAGGCTGCAATTCTCATATAAAAACCCTTCCAAATATGAAGACTAGTCTATGGCTTGGTGAATATAAAAATCTATTCCTGTTACATTCTAATTATTAGATAATAAAATATATTGCATGATTATTGTGTACTAAGTATTCTGAAGAAAGAGCCTTGGAATAGGAATAAGATGATTGATGTTCTGGTTGCCTTTGGCAAGTCACTTAACTTTAAGGCTTTCTCTTTTTGTCTTTTTATCCAAGTTATTTCTGTTTTTTTTTTTTTTTCTTTTAAACCATTAAAAAATTAAGATATAGTTAGTATACAATATTGTGTTAGTTTTAGGTGTGTATTCTTTTTCAGATTCTTTTCCATTAAAATAAGTTCTTATAATATATTGAATCCAGTTCCCTGTGCTATATACTTTATCTGTTTTATATACAGCAGTGTGTAGTTGTTAATCCCAAACTCCTAATTTATCTCCGCCTGGCCCCATCCCTACTATACTCTTTGGTAATCATCAGTTTGTTTTCTATGTCTGTGAGTCTTTCTGTTTTATAAATAAGTTCATTTATATCTTTTTTTTTTAAGACCCACATATAAGTGATATCACATGTATTTGGCTTTCTTTGTCCAATTTACTTCCCTTAGTATGCTAATCTCTAGGTCTATCCATGTTGCTGCAAATGGCATTATTTCACTTTTTATGGGCTAAATAATATTCCATTGTATGTATGTACCACATCTACTTTATCTGTTTCTCTGTCAGTGAACATTTATATTGCTTCCATGTCTTAGCTATTGTAAATAGTGCTGCAGTGAACATTGGAGTGAATGTATCTTTTTGAATTAGAGTTTTCTTCAGATATGTAAGGCTTTTTCATAATGTATAAATTGAGGAGAATAATTCCTACTCTTCCTTCCTCAGAGAGTGAGATTTAAATAAATAAAAGTATTCAGAACCACACAGAAGATATGATAACTGGTGATAAGAAAAATGTTGGGATACAAAAAATGAGAAAGAACTGAATTTAGAAAATACACATGTGTGTGTGTGTATTCCCCCGAAGGGGCTCAAGTCTCAGAGAGTATTTTTGGTAGAGTATCTAGTTAAAGCATAGAAATAGTTTAAGATAATCCCAATGATTTCCAGAGAGAGTAAGACTTTTTGTTGTTGTCATTCTGCTTGTCTCTCCTAATTATGTAGACAGTTTGGGTCAGGCTGAACTGCCCGAGCCAAAATACCAGTGCCTTTAAATGTTTAATTTCTTGTAAAAACTGGGTAACATGGCAGAATGCTGAACTACAGGAATCAGGATTGGGCTTGTCCTTTCTGCCCTGACATTCTATCATTTCTGTCCTTCCTTGACAGTACTTACTATGGTTGAAGATCGTTGTCATGGTCACTTTAATAAGGATTTTAAAACATCATCAGATAATTATCAGAAAAAAATAATTCTAGACACCTGCTGACCATAGAATAGTTGACAGACTTAGCTAACTGTATACAGACATACTTCGTTTTGTTGCACTTGGCTTTATTGCACTATGCAGATGTTGTGCTTTTTACCAGTTGAAGGTAACCGGCACTGAGCAAGCCATCTTCCCCACAGCATTTTGCTTATTTCATGTCTCTTTGTCATATTTTGGTAATTCTTGCAGTATTTCAAACTTTTTATCATTACTGTGTTTGTTATGGTGATCTGTGATATGTGATCTTTGATGTTACTGTTGTGATTGTTTTGTCCATGTAAGATGACGAACTTAATCATGTGTGATCCGTGATCACAACTGCTCCACCAACATGCTCTTCCCTGTCTCCCTCCCACTCCTCAGGCCTCCCTGTTAGATAAAACAATTTTGAAATTAAGCCAATTAATAAACCTACAGTGACCTCAGAGTGTTCAAGTGAAGGAAAGTGTCACACATCTCTTATATTGTCAGAAACGAAATGACTAAGCTTAGTGAAGAAGGCATGTCATAAGCCAAGAGAGGGTGAAAGTTGCCTCCTTGTGCCAAACAGTTAGCCAAGTTGTGAGTGCAAATGAAAAGTTCTTGAAGGAAATTAAAAGCACACTCCAGTGATCATATAGATGATAAGAAAGCAAGCATCCTTACTGCTGAGAAGAGTGAAAATGTTAGTGGTCTGGATGGAAGATCAGAACAGCAACAATATTCCCTTAAGCCAAAGACTAATGGAGAGCAAGGCTAACTGTCTTCAATTTTGTGAAGGCTGAGAGAGGTGAGGAAGCTGCTGGAGAGCAGTTCGAAGCTAACAGAGGTTGGTTCCTGAGGTTGAAGGAAAGAAGTTGAAGCCATCTTGATAACATCAAAGTGCAAGGTGAAGCAGAAAGAGCTAATGTTGTAGCAAGCTACCCAGAAGATCTGGCTAAGATAATGAAGATGGCTACACTAAACAGATTTTTCAGTGTACACAAAACAGCCTTTTATTGGAAGAAGTTGCCATCTAGGACTTCATAGCTAGAGAGGAGAAGTCAAAGCCTGGCTTCAAAGCTTCAAAAGATCGACTGACTCTCTTGTTAGGGTCTAACACAGCTGGTGATTTAAAATTGACGCCAGTGCTCATTTACCATTTTGAAAATCCTAGCATTAAAAATTATGTTAAATTTGCTATTCATATGCTCTATAAATGGAATAACAAAGCCTGAATGACAGCACATCTGTTTACAACATGATCTACTGAATATTTTAAGCCCGCTGTTGAGATCTACTGCTCAGCAAAAAGACTCCTTCAAAATAGTCCTGCCTGTTGGCAGTGTCCCTGTTCCCCAAGAGCTCTGATGGAGATGTACAATGAAGTTAATGTTGTTTTCATGCCTGCTAGCACAACATTCATTCTGTAGCCCATGCATCAAGGAGTAATTTTGACTTTCGAGTCTTATTACTTAAGAAATACATTTTGTAAAGCTGTAGTTGCTGTACTGATTCCTCTGGTGGATCTGAGCAAAGTCAATTGAAAATCTTCTGGAAAGGATTCATCATTCTAGCTACCATTAAGAACGTTTGTGATTCATTGGAAAAGGTCAAAATACCAACATTTAACAGGATGTTGGGAGAAGTTGATTCCAACTCTCATGGATGACTTGGAGAAGTTCAAGACCTCAGTGGAGGAAGTAACTGCAGATGTGGTAGAAATAGCCAGAAAACCAGAAGAAGTGGAGCCTGAAGATGTGTCTGCTCTGCTGCAATTTCACGATAACATTTTAATTGCTGAGGAGTTGTTTCTTATGGATGAGCAAAGAAGGTGGTTTCTGGAGATGAAATCTACTCTAGATGAAGATACTATAAAGATTATTGAAATGACAACAAAGAATTTAGAATATTAATAACTGATAAAGCAACAGCAAAGTTTGGGAGGGTTAACTCCATTTTGAAAGAAATTCTGCTGTGGGCAGAGTGCTATCAAACAGCACTGCATACTAGAGAAAAATCATTCATGAAAGGAAGAGCCAATCGATGTGGCAGACTTCATCGTTGTCTTCATTTAGAAAATTGCCATGCCACCCCAACCTTCAGCATCCACCACCCTGATCATTCTGCAGCCATTAACACTGACCTCCACCAGCAAAAAGATTATGACTCACTGAAGGCTTAGATAATGGTTAGCATTTAGCAATGAAGTGTTTTTAAAATAAGGTATGTACATTGGTTTTTTTAGACATAATGATATCACACATTTCATAGACTACTGTATAGTATAAATATAACCTTTATATATATTCATTATATAAATGAATAAATAAATGAATAAAATGAATATTCATTTTTTGTGTGGTGGTCTAGAGCCAAATCTGCAGTGTCTCCAAGTTTGTTTCTCCTCCAAGTGTCTCCAAGCTTGTATAATAGTTCATTTCTTTATTTTTCAGGGATCCACTAAATTATAGGCCTATGCTATCAAATATGGTAGCCACTATCTGTCTGTGGTTGTTTCCATTTAAATTTAAGTTAATTAAAATAAAAACTTCAGTACCTCAGTCCACCCTCAGCTATATTTCAAGTGCTCCCTAGGTGCCATTTTGGACAGTAAGCATGTAGGACATTTTCATCATTACAGAGGATTCTAATGGATGGCACTACTCTAGACTATTTTCTAACCCATTTGCTGCTGTTTTGCTTCCTGCTATCTATCTCCCTCAAAGGCTTCCTCTTTCATGCTTGTTTTGTTTTGGATGCACAATGGGAAAAAAAGAGATCAAACTCATGTCCACTGTTTCTGTGTTTTAGTAGTGCTGGTGAAATAGTTGGAACTGGATGGGCTGTAACTATTGACTAGAGTAAGATTTTGGAAATATCTTTGAGTTTAATTTATACATATCACCCAAAATAGTGGTGTAGAGGTGGCTGTGTTTAGTTTTTAAATGGACTAGACTCATGTCTTCTTCGTTAAACACATCTTTTGAGCTAGTGATTACACTTTTTCTATTGTGTTGTTTCATTATCTCTAAAAATTTTGTTTATTACAAGCTCCTTTAGTAAGTGAAAATTAGGCCACCATGCTCATATCTAGGCCTTTTCTCAGTTTAAACAAAACTTCTGATCTCAGATGTGTTTGGATCTTGATATATGCCAATTAAAATATTGACTTTAAACAAAGGTCATAAAAAATATGTGATTAAAATGATTAGGAGTTGAGTCCTTATCACATAACCCAAAGTAAACGCAGATTGCACAATTCCGTCCTTAAGTGGTGCAGCTCTGTTGTACAGGCATGTTCCTGGATATTCTAGACTGCTTTTAAATTATAGTGCTTTGTGTTGAGAGATGGATATTAAAATATACTTGGGAATTAAAATTCACTTCTGATGAATAGTTGTTTAAAAAGCTGTAAGATAGTACTGTGGAGACATGGTGTAAAAAAAGAAGTCTTCAAAACCAACTCACATTGCTTTGGATCAGAACCAGAAAAATTTGTGTAAGCAGTATATTTACCAAATGAATTTCCAGTAATGGAAGCCCATTTTTCACCTTAACATTGATGTTATTTCTGCAAAGCCAGGCAACAAAATTATATCTTTATGCCACTTAATGTTTGCTACATGGACCAAATTTCAGTCATTTTTTAATTGTGAAGCTAAAAATAATGTTTGCTGCTGAAAACTTGAATTCTGTAAACAGACTTGTTTTACTTTCTTAACTTTATATCCAAGCCAGTGAGAATAGGTTCTTTCCCAGGAGATTCAGCCAGTTAACTAGGAGCACGAACCTCAGAAGAGAAGGTAGTTCATAGCTCCTCTCGTTGGACTTACATGATATGAACTGCTTGAGGATTGGGTAAGGAGGGTGATATACCATGTGTGAATCAGCTTTGTTTTAGGCAGTCGGGCGGGATACTTAGCATATCTGTCCAGAACTCCAAATCATTAAATGAGATGCTTGTTTGCCAGTCTCTCTGTCATGGCACATCAACGTGTCACAAAGATTTCCCTACAGTGTTGCAGCAAGCCTAGCTTTCCTCACAGCTCTGGTTCCTTCTTAGACATATTGCCACCAGGCTACCAGCATGGTCTGCACATTCTCTCCCACTCCCAAGCATTTTACATTCTTTATGTCTGGATTTAGCTGAAGTCTTTTCTTGGCCAGGCTTGGTTTTCAGGTCCTAGTCTGAGTTCCTTCACAGATGCCAAGTTGTTGCTGCAAGGGGTTAAGTCAGTCTCTACACGTAAGTCTAACAGTTTATCATTCAAATGACATTTCTTTGAGTTACAATCATTGCCATATGATGAAACCACCATTTCTTTTATTTCCTAGAATTGGGAAAGAATTTGAGACACCAGGTGAAAAGGAAGGGTGAAGAAAGAAGAGTGTTGGTTTGATGAACACTTGTGAACTTGACTGTTTCTTGTGGGCCAGAGAAATGTATTTGTGTCAGCCTTGCCCTTTCTTGCAAGCCCTTTCAGAATATTTTCCACAAAGTTATCTGTAGTTACCATTTGGGTCAGTCTCCTTCTCCCCATTCTCTTACTGTGTATTATTTAGATCTCCATCATATTACTACTGATCAGGTTCTGCTTTGTCACTTGGTCGCTTGTGCCTGTCTCTTATTGAAATGGTTAGATTGTTCTTTGTATCTTCAGAAGCACCGATAATATAATATGGTACGATAATATACAATGTAAAATAACATAATATATGTTTATATATAGATATAAAGTTCCTTAAATACAATAGATTCATATTCAATATAAAGTATTGAGTACTTACTCTATATTGTACGAGACACTAGTGACAAAACAAAGAACAAAACAGGTATGACCCTTTCTTTCAAGGAGCTTTCATCAGAGGATGGCCATTAAACAGTAATTTAAACTGCAGCCTGATGAGTCTAGAAAAGGAGATATGCTGAGTGCTCTATGTGAGATGATATAAGAGGAGGACCTTGCCTCTTCTGGGGGACGTGAGGGAGGATTTTCTGGTAGAAGCGCTGTCTGTGGTGTCAGCTGAAACTTGAAGGATAAGTAGGCGTTAACCAGGCAGAGGAAAAGCATTCCACGCAGAGGGAACAGTGTATAAAGCATGTTGCTGGCTAGGTTACCTTGAAGATATGAAGAGCAGAAAGACCAGTGTACCTGAAACACAGTGGGTGCGAAGAGAACGGTGCTGGAGGGGTAGACAGGCATCAACTCTTGCAAGGATTTATGGGTCATGTGTGGAAGATTTGGTTCTTTAACCTAAAATCAAGAAATCACCACCACAAGGTATAAAGCAGAAGATGCTTAATCTACATATTTGTTTAATTAAACCCTAACAGCCTCCAGCTTCTGGAATTTACATTTGCATTCATTGTGCTCATTTGTACTTTTTACTCTCTGGGGAAAAGAAGTAGTATAACTTATACAGGTAATTGGAATATACTTTACCAAAGTATATTAATAATAAGATGCCTCCTCAGAAGAGAAAGAACTACCAGTCTGGATCTAAGGCTTTTGAATTTTAGTATTAGACATGGACCAGTTGGTTTATTCTGATAACCTGATCATCTTCCTCCCAATTTATTCTGGTTCTATTGTCTCAGTGAATTAGACCATTCTTGAGTTCTGAGACCATTCACCCTGCCACCCCTCAGGAAAACTTAGCCATCAAGGCGAAGAACCCCAGTGGTTTTTCTATTGCTAGAGTCGTGTGTCCGTTTCAATTATAAGCAGTCTCATGGAAAGCTTGGAGGAAGGAAAGGAGGGGAAGGGGCATCAAAATGCAAAGGGCCTGGGACTAGGCGTCCAACCATTACTTTGGTGAACTGGGGCTCAGATAGATAGGAGGTTGCAAAATTTGTGAATGCATTGAGAATAAGGAAGGCAAGAACTTTTTTGGGAAAGTATAATTGACCTACAGCACTATGTTAGTTCCAGGTGCACAACATGCTTATTCAATGATTCTATATGTGACAAAGTGATCCCCAGAAAGTAAGAATTTTTAATGGATATTCTCAAATTTTAAACTGCCTGAAGATGCCAGTGCTTTGTGCATAGAAACTTTAGATGATCAACAGTTCTTAAATATCAAAACAGAACTAGAAATGTGCATAAATAATCATAGGTTCAAAAAGTTACTTATTACTTTTTGAATCCTTAAGACTAGTAGAAATGAAAAAAAATTGTCTAACCAGTTTTTATTTTTAAAAAAAAGCACAAGAAAGAGTAGTTTTTAGTCAACTGCTTGATTATTTGATGATCCTTACTATAGTTGTTGTTGAATTGGACACAACTGAGCGACTGAACAACAGCAACAGCTATATTAGGTACAAAATAGAAAAACATAGAGATGCAGTATTTTCTTAGGGGAAACATATCTCTTTTAAATGTTAACTTTGCATTTGCTTTTAAGTATTCTCAACTCTTGGATAAGGTATTTTACCTCTGAGCCAGTTTCCTGCTGCATGGTAGGGCTATAGGAGCTTGTAGATGTGAAAGGGCTTTTAAAAACTACAAAACACATACAGATGTATTTACTGGTATTATTGTTGCAGTTATCTATTACCGAGGAATAGGCCTTCTCAAATTTAAACCAATGATTTATTATTTTGCACAATACCCTGAGTTAGCTGGGATCTGCTGGATGGCTCCAGTGTGACTTTGGGTCACTCATGTAGCTGCATGCAGTTGGGAGCAGAGCTCTGGATAGAATGTCTTAAAATGAGTGCACTTACGTGCCTCACAGGTGTGTGACTCTTGGCTGGAGTGCCTCTGTCCCCCTCCACCTGGCTTCCCACTCTGTAGGACCTCTCTCTCCATGTGGGCTCTCTTACCTGGTTACAGAGGAGCCCAGGCTTCTTTATGTGACATTTGACTGAAGGCTTTTTAAGACCTAGACCAGCAAGTTACTCAGCAATATGGTTATATTCTTCTGATCCATCGTAAGACCATCCCACATACAGCAGGTGGAAAAATAGATTCCAAGTCTTGACTGAGGAGAGCAAACGCGCATTGGGAAAGTGCATGCAGACTGGGAGGGATTGTGGCAGCCATCTTTGAAACATTGTAGGGACAGTTGCTAGGTAAAGCTTGATAGATAAAAGATTCCACTCTCAATGAATAATCAGAAAGAAACTCTTGACCTATACTACTTCTAGAAATTAAAAAGTTTTGTCATTTTTATATGTATGCTGTGCATAATAACCATCAAATATATTCTTAGTAGTTATGCTAGTTGAAGGGGAAAATGTTGTCCCCTAAAAGCCTAATTCCTGATTTAGTTTTATTATTTAATAACAACAAAATGTACAATAATCATATTTTTTATTGTTTCAGAAGTTAAGTGCACTCTACACGTTTATTGATACAAAGGGAATTTGGATCTCCCTCTAGTGGCAGTAGGTTTTCTTTTCTTTTTTTTTTTCAAAGAGCTTGCTTGAAATACTAAGATGGCTGACATATGTAACAGAACGTAGTTTCAAAAATCACTGGTTCTCACTGAGATGGGTGCTTTCTCCTATGTGAGTTATGGTAGATTCTTTCATCTCTTATGAGAAATGTTCACCTTCCTAAGAAACAATGATCATATTATATGAAAAAAAATTAAAAAGAGATTTAGACTTTAACTTTTAAGTATAAAAACTTAAGACCCATCAATCAAGGTCTTAAGTAAAAATGATTATATTTGGACAATTAAAATAGACTGATTGTTTACTGAAAAATAAATTGAATTTTAAGCTTTTGTCTGAAGAATTATTTTTGGAGCAGATAAATGTATTTGACTGCAAAAATATTTAGAAAGAGAGCAATAGGTAGTTACTGAAATGTAAAACTTGGGAAACACTAATCGCCAAACCAAAAATAAATAAATTAAAAATAAAGGTACCCAAACCTTCTACTTTCCTCTAAAAAAAGTTCGAGTTCAGATTTTCTTAGCCAGTGGAGAAACAATATTCATCATAGCCATCGCCATCATTGTACAAAAGGAAGCACCACGTCAAAGGGTGGGAATAGAAAAACAGGGACAATAGAATTTATAAAGGAAGCTTTCCTATCTCCACCCCACCACCAAACAGAGTTAACTTAGTCCTGTTGTCTGTTCATTTACAGGCAGAGCTATTCTGATTCTTTAAGAAAGGACATTTTTCTGTAATGCTATCAGAAAAAAACATTCTTACAAATGCTGTTTTCTCAACTATTTACTGAAGCTGATCCAAGTTACTTATCCTGCATTGTCTTTTCTGGCAAGCTGAGGTCCTCATCCCTCTCTTCTCCTTCTCACAGAGATAGCAGGATGACCAGGGGTGGTAGATGAAAATTCAGAGATTTTTTTTTTCCTTTTTTCTTTTTAAAATTTCCAGAAAGTAGAACCTAGGATTATCCAAATAATGTCAGGATATTTTTTGTTTGGGAGTAAACTATGAACTAGTAAGATTTCATGAAATTAATTAAACCATCCAATGAAAATTGAGTTTTTCTTTCCAATACCTCTTTTCAGCTCGATGTGTATAACCAAGTATGCGTCTCTTGTGGTCTCGATTACATCCGGTGTTTTAGCTGGCAGCATTTCCTCTGTTGAGGCCCCACTTGATTTGCCAGACTTCATTTCTGTGAATATAAAGAGAAAACCAAGTTGTATGAGACAGTGGAATTTAAGAAAAAAAATCAAGTGTTAGGGTAACATTGATTTTTGAAACAAAAAACCAGCACTAAATCTGTTACAAACAAACTGATCCTTCGATTATAAAAAATATTTAGGCTACAAAAGTACTTGGAAAGTCTTATAGCCATCTTTTAACCATCCAGTATGTTTTCTTTTGAATATATATAAAAATTTAATTCAACTATCAGGAACCAAAGAAGCCCCTCCTATGTAGTTGCACGGATCTGGAATAATGAAAGTGAATTTGCAATTCTTAAAATGGTGTTTTCTTCCAGTTCTCATAGAAGTGTTTTTGGAACAGTGGTCTGTACTAACAGCTGTATTCAATCTTGAGTAAAAGTCACTTCCTGAAGAGAATGAAATTCAACTTAACATTCAAACTTGCCTGGAACGTAATCCTGTGGGGCGGGTGTACTATGTGATTATGAAACTGGACATGGGCACCCTGCTGGGGTGATTTCTTGTAAATAGTACCCAACAGAAACCGTTAATCAGTGCCAGTGCTTTGAACTGAGGATTTAATCATCTAAAAGCATTGCTTATTCATACACAAAACCATCTTAATTTGCAAGAATTTTACTCTTTGGTATTTTGAAAATATAATTCCCTTCTGAAATTATATTTGTATGGAATCTGTATCTTTATCTGTACATACTCATAGATAGATAGATAGATATAGACATATATGTTTGCATATGTTTATATATATTCAGACTTCTCAGATTTTTAAAATTGTCATTCTTAGTTTCAGGCAAGTTTGTTTTTTATTTTTTTAATTCATTCACTCATTTACTATAATGAACCTAATTTAAATAGAGTTTTTGTTCCTGGCCTCATAAGGTTAGTTGATTACACATACAGATATGAGAAGTACAGTTTTAGCCATTTAGTATCTATTTTAGCAGTATCTTTTAGATAGATATTACTAACTTTTACTGTCCTAAATATTGCACTTATTTATTTTAAAGAAACAAATGTGTGTCAGTATAATTTGGACATTGTTAATGGAATCATGCTTTAGATGGAAAAGTTTTTACTGAATCAGTTGTTTTGTTTATATATCGCTCTTCTGATGTCTGAATAGTGATTGCATGGTTTTCAATCAAACCATCAAACTGAAACAAAGAGAAAGTCTGACACGTTAAGCCAGAATTAACAAACATATATAAAAATTCCAGCCTTCTCAATTTGTAGAAATCAAAACCGTTTCCTGCTTACTTTGGTAACAAAGGAGGGAGCTAGGCTTTCTTCACTCCTTGATGAAATCTCCCAAGTTGCCTTGAAGACCTTTGTTTATAATGTCTTCATGCATTCTTTTCTTTTTGACATGCTCCCCTCCCTCCAGTGAGATACTAATTAAAGAGAGGCCACTGTGACCCCAGATGGTTTAAAAGTCACCAGGAATGAGGCAGCAGGGCAAATCTGGACAGGAAGTGCTCATTCCTAAAATATAACACAACCCTCAAGACCATCTTATCAAAAATCTATTGGCTTCTAATAGCAACAACAAAAAAAAAGTGCTTCCTTTGATTTAAAAGATATACACTTAAACCCAAAATAGAACCTCTAAAACTTATTTAGACAATCCATCATATGTACACATTTTAGAAGAATTTGAAACAAATAACATCATCTCATATATTAAATGGTATATTAAATGGTCATTTTAGAGACATTGAAATGCATAAGCATTAATGACATATTTGGAGTTTCATGGAGGATAGTCTAAGTTGTATGTGTGTTTTTGGTTTTTGTTTGTTGTTTTTGTGGGGAGAGAAACCTATATCTTGGCATTCCTTTTAAAGAATTTGAGACAGCTCAGATTGTATGTAAGAAACTTGGTTTTCTCATATACAGAAAGCAGCAACACTTTAATTGGGATGATAAGATACCAGCTGATCATGTAGGTGCAATTAGAGCAATTTTGTTAATAATAAAGATTTGAAAGAAATGGAGATAATTTAGTAACTTAATAAGCAGGTGGTACTGCCCGACATCAAATTATTTCCCTCTTGAAATGACTTGCTGTTGCTAAGTTCTAACTTTCAAGAAGCAGTTTCTTATATAACTGTGTTAGTATTGTTTAGCAAGATGCTTTTGATTGCAAGTAATAGAGACCCTCTACTGATTGTGTTAATTAATGGGGGTGGGGTTGTTCTAAGAATGTGTGAATGGAAATCAAGAGTCTCTCTTATGAGACCAGACCTCAAGAGAACCCAGGAAAACTGCCTTACCAGGCCTTGGGATTGGCAGGAACCATAGTGGTGGTGGGCCTTGTTAACCCAACTGGATGACTGGTCTCAGTTCAAGGCACCAATCAAAGAGCAGGAGTTTTAAGTTTTCCCTCTTGAGTGTCCTTCATTTCTGTCCCCTAGTTGCTCATTGTTTAGCTGCTGTGTCTGGCTACTTTGCTTCTTGCTGTCTACTGGAAGCTCATTCCTCCATTCCTCTGAGTCTCAGTGTTGTTGGAAATCCTTGCCCTGTGAGTCACTATTACAAGTGATGATTCCTCTGTCTCATTGTTTCTGTTTCCTCCCAGCTTCAGCTTAGTCATGGCCCCTCAACTGCCTCACGGCTTCCCTGTCTGTGCACATCTCCCAAAGGTTTGACTACAGTAAACTCCCTGTAAATATTGGTTAAATGAATAGATGAGGAATATTGTTAGGATATTACTTTATCTTCTCTTTCAATCAAATTTTTAAGGAGCTAGTAAGATATAATCTGCCTGCAATGCAGAAGGCACAGGAGATGGGGGTTTGATAGCTGTGTCAGGAAGATCCCCTGGAGTAGGAAATGGCCACCCACTCCAGTATTTTTGCCTGGAGAATCCCATGGACAGAGGAGCCTGGCGGGTTACAGTCTGTGGAGTTGACCTGCAAAGAGTCAGACATGGCTTAGTGACTAAACAACAACAATGAAGAGATGATCAATTCCTCATCATCTTAAGGCAACCATCCCCTTTTATGCTTGTTTTGTTAAGTCCTCTGCCTTCCAATAGCTGCTAATCTTCTAGCTTTTGGTTGCTTGGGCTATAAAAATTAACACCAGGTCAGAGTTCTCAATTCTTTATTCCTTTTCTTGCATTTTTTTTTTTAAAATAAAGGTGAAAAGGAGGTGCTGAAGTTTATTTTGTAAAAATCTTTCCCAGACTCTGCCACTTGTATAATAGTTTGAGTAGATGGTAGACATGATTAGATCCAAATGGGCAATTATGTTTTTCATTTAAAAGTTTTCATCCAAAACTTGGGTTGAAGAAGAACCTGAAGAGCAGTTCAATATTCAATAAAATACATTAAAAAAAAAAAAAAAGATTTAGTTGCTCAACTTTCCCTGTTAGAGCATGACTATCCAAAGTTGCCAGTTAATGGGGCTTTCATTCTTCCTGCACTTTGGAAATGATCAGCATTCCCAAAGGCATTTGAGAGTATTTTCCCTCATTAGAGAAAAAGTGCTTTTCCAATTCTGAGGACTTTCTGTGTGAAAACAAAAAGAAAATAGATAATAAAAGTGCTGCATGAGCATGAGGAAAATTTTCTCTTTAATTTTATGAAAATGGTAGTTTTTTCCCCCTTGGACTCATATACCTATAAATTTAAAATAACTTTTGTTTGTAGAGTTGCAATTGTGTGCAAGGCATTGAGCTAGACCGCTAGCTCTTAACAAGCCTACGAATTCCAGTGAAATGCACAGTTGGATATAAGCAAAGTCCACTACAAGTGGCCATGATAGGGAGCAAATAGATTTCAGTGGTAAAGAGAGAGAAGACAGATAACATAGTGAATGCTGAGCAGGGGAACAGAGGCTCAAGGCAGTTAGGACCATGGGACCGGACCCCTAGAGAAAAGCCAGGGTTGGCTTTCTAAACGCGGACTCCTTTATTTATGGGTGATTACTGAAGTGCTAGTCATGGGTGAACTCATATATAGAGTAGACTCTAGAGCAGAGAAAAAAGTGAATGCAAAGGAGGACAACCGAAAGAGTAGACATTCATGAAGAATTCCATGAAGGTGAGTTACAGAACTAAATCATGTTGAATGCGGGCCGAGAGGCAGCTGCGGGTAAGTGGTAGGGGCAGAAGCCAGATCACAGTGGTCTGTAGCTAGAGGGGAAAGAGAAGGTATAAACATACACTGATGAGTGATCTTTTAAGAACTTTGCCAATGAATAAGAGAAAGAATAAAATAGCTTAAGAAGCAAAGAAGCAATTTTCTTTCTTTTAGGATAGAGAAGACTTAAGTTAGTTTACCGAAAGAAGAAGCCATTGCATCTTCTGTTCTTATTTCTAAAAGGAAAATATATTCATGTGTTACTTTCATAGAAAAAAAAGGAAGAAGAAGAAAGGAAGGAAAGAAGAAAGGAAGGTATAGAAGTTGGGTTGGGGAGATTGGTGTGGAGGATGGGAGAGGAGGTAATAGGGAAATTCATTTGAAATCAAGGATTCAGATGGAAATTTGTATCTTGAGAAGAACAGGGAACATCTCTACTAATTGGTAGTGAAGAATGCCAAGAAAAAAATATATATTTGATCATCATATAAATAATATCCAATGATCTCTATGTTATCATTTGTCAATGAAGAGTGAGATTTCCAGCTCTAGGGAAAAAAAATGAAAGGTTTGAAGTTAATTCTGTGGGGGATGGGATAGGAAGTCACTTGGAAATGAGTAAAGTGAACATTATGCTTAAGTGAATTTTTCATGAAGCCAATGAGAATGGTTATGATTTGCAGTTGTCAGCATTGCAGGAGGAGGAACAGAAAAATCTGACGGTCAGAACTGCTTGTGTGTAAGACGGGATGAAACGGCTGTGGATGCTGAACACTGGAAAGAACAAACTTGGTGTCCCTGATTTGGGGTTTTAGATTAGTTAGAAAGTGAAATGTATGTGTGTGTGGTGGGGGTGCTGTTGGTAATGGCGGTGGCAGTGTGACCTGATGGAGCAGAAGAATGAAAGGATAAAGAGAATGAAGGGGAAGCTTACATTTCTACATCTGGAATGGGAAGAATAATGGTGGTGTCAGATTAATGAAGCAATGCCTATAAAGTACTTAACAACAATGTCTGGCACACATTATGCACTGAAAAATGTTATCTAAAACTATTATCTTTATTAATAAGAGCATAGAAGAGATAGAAAAATGGGCATTTCAGGACTCGATGGCATGCAACAGTGTTAGTCATTGAAGTCAAGCAAATATGCAAGTTTTCTTGAAGAGGAGTTCAAGCATCAACCTGTAAAGTTGGGATTTTAGATGACATGAATATTACCTAGGAAAAGCTCTTAGCTGTGTTCAAACTTATGTTGAAGGTGAATATACGAAGATGACTTGTAATTTAACAAACTGAACTGTCTTATTTGCTTCTTCCTCAAACCCCATAACAGAGGTGTTGTTATTTTTTCCCTTTTTATAGTTAAACAGATTTAGGTGAAGATTCCTAAGTTATCACGTGTTAGAATTTTCATTTGAACCTGGGAGTTTTTATTGAAAGCCCATGCCTTGTTCATTCCTCTGTACTATAAACAGCAGTGACAATCTGGAGGTGATATGAGACAGAGTGCGTTTCAAAGGCTGTGCTGTTTTGCATTGAAGAGGAACATGGAAAAGGCAGATGCTTCTTGGTGTGGGGAAGACAGAATTAACCACTGGAATTTCAAGGGAAATTGTGTCATGAGGAGAAAGTAATTCTCAGCTGCTTTAGTCATTCTGAAATACATTTTGGTACCATCTTGGGTTATAATAAAATAAATCCTTACCTGAGAAAACATTTCATCAGTCCCAAAGCCTCTTATGTCAAGAGGCTATAATTTTTATGAACTTTTTTTTATAAACCTTTTTTTTTTTTAACAAAAAAGAACAAAACATTATATTCTGTAACGTACAAGTTATAGACATATCTTTTATGTCTGCATGCATGCTAAGTTGCTTCAGTTGTGTCTGACTCTTTGCGACCCTATGGACTAGCCTTCCTGGCTCCTCTGTCCATGGGATTTTTTAGGTAAGAATACTGGAGTGGGTTGCCATGCCCTTCTCCAGAGAATCTTCCCAAACCAAGGATCAAACCTGTGTCTCCTGCACCTCCTGCATTGCAGAATTCTTTACTGTTGAGTCACCAAGGAAGCCCATCTCTTTTATCTCTATCTATGTAAGTAGAGCTGAAGTTAAATGCTTGTTTTGTCTGTGTTCCTTTAACTTACTCTCTGATTCATTATTTATAGCAGTGTTTTTCAGATAAGGATGGGAGTGTGTGTCCTCATCCTTTTTGACACAGAATCATATAGAAGTAAGGCACAGTGACTGATGGGAATATGCAGTATTCCTCAGGTGTGCTGAACTGGAAAAGAGACCAAGAACAACTGATTTATGGTGAAGCCAGGCCAATAAGTACTTGCTGAGTGCTCACAGGATGCCTTTTAACATAGTAAACAGTGGAGAGTACATGGTAAATCTTGGTCATGGTTTCATCAGTAGAGGAGTTTACTATGTAAAGACGTTAGGTTGACCTAACAGGCATTTAATACAGTCCTTAGAAAATATAGTGAGAGGTCTTGGAAAATAGATGAAAGTAGGAAAAACTCAGAGGGGGTGGACCATGAGCTGTGATTTCAACAGAGCAAACAGAGGGAGGGATGAATGTGGTTTGGCTGATGGAAAAACAGAGGCTGTTTCCTGGCAAAACTCAGAGCCAGAAAAGAGTGAGTTCATCTGCAGCCAAAACACAAATAGTAACCGGAAGAGAGGTAAAGGAGGAAAGGAGTTAGAAAGAGTGCTTTACCGGGGATGATCAGAAATTGCACTTGATGTGGGCGTGTTAGGAAGTACTGGGATATGGCCGAAGAGGTCATGACAAAGTATTTTGGAAGCAATGTAGACATCAATTTGGAACAAATAAGGACTGGTTAGAGGGAGAAACAGAAGAGATTCCAGCAGTTCTAGTCTGAGGAAACAAATGAATATAAGATATCGAAAATGAAAAGAGAATCAGTCAGGATGAAAATGAAAAGAGAATCAGTAAGGACCATGGAGGCACTGCAGATTTAGAAGACGGGCATTTTCACTGTCGACTGTAGAAACTGACTGAATCCTGATCTATTTCATCACTTGGAGTTAGATAGCATTTTCCAACGGATTTGCTATCACTCTTGTACTATCCAGACTGTAGTCTCATATATCAACTTTTTAAAATGTTTTTCTCTTTTTAGGAGAAAGGAGCAAAATGGAGAGATAGAGTAGTTATTTAAAAGAAGAGACGTTGGAACACCAAGAATCAATTTGCCTTGGTTTCTGCAGTCCTCTGAAAACCAACCTCACGAGGCGTTTAGTACACTGTATCATCTCAAAATACTTTAATTATGAAAAATTTCAAATGTACACTAAAGTAGAGGGAATATCTTGGAGAAGGTGATGGCAACCCACTCCAGTACTCTTGCCTGGAAAATCCCATGGACGGAGGAGCCTGGTAGACTGCAGTCCATGTGGTCGCTAAGAGTCGGACAAGACTGAGCGACTTCACTTTCACTTTTCACTTTCATGCATTGGAGAAGGAAATGGCAACCCACTCCAGTGTTCTTGCCTGGAGAATCTCAGGGACGGAGGAGCCTGGTGGGCTGCCGTCTATGGGGTTGCACAGAGTCGGACACGACTGAAGCGACTTAGCAGCAGCAGCAGAGGGAATATCGTCAACAATTATGAACAATTTGCCTATTCTTATTTACTGATAGAACTTAAGTGTCATGTGATAGAATGAAACAATCTACATTATTTTCAATTATAAGAGTTTGTATATCTACTTTTTAAAAATTTAATAATTATTAAAACTTAAATTGTGTGTTTTTTTTTAAAGAAAGGAGACAGG
Source organism: Dama dama (assembly GCF_033118175.1). Taxonomy (NCBI): domain Eukaryota; kingdom Metazoa; phylum Chordata; class Mammalia; order Artiodactyla; family Cervidae; genus Dama; species Dama dama. Next base: position 38,423,278 of record NC_083713.1, read on the forward strand.
GTATAGAAATGGGAAAAAGTCTCTACCATGATTTGCAATATTTTGTACCCTGATTTACTTAAATGATGTCCTTGGTAAATAGCTTAAATGAAGTCTAAAACTTCTTAAAAGAGCCCGTAAATAGAATTATTTTCAAATCACTCAAGAAATCATGAATTACAGAAATGGGAATGATATTCTTTAATACTGAAAAGTTTGGCTAGTAAATTCAAATTTATAATGTCATTGAATTAGCATACCTTAAAATCATAAGCTGGTTGTACTTTAGGACATAATAATATCTGTTTCAAAAGGACTCTCATTCACTTTAAACATATTGCTTATTTATTCATTAAACCAATATTTGAATGCATAGTGTGTGCCAGGTCCTGAGATAGGGGTTTAGAATATATTGGTGGTTGGAGGTGTTAATAATTTCTATAAGGTAATATTCAGTGTGAAATCAATTATAATTTTCTCTTATAACAAGGGAAATGTTACAGATAAATGAAATTCATAGATAACCTCCAACCAACATTTTGACCAACCTCGAGTGAATTACTAAGTTGATGAGTTAGTTTCACTTTTTCCTATCGGTTTTATCTTCACATCAGCAATGAAATGACTAAAAGGAAAGGTGCATGAAGAACGAGGAGGAAATGGGACTTGGTTGATTCCTGAACAAATATGTGCCCTCGGATACCAACACCTACTAACAGTCATTGCTCTAAGTGTGAACCATTTATATCTTTTTCTATAACTGAGTCATCTCACCTGCTAAGTTATTGCTTTTGATTCACTTTGTAATTTCATATCAATTTTAAGAGTTGTGATAGCCATTTTAGATATGTCTTTCTATCTGACTTACCTGATTCACATAAAAATTACTTTTCCAAATGGAAGTGCTAGACGATTGAGCATTACTACTCCAGGCTCTGCTAAAAGGTTGACTCTTAGGTTGGAATTGATGCTAAGTGCCAGAACAGCCCTGAACAACCTTTTGAGTGTGCGTGTGTCCACTTGCATGCATTTGTGTGACTTAAACTTGGTAAAGAAGTAGCATCTGGGATGAATGTTCTCAAGTTTTGTTTGTAACTGACAACTTTAGAGCATGGATAACAAGACGTGGAGTGGAGAAGTCTGATAAATGTCTACAGATTTAAGCTCATCTCCTTTTCACCTTTCTTATATAAATGCGCTGTGTATCTAAAGCACTAGGGGTAGAGGTCGAGGTGATTGTTAGGAGGTGGGGTGGCTGTTAGGAGAGGGAAGCTGACAGCTCAGTTTGTTCCTTTGTGAGATTAGAGTAGAGTTTCTCATTCTGACTCGTGGAGACTGTGCTCACTAGTAAGACACAGTCAGATCTTGGAAAAACTGACTCTGTAAGTCATTTGCTTGCAATCACCTAGTAGCTCTGGGTTCTTGTGAAGGTTAAAAACGAATGTTTGAAAAAATATATTTCTGGAGCCTAAGCTGTAAGATGAACATGTTTGCATGGTATCCATGCACTGTGTTCACGTACCTTGTGCCATTCTGAACAGATTCTAGCGCTCACTTTTTTCTCATATCAGCGTTGCTGAAATTCAGGATGCATCTAATAATATATGATGTTCTGTAATTGCTGTTGTCCATTTTTTTCAAATGTTAACATCTCAGTAATCGTTAAGCATATTATAATCAGTGGCATCTTAGATTGCATGACATACAATTTATATCCAAATATTTATCGGAGACTGATCTCAGAGAGATTTGTAGGACATTTCACTTTCCCTTCAAAAGTAAAGCAAGAAGATTTATTCTGACAGTAATAGTTGAGGTCAAGAGAGAAACCATTTGATTGTGGAATCCCATTTCCTTAATAAGTAACATACAAATGCAAAATGCAACATTCATTACAACCTGTCCTAGGATCCCAAGTGATCGAAAGATTAATGTATCATGCTTAATATAACCTGTAAAATGTACTCTTTGAGCTTTGGTCCCTCCATTTTCTCACATTCAGCTCTTTCTAGTTTCACTTCATCATCATTTTCAAAAGAGGATGCAAATCATCATTTGTAATTTGTGTGTGTGTGTCTGTGTGTCTCTCCCTGTGTGTGACTGTGTAAGAAAGCTATCGTTCCTCATTCATTCATACCTCCAGCAGAACCTACTATGTGTAGGACAGTGGGTTAAGGAACTCAGAGATTTACAGACTATATAAGCAATCTTACAAGGTTGTTAAGGCTTAAAGTAAGATGACTCCACCCTCACTTTTATGGGTCAGACAGTGTAGGAATACAGAGAAGAGCTGTATACAATCTATAGAAGACACAGATTCAAGTCCTGGGGTAGGAATATAACGAATAGGCTCAGATTTGGAGGCTGTTTAACAAAGAACCTTCTAAAAGAAATGGCTAAATATGGATAGATTTAATTTATTATCAGTCATGGTGTCCAAGGGCTTCCCTGATAGCTCAGTTGGTAAAGAATCCTCCTGCAATGCAGGAGACCCCAGTTCGATTCCTGGGTTGGGAAGATCTGCTGGAGAAGGAATTGACTACTCACTCCAGTATTCTTGGGCTTTCCTGGTGGCTCAGCTGGTAAAGAATCCGCCTGCAATGTGGGAGACCTGGGTTCAATCCCTGGGTTGGGAAGATCTCCTGGAGAAGGGAAAGGCTACCCACTCCAATATTCTGGCCTGGAGAGTTCCATAAACTGTATAGTCCATGGAGTCCCAAAGAGTTGGACACGACTGAGCGACTTTCACTTTCACTTTCATGGTGTCCAAGGAGAGACGGTTGCATTCATTCTATATTGAATTGTTTCTTGAGTGATTATTATACATCAGGCACGAGAACTAGCATTTAATCATTCTTTCCAACCTTGAGGTCCTGCTTCATGACCTAAGTCAAATTGTTTAACCTACCTTAGGCTCACTCTGCTGTTCAAAAATAGTGGATCATACCTGCCCTGCCACCTTCCCTGAGACTTTAATGAGATATACAATAAAGCATTTTGTAAATTGTAACATTTTTATAATCTAATAAAATATAACAAAATAGTGTAATATAATATCTGCCTGCCTGCCTGCTAAGTCGCTTCAGTCATGTCTGACTCCTTGCGACCCTATGGACTGTAGCCCACCAGGCTCCTCTGTCCATGAGATAGAATGTTAGAGTGAGTTGCCATGCCCCCGTCCAGGGGATCTTAACTCATCTCCTGAGGCTCCTGTGTTGCAGGTGGGTCATTTACTGCTGAACCACTGGGGAAGCCCAGTATAACATATAGGTCTGAAAAATGTCCTCAGAAATTGTCTACTTCTTCCTCCTAGTGCTTCCTCCAATTTAGAAGAATTTTTCACAGGATTTCAACATTTAATAATCCTTTAGTTGTAACTTCAGCACATCTGCCAGTAGATTAAATATTAGATTGGGAGGTGAAGGAAGGGGGAGGATCTTTTGGGAGGATCTTTTTAGTATGCTGTCAGCATTCTGAGAGTGTTCTTCATATTTTGGAATTAGGAACTGCTGATGTCATGATCAGTCATATTGTCATGACAATATCAGAATTTCCTCCTTTGCCTTTTCTTCACTTGGGGAGTATCAATTTGCCACAGGTCTGTCATCGGTTTGTCCCATATATTAAGTGTATTAGATAACCAGAACTAGTCATTTCTTAAAGACACTCAGGGTAGGGAATTTTTATAAGCTCCTTATGTAGCCCATTGCAGTACTCTTAACTAAATATGCTATTACTGGAAAGTTTGCCTTCATCTACCCGATCTAAATAGAAATTTACTTCTAATTTCATATTTTCTTATGTGAACCTTAACATTTATAATTTAGTGGAGAATAGAAAGCTTTTTAGAATTCTCACTTATTATTCTGTTATCCTCCTCTTCAGGTAAAATAAACTACCTTAATGGTCCTCTTAGCAACTAAAGAGAAAGGAAACTTTTGTTTTTTTCTTCTGTATTTTGAATGCTTAAAACCCTTATTTGTGCTGTGGATCCCAGGTTTTGCATAGACATTGTTTATGTCTCCCAGCATTTAGGAATGTCTTATGCCTTTTGTCATTCTTGGCTTATATCAGGGTTTTGTTTGTCCAAGGTAGTTAGTTGGTCAGTCTGTACTCTCCAAATTTTCATTCAAACAGTTGATTTTTACTTATGGAAAAGGGATGGTTACTCCAGATTTGAGTTTTGTTTTTCATGATTTAGAGATTTTTTGGGGGGGAGGGGGCTCTAGTTTTTCACAAATTCTGTTGACTTCCTAAGTACTTTCTGTCTCTTCCCAAGTCATGTAGGAAGAGGTGAATGTAATTAGCTGTTTCCACAGCACATCACCCCGCTCCTTGCCTCACTTCAGCTCTTATCCTTTACACATAGTCTGATTACTACAGTAGATGATTGACTGTTCTCTCTTTAGGTAAACTATAATTGCAAAAATCACTTAATATCTTTCATCATTTGTAATTTCACTGTATTTCACAGAAAATTCATTGAATTACCTCAAAGTATTCTGAAGAGTAGCACTTATTTACTCATAGGTTTGCTATAGGAATGGAGAATAACAGCTCTAGTATTAGATTCCCACAGTCAAAGAATATAGAGAATTGAGGCATCCATATAGGTAATTTAAGAAAACAGTAATCCATAGTAAATGCAAAATGGAGCTTCTCTTTCTCCCGGTTTCTCAAATAGTTAGCTCTACTTTGTTATAGAATTTGATCTACATCCACAAATTCAACACAAATTCTATAAGCTAAAACAAAAGTCTCAACATTTTAATTCATAGAACTTACCCCCGTAATTTTGTTTTTTGAAAAGAATAAGGACCCATGTACCTATTTTTATAGAAAAACATAGGAAAGAAATTTAACTTACAGAGAACCTATGCCAGAAATTAGATTGAGCTTTGAATTTTATTAACTCATCTCCAAGAGCAAGGAAGTAACTAATTTATGATAGGCTATTCCTAAAAATTTTTTGAGTGTAAATTATTTGTTTGAAATTTAGAGGATGTTGTGCCACAGAAATAAATATCCTAAATGATGATTAGGATGTTAGTTGTCTGATAAGCATTTATGAGCCCACAGTGAAGCTAATCTCGAATATAGTCTCCCACTAGATTGTGAGGGAAATTCTATTCTCAGTTTCAGTTCAGGATTTTGGAAATACCTTCTATGCAATCACCATCCCAGGTTTTAGAAGATAGTTCTTTTCTGCTTCTCTCCCAACTCCATTCCACCAACTATCCCCGAGAATAGGACTAGTGGTTGTAAGAGGAGTTATATCTTAGCAACCATTAATTGAATAAGATTTAGGAGCTAGGTTGGGTCAGAATATGTATTTGTACTATTAAGTATGTAATCTAATATTGGAAACTTTGTCTTCGTAATAAACTGAATGGGAATTCAGTGTAATTTATTATCTTTTAAAAAGTGATTTGCCAGGGTCACGTAGTTGGTAATTGATGACGCTTAGATGCACGCCCAGGCTTGGGCTGTTTGGTCTTTCCCCACAGGGTTTGGATTTGAACTGTAGATCACAGTAATAATACTCATCAGGAGTATCATTGGGGGTAGGCAATTTGGAGTCAGAAAGACCTAAGTTCAAACCTCAGCTCCATCATATATTGGATCTGTGGCCTTGGAAAGGTTATTTAAGTCTGAGCCATCAGGGCAGCCCAACAGTGAGCCTCAGTTTTCCCTTTAGTAAAATGAGCTGATTATTATTCTCTCATGGTGTGTGTGAGAGAGAGAGAATGAGGGCGGGAGAGAGGAACTTGCTGAGAAAATGCCTAGAATATAGTAGCTACTCAATAAATGACATTTATTAGTCCATACATAGAAGCTGCAGTAGGGAAAAGCCCATTTCTTCTGTTTTGTTCACCAGAATAAATTTAAGAATCATTAGAATATTGCTTCTGATAAGACTCATCAGAATTTGGCCATGTTTATGTTGTTCTATATGTCTTCCAGGATTATAGCTATAGAGCTATAGTTTTATTTTATTATAGTAGTTTCATTTTTATACACATGTGATTTTATATGTGTCTAGGGAGACTTTAGGTCTAGAATAAGATTGTAGAATTTTTTTAAAAGCAAAATAGTAAATAATAGAAAATATTGCTGCTCCTTTAGAAATAGGACACTTTATCAACTCTATTTTGTATCAAGAAAGAACAGAAATTTGAAGAATCTGCTGACCTCATATTTTTCTTTTTTCTTTTTTCCCCTGCTTTGCTGGGAGCTAGAGGCTTTTGTTATATTTTAGACGTAGAGACTCTCAAATGTAAACACATTTTTTTTAAGTTTGAACTGCTTACACTAACACCTACCATATGTTTATATTTTATTCCTTAAATATTGTAATGTAATGTTGGATGAATTTTTCCTCTTATTTTCTGTTTTTCATGTGACTCAAATAAAAAAGGGTGCTTGAAATGCCTTAGCACCGATCAAGGATTAGAACCTACCACAGGTCTCCTCTTTTGCTGACAGAGGTATTCTATTATCTCATTGGACATCTTCTCTACCTCCCGTTTTTCCCCCTTCTTTCAAAGCTTAGCTCTCCCACCACACCTTCTTTGAGTAATTTTATTCAAAGGTTTCTTTCTTTCCTATATGAGGCTCAGTAACACGTGTTGGAAGGGGGGGCTCCCCAACCTTTTGATTTTCCTGCTGCCTTAAGGAGTTTATTGGTAAGTGATGATTTCAACAGCAGTCACCCCACATCTACATTCTCTCTCATACCACCCATCTCTCTCTCATACAGACACACACATACACACACACACACACTTTTTGTTTTTCTCATCTGCAGAATGCTTCTTTCTGAATGTCCCTCAAACAAAAACATTTATACAGCTGAGCTCCCCACGCCCTTGTTATATCCTGTATTGATCTCACCCTGCAGTGGACTTGCACAGTGTGTAATTGTACCACTTGGCTGGCACTTATCACTTAATGCCTTGCATTATTCGTGTCCAGCAACTCAGCACTGTAGGGGTTACAAGTACTCACCTGGGAATTGGAGCATTATTTATAAGGCTTTTTTGAGTCCCAGCTTTACAGTGTTGAAGGAGCACAGGACAGGATCTTTTAACCCTCACTCAATCTGGGTTTGAACATTTGCTTGCTACTTCCTAACTCTATGGTTAAGTCAGTGAGTCTTCACTTGTTTTCCTCTCATCAGTAAATGAAGCCTAATAACCCTTCCAACTTCATAGGGTTGTTGTGAAAGTAAAATGAGATGTGAAATTTATAAATGAAAGTCTCATTTTCCAAATATTTCTATGGGACAAATATCTTCTCAATTCAGATTCTCAGGTTGTGGTTTTACAAACACTTGGGAATCACGAAATCTCATCTCTACGAGGCTACAGGCTCCTGCATGTACTGACGGCTCTGTCCTTATTAGCCTCATTCATAGCCTCCTCCTGCCTCACAGTGTGATGTCTGATAGCACGCACAGTCTTCCCATTCATACAGAAATGGCCCTGGTCCAACATACAACCTCTTTAAAGGAAACAGGACAAAAACAAACGTGGGAGAAAACCTTGAGTTCACCTAGGCTCTTGAAACAGACCTCCTGTCAGACATGTTTTTTAACCTCTTAGGATTAAGCCTTGGAAAGCATCTTCATTCAGCCATTCAGCAAACAGTTCTCAAAGACACAGGCTCTCCTTACCTAAATTTGGCCTTTTTCACTTGTCCATTCAACCTGCTCCCTTGCTCCTGCTCTTTGATGATCAGCCAGCCTTACTAATAGCAGTTATTTACACAGTATACCCACTTAAGTCTACAAACCACCACTATAAAACCTGGGAAAACAATAATAATAGCTGCCATTTATTGAGTGGGGCACTTTGGTTGGAATACCACAGATATACTTAGGACAGTCAGTGAGGAGTCTGAGACTCAGAGAGGTTAACTGGCTTGCCCAAAGCCATGTGGCTAGTCAGTGGAAAGCTGAAATGTGGAGCCAGATTGGGTTTGGCTGTTTAATTTTGTCCCTTGGATTGCAAAGCCCAGATTCACTTAAGCTATCTGAAGAACGAGGGGTGGGGCTGGTTCCCCATACACACAGAGGGGGGCTGTTGTCAGTCTGAAGAGCCAGAGCAGCTTCAGGGACTCCATCATGTCCCCGCCAAGTGCTCACCCGCTCCTGGCATCTGCTTGCCTCTCTGTTTGCTGCCAGTCAGCTTCCTGTTACTCATAGTTTCTGCTTCCTCATAACCTTGGCTTGCGTATGGTTTTGGCTTTTTGTGGCCTCAACTCTACCCCTGGCACTCTTGCAGTTTCTGCCCCTTTCCTAACTGGTTCAGTTTTCTGAATCAGATTCCCAGGGGTGAGGATTTGATTGGCTCTGCTCATTTTTTCAGTCCCAGTCATGTCATAGGTCACTGGCCTATCTATGGATTGACTACTCTTGGGTCAGATTCCCACAACTTTACCCACCAGCTGAGCTGGGCTGTGGAGGATGTTGTCTGACTGCCCATTCAACAAAGGCTCAGTTTCCCTTTCAGGAAGCTGAGTATCGACCGGGCAGATTCCAAAGCTCTAATTTTGACCACGATAACTTACAGTTTCTCTGGAATGCTTCCTTGCTTTGTCCTAAAATATATTTTTTTCAAAGGTCAAATATACTTTCCTAGATGAATCTCACTGGTATCTCTTCTTGTAGCCATTTATAAATAATCACTTGTGACTATTTATAATTGATTATATATGTATATATTATATATATATATGGTTTAATATTTGTTATTTCTCTTAGGTTGGAATTATTTGGGCTTTAGTGACTTTGTTATATTTTACATTTTATAGTCGTTGAGGGTGGAAAATCTGTCTTCTTTCTTTGCAGTGCTTAGTTAAGTGTGTAGTACCTTCCTGAATCTGGAACTTTTGAACCCTGGCTTGTAGACATTGTATAAATATACACCTTTCCTTGTTTCCTTTTATGCCATCCACTATATCGAACATTTTGTTTTGTTGCTGTTTAGATATCATTTTTATTCTTAAAAATAGTCCTTGAAATATTTTTAATGTTCTTAGTATATTTTAGTTACCTAGTCATTAGAATTGCTCTTGTAGTCCAATTTAAATTGTATTATCATTTAAAATCTTGTCTTAACCCTGTAAAACAACTGCAGGGTATCAAATCAAGTCTTCCCATTCTAGAAGAGCACAGTACCCAAAGCATCATGACCTTAGAGCAGAGCCATAGAAAAATTAATCTATGCTGTTCTTTTGTGGTTTAGACTGTGGTTTCCTAAGAGACCAGTCATGACAACTGAGGTTGTACATGGAATTTTTTCCATAGATGACAGGTTAAAACTGCTGGGGTCTTGGGCATTAAGTTCTCAGCAAAAGGCATCTATGACTTGAACAGTTCTCCCTAAAGCCTTCTATTTTATACCCGTGTTTGATGACTAGGTAGAAGGACCTAGTGTCTGGAGACAGCAAAGGAGCAGCCAAAATGGCTTGGAGTAGTCCTAAATAGTATATATATTAACACAGAGCTGAATGTTAGTTGCATTGTTTTTATTCAATCATTTAAAATAACAGATACATTTCTCTGAATGTTATCCAGCAAGTTCTAAGTTGCCAAACTGTGCACCTAGTACTGTGCTTAGAGTAAGTTTACTACTGCTGCTTTTTCTTTTTTTAATGAAAAGAATTAGAAATTATATGTATAGTTTGTGTATGCAGTTTTTAAGTAGGCGAGACTTGCTAGTTCTCATCACTTGTCAGAGAATGTTTGGAGCCCCTCTGTGTACTGAGGTGGTTCCCAAGGTCAGCAGTGGGAAGGGTATCTAGGTTGGATATTTTTCAGCTCCTTGCTGCTGTAACACCCTTGAATGGTCACAGCTTTGCTAGAAGATTCGATTTCTTTAGGGACCACTTTGTTTTCCTTAGGGCAGCCAGAAGTTGAGTGCCTTCACTTCTTAGCCAAGTTAGGATTTTTCATTATCATGGCAGATGACCCTTTCAAGGGAGGCGTTAGAGGCCAGAGGCCAAGGAAGAACGCTGTAGTATTGACCGCTTAGTGTGGTAACATTATCCCTGATAATATTCTCTGTTCAGTCTCTGCTGAACAGGCCAACTGTCCGAGTGGCCCATCCACACACTGCGCCTGTGGAACTTGCTCTAGAGGCCGTCTGCATTGCTCAGGTTCTATCTGGGCTTGATATGCTAACGAATGCAAAGCTGATCAGGAAAAAAAAAATGTGGGGGCATCTTGAATCGCCTTAAATAATTTCAGTTGAAAAACAAAGGAAACTACCTCCTCCCTTTGTCCCTGTTTTGCAGTTTCTGTGTCCCTTCAGTGGAACACATTTGTGTCGCATCTAATAATTAAATATAGAAGGATCGTACTCTTCCAGTTTTACTCCGCTTGCTAAACCGATGGCTTGAAATGATTTTCGCTATTTGATTTTGGCATCTCGAAGGTAAGCTTGCCAAACTCTGGCATAGGAACGAAGCACGAACTTTACCGTGCGTGTTTGCGGTGAGGGGGGTGGGGAGTGGAGACTTATTTTCTCTGCTAAAATTTTCGCGAGCGAATTGGGGGAACGGGGATTTGCAGAGGTTTGATGGAAGGCTGGTGTGTTCACTGAAGTAGGTGTGATCGCCCGCACCTTTTCTGGGAGGGTGGACGGTAGGGGGGTGGGGGGGTAGTTTGGAAGGATGAAAGAAAAGATAGAACTGGGACCAGCTGGCTTCCTACCCAGGTGTTAGCGTGATCCCCGACGCGATGCCCTGAAAAGGGGCTTCGAGCCGGGGTGCAAAGCTGCAGCGGGTGCTGAGGCCAAGAATCTAGGAGAAAAAAAAAAGAAAAGAGGAGGGGGGTGGCTACTCCAAGGAATGTGCGGCATGCGGGGAGCCAGACCCAACCATTGCACCGGAGCGGGGGCGCCGGCGGCTTCCCCGGCCGCGTGGCCCCCGCCCCGGCCCCGAGCCCGGGAGGGAGGCCTGGGGGCCGGCCGGCGGGCCGGCGGGGCGGCGGGCGCGGCGCCGGGCGGGAGGGCGGGGAGGCGCGGGTGGGCCTGGGCGCGGCGCGAGGCGGTGCGCGGCCGCCTCCCCGCCCCCGGCGGGCGCGCTCTCGGGGCGGTGGTTGAGGCCGCGGTAGGTGGGGACGCGGCGGCGCTGCTCCTCCGCTGCCGCCGGGAGAGTCCGCGGCGCCGCCAGCTCCGCGCGCGAACTCCCGTCCATGGCACGCAGGGCGGCGGCCGCCCGAGCTGCCCGAGTCCTGCCCGCCGCCGCGCCGCACTTTTAGGCGACTCGGGAGGTCGAGGGCGGAGGAGGAGAAGTCAGCCCGGAGCTGCAGCCCCCGCTGGCCGCCGCCGCGCGGCGAGAGGGAGTTCCCGGAGCGGCCGCGGCCCCGGCCGTCCCCCTCCCTGCGCCCTCCCCCTCGCGGCGAGGCTGCCCCGCGCCCGCCGCCCGCGCCCGCCGCGATGATCTTCCCCAGCAGCAGCGGCAACCCCGGGGGCAGCAGCAGCTGCAGGACGCCCTATCGCAAGCAGGTGAGGCGGCGGCGGCGATGCCGCGCGGAGGCCGGCCGCCCCGATCTACAAAAGGCGGCAGCGCCCGGCCAGACTCCGCTGCCCTCCTCGGAGGGACCGGGCTGGGCGGTGACCTTGTTTCGCAGGAGGCGGCCCGCGGGGACGGCTCGGGCCGGCGACCTTAGCTGGGGAGATGCCCTCGCTCCCGCCGGCCGGGCCGGGCAGGACGCGGAGGAAGGGGAAGGGGCGGCGGCGCGGCCAGAGCAGGAGCGCTCCGGGCTGGGGGCTTCGCCCGGTTCTGCAACAAGTTTGGGTTTTTTTTCTGGAAACCTTTGTGTGTGGAAGAGTAAGATAATAGCTACAACAATCTTCACTTGGAACCTCAAAGAACCTACCCGATTCGTACTAAACCCGGAAGACCAGTGTGTGTGTGTGTGTGTGTGTGTGTGTGTGTGTGTGTGTGTGTGTGTGTGTGTGTGTGTGTGTGTGTGTGTGTGTGTGTGTGTGTGTGTGTGTTCGCGCGCGCTCCCCCTCCCATTTATATATTAAAAAAAAAAAAGAAAGAAAGAAAGAAAAAGAAACAGGAACTTCTGCTGTCACTTTCTCAAGGTTTTCAGTTTCCAGCAGCACAGGGGAATCCTGTGACATCCTAGTTGCAGAGATACTTGGATAAGCCTGAGTCATACACATGCCTTTTCCTATTTTAATACCGTTTCATACATTTTTTAACAGATTGAACTCCAAAGGCACTTTAGTGGTTAGATCAAAATCCCCTGCCGGGAAAATGAGTGGAGCTGGAAGATTATAGTCATAGCCTTTTGTTTTGTTTTTCATCTTTGTTTTTAAAAGAAGGTTACTGAAGCCATGTTGTGATAAATCTCACAGAGCCTTTCAGCAGCAGCAAAAACAAAACGTAGCCTTAAATTATGTAAAAAATGTGCAGGTCTGTTTAGAAAAGGTTAAGCTGATTTAGAGGTCAGTGGCAAGATGCTTGTTGAGAAAACAAAAACACGATTGCAGATATTTTTCTTCCATAATATATCTCTTGTCTACATCCTTAGCCACTGAGACAAATCAATTAAGTTATTACCCCCGTAATGATTCAATCAAACTGTATCCTTCCATGCAGACCATGGCTCTGTTAAGATCATGACAGATGACAGCGATGCCTGGTGGCTTTCCTAAAGGCGTTCACAGGGTTATTGATTATGTTTAGTCCTTTTTGTTCTCAGAGTCATTTTGGGGGAGGGAAGGCATGTCTTAGCACAAGTATGTCTGAAAGTGGTCCTAATTTTCTGAACACAGTGACAGTGTCCAAAAGTATTGTTTTCTGGCCCTTGTGTCTTTCACTTGTTAGCTTCCCCTTGAAAAGACAGTAAACACACCTAGTCTGTGTTCCCTTCCTGCCCAAGTAAATGGAACTTTTACCTGGCTTAAGAAAAGTCCCTCCTTTTAATTAAAAAAAAAAAATCTGCATTTGTGACTTGGTTGAAGTATATGCTAAAATTGCCAAGATTCAGAAGCCCGCGTCTCTGAACTCTTCCTGTGGCCTCATTTAAAAGAAATACCTGGGATCCAGTACACTTACATCAACTTCATAAACGAAGCCAATTTACAATGAATATTCTCCTGAACCCTCCTCCCCCATCCACCTCCTTCTACCTGAAAAGATGGCTAATTATGTCAGGGCCTTGTGTATTCATTTATTTGTTGTCAAAACCCGGCGGGGTGTTAGCTCTGAAATGGGGAAAAAGCTCTGAGGGTGAGGCCTTTTGCTGTGAGGGGCTGGAGGTTTTGTGTGTGGAGGGGGACAGCCTGCTGGTCTGGAGCACGCTGATAAGATGCTCTTCTTTTCACTGGGCTCTCCTTAGATTCAGAGACTAAAAGGGCTGACTGAATCAGAAAAACAAACAGACTCTTTTTTTCTATAGGCGAAGAAAGAAATGAATGTGTAGGCATTATACAGACACAAGACCCTGGGTACCAGTGGTATTTTGAGTCAAAGGTTTCTTTTGTTAGTATTTAGCCATTCACTGGGAAAACACACTTCCAGCGCGGGGACCTGGTTACCATGAGTGACTTTGTGATCTCATCCTGGCATAGTCTAAATGGGAAGTCTAATTAATGCTTCTTAGAAGATTTTGTGATATCAAGCTTGCACGTTTCAGTTCACATTACCCTGTGTTCATTTAGATGAAAGAATAGGTATGTTTTAGGTGTATAGTGCAGTTTGGTTTTAATGTAGAAATATATAATCAGCTGTTAGAGCTGATTTAAGATAATTTGCCTGAGGAAAACACTGAATGTGAGAAATACTTGAAAATCACCTTTGGAAAAAAATGAGCCAGAGTCACATTTGTATTATACACGTATATTAGTGGCAAACCGTCGTTGAGCATCTTACAGCCTGTGGATTGCTGTTCTCAGGGCTTTAGGTGGATTAACTCATTTAGTCATCTTGACAGTCCTACAGGGCAGGTAATAATATCTTTATTTTTACAGTTGAGGAAACTGAGACAGTTTAAGTTCCGTGCTCGGTCTGTATGACCCAAAGTGTGGAGCCAGGATTTGGACCCTGCAGTCAAGCTCTTTAAAACTACCACACCTTACGTGCACATTTCAATGAAAACTCACAGAGAGCTTCTCCACATCACTGCCATCACCTTTCTGGTCTCAGAAAGTCTGGTTTAGGGATTCCTCCCACCTTTCTGGACTGGGGGCTGGGATACAGGGTGGAGGGGTGGTAAGGGAGTTGAAGGTGAAGAATGACGACATGAATGACTTGGATAGTGAGTTCATGATATTGGGGATTGGCATCAGTGTCAAAGGATTGCTTTATGGAGTGATTGTACAGTTTCTTCTTAGAACTTTACAAATATCGGAGTCAGCCAGTTTCAGTTAAAGCAGAAATGGGTGATGCTCATCCTCCTCCTACTCCGTGTTGTGTGTGGAGGGCATCAAGGAACACTGATCTCTGGCATCATCCAGAATAAACAGGATTTTCCTGCATCACAGGCCTACGAGCCTGTTAGAAATACACCTGCTTGGCGCAGGTCGGAGTAAGATGCTGTGAGTGGAGTGATAACCCAGGAGGCAGTATCTAGGCAAAGATTGCTGGCTCTAGTCTCCATGGAAAAGCCTGTGTGTCCAATTATTGTTAACTGTGACTTTCAGATGTAGGATATTAAGCAAACCTTGTCTGATTATATGAGAACACCCCACAACCAAAATGAAAACCGCTTCTGTAATTGTGAAAATATTTTAGTGTGTTTCTGTAGAAAAAGTGCTTTGTGCTGAAAAGGCCTTAATTAGAGGAAATAAATATTTCCATTGTATTTTCAACTGTTTTATTAGGTACTTCCCCCTTCGTGTTTCCTTACTTCCATTATGGAACTGTTTTCTTGAGGTAGTTGACTCAGTTATGTCATATGCTTGGTTTTTTACAAACTGAGGCATGTCCTTTTTTAGGGTTTTGAACAAGTCCTCTTTTTTGGCCCAGTGGTTTACAGTTGGGTCTCTTGGGGTAGAGGAGTGAATATAAGAATTTGTATGTGTGTGTTTCTTTTCTTTCCAAATGATCTTGCCACCCAATAGCTGTACTTGATAGGAGTTGCTAACTTTTGATGAGTGAAGTACTTATCTCCTTAGTTTAAATAGATTTACATAGTTTGCTGCTTTCTTGAAGATTAACTGGGTGTAGCTGCACGTGAAGAATTCAACAGTGATTCAGTGTTTGGCCTTGTTAGAGGATGACATAACAAAGCTGGTGATTAATCCTCTTCAAACAGTTTCTGTTCACAGCAATTTATGTGTAGTAGATTGGGTTTTTGTTAAAGTTGGAAGATTAAAGTTGTTCAGAGAAATGTTTAAATGAACACTGACCGAGCCAGTTCCAATTTATTGTGTTTTTTGTTTGTCTGTTTCGAAGAACATAAACCTCCTCAAGCCACTGATATTGGAGGTTTTTTTAGGAGAAGTTAGCAGATAGTTAAATTGGTATCCAGAAGATAACCAATTTCTGGTTCTCTACTAGGCTGTTCCAATGTGTTTGTGATTCAGTTGTCCTTATGTGTCAAGGTAATGTTTGAAATAAGAATCCATAGCCATTTGGAAAGTATGGAATTCATCATTAGTGATATCCAGTTTTTCCTCTAGGTATCCCTTTTGGCATCTCACTACATTTTCCATAGTTCACGTCAGGTTTTAAACATGTTTCTTGTTTTTGCTCTTTCCTTCCTTTTAGAGTCTACTGTTAACTGAACTCACCATATATTGGTAATACTTTTCAAGCCCTTTCTTGGAGGAGTGGCGGGGAGACTGTCTCGTCCAAGTTTCTGAGAATGTATTTCCAAAGCACTCTGCCAATAAATATTTAAAGATATATATGATATCCCCTCCCAACCTCAGCTATATTTAATCTTCACAACGGCCGTGTAAAGTAGGAAAAGGTCAGGAATTTTGAGGCAGTGAATTTAAATGGCCTGGCTGGTGAAAGCCTGGTCTCTGGAGTCAAAAGCTCTGTCTGCTACCAGGAAAAAAGAAGGAAGCTCAGTCAAGAACAGCTGTAGCCCTCACAACACTTCCCTTTCCTTGGCCTCCCAAAGACATGTGGTACACAGAGCACCCCAGATTTCGGCTTTGGGAATTCTAGCTCTGTAATTTATTAATGTTTTCTGTTTGTTTCATAAAGGCCTTTGCTCTAGGGTTGTCAGATAATATACAGGACACCAAGTTAAACTGGAATTTCAGATAAACAGTGAATAATATTTTAGTGTAAGTACGTCTCAAATATTTCACAGTACTGTGTGTTTTTATTTGCCAAATCCAATAATCCTGTCTATTTCTGGGGAACTCAACTCACTTTTTAAAACAAGTTATAAAAGAAATGATAATTGTAAACAAAATTATTTCCATGTTTTCCTCCTAAAATCTTGCCTCTTAGGATATTCCTTGAGCCCTGGTAATGCAGATTTCACATCTTAACTTCATTAACCATCACTCAACCTCACTGAAAGACCCCCCAGCTTAAGTTCTGGCTCTGTCACTTGCATGCTTTTTCAGTTAACCTCACAAAGCCCCAGTTTCTGATAAATAAAGATAATAGTGCACACTCCACGGGGTTGTTGTTGTTAATCCTTCTAAGGTGTTATTATTATTAATGTCCCTACCAAGCAAGCAACAGCGGGTGGTCCTGGGAGGCACTGTGTGATCCTGGGAGACCTTGACACAGCCTCTAAGAATGGACTTTGTTTAGAAAGTGGGGGCAACCTCCCAAAGGGTAAGGATCTGGAGCTTGAAAACAAGACTCTCAACCACATTAAAAAAAAAAAAAACAAATACAAAAAAAGATGTAGAAAAGAGCATCCCACCATATTTTAAAACAGTGGTCCTGTATTATACTTTTGTTAGCAGAGTTTGCCGTGTCTTTGGGGAAAGAAAGACTTTCAGCTCTATGTTCTTTATTTTATGCAAATATATGATTGGAGAAGGGGGAAAAAAGAGCATTAATGACTGTTAATGAAAAATGCTGCCTTTTAATTTGCTGAAGGGCAGACAGATTTGATTTTTAGTATATGCATGATGATTTGCTGAATCCTTTCCTTTGTCTTGTTTGTATACTTGGTTTTCAAAGGTGCCATCTTTGCCTTTCTTAGAAAAATAAACATTTTTTTTTCTCCTTGGACATCTGTAGGTGTTCAGTGGGTGTTTGTTTTTAAACTCGAGTCTGTAGAGAATGCTTAATACATTCTAAAAGCTTGGTAAATTTTAGAATAGGATAGACATAACATGAGGAAGGAAGTAATAAGCTTTTCCTGAAGTTAGGACAAGGTGAAAACATTAAATGGTGCAAACTAAATTCTGTATTAAAATAATGAATCAATGTAACTATGTTTTTTTAACACTTATTAAATAGCAGCTACAACAAAACTTGTAAATATAGTAGTGCTCTAATAAATAGAAATACTCTTGGCTCCACTTTATTTAAGTATATGGATATACAAAGCAGTGTATTATAAACTGGGGAAATTGTATTTACATTTGTTAATTGTGCATACAATACAGCTTCAAAAATGCATTTTAAAAAGAGAGGCTGAAAGGAAATATGCTAAAAATATTAACAAGTGTTTTCCTCTGTTGGTAGATGGAATCATGAATGATTTACTTTTCATGATTCTTTTTACATTTGTTTTTCAGCCTTCCAGTCCCCCTTGGTCTCCACATGAACATACAGTCCTTTGGTTATCAAGAAAAAGATAAAGTGAAAAGAAAAATCTAGAAAATTATACTATTTTTAAGGTTTAAAAATTGCAGTGAAAGTTCAGTTTTCAAGTCAATGAGAATTTCAGCCTAGTGTGTAGGTACTACTTGTTTCTATGTCTGACCTTTAAGATGTGGTCCTTTCCTATTCTTTACAAGTTTCTGTGTATTCTTATTTTTACTGCCAATTCCTGTATCACGTTTTTGGAAATCACCTATTTCTGACACATAGTTTTTGTATTTATGAACTCAGTATTTTCGTGTTTTATACATGCTCAACAAGACTTTTGTGCTTTTTAAAAAACATTTTTAGGACACCACTTTATATGAGTCAGCAAAGAGAAAATATAGCTATATGTATGGAATTTCATTTGCTAAATCACTTTTCAGGAAAGGAGCTATTCAAAATATTGAGGAATTACCTCTGTTTTCTCTTGTTGTCATTTGACTTACAACTGCATTTCAGTACAGCTCTTTTGTGGACAAATTCCCTCACGTTTAATTTCTGTACTAAACATGAACCAAGATTGCTCTACCACTCATGTCATAATCCTTTGGATTTATTTTATCATGAATACTTATGGTTATCTTCATCACACACTTTCTTTTCAGTATAGCTTTTTGAAAGGGCAGGGGGGTGGGAGAAGTGGATTCCTCCCAAATAGCTGTAATATACAATGGGGCCGTGAGGGTTTCTGTAAGAATCATTAAAGCTCTTACTTTGTAATCCAGGGGGATTCTCAGTTTATCAGGGCATTTGAGGTGAACTCAATAGAGGCTTACAGGACTTCAGAGAGAAAGGAGAGAGCAGTGACGGATGGAAGGAAGAGGTGTTGGGTCTGAGGGAGAAATAGAAAGAAAGCAATATTGCCTTGTTTTGTTGTTGTTCAGTCGAATACCTGAGCTCTTTTAGGGGAAGAGTGAGTAATTTAGGTGAGCTGGACGGCAGAGTCGAGGTTGGTGGGCAGAGCAGGAATAGAGTCAGGCTGGCTAAGGTGGATGAGAAGAGCTGCTGGACTGTGCTCAGTTGCATCCAATGTAGCCCTCCAGGCTCCTCTGTCCGTGGGATTTTCCCGGCAAGAATGCCGGAGTGGGTTGCCTTTCCTTCGCCAGGGGATCTCCCCAACCGAGGCATCGAAGCTGTGTCTCTTGTCTCTCCTGCATTGGCAGGCAGATTCTTTACCACTTTGCCACCTGGGAAGCTCAGATGAGAGAAGAGCCCTAGCTCAAAAATATTGGCGACAGTTGAGACAAGGCTGTAAAATGGAGTAATGGCTGTGTGAACATAATAGATGGAGTGGATTCAATTTGTTGCACAGAGAGAATTGACAGGATTTAGCTGGTGACTGGTTGGAGATGGTGTTGGTGAAAAAAGAGTCTTAGGTCTCTTGTCTTGAATGAATGGGGAAATGAAGTTTCTGCTCCATTACTTGCTTTGGGCTCAGTGATGAGATAGAATCCAGCCATTCTCTTACAAGAATTGTCTACATTTTTTTAAGGCACAAAAATAAATTGGGGAGGGGCGTTAGGTGTTAAATTCTAGTAACATGATTCAAAGTCCAGACACCAGAGATGCAAAGGGTCCTTCTGTGTTCATGTCAGTCTCTTAAGGAAGAATCATCCAGGCTAAAAGGCTAGTGGCACCTTGTGCAGACCACTTTGAGAACTCATTTTGGATCCAAGAGATGGTGGTAAATATTTTTACTGCTTCCCTGAGATTGTCTTAAAGTTAGTGTAGAGACTTTGTCACATGGGTGTGCTCATTTCATGTTTGGCCTGGATCCTCACATTCTTTGGAATGGAGTCCTTATCCAGCAAATTGCTTGTTGATAGTACAGGTCATCCATAACATCTGTAGTATAACAAGTGCATTTGGTTATACTAAATATTCCCACCTCTACAGAAGTATGGAAGATGGCAGGTTGGGTGGCAAAGGGGTTAGAGAATTCACCCTGCCACAATAAATTAGTTTCTGAGGAAAGACCCTAAGCTTGGTTTGGCTATTTTAATTCGGCCACACGAATCACACATTACCACCCTTCCCACTGTTCCCACCTACCAACTGTAGGCAGAAATTTCCAACAAGAAATACAGAACTAGAGTTCTGGGCAGGAAGCTCAGGACCTCCTGAAACTTAATGGAAGGCACATTGGAACAGGTTAAAGCAGTTCAGGAAGAGAAGGTGTCCAGAAGAATCTGGACAGACCTAGGGAAGCACAGGTTCTGTGGGAGAACCTGTGGGAAGAAGGATGAGCATTAGGCAAAGCGGGGGAAAGAAATGGCAAAATGTTGGGAGAATCGAGAGATTATCACAGAAGCCCAAGAAGAGCGGAGTCTCTAGAATAGCTCTCTCAAGTGTTGCCTACAAGACAAAGATGTACTAGAGGGCATTGGGAATGTCCATTGGAAGGTCTTTGAAAGCTTTCAAGATGGAAGTTTCAATAGAGTAGTTTGTGTGTGATAGACAGGGAAGGGGAGCAGGGGTGAACATGAAAGAAGCACATTCCAAAGAGTTTAAGGAAGGCATTAAGTGAAGAGGGCCTGTCTTTAGAAAAACCGGATGTCTAAAGGAAAGGTCCCTTCAGACAATATTGAGGCAAGATTATCTTAGTATCTGGCTGGTTTTAAGTAGAGTAAGGTAATAGAAAACACGGAATAGTTGGAACTAGGTCTTATTTTCTTTGTTATTTTTTAAGAAAGATTGAGGTTAGTCTTATAGGAAAGGGATCTGAGAGAATTGCCTGACAGTGATACAGGAAAGAGGAGATTGGTTATGCCAGAGATGTTAGGAGGAGTAAGGAGGCTGGTGAAGCACAACCTTTCAAAAACTTGCACCTCAGTAAAGAGGCTAGGTAATCTGTTATGATTGAAAAAAAAAAAAAAGAGAGAGAGAGAGAGAGAGATTATAGGCCTAAGGAGTCTAACAGAAGATTTAGAATAATCACTCTTGAGAATTTGGTGAGTGTTCAAATAGAGATGGGTAAAAGGATGACTGAGCTATAGTGAGGGCCCCTGGGAATGTAGGGGTCTGAGTTGGCAGGGTATTTTGACCCTTCTCCAGTAAGAAATGAGGGCAAGTATCTGGGTAATGGGACTGCAAGATCAACCAGTCAATCCTAAAGGAAGTCAACCCTGGATATTCATTGGAAGGACTGATGCTGAAGCTCCAGTTCTTTGGCCACCTGATGCCACCTAAGAGCCTACTTGTTATAAAAGACCGTGATGCTCGAAAAGATTGAAGGCAGAAGGAGAAGGTTGGATGGTTGGATGGCATCACCGACTCAATGGATATGAGTTTGAGCAAGCTGTGGGAGATGGTAGGGGACAGGGAAGCCTAGTGTGCTGCAGTCCATGGAGTCACAAAGGGTCAGATACGACTGAGCAACTGAATAACAGCAACAACAAAAGGGATTAGGTGTAGAAATTGAAGAGTATTTTTATGAAGGTTAAAGGAGACAGGTGAGATCAAGAGAGACACTGAACTTTGAGAACAGGGACTATCCTGGGGATCCTGGTAAGATAAAAAGGAAAGTCCCTGGGAGTCAGGGAAGGGGAGTGATCAGAAACTCCTTGATCACGATCTTGAAGAAATAGTAGTCCCAAGATCTTAATCTTGTAGAGTTATTGGGAGAATTAAATAAGGTGACACCGATATGTCTGCCTGGCATGCCAGAAGTGCTCAGATGGTTATAATCATTAAGATGTGGCTCTTGTATAGTTTTTACCTCTCTAAAACCACTGTTCAGATATTTGTATAAATCAAAGCATATATCAAACAGACTTCAATCATGAACCACAAACCAAAATAATACATATTTTCAACTGAACCACAAGCTGAAATTAAGTTTTAAAACATACCATCAAACTATTTCAAAACATCTTAAGTTGCTTTTAAAGAAAAAAAGGTGGCCATGGGTGTGGATCCCAACTTCATCATTTATTCTATTACTATGAACTCATTTAGTAAACTTCCTGGGTCTTGATTTCCTCAGTGGCAAACGAGGTAAAATAGTTACTTAATGTTATTGAGATGATTCAGTGAAGTCATAGGCATGACAGCACTGGACACATTATCTGGCATAGGTGCTCTGTCTCCCCTTCTTCCATGGAATACCACCTAGCAAGTTACTTTACGTAAGAGGACCTCAGTGGATGGATTCCAAAGTGATAATAGTAGTGGAAGATTGTGATCATTCTATTCATTAGTAGAAAATACTTTTTGAGGAGAAAGATCTAGAGGGATAACTCAGTTCTCATTGATAAATGGAAATGATTCTTACATTGTTGTTTACTTCCTAGAGTAAAAGGTCAAGGGATTAATGACAGACTTATGACAGGGAAATTCTACAGAGAGATTGTTGTGGCTTCTGAAATGGGTGTCGTTCAACTATTACATGAGTATCCTCTTTCCTTCAGCATGTGATTTTAAGTTTATGAAGTCTTATCATTCAAAGCTGCTTTTCCCAAATTGTGTCCTCTAAGATTCTGGAGTTCTTTTAAATGTTAAAAGTGTTCCAGGAATTAAAATATTTAGTGTTCAAAGAAACTCGGGAAACACTACATGTTGCTGTCTTAGAGAGCAATAGTGGAAATGATCATTAAAGAGTCTGAGAAGTCCTACAGTACAGACTTTTGTCCAACTTTTGTTTCTCATTGTTTCTAAAACCAGGTGATCATGGTACCTAGAATATTTACTAGACATATTCTGTGGAACAATTTGGGAAACACTTTTTTAAAGGAACCTTTGGCATATTAGAGTTGGAAGGGACTTAAAAGATGGTCTAGTCCAACCCATGTAACTTACTAAGGAAATTAGAATCCAGAGACACTGAACGGTTTGTTCAAAATCTCACAACTCTAAAGCCTAGATCTTTTGACCCTGAGTGCTCCATCATCTTACCTTCAGAATCTTGGCTTTTCCAAGTGTGGCACACCCTTGCACCAATGTGTTTTCATATGACGTTTTTTTATTCTGTGAACAAGTAAGTCCTTAGGGATGGTATGCTATGTGTTACTTTCAGACAAAGTAAATTAGTATCTGCCAACAGTTATCTGTTTTGTTTTTAATGGCTCCTCTTTGAAGTTTAGTTTTCTCACCTATTTTATTATTTCTTGGAGCATTTACGAAATCTAGATTACTGACTTGGGAAATCAATCTAGTTTTAAATATCAGTGATCTAGAAAACCCACACGTTCTGATTATTAATGAACATTCTTTTGCCCTCTAATTTTGTTTTGTCTTTTTCACCTAATTGGCTGTGGGTAGACAAATTTACATATTTTTAGCCCCTTCCTGCCTGACTTATTACAGCATGCAAAATTTGCTCTGTGGTTTCTAGGTTAAGTTCCTGTATAGAAGAAACCACAGCTTAGACTTTACAGTGCTGCTGTGTGCTAAAGGCCCATCTAGGACACACTAAAATATGCTCTTTAAAAATCTAAATGACCAGTTTGTTGCCCTTTGTTACCATTATGATATTTTAGGTGCTAATAGTTCACTTGGAGAGTTTCTCTTTTTATGTATCTTAAGGTTTGTAGTTGCTTAGTTTAAAGAAAAATGGGTGGGTCCCTGTCAGAAACCTGCACTAGTTTTTTCTGGTGTCTGCAACATGAAAGTTTATTCTAAATGAATCCTATAATGTGATACTAGTGTTCTGGATGAAGTGATATGAAATAATGTCTGTTATATGTATCACAAAAGGAGCACAGAATATTGTAAAGGACCTTAGAGGTAAGGATATTTCAACATCACTCAGCTTATCTGTAACAAAGCCAGGAGTAGAACTCGTATATCCTGACTACCAGTGCAGTTTGAACCTTTGCAAACAAATTCGTCTTGGATTATCATTCATTCAATCAGTATTTTATGGGCCAAGCGCTGTGTTAGTTCTGAAGGGAATAAGAAATTAATGGCTTTACTTCTCAACATTATAGTGAAATGGGGGCTATGGAGCAGGTATAAATAACCAGATAAAGTAGAAATGAATCAGTAACATAAGAGGTGTAGCTATTTAAGAAGTGCATGGTGTAAGAATATGTCTAACCTGTAGCTGTCTTGCTCTAATTGACCTGAATTTAGACTGTTTGACATTTAGATGCCTTTGACTTGATTCTGGGATGGAAACAAGATTCTCAGTTGGCCCTTTTTGTCATTGTGTTGGTTGTCATGTTAGAGTTACTCTACCCTTTAACTGACTATAATAAGCTGCTTAATGGGCTGCCCTGATGGCTCAGATGGTAAAGAATCTACCTGCAATGCAGGAGACCCAGGTTCAATCCCCGAGTTTGGGAAGATCCCCTGGAGAAAGGAATGACTACTTAGTCCAGTGTTCTTGCCTGGAGAATTCCATGGACAGAGGAGCCTGGAGGGCTACAGTCCATGGAGTCACAAAGAGTTGGACATGACTGAGTGACTAACACACGCACATGCACACGCGCGCGCACACACACACACACACACACACACACACAGAGTTTATTAGGGTGTAAAGTAGAGTAGAAAAGACACAAAAGTATATATCTTCCATATTCTTGACGTTAATTCATTGCTAAATTTGTTTTAGTTCTCTAAAAGAGGAGTGGGAAAGGTAGGGAGCACAAAGAGAAATTCAGGCAAAAATAGTACTAATTCAGTTTCTAAAAGGCTCTTCTTTTCATTATTCCCTAGCTGAATGTGTGAAGAATTGGAAAATATAGTATTTGTAGAGCTAGGATTGTTGACAGTCAAGGAAATAATAAATAAAAGTTTACATAAAAGTGGCTCATACATTTTACAGAGTATCTATGGCCAGGGTCAGCATACAGTTTCCTGTGAAGGGCCTAACAGTAAATATTTTAGACTTTGCAGGCTGTAAGGGCTCTATTACAATTACTTAGCACTGCCTGTGGCTTCCAGGCAGCCATAGAGAATGCATTCAAATGGTCTGTGTTCCAGTAAAACTTTATTTACAAAAGCAAGTAGCAGATGAGATTAGGCCTCTGGACAGTAGTTTGCAGACCCCTGATTTATAGAATCCTTTATTCATTGACTCTTTTACCAAAAGGTGCACAGAAAGAATTGAAAGAAAATGACATTCAAACCAGAAGTAATGATACTTATTAGCACCATCAAAATGAGTAGACAGAGAATAAAACCAAGTGAGTACAGGTTTGATTCTTAGCTTTGATCAAAAGGTTTTAGATTAAAGACTCAACTAGATATTTCGTTTGGTTCCATTTGGGGAGGCTTCTTTCATGTATCTGTATAATCAATACTACCTTGGTCTTTTATATTTTTTTGGTATTTTGAATCCCTAAATCTGGGTCATAATTCTGAAATGGTAAGACAGAAAGCGGTGATAAAATAGAAATAACATCCTAGGAGTAAAATGTTAATTTTTTTCCCTTAATAATGTTTTTTGCCTTAATTTCCTATAGCTGCCATAACAAAGTTCCACAGGCTGAGTTATTAAACTGTAGAAGTTCCTTTTCTCAGTCTGGAAGATAGAAAGCCAAGATCAAGGTGTTGGCAGGGCCACATTTACTCTGATGTGTGAGAGAAGCAGCTGTTCAGGCCTCTTTCCTAGCTCCCGTCTTCACATAACATTCTCCCTGTGTGGATGTCTATCTCTGTGTAGATTTTGCCTTTTAATAAGGACACCAGCCATATTAGTGGCTCATCTTAACTGATGACCTCATCTTAACTCAGTTACCTTTGTAAAGGCTCTATCTCAGGTAAGGTCACATTCTAAGATACTGGGGGTTA